>NC_082670.1:3500000-4133571 GCF_025265405.1 Mesoplodon densirostris | reverse complement strand
CCCCAGAAATAACGTTTAGCCATAATATCTGGATACCCCATGATGCAGTCAAGTTGGCACGTCACACTCCATCGTGAGTTACTTTGGTCTGTTGTCGAGCCCCTGGTTTCCACTCAGTGGTTACTGGTGCTGAACAGGGAAGAACAAATCTGACTCCATATTGGGTCTGTTTCTTTAACCTTTGTATTCTGTTGCTTTTGCTACAAGTTAATCACCAAAGGGGATGCTGCCTATAAGCTTAGTTTATGCACCATGGCCCATCTCTGGGAACCCTGCCTCCCGGGTCATGAGCATTAAGCTAACATACCTTTGTTTAGCTCACAGGAAACATCCTGCCCAGGCCCACCTGTGAAGGACTGCTGGGAGGAAGAAATGAACACCTCCCCTCTAGAGGCCGATGGGAGCCAGGAAATGCTTGGCTTTGCTCCGTCCCCTTTTAATATAAAAGCCTGCGTTCTAACTCAGGCAAGATGGATCTTTGGGGCACACGGCCACCACCTTCTCAGTCTGTTGGCTTTCCAGATGAAGTCGCTCTTTCTCGCCTCAGCAGCTCGCCTCTCCGTATCTTGGACTCGGCAACAATGGGGGCTGTGAGAGCAGAACAGGTTGATGACAGGTTTTCTCCTTTTGAGAAAGAGACACTTCAGGAGGACAGCTGTCTCTGCCTGGACCAGCTCTTGGCTCAAGCTGACATGGTAACTATGACAGCTGATGGGGCTGGATGAGCATCCTGAAGATCAGCCGGGACCTTCCGGGGAGGAAAGCCTGCAGGGGACTTCCTGGGCTTGGGGCTACTCTCCTTCACCCCCTCACCTGCTGGGCCCCAGCTGAACAGTTTGTGAAGCCACTGCCTGGCAGGACACCAGCTGTCTTTGGAAAGATCTTGCTACGAGCCATTTTCCTCCAGTGTTGAAAGGAAAACTCTTCTCAGGAGAATGCACTGCTTTATAGAAACAACCGTTTTCGTAAATATAGCCCGTGCCCCATTTGTGAACAGTGGTTCGTGCATTACTGCAACGGACTGACTCTCCTTAGTTTAGGACGGGGAAGACTCGGGGGGGAAAAGTGGTTGGACTTGGGGTGAGACTGGATTTCCTTCTTTCTCTATCTGTATCAGCCGCTGAGTGCCAGAAGCTGTCGAAATCCGTCACCATCACCTGAGCGCCGTTAGCAGGTACGGCCTCAGTGAGAAGGTATAAATGGTCAGAAATTCGGGGTCTGGAAATCGGAGCTATCAGTCTTAGCATCTGTGAGCTCCTTCTGAGAAAACAACAGGCACAGAAAAAGGTACAATTCCTGGAGACTTTCTTTGTTTCCCTCAACTAATGAGGTAAGTTGGAGCCCTTTCCTTTTACTGATGAAGCGCTCACATCTGGGTCTTATTTCAGATAACAATTGCCAGCCTCCAGGTATCACGTTCTGTAAATCTTAGTGAGTCTCTCGGCTTTTAGGCCAAACTGCCTGACAGTCTTCCGGGTGAGGGACCCAGATAAGTCTGGGAGGCTTGAGAATGTAGGGCAATCTTTCGGCTTCACAAGCAGCCAGAATTTGTCATGTTTCTTTTAGCCTCTAACAGGGCTCAATGTCTTTGTTCCTGAGCGAAAAGTTGTGGGCATATAACGCCTACTGAGCTTCCCCAACTTGTCTCTGTGTCTCAGCTGGTAAACTTTGCCCCTGTTTCATTTTGAGTCCATTCTGAAGTTCTCAGAATAAAAGTACCAGCCAGTATATTTGATTTCATAATAATAGCTGACATTCACTAAGCACTAATCGTGTGTTCAGGCAGGCTAAGCATTCTGTATGCGTTCCATCAGCAAATGCCCGCTAAAGACCTTTTTTTTAAAATTGAAGTATAGTGGATTTACAATGTTGTGTTGGTTTCAGGTGTACAGCACAGTGATTCAGTTATACATATATATCTATTTTTCAGATTCTTTCCCCTTGTCGGTTATTACAAAAAATTGAATATAGTTCCCTGTGCTGTACAGTAGGTCCTTGCTGGTTACCTATTTTATATATAGTAGTGTGTATATGTTAATCCCAAACTCCTAATTTATCCCTCCCCGATTTCCCCTTTGGTAACCATAGTTTGTTTTCTCTGTCTGGCCCACTGAAGACTCTTACAGCAGGTGTTACTCACGTTTTGCTGATAAGCCTAGAGAAATCTTCCCTAGGCCAGATAGCTAAGTAAGCAGTGAAATCAAAATCGCAAATTACGTTTGTGTAGCTGGAGATTTTAAACAAATTCCCTTATTCATGTTTGAGATTGGGAGGACACAAAGGAACTGCTTCAGTTATCCATTGTGAGGTCACAAATCTCCCTCAAACCTAGTGGCTTATAACAACAGTAATTTAGTATTTCTCATGACACTGCCAGTTGATCAGGAGGTCTTGTCTCCCCTGATGGTGAGTTGGCTGGAAGGTCCAACATGGGCTCACTGCCATGGCCGGCTGTCAGTGCTGGAGGCCAACTGGCACTGTTAGCTGGACACCTCAGTTCTCTCCTACATGGACCTCTCATGTGGCTGCTTGGGTTTCCTCACAGCAAGGTGACTGGGCTTTAAGAAGGAACGTTCCAAAAAGACAAGCCCCGGGCTTTCCTGGTGGCGCAGTGGTTGGGAGTCCACCTGCCGATGCAGGGGACACGGGTTCGTGCCCCGGTCCGGGAAGATCCCACGTGCCGCGGAGCGGCTGGGCCCGTGAGCCGCTGAGCCTGCGCGGCCGGAGCCCGTGCTCCGCAACGGGAGAGGCCACGACAGTGAGAGGCCCACGTACAGAAAAAAAAAAAAAAAAAAAAAGAAGACAAGCCCCATTGTGAAAGTGCTTACGAAAACTTCACTTGCTAACCGCCCATGGGCCAGAGTTGGTCTCATGGCCAAGCCCTGAGTCAATGTGGGAAGCTTTACAAGGACATGGATCTTGAGAGCTGGGGTTCACTGGGGTGGGGGTCATCAGTAACAGCTGGACTACAGGCATGATGGGATGCTTTTTTTTTTTTTTTTTTTTTTTGCCTGAAAAGCATCCTTCTTTCCCCTTCAGGCTAATAGCAAAGCTTACCAATTAGCGTTTCATGTTGCGTTTACAGCCCTTCGCATATAAGTTTTGAAATTTTGAGCAGTGATGTTTAGGCTGTTAAACTGATCAGTAGTTGGCTAATTCATTTATTAATTTAATATTCCCTGCTTTCAAGGTGTTGTAGTCTAGTGAGAGTTAACTTATTAACACACTTGATAGCTCGTGTAATAATCACAGAACCTTAGCAATAGGTGTTATTGTCTCTGCTTTACAGGTGAGGAGGTGCAGTCACCTGGCCCAGGTCGCACACCTGTTTCTCAGCAGATCAGGTCAGAGCATACCTTGTTCCTCCCCATCCCCCCCGCCCCCCGTGCTGAACACGCACTGGGGAGCTGAGGAATCAACAACACAGGCCGCCTGAAGGCTCGCAGGGAGGAGTAAAGAGTTTTTTTAAGTGAATTGCAATTAAGTTGAGGAGGAAGTTCATGGCCGCAAAAGTCTGCAGCCTTTGGCTAATTTCTTGCTGATGTGTTAGACTAGTGGGCCTGGTCTTTACCCTTCTGCATCTCTAACACTGTTTTTAACAACAACATATAAAAGGGGACTTCCCTGGCAGTCCAGTGGTTAAGACTCCGCGTTTCCACTGCAGGGGGCCAGCGTTTGATCCCTGGTCAGGGAACTAAGATCCCACATGCCATGTAGTGCGGCCAAAAAAATTTGAAAAAAGAACAACTACATATAAAATATACGCAGCATAAAATGTACCAGCTTAACCAGCGATAGGCGTCCAGCTCAGTGGTATTCCGTACAAGGGGGCTGTTGTGTGACCACCACCACTGATCCGCGAACTCTTTCATCATCCCAGATGGAAACTCCTGGCCCTCTAAGACTTCTGACCAGAAGAATTATCGGTGCCTTTTGAAACTTTATTTGGAAGGGAAGTGTCGGGTAAGTGCCCTTCATCTGGGCGCCCTGGGCTGGTCAGGACTGGGCCCCTCAAAATCCCATCAGGTTGCCTCTGGAAGTCTTCCTAAAGTTCAGAGGTGCCCCGTGGGGTTCAAGGTCAGTGAAAAGGAAGCCACGTTCGGGGGTGTCAGGAGGTCGCTGGAGGGAGGTGGTCGTTATGGGCCAAAGGGCGTCTCCCAAATTTCACATGTTGAAGTCCTAACTCGTCAACTCCACTACCACCACCCGCACCTCAGAAGGTGAACGTGCTTGGAGATTAGGCCTTTAGAGAGGTGATTAGGTAAAATGATGTCACGTGGGTGGGACCTAAAGCCAGTGTAACTGGTGTCCTCGTTGAAAAGGGAAATTAGGACTGACATACACAGAGGGAAGACCCTGTGAGGACACAGGAGACGGCCGTCTACAAGTCAAGGAGAGAGGCCTTGGAGAAACCAGCCCTGTGACAGCTTGATCTTGGACTTCCAGGCTCCAGAACTGTGAGCACATAAATTCTGTGGATTAAGCCACTCCGTCTGGTGGTGCTTTGTTTTGGTCCACGCAGACTAACAGTGGGGAAGGACCCTGAGGCTTGGGGGCCGGCAAAGCTGTGGGCCTCAGTCCTAAGAGGGGCTGAGGGGGAGGCACCTGGTGGTCACTTGGTGAGCAGTGGTTTCAGGGAAAGAGGTGGAGGTCATTCTTAAATGCTCCTACTGCGTGGTTCACTTGCTCTCGGGCAAAAGACCGGGATGTGATTCCAAAACCTGGATACAGCGGGCCATGGATTTCTGAGAGAGGCCAACTCTGAACTGTGGTTCCCCCGACAAGGACAGAAAGATGGAGCAGTGACTGTCAGCCCCGATCCTACAAGCTGGGCTGCAGCCCCTCGGATCTTTAAAAAAATAATTTAAAATTGTGGCAAAAAAACAGCATAAAATCTACCTTCTTAACCGTTTTTAAGTGTACAGTTCAGTTACGTCAGCTACGCTCACATTGCTGGGCCGCACATCTCCAGGAAGTCTTCATCTTGCAAAACGGAAGCTCTGTACCCACTGAACAACAGCTGTCCTTCGCCTCCCACAGCCCCTCAGGTTTTAAAGGGCGAACCCACTGAGCGTGGAGTGCTCCCAGCCTGGAGAGGCTTGGCTTCGGGGCTGCTGAGTGTCCTGGAGTTTTCTTCTCTACGTCGTGCGGGTCTGCGTGTGATATCTAAGGACCGAATTCTGACCAGTGCCTGCAGTGAGGGAGATTAAATCACAGCGGTTTACCTGCGGGCATCGCTCACCTGGTTCCCAGCGACCCCATGCGTAGGGACAGGAATGGGGTCCCGGTTCAGCAAGTCTGTGCATTGACAGAGCTTCTCCTTACCTGTCACCCCCAGGCCGCAGGCCCCAGGCCCTCGTCCTCACCGGCCCGGGAGGCACATTGTGCTGCCTTCCTGACTCCCAGGAACCAGCCTCGGTGTCAGTGAGACAGACCCCGGGCAGCGGCCGAGCGCGGGGCTTGGTCCTTAGCTCACAGCGGACACCACGCACGCCGGGTAGTCGATACTCCAGTGTGATGGTGTAAAAAAAAACAAAACAAAACGGGGGGGGGCCCTTCCCTGGCAATAAATGAAGCAGAGACCCAGTGGCCGCAGATCTCTGCTTCCCACTCCCGAGGGAAGCACAGTGGGCAGGAGGATGGTGGAGAAAGGAGCGTGTTGGGGGTCAGAGCTCCGGGATCAGAGCCCCTCGAAGGGTCGTCTGGCCAGGCCCATCGTGGGAGGGGTCTCCAGTCCTCAGCGGGGCAATAGGGGAGCAGCCGGGATGGTGGGAGCGAGAGGACCACTGGGCCCTTCTTGGATGCCATCCCAGAAGGTGAGAGTCCCACCTGCTCTTTCAGGGCTGGGCTTTGGCCATTGGGCTCCTGGGATCCGTGGGACGGAAGTGGACGAATCTACACCTGCCCGGGGATACACTTCCATCGGCCACTTGTCCATGGTGTTGGCAGCAACTGGCCGGAACAGACACTCGTGGTGCAGGCCCAGATGCCAGGACAGGCTGTGGAGAAAGCAGCTTCACGTTTCTCGACCCTCTGTAGGTAAAGCAGAGGGCGGAAGGCGAGCCACCTGAAATACCTAACATATCTGAGGTGGGTTTATGGGTAAAAATTTCTTTCACAAGATGCTGTTTTTCAAGAGGAAGCAGAGTGTCTGTTTTCACCACGATGGAGACTTCCCAGCACTTGGGGAAGGTCGTGGGCACCTCCTTGCTGTCCTTTAGCCTAGGAAACTGACAGAGGGGCCGAAGGGGGTTGATTTGTCCGCCTCCTCCTTCCCTAGAGACAGCAGACAGCTAGTTGCCACTTGGCCTGAACCCAAGGCCTGTGTGACCAACAGCGTAGACCGAAGCGAAGCCGGCAGGACAAGAATTGTTCCTGCATGAGCTCACTTTCAGCCGCGGGGTTGGGGGCTGCTCCCCCTTCTCTGGGGCCTTTCAAAGCAGCTACCTTCCTGCCTCAGGCACTTTCAGGAGGAAAGAAATGCATATTTAAAGGAGGCTGAATTTCATGTAAAAACAAGGCACAGGACCAGCTGTGAGGGCCCAGCCAGAGAGGGAAAACATCCATTTAAATATTTGATTTGCATCCAAAATCCACTCCATCGGAGACCTGGCACTCACAACAGTCTGCTGACCTGCCTGAGAAATAACGCAGTCGTTTCTGGTGTGCCTGAGAGGAAGCCTCGACTCCCTGGGACCCCAGAGCCAAGAGCACCCGTCCAGCCCAGGATGCCGGTCAGCCAAGTTCAGCTGAAGCCAGGGCTACCCCAGCCACTGCTTTTGCTGCTCTGGGGCCTGAGCTTCCTCGGTCACAGCCAAGTAGGGCCCTGAGGCTTCAGGGGCTGGGGCAGAGCTTCCCCATTGTTTTCTGATGCTCCCTTTGGATCCTCGAGCAGCAGATTTCTGAGTTTTCCTGCCCAAACCCAAGACCACCGGTGAAGAATCAGCCGCAGTGTGCAAAGCCATTCCATTTTGCAACTGCTGTTTTCATTCAGAGTTTTCTGGAATTCCAGTGGCTGCCGCCAGTAGGTTCCTGTCTTTTGTCTTCAGGCTTGAAGGGCACTGGGACCTCTGAGATGAGGATATGGGGGAGAAGGGCCTGACTGTATCAGAGATCAGGGCAGCACCCCAAAGTGGAGCCTCCCAGACACTCAGCTGTCCCCCAGGGGCCAAGGTACCATTTGTGAAAAAGCAAAGCACGAGAAATGCAAATAATACAAACAAACCTCCTCCCTCCCTCCATGCCTGGCAATAACAGGTGCCCAATGAAAGGCAGCTGAATCGAATGTTTTGTTGGAAAGAACCGCTTCACTGACTGCAAACCCCTCCACCCTCCCTGCAGGCTTCTCTCGCCTCCTAGACTGGGCGCCACCAAGTCCCTGCCACGTGCATTTTAAGAAACATTTTGCTCATCGAGCGCTGGAGACATTTTGTCCCTGATATTCAAATATGTGTGTCAAGGAGGAAAACAAACTCTATAGAAGTCTTTTAAAAATATTTATTTATTTACATTGTGGTAAAATACACAACATAAAACTTTCCATCTTAACCAGTTTCAGGTGCCCAGTTCAGTGGCCTTAGGTACATTCACACTGCTGTGCACACGTCACCACCATCCACGTCCAGAACTTTTTTCTTCTCGCAAAACTGGAATTCTGTCCCCATTAAACCACACACGCCCTCCTCCCCCAGCCCCCGGCCACCGCCCTTCTACTTCCTTCTCAATGAATCTAATGACTCTGGCAATGTCATATACGCGGAAAGAAAACTTTTTTTTTTTTAATTTAGAAAAGATCTTGAGGCTAAGGAGAGGATAATCTTTTCAGGCACAAAATCAAAACTTCTGTTAAATCACAGTGACGGAGTCCTGTGGTGCTCCTCCCAGGCGCCAGCCTTTCTCTTGGTCACATGAGAGGCGGGAGTGAGGGTGACCAGGGTCTGCGTTTCTGGGGGCCTCTGGGCCCTTGTCTCGGAGCCTGAGTCTATCCACTGGAGTGCTCCCACCCAGCCCACCTGCTCCACACACGGTGACCCTGTGGCCCTGACCTTTCGCTCCCTCCCTCCCTCCCTCCGGCCACATTTCCCTGCGGACTTTACTGTGCGCCATCTCCCCCCAGCCTTGACCCTGGTGCTCCATCCCCCAGGCTGCCCATTTACCTCCCCTCTCTGCAGCCGGGCTCCTCCCCAGCCCCTCCCGGGGTGCATGTTGAGCCCCTGAGCTGCCTCCTAATTGCCAGTCCAGTAGCCTGTTATGGGCTGAACTGCATCCGCGCCCCCCCCCAAATAAATTCCTATGTTGAAGTCCTAACCCTCGCACCTCAGAACACGAGTGTATTTGAAGACAGCCTTTAAGGAGGTGATTAAGATAAAATGAAGTCATGGGGCTGGGCCCCAATCGTGTACGAGTGGAGTCCTTATAAGGAGAGGTGGGGACACACACAGAGGACAACCACGTGAGGTCACAGGGAGGAGATGGCCGTCTGCAGCCCAGGAGAGAGGCCTCAGCGGAAAACAGCCCTGCCAAACCCTGACCTTGGACCTCAGCCTCCAGGACACTGAGAGGAAACGTCTCTGTTGTCTGAGTCGCGCAGTCTGTGGACTTGCTGTGGTGGTCCCCACAGACCAACGCAAGGCCCTTTACGGTCCGTCCTTGTCCGCCCCTGGGCACTGCGCTCTGCGGGCCCGGATGGACCCATCGTTCTTCTGAGGCCCCGTCGTGGCTCCTCTTCCTCTGCGGCCCCTGGGCCTGGGCCCCTGGTGACGGTCACTGCTCCCTCTACCTTTGTTCCCTGAACGCCTCTCTCACCTCCTGGCTGCACCCGCCTGCTCACATCTCTGCAGTCTCCCTGAGCCTCCGATGGCGCATCTAACTGCTGGCTGGACACCTGCTAGATTGTTCCACAGGCACCTCAGACGCAACCCTCCCCAGGCGCCCTCTCCCACCGCACCTGGTTTCCTCTCGAGCCCTCCACTCCCCTTCTGCGAACGAGCAGCTCAGGAGCCGTCACTGAGTCCTCTTTCCTTCGACCCCAGCCGAACACCGAGTCCTGCTGACTTCACTTCAAAGATATCTTTTTTTAATGAATTTTTTTTTTGGCTGCACAGCGTGGCTGGCGGGATCTTAGTTCCCCGACCAGGGATCGAACCCAGGCCCTCTGCAGTGGAAGTGCAGAGTCTTAACCACTGGACCGCCAGGGAAGTCCCCAAAGGTACTTTTTAAAATCCCATGCGTGGGCTTCCCTGGTGGCGCAGTGGTTGAGAGTACGCCTGCCAATGCAGGGGACACGGGTTCGTGCCCCGGTCCGGGAGGATCCCACATGCCGCGGAGCGGCTGGGCCCGTGAGCCATGGCCGCTGAGCCTGCGCGTCTGGAGCCTGTGCTCCGCAACGGGAGAGGCCACAACAGTGAGAGGCCCGTGTACCATTAAAAAAAAAAAATCCCATCCGTGTTTCCCTGTCACTTACAGGATGAAACCAGCTCATTAACTTGGTGCCAAGGCCCTCCAAGACCGCACTGCAGGTCCCTTCGCCTCAGCTCCAAGCTCCACCCTCCAGTCCCTCCTGGGACCCTGGGGGCCGCGCTGCCTCTCAGCCCCGGGACTCGCTTGTCCGTCCCGACTGCTCTTCTCCTTGTCTGTCATATGTTTTTTTTTTTTTTTTTTTTTCTCTACGCGGGCCTCTCACTGTTGTGGCCTCTCCCGTTGCGGAGCACAGGCTCCGGACGCGCAGGCTCAGCGGCCATGGCTCACGGCCCTAGTTGCTCCGCGGCATGTGGGATCTTCCCGGACCGGGCCACAAACCCGTGTCCCCCGCATCGGCAGGCGGACTCTCAACCACTGCGCCACCAGGGAAGCCCTGTATTGCATATTTGAAAGTTGCTAAGAGACTAGATCTTTAAAATTCTCATCACAAGAAAAAAAAATGTAACTGTGGTGATGGATGTTAACTCAACCCAACGTGGTGCTCATTCCATAGCATATGCATGCATCAAACCATTACGTTGTGTACCGTAAGCTTATACAATGTTATGTCTCAATCACATCTCAATCAAACTGGGGGAAAAAAGAAATTTTTACTGATCTTTCCCTTTTGGGTTAGTCTTTTTTGTGTTCTGTTGAAGAAATCCTTACCTGTCTCCTAAGGCGTTTTTAAAATCTGCACATGCCTATTAAGCCCTACTTTGTTTCTTTCTTTTCTCTTCTAAGTGAAAGCAGGTTTATTGAGAGAGATACACATTCCATAGGCAGAGTGTTGTCTGTCTAAGAAGGTGACAGCCGTCAAACCCTACTTTTCTGATGCCTTTTTTTTTTTCCTTGGTTTTCCAGTGTGGACCAGGAAACCTGCTATAGACATCTTCTAAAAGAGCCGTAACGCTCTAATGCTTATTTGTGTCAGAAGCGAACTAGGCCTTTCACAGGTGTAATTTCTTATTTTGTGGGAAAACACTATCTTCCTCATCATTAGCCCAAACCCGGGCACGAACCATATGCTGGACCATTTCCACGGCCACCACGCGCCCGGACAGCCTTCCTGCATTGGAGAGGATGGGCCTGGGTACAGCAGGGGGAGCCAGGCGGCACCCGTGCCCGGCCCCACCTGCATCCTGCAAGCGTGGGGCACCGGTGGGAACAGGCGTCATGTCCTCGGGGCAGAGCCAAGCCAGCGACATCCTTGTGCAAACCGATTGAGATGGAGAAGAATCTGTTTACACTGACCTGGAGCTCCAGGGGCCGCGGGCACTGGAAAAGGGGTGAAACCGCGGGTGATGAGTCAAACCCATTTCACCTGCC
Organism: Mesoplodon densirostris; assembly: GCF_025265405.1. Classification (NCBI taxonomy): domain Eukaryota; kingdom Metazoa; phylum Chordata; class Mammalia; order Artiodactyla; family Ziphiidae; genus Mesoplodon; species Mesoplodon densirostris. The sequence continues at coordinate 4,122,783 of NC_082670.1, read as the reverse complement.
GCCGTCGCTAATCAAGGTCGCTTTAAGGCTTGGCGTGTTCTCCACGCAGCACGTAGCCTAAAAAGAAAGATGTTGGCCTGAGTTGTTTTCCAGAATCTTGGAGTCACCTGTGTCTAGTTTGAGCTCAGCTGGTTAAGGCTGGATGGGACCACCGGCCCTCCAGTGGGCATGCGCGAGTGTCCGCTCGATGACCCCTTGATCGTGCAGAGGCTTGTAGCTTAGTTACGCCTGCGCAGAACCTCGGTTCCGCAGCTTTTTCCAATCCTCTCCCCACGCTCCCCGCGCCTCTACCGCCCGGGCTCTTTATTCCGCATCCCATAAATAGCCCAGCCGCTGGCGTTTCGGGAGGCGCGTTGGAGGTTTGTCCTGCCGTCTCCTCACTTGGCTGCTTGGTGAATGAACGCTCTTTGCTGCAGAATTCGGCGCCTTAGCGTCTTGGCTTTGCTGCGCCTCGGGCCAGACGGACTTGGTGCAGTAACAGGGGCGGATGGAGGTAAGATGTAGCAAGCGGGAGGAGCACAGCTGCCAAGACTGAAGCTTCGGGAGAGGAGGGAGAAGGGAAGGACGTCCTGCTTAGCAGCTAAGCGATGCAGGAGCGAGAGGCAGGTTGCAGCGGCCGGCTCCCGGCGTCCTGTTGCTGGGGTTGGTTTTTTGGGGGCCAGACCCGGCCAGGAGTCCCACGCCCCCCCCCCCGGAGCCTGCTGGGAAAGGAGGGGAGGGTTGCCGCCACGTGGGCAGAGGCCTGTCGGGCTGGCCTGCAGGTAGGGCTGTTCTGGGGGAGACTCTCGGGAGGTGGCCCCGCACTAGCCTTTCATCTGCGTTTGTCTCTTGTTTTTCTCGCTCTCCGGGAATTGAGAATTTTAAAGGTCCAACCTACAAAAAGAAAGTACGTATTTGCCTGCTGGGCTCGGAACTGGTATGATATATGGTTGCAAATCTTTTTTTTTTTTTTTTTTTTCTTTGGTCGTATGCGGGCCTCTTACTGCTGTGGCCTCTCCCGTTGCGGAGCACAGGCTCCGGACGCGCAGGTTCAGTGGTCATGGCTCACGGGCCCAGCCGCTCCGCGGCATGTGGGATCTTCCCGGACCGGGGCACGAACCCGTGTTCCCTGCATCGGCAGGCGGACTCTCAACCACTGCGCCACCAGGGAAGCCCGCAAATCTGCTTATTTGTGACAGAAAGCGCCTCAGTGGCTTCTGACGGAGAGGTAGGGTGGGGAGGAGCAGGAGGGTGGGTTACAAGGAGGCTCAAGGAAAGTTTGTGGTGATGGAGATGGTCAAACTTGATTAAGGTGATGATGTCTCTGGTGTACATGCTAAGTGAAATTTGTCAGAGAAAGACGAATACTGTACGATCTCACTGATACGTGGAATCAAAAAAAAAACCCAACAAACCAAAGCTGGTGTGAAAACGCGTCAAGTCATACAATTGAAACGTGCAGTTGGTTGCACGTCAATTACCCCTTGAAGCAGTTAAACCTCCTAACACAGGTACAGGTAGTTTGCAATAAAGTGGTTCAAGTTACACTTCAGTCACTTGGGTACTCGCTTTTCTCCCCAGACGTGCTCCCTTAAAGGAGCTGTAGTTTCTTCCAAGTGTCCTGGTCACAAGAGACCAATCCCTAGAGGCTGATTCAGGAGCTTCAGTGTGATTGCCGACACCACTTTTATGTGTCAGGGTTCCAGGAAGGTCCAAGCCAAGGAGAGGCCTTAGCCGGACGTACATAGTAGGAAAGGCACAATCCCGCATCTCCCGTGCCCCTATAGCTACTACACACGCAGTCGCCGGAGCCTGTGACTTGAACTTTAAAATCTGCAGGTCCCACGACCAGCATTTCCGTCCTCCTCAGAGGTAATGGGATGGTCTTCCCTCCCTCCTGGGAAAATTGGAAATTGAGAGATGGGGGATGGGAGTGAAAACCCTATGGAACAAGCACACCTGAGTCCCTGGGCAGCTGAGGGCTGGTGCCGCTGTGATCACCACACTTTGATTGAATGAGAATTACAGGTCATTTCTCCTCTCCAAACTGTGTTTATATGATAGCTTTTCACTCCAGGCTGCTGTAAACTCCAGGGTAATAAAGCTTTCTAGTAACAAAGGAAATAAGTGGTAACTGTCACAACTAACAGACTGCTCCTAACAAATTTACAGCAAAGTGTAAATCAAGGGACTTTTTTCATTTTACCCAAATTGTGTGGGTCTAGGAGAGTGCTTTGGAGGGTCCTTGATGGGCTGACCTGCTGCCATGGGAGGTTTGCCCCAGTCTATTTAAGCTGTTCTCTCAATCCTTCTGTTGATTAACAGTTGCTGCCAGGCAGCCGGCCCAGGTCTTTGGTGAAGGATCAGAGGCAGGTAGACAGGTCCCCATGTCAGGATCAGAGCCTCATCAGCGCAGCCCTCAACCATCTGTGCTTCACCCCCAGAGCAAAAGAGGGTGAATGCTGAGCCCCCGAGCAAGGCGCTAGAAAGGTTCCCCCATCCCCAAACACCCAGCGGTGGGCTCCAGGTGACCGAGGGCCTGAGGTGTGAACTGTCTGCTTCACAGTGGAAGCTGAAAAGGTCACGTGGTACACCAGTGGCTCCTGCCCCAACATGAGGACGTCTACCCCAGCAAACTGGAGGCCGTACTAAGGAAGGACCCACTGGAGCCGTGAGTAGGAACAAGGCTTGTACTCATATCTCTGAGGGCATGTGTTTCCAAGTATTCAGGCAGGCACCCTTTGGGAATCTGGGTGACGTTTCTTAAGATGGGGACAAAAGGGGCATTCTACCAACAGGCATATTTTATGAGAACAAGTTATATAAACACTTGTAAAATTGAAACCACTTATGCTAATTTATTTGAGAAGTAAGTTGCTCAGTGGCACCTACTAGAAGTAAGTGATAGCAAAACGAAAGGTTTGTATTTTCTGTGCCTTTGTTTTGGTTTTTTTTGGCTGCACTGCGTGGCATGTGGGATCTTAGTTCCCTGCCCAGGGACTGAACCAAAGCCCTTGGTAGTGAAAGCGTGGAGTCCTAACCACTGGAGCACCGGAGAATTCCCTTGTGCATTTGTAACTATCCCTCACCCTCCAAATCTCCTTGGTTCTTGGTTTGGGTAATGGGAGTGAAATGCCAGGCTTGAGTCAGGAGGGAGGGTGCATATTCCAAATGAGCTTGGTTCCTGAGTTTAAGATGGTGAGTAGCAGAAGTTTATGTAACAAAAGATCTAAAAACGGACTCTGGCTCATGAGCTCTTGAGAGCAAGGACACCTGTAATGGCATACGTGTAACACATGTACAGACGCTTCTAAAATTCAAGAGGCAGTCAATGTCACGTTCACATCTGCTTCCAGGTAAAATCAAGTCTAGTTCTCAGCTGCTTGTTTGCAGAGGATGTGAAAGTGCAGGTGCTCCCGGCTCCTCCTTCCCCAGCTCCATGCACCTGGACCCTGGGGTGTGCGGAGCCCAGGGGACAATGAGGGGCAGAGCTACGCTCCTGGGTGTGATTTGGTTGCTGTCAAGTACCTGCTCCAACCCTTACTAGGGGGTGACTTTACGGAAATCACGTAACCTCCTTAAGTCTGTTTTCTAACCTGAAAATGGAATAGGTTATGATTCTAATATGATTAGAGGTGGCCGAATGATTCCTACTGTAAGTAGTAAACACTCATTATATGAATATACACTATATCACTGTCACTGATAATACATTGAGTTCATACATTAACCCCTTATCGGTCATATCATTTTCAAATAATTTCTCCCATTCCTTTTGGTTGTCTTTTCATTTTGTCAGTGGTTTCCTTTGCTCTGCAAAAGCTTTTAAGTTTAATTAGGTCCCATTTGTTTACTTTTACTTTTGTTTCCTTTGCCTTAGGAGACAGATCCAAAAAAGATATTGCTATGATTCATGTCAAAGAGTGTTCTGCCTGTGTTTTCTTCTAAGAGCTTTATGGTTTCTGATCTTACGTTTAGGTCTTCAATCCATTTTGAGTTTATTTTTGTGTATGGCATTAGGAAATGTACTAATTTCATTCTTTTATGTGTAGCTGTCCAGTTTTCCCTGCACCAGTTATTGAACAGACTATCTTTTCTCCACTGTATATTGTCCCCTTTGTCATAGGTTAATTGACTGTAAGTGCATGGGTTTATTTCTGGGCTCTCTATTCTGTTCCATTGATCTAGGTGTCTGTTTCTGTGCCAGTACCATACTGTTTTGATTACTGCAGCACTGTATAGTCTGAAGTCTATACAATTCTTCCAATTCTGTTCTTCTTTCTCAAGATTGTTTTGGCTATTCAGAATCTTTTGTTTCTATACAAGTTTTTAAATTATTTTAGTTCTGTGAAAAATACCACTGGGGCTTCCCTGGTGGCGCAGTGATTGAGAATCTGCCTGCCAGTGCAGGGGACACAGGTTTGAGCCCTGGTCCGGGAAGAGCCCACATGCCGCGGAGCAACTGGACCCGTGAGCCACAACTACTGAGCCTGCGCGTCTGGAGCCTGTGCTCCGCAGCAACAGAGGCCGCGATAGTGAGAGGCCCGCGCACCGCAACTAGAGAAAGCACTCGCACAGAAACGAAGACCCAACACAGCCAAAAAATAAATTAATTAAAAAAAAATACCATTGGTACTTTGATAGGGATAGCGTTGAATATGTAGATTGCCTTGGGTAATATGGTCATTATAACTATTAATTCTTTAAATCCATGAATATGATGTATCTTTCCATACATTTGTGTCATCTTTAATTTCTTTCATCAGTATCTTATAGCTTTCTGAGTATAGGTCTTTAGGTTCCTTAGGTAGGTTTATTACTAGGTATTTTATTCTTTCCTGATGCAATTGTACACGGAATTGTTTCCTTAATTTCTCTTCCTGATAGTTCATTGGGTGTATAGAAATTCAACAGATATCTGTGTATTAATTTTGTATTAATTACATATTTACTGAATTCATTGATGAGTGTTAGTAGTTTTCTGGTGGCGTCCTTAGGATTTTCTATGTATAGTATCATGTAATCTGCAAACAATGACACTTTTACTTCCTTTCCAATTTGGATTCCTTTTACTTTTTTTTTTTTTTTTTATAAGACTGAGAGCTAAGGCAACAGACTGGTGTTGAGGGGGACGACGGCCTTGGAGTTGGGCCGACTGATTCCATAGTTGCCTGCTTCCTTTTTTTTTTTTTTAAAAGATGTTGGGGGTAGGAGTTTATTAATTTATTTATTTTTGCTGTGTTGGGTCTTCGTTTCTGTGTGAGGGCTTTCTCTAGTTGCGACGAGCGGGGGCCACTCTTAATCGCGTGCGTGGGCCTCTCACTGTCGCGGCCTCTCTTGTTGCGGAGCACAGGCTCCAGACGCACAGGCTCAGCAGTTGTGGCTCACGGGCCCAGCTGCTCCGTGGCATGTGGGATCCTCCCAGACCAGGGCTCGAACCCGTGTCCCCCGCATTAGCAGGCAGATTCGCAACCACTGCACCACCAGGGAAGCCCCCTTTTACTTTTTTTTTTCTTTTAACTTTTTTTTTTTCCTGTGTGAGTGCTGTGACTAGGACTTCCAATACTGTGTTGAATAAAAGTGGCAAGAGTGCGCATCCTTGTCTTCTTCCTGATCTTAGAGAAAATGCTTTCAACCTTTTACCACTGAATATAATGTTAGCTGTGGGCTTATCATATACGGCCTTTATTATGTTGAGGTATGTTCCGTCTATACCCACTTTCTGGAGAGTTTTTATCATAAATGGATGTTGAATTTTATCAAGTGCTTTTTCTGCATCTATTGAGATGATCATATGGTTTTTATTCTTTAATGTGGTACATAACATTGATTAATTTGTGGATATTGAAAAATTTTTGCATCCCTGGGTTAAATCCCACTTGATCATGGTATGATCCTTTTAATGTAGCTGCATTTGGTTTGCTGATATTTTGTTTAGGATTTTTGCATGTATGTTAATCAGTGAGGTTGGCATCTAATTTTCTTTCTTTGTGGTTTCTTTGTCTGGTTTTGGTATCAAGGTGATGCTGGACTCACAGAATGAGTTCAAAAGTGTTCCTTTCTCTGCAATTGTTTTGGAATAGTGTGAGGAGGATAGGTGTTAAGTGTTTTTTAAATGTTTGGAAGAATTCACCTGTGAAGCCATTTGGCCCTGGACTTTTGTTTGGGAGGCTTTTTAAAAGTTACTGATTCAATTTCATTACTGGTAATTGGTCTGTTCATATTTTCTATTGCTTCCTGGTTCAGTCTTGGGAGGTTGTACCTTTCTAGGAATTTGTCAATTTCCTCAAGTTTGTCCATTTTATTGGGATATAACTATATAGTATCGTATATACTATAGTTCATAGTAATCTGTTATCCTTTTGTTTATGGTATCGGTTGTAACTTCTCTTTTTTCATATCTGATCTTCTTGATTTGGGCCCTTTCTTTTTTTCTTAATGAGTCTGCCTAAAGGTTTATGAATTTTGTTTTGAAAGAACTAGCTCTTAGTTTCACTGATCTTTATTGTTTTTTTTCTACTTCATTTATTTTTGCTCTGATCTTTATGATTTCTTTCTTCTGATAACTTTGGGTTTTCTTTGTTCTTTTTCTAGTTCCTTTAGGTGTAAGGTTAGGTTGTTTGAGATTTCTTGTTTCCTGATATAAGATTGTATCGCTATGAACTTCCCTCTTAGAGCTGTGTCCCATAGATTTTTGGATCATTGTTATTATCTTCATTTGCTAGTGGGCCAAACCAGGGCCCAGCTGGTCCCAGGACAGCTGCTGGCCTGCTGGTGAGTGTGCTGAGTCTGCAGGTTGAGGGGCTGTGGATGTCCTGTGTCTAGGTCTGCCTGCTGGTGGTGGTCCTGAGGCTTGCTGGTGAGCGGGGCTGGGGATTCTGGGGCCGGTACCTGGCCACTGATGGGTAGAGGTGGGCCTTGGGGTCTCTGGCCGCAGGGCCCTGGGTGTCTGTGGCGTAGTGCCTGTGCGCTGGCGTGTGGGGCTGGGTCCTGGGCCCTCTGGAGGGGCAGGGCCATGTCCAGGGATGGCTGTGGGCTCAAGGGGATCTTAAGGCAGCCTGTGTGTGCACCCAGTTAGTTGCGTGGCCTGACGCACCTCAGTCCTGGTGCCTGCAGGCTGGTGGGGGGGGAGGGGCTGGGTCCTGAGGCCAGTAAGCTGGAGGGAGATCCAAAGTGTCACTTGCCATCACCAGGGCCCTCGTGAGGTTTCGTGTGGTCCGTTAAGAGTGAAGTCTATTTCCCCCGCCCTCTGGGACTCTTGAAAGCCCTGCTGCCCTCAAAGCCAAAGGTTCTGGGGGCTTGTGTTCCCGGCACAGACTCGCAGACTGAGGAGCCTGACGTGGGGCTCAGACCCGGTATCCTTTGGGAGAATCTCTGCAGCTGTGGTGGTTCTCACGTTTGTGGGTGGCCCGCCTGGGGTGTGGGACTCGACGACGTCGCGACTCGGCCCTTCCTACCCGTGTCGCTCGTTCTTTGTATCTTCAGTTGTAGAAGATATTTTCTGGTAGGTTCTGGGCTTTTTCACTGATGGTGGTTCTGCAAGTAGTTTTGATTTTAGGCCTGACTGAGAGGTGAGCTCAGGGTCTCCACTCCACTGTCCTGGCTGACCTCCTTGAGGATGTTTATTTCTACGTGTTAGCACAGAGATCGCTTGGTGGACTGGTCCAGCTCGTCCAGATGCAGAAGAGTTTGTGGACCATCAAAATTCTGGGGTAGGTCCAGCCTCTGCTTGAAAAAGCCCTAAATCCCGAACTGCCTAGCAGGCTCAATCAATCCCCCGCCACCCACCCACCCACCACTTCCACGCACAGGATTGTGGGCTCCCAGGGTGCAGAATGGACTGGCTTCTCCAGGCCAGCCTCCTGCCCATCCCCACTCCAGGCATAGAAGAGCCAAGCTACTTGTCCTGGGCCAAATACCCTAGATGCTTGAGTCTCAGCCCTGAGGTGCTGATTTAAATGGTTTTGTGGGCATCCAGAGTTTTCCAGGCTTTCCAGATGATTCTAATATGCAACGAAGTCCGGCAGCCACTGCTTTGCACTCCCCATGGCCCGTTTCTATCTCAGTTTGGTGTTGGTGAGTCAGGGTGCTGGGGGCGGAGCGGTGGCGTCTGGGGAGCATTAGCTGCTCCTGGGCCCAGACACTCACAGGCTCTGTGATGATGGCCGGGCCCTTGGCCCCTCTGAGCCTGTTTCCTCACGTGTAAAGCTGAACAAGTGGGCTTCCCTGGTGGCGCAGTGGTTAAGAATCTGCCTGCCAACGCAGGGGACATGGGTCCGGGAAGATCCCACATGCCGCCGAGCAACTAAGCCCGTGCGCCACAACTACTGATCCTGCGCTCTAGAGCCCGCGAACCACAACTGCTGAGCCCGTGTGCCTAGAGCCCATGCTCTGCAACAAGAGAAGCCACAGCAGTGAGAGGCCCGCATACTGGAGGAAAAAAGAAAAATCCCATCCGTGTTTCCCTGTCACTTTCAGGATGAAACTCTAGCTCATTAACTTGGTGCCAAGGCCCTCCAAGACCACACTGCAGATCCCTTCGCCTCAGCTCCAAGCTCCACCCTCCAGCCCCTCCTGGGACCCTGGGGGCTGCGCTGCCTCTCAGCCCCGGGACTCGCTTGTCCGTCCCGACTGCTCTTTTCCTTTTCTGTCATATCCTTTTTTTTTTTTTTTTTTTTTTTTGGCAGTACGCGGGCCTCTCACTGTTGTGGCCTCTCCCATTGCGGAGCACAGGCTCCGGACGCGCAGGCACAGCGGCCATGGCTCACGGGCCCAGCCGCTCTGCGGCATGTGGGATCCCCCTGGACCGGGGCACGAACCCGTGTCCCCTGCATCGGCAGGCGGCCTCTCAACCACTGTGCCACCAGGGAAGCCCAGTAGGAGGTTTTTACAATAAACTTTAAAAAAGTGGAAGTGTAATGTACATACAGAAAAGCCACAGATAGAGTATAGCTTGATGTCTTGTCACGAAGTGAGCACATCTGGATCACTGGCCCCCAGGTCAAGAGATGGAGTATTACCACAGCCCCTCCCCCCAGGCACCCACCTCCGAGCGCTAAGGTAATCGCTATACTGACTCCTAACACCATAGGTTCGTTTTGCCTGGTTTTAATGTCATGTAAATGGAATCATGCAATATTCATTCTTTTGAATCTGGCTTCATTTGCTCAACATTATGTTGGTGAGATTCATCAGCTATGCATAGCTGTTGTTAATCCATTTTCATTGCTGTAAGAATCCCTTTTATAGATATATTATGAGGTATGCGTCCACCATTCTCCTGTTGATGGACATTTGAGGCTATTGGAATGAGCGCTGCTGTGGATGTCCTAGTACAGATCATTGGTGGCAGTATGTACACATTCCTGTTGGGTCTATACCCAGGAGTGGGTTTCTGGGTAGGAGGGTATGCCCGGCTTTAGTGGGTACTGCCAAAGAGTTTTCCAAAGTGGTTGTGCTATTTTACATTCCCACCAGCAGTGGATGAGTGTTTCAGTTACTCCAGATTCTCCCCAACACTTGGCATTAACGGTCTTTTTAATTTTAGCCATTCTGGTAGGTGTGCATTGATTTCTTGCTGTGGTTTAAATTTGTCTGATGACTTGTGAGGTTGGGCATTTTTTGTATATTTCTTGGCCATTTGTATTTCTTTTTTGGTGAAGTCCCTGCTCTTTTCTTTCTTCAATTAACTTGACTGTTACTTTATTGTGGTAACATATACATAACATCAAGTTTGTCATTGCTAAGTGTACAGTTCAGTGGTATTAGTATATTCATATTATGCTGTAACCATCACCACCATCCATTTCCAGCTGTTTGTCTCTTATGCCCTTTTTTCAATTGGGTTATCAGCCTTTTTCTTATTAATTTGTAGGAATCCTTTACATATCCTGGATACCAGTCCTTTGTCTGTTTTATATATATTATGAAATGCTCCTTCCTCTGAATTACCTTTTCACTCTTATGGATGAAAAGAATTCCTAATTTTACAATTGGAAAGGTTCTGCACAGCAAAAGAAATGAACAACCAATGAAAAGGCAACCTATGGAATGGGAGAAAATATTTGCAAAACACACATCTGATAAGGGACTAATATCCAAAATATATAAGGAGGACTTCCCTGGTGGCACAGTGGTTAAGAATCTGCCTGCCCATGCAGGGGACACGGGTTCGAGCCCTGGTCCAGGAAGATCCCACATGCTGCGGAGCAACTAAGCCCGTGCGCCACAACTACTGAGCCTGCGCTCTAGAGCCCAAGAGCCACAACTACTGAGCCTGTGTGCCACAACTACTGAAGCCTGTGCGCCTAGAGCCCATGCTCTGCAACAAGAGAAGCTACCGCAATGAGAAGCCCGCACACCGCAACGAAGAGTAGCCCCCGCTCGCCGCAACTAGAGAAAGCCCACGCACAGCAATGATGACTCAATGCAGCCAAAAATAATAAAAAAATATATATATAAGGAACTCATACAACTCAACAGCAATGAACAAATAATTCATTTAAAAAATGGGCAGAGAATCTGAATAGACATTTATTTTTTCAAAGAAAACATACAGGTTCCAACAGGTACAGGGGAAAGGGTGCTCAACATCACTCATTGTCAGGAAATGCAAATCAAAACCACAGTGAACTATCACCTCACACCTGTTAGAATGGCTATTATCAAAAGAAAAGAGATAACAAGTGCTGCAGAGGGTGTGGAGAAAAGGGAGCCCTCCTGCACTGCTGGTGGGAATGTAAATTGGTGCAGCCGCTATGGAGAACAGTGTGGAGGTTTCTCAAAAAATTTAAATAGAACTACCATATCATCTAGCAATTCGACTTCTCAGTACTTATCTTAAGGAAATAAAAACACTAACTGAAAAAGATATCTGCACCCCCATGTTCATTGCATCATTATTTACAATAGCCAAGACATGAAAACAACCTAAGTGTCCATCAGTGAAATAATGGGTAAAGAAGATGTCATAAACAAACAAACATACAATGGAATATCATTCAGTCATAAAAAAGAAGGAAACCCTGCCATTTGTATCAACATGGATGGACCCTGCGGGCATGCTAAGTGAAATATGTCAGAGAAAGACAAATACTGCATGATCTCTCTTACACGTGGAATCTAAAAAAAACCAAAACACCAAAGCCAAGTTTATAGCTACAAAGAACAGATTGGTGGTTGCTAGAGCTGAGGGAGGTGGGTAGTGTGTGCAGAGGAGAAAGGGGTAAAGGGATTCAAAAGGTGCCTGTTTCCAGTATAAAATAAATAACTGCTGGGGATGTAATGTGTAGCATGGTGACTATAGTTAACAATACTGTATTGCATATTTGAAAGTTGCTAAGAGACTAGATCTTTAAAATTCTCATCACAAGAAAAAAAATGTACCTGTGGTGACGGATGTTAACTCAACGTGATCATTTCATAGCATATGCATGTATCAAATCATTACATTGTATACCATAAGCTTATACAATGTTATGTCTCAATCACATCTCAATCAAACTGGGGGAAAAAAGAAATTTTTATTGATCTTTCCCTTTTGGGTTAGTCTTTTTTGTGTCCCGTTGAAGAAATCCTTACCTGTCTCCTAAGGCGTTTTTAAAATCTGCACATGCCTATTAAGCCCTACTTTGTTTCTTTCTTTTCTAAGTGAAAGCAGGTTTATTGAGAGAGATACACATTCCATAGGCAGAATGTTGTCTGTCTAAGAAGGTGACAGCCGTCAAACCCTACTTTTCTGATGCTTTTTCTTTCCCCTTGGTTTTCCAGTGTGGACCAGGAAACCTGCTATAGACATCTTCTAAATGAGCCGTAACGCTCTAATGCTTATTTGTGTCAGAAGCGAACTAGGCCTTTCACAGGTGTAATTTCTTATTTTGTGGGAAAACACTATCTTCCTCATCATTAGCCCAAACCCGGGCACGAACCATATGCTGGACCATTTCCACGGCCACCACGCGCCCGGACAGCCTTCCTGCATTGGAGAGGATGGGCCTGGGTACAGCAGGGGGAGCCAGGCGGCACCCGTGCCCGGCCCCACCTGCATCCTGCAAGCGTGGGGCACCGGTGGGAACAGGCGTCATGTCCTCGGGGCAGAGCCAAGCCAGCGACATCCTTGTGCAAACCGATTGAGATGGAGAAGAATCTGTTTACACTGACCTGGAGCTCCAGGGGCCGCGGGCACTGGAAAAGGGGTGAAACCGCGGGTGATGAGTCAAACCCATTTCACCTGCCGCCGTCGCTAATCAAGGTCGCTTTAAGGCTTGGCGTGTTCTCCACGCAGCACGTAGCCTAAAAAGAAAGATGTTGGCCTGAGTTGTTTTCCAGAATCTTGGAGTCACCTGTGTCTAGTTTGAGCTCAGCTGGTTAAGGCTGGATGGGACCACCGGCCCTCCAGTGGGCATGCGCGAGTGTCCGCTCGATGACCCCTTGATCGTGCAGAGGCTTGTAGCTTAGTTACGCCTGCGCAGAACCTCGGTTCCGCAGCTTTTTCCAATCCTCTCCCCACGCTCCCCGCGCCTCTACCGCCCGGGCTCTTTATTCCGCATCCCATAAATAGCCCAGCCGCTGGCGTTTCGGGAGGCGCGTTGGAGGTTTGTCCTGCCGTCTCCTCACTTGGCTGCTTGGTGAGTGAACGCTCTTTGCTGCAGAATTCGGCGCCTTAGCGTCTTGGCTTTGCTGCGCCTCGGGCCAGACGGACTTGGTGCAGTAACAGGGGCGGATGGAGGTAAGATGTAGCAAGCGGAGGAGCACAGCTGCCAAGACTGAAGCTTCGGGAGAGGAGGGAGAAGGGAAGGACGTCCTGCTTAGCAGCTAAGCGATGCAGGAGCGAGAGGCAGGTTGCAGCGGCCGGCTCCCGGCGTCCTGTTGCTGGGGTTGGTTTTTTGGGGGCCAGACCCGGCCAGGAGTCCCACGCCCCCCCCCCGGAGCCTGCTGGGAAAGGAGGGGAGGGTTGCCGTCACGTGGGCAGAGGCTGGTTGGGCTGGCCTGCAGGTAGGGCTGTTCTGGGGGAGACTCCCGGGAGGTGGCCCCGCACTAGCCTTTCATCTGCGTTTGTCTCTTGTTTTTCTCGCTCTCCGGGAATTGAGAATTTTAAACATGCCATGTAAGGTCCAACCTACAAAAAGAAAGTATGTATTTGCCTGCTGGGCTCGGAACTGGTATGATACATGGTTGCAAATCTTTTTTTTTTTTTTTTTTTTTTTGGCGGTACGCGGGCCTCTCACTGCTGTGGTCTCTCCCGTTGCGGAGCACAGGCTCCAGACACGCAGGCTCAGCGGCCATGGCTCACGGGCCCAGCCGCTCCGCGGCATGTGGGATCTTCCCGGACCGGGGCACGAACCCGTGTTCCCTGCATCGGCAGGCGGACTCTCAACCACTGCGCCACCAGGGAAGCCCGCAAATCTGCTTATTTGTGACAGAAAGCGCCTCAGTGGCTTCTGGCGGAGAGGTAGGGTGGGGAGGGGCAGGAGGGTGGTTTACAAGGAGGCTCAAGGAAAGTTTGCGGTGATGGAGATGGTCACACTTGATTAAGGTGATGATGTCCCCGGCGTACATGCTAAGTGAAATATGTTGGAGAAAGACGAATACTGTATGATCTTATTGATATATGGAATCTAAAAAAAAAAAACCAACAAACTGAAGCTGGTGTGAAAACGCATCAAGTCCTACACTTGAAACGTGCAGTTTATTGCCCGTCAATCACCCCTTGAAGCAATTAAACCTCCTAACACAGGTACAGGTAGTTTGCAATGAAGTGGTTCAAGTTAAATTTCAGTCACTTGGGTACACGCTTTTCTCCCCAAACCTGTTCCCTTACAGGAGTTGTAGGTTCTTCCAAGTGTCCTGGTCATAAGAGACCAACACCTAGAGGCTGATTCAGGAGCTTCAGTGTTATTGCCGACACCACTTTTATGTGTCAGGGTTCCAGGAAGGTCCAAGCCAAGGAGAGGCCTTAGCCGGACGTACATAGTAGGAAAGGCACAATCCCGCATCTCCCGCGCCCCTACAAGCTACTACACACGCAGTCGCCGGAGCCTGTGACTTGAACTTTAAAATCTGCAGGGCCCACGACCAGCATTTCCGTCCTCCTCAGAGGTAATGGGATGGTCTTTCCTCCCTCCTGGGAAAGTTGGAAATTGAGAGATGGGGGATGGGAGTGAAAACCCTATGGAACGAAGCACACCTGAGTCCCTGGGCAGCTGAGGGCTGGTGTTGCTGTGATAACCGCACACTTTGAATGAGAATTACAGGTCATTTCTCCTCTCCAAAGTGTGTTTGTATGATAGCTTTTCACTCCAGGCTGCTGTAAACTCCAGGGTAATAAAGCTTTCTAGTAACAAAGGAAATAAGTGGTAACTGTCACAACTAACAGACTGCTCCTAACAAATTTACAGCAAAGTGTAAATCAAGGGACTTTTTTCATTTTACCCAAATTGTGTGGGTCTAGGAGAGTGCTTTGGAGGGTCCTTGATGGGCTGACCTGCTGCCATGGGGGGTTTGCCCCAGTCTATTTAAGCTGTTCTCTCAATCTTTCTGTTGATTAACAGTTGCTGCCAGGCAGCCGGCCCAGGTCTTTGGCGAAGGATCAGGCAGGCAGACAGGTCCCCATGTCAGGATCAGAGCCTCATCAGCGCAGCCCTCAACCATCTGTGCTTCACCCCCAGAGCAAAAGAGGGAGAATGCTGAGCCCCCAAGCAAGACGCTAGAAAGATCCCCCATCCCAAACACCCAGCGGTGGGCTCCAGGTGACCGAGGGCCTGAGGTGTGAACTGTCTGCTTCACAGTGGAAGCTGAAAAGGTCACGTGGTACACCAGTGGCTCCTGCCCCAACATGAGGACGTCTACCCCAGCAAACTGGAGGCCGTACTAAGGAAGGACCCACTGGAGCCGTGAGTAGGAACAAGGCTTGTACTCATATCTCTGAGGGCATGTGTTTCCAAGTATTCAGGCAGGCACCCTTTGGGAATCTGGGTGACGTTTCTTAAGATGGGGACAAAAGGGGCATTCTACCAACAGGCATATTTTATGAGAACAAGTTATATAAACACTTGTAAAATTGAAACCACTTATGCTAATTTATTTGAGAAGTAAGTTGCTCAGTGGCACTTACTAGAAGTAAGTGATAGCAAAACGAAAGGTTTGTATTTTCTGTGCCTTTGTTTTGGTTTTTTTTGGCTGCACTGCGTGGCATGTGGGATCTTAGTTCCCTGCCCAGGGACTGAACCAAAGCCCTTGGTAGTGAAAGCGTGGAGTCCTGAGCACTGGAGAATTCCCTTGTGCATTTGTAACTATCCCTCACCCTCCAAATCTCCTTGGTTCTTGGTTTGGGTAATGGGAGTGAAATGCCAGGCTTGAGTCAGGAGGGAGGGTGCATATTCCAAATGAGCTTGGTTCCTGAGTTTAAGATGGTGAGTAGCAGAAGTTTATGTAACAAAAGATCTAAAAACAGACTTTGGCTCATGAGCTCTTGAGAGCAAGGACACCTGTAATGGCATACGTGTAACACATGTACAGACGCTTCTAAAATTCAAGAGGCAGTCAATGTCACGTTCACATCTGTTTCCGGGTGAAATCAAGTCTAGTTCTCAGCTGCTTGTGTGCAGAGGATGTGAAAGTGCAGGTGCTCCCGGCTCCTCCTTCCCCAGCTCCATGCACCTGGACCCTGGGGTGTGCGGAGCCCAGGGGACAATGAGGGGCAGAGCTACGCTCCTGGGTGTGATTTGGTTGCTGTCAAGTACCTGCTCCAACCCTTACTAGGGGGTGACCTTAGGGAAATCACGTAACCTCCCTAAGTCTGTTTTCTCACCTGAAAAATGGAATAGGTTATGGTTCTAATATAATTAGAGATGGCTGAATGCTTCCTACTATAAGCAGTAAACACTCATTATATGAATATACACTATATCACTGTCACTGATAATACATTGAGTTGCAGTGATGTCCGTTGTACAGGCATAAAACCATCTATGTATCCAGTCCCTTATAAAGTGATGTGTGTTTTTTGTTTTTTGCTTTCTTGTTTGTTTTTTGGGGTTTTTTTTTTTGGCCGTGCAGCATGGCTTCTGGGATCTTAATTCCCCAACCAGGGATCAAACCTGTGCCCCCTGCAGTGGAAGCACTGAGTCCTGACTACTGGACCGCCTGGGAATTCCCCAAAGTGAGGTTTAAATGCAGAGAATACACAGAGAGGGTCTTTCTTCTCACTGGCTCCGGTGGTAAACGACCCTCAGTTCCCTGGTTCGTGGGTGGCTCTTCAGGGCCACCACAGCTCGGCAGCAGGCTTCCCCAGAGTGAGCAGGGAGACGCAGAAAGAGCAAGTCACGGTATCTCACAGTCTGATCTCAGGAACGACAACCCGTCACTTCTGCCGTTTTCCACTTGTCTTAAAAAGTCGCTGGGTCCAGTCCCCACTGAAGAGGAGGGTGCGAGTCCCCAGAGGTGTGATCAGTGGGAGGAAATTTAGAAGTCTCCGTACTCACACTTGGAAACTCGAAAAAAACAAACACAAAACCAGTTACATGACTGGATATCCCACCTCCGTTGAAGACGCAAGAAGGTCAGATGCTATCGGTTGTGGAGATGGGCCAACATCTCCCTTGATGGTTTTGCACTTGTCTGTTTTCTGGAGTAGCAACGTCAGTTTTTGCTTTATATATTGAGGATAGGTGAGTAGGTACACACATTTTGTTTTGTCTTTTGTAGAACTCAGCTGTCATTCCGCAGTAAAGCTTTTTTTCTAACATGCTTTTTTAACATATTTTGGTGTTAATGCGGCTACACCACTTGTTTTGGGGTTTTTGTATTTACACAGTATATATTTTCTACCTCTACCTTGAACTCTTCAGTTGTAGATGTTTGTGAAGAACACGTACGTATATCTAGACTGCTTCACCCAAGCATTTAGTCCCCCTTCACTTAACATTAATACTTTGAGCTAAAAGCCACATCCGCTATGTTTATTTGTCCATTTTCATTCCTTATTTTGGATCAATTAAATATTTTCCCACTTTTTCCCTATGTTGAGAAGATGTGTACATATTAAAAAATGGAGAGGGCTTCCCTGGTGGTGCAGTGGTTTAGAGTCCGCCTGCCGATGCAGGGGACACGGGTTCGTGCCCCGGTCCGGGAAGATCCCACATGCCGTGGACCCTGCACTTCCGGAGCCTGTGCTCCGCAACGGGAGAGGCCACAATGGTGAGAGGCCTGTGTACTGCAAAAATAAATAAATAAAAAAATGGAGAGTCCAAATCCCATAAAATTAACTATTTTAAAGTGTGATATTCAATGGTTTTTAGTATATTCATAAGGTTGTGCAAAAATCACTAATTTCAGAACGTTTTCACTCCCCAGTTAAAACCCTGCGCTTGCTGGCAGTCACCCCTCTTGCTCTTGCCGCCTGCTAAGTCCCTGGCAGCTACCAATCTCCTTTCTGTTTCTATGGACTTGTCTATTCTGGACATCTCATCTAAATGGAATCATGCAACATGTGGCCTTTTGTGTCTGCTTTTTCTGCTTAGCATGATGTTTTTGAGGCTCAGCCACATTGTGGGATGTATTGATACTTCATTCCTTTTTATTGCTAAATAGCTTTCCATTGTTTGGCTGTACCGTGTTTTGTTTATCCATTCGTCCATTAATGGACATGTCAGTTGTTTCTACTTTTTGACTATAATGAATAATGGTGCTATGGACATTTGTGTACAAGTATTTGAGTATTTGTTTTCAATTCTCTTGGTTATATTAATTAGGAATGGAATTGCAGAATTATATAGTAACTCTGTTTAACTTTTTTTGTGGAACTATCAAGCTATTTTTCCACAGTGGCTGCACCAATTTATATTCCTGTTAGCAGTATAGGTTTCCAGTTTTTCCACATTTTCATCGATGTTTGATATTTCACATTGTTTTCTATTATAGCCATCCTAGTATATTGAAGTGGTATGTCATTATGGTTTTTTAATGTTTATTTATTTATTTGGCTGTGCTGGGTCTGTAGTCGCAGCATGTGGGATCTTTATTGCGGCTTGTGGGGTCTTCATTGCAGCATACAGGATCTTTAGTTGTGGCATGCAGGATCTAGTTCCCTGACCAGGGATCGAACTTGGGCCCCCTGCGTTGGGAGCATGGAATCCTTAACTGCTGGACCACCAGGGAAGTCCCTCATTAAGGTTTTGATTTGCATTTCCCTAATGATTAATGGTATATTGAATATCTTTTCATGTGCTTACTGGCCATTTGTATATCTTTGGAGAAATGTCTATTCAGATCCTTTGCCTATTTTTAAGTTGTCTCTTTACTGTTGCGTTGTAAGAGTTCTTTATATATTCTGGACACTAGACCCTCATAACATTTATAATTTTCAAAAACTTCCTTTAGTCTGTGAGTTGTCTTTTCACTTTCTTGGTAGTGTTATTTGAAGTACAAAGTTTAAAAAATTTTTTTGATGAAGTCCAACTTATTTTTTTCTTTGGTTATGCTTTTAGTGTCATACCTAAAAAAAATTATTGCCTAATCCAAGATCATGAGAATTTATACTTATTTCTTTGGAAAGTTTTATATTTGTAGGTCTAAGATTTAGTTTCATTTTTAATCCATTTTGAGTTTTGTTTATGGTGAGTCCAACTTAATACTTTTGCATGTAGATATCCAGTTGTCCCAGAATCATTTGTGAAAGACTATTCTATCCCCATTGAGTGACCTTGGCATCCTTGTTGAAAATCAATTGATTATAGATGTAAGGGTTTACTGCTGGACTCTGTTTTATTCCGTTGATCCATATGTCTTTCCTTATGCCAGTACCACACTGTCTTGATTGCTGCAGCCCTGCAGTAAGTTTTGAAATTGGGAAGTGTGAGACCTCCAACTTTGTCTTCACTTTCAAGATTGAACTGGCTATCCTGGATCCCTTGCATTTTCACACGAATTTTAGGACTAGCTCATCCATTTCTGCAAAAAAAGGCACTTGGAATTTTGATAGGGATTTCACTGTATCTGTAGACAAATTTAGTTTTGCTAGTTTAACAATGGTAAGTCTCCCAATCCCTATGAATGTCTTTCTATTTATTTAGGTCGCCTTTAATTCTTTCAGCAGTGTTTTGTAGTTTCCAGTGCACAGGTCTTGCACTTCTTTGGTTAATTTATTCCTAATAATTTTATTATTTTTGATTCTTTTGTAGATGGAATTGCTTTCTTTAATTTTCAGATTGTTTAGTGCTAGTGTATACATAGCTAGCAATACAGTTGATTTTTGTATATTGATCTTGTATCCTGCAACCTTATCTACTCTTGGCAACTTGCAGATGTACAACACAGCACTAACTCTAAGTTGCCATTGCTGTACATCACATCCCCATGACTCATTTATTTTATACCTGAAAGTTCATACCTCTTGATCCCCTTTGTCCATTTCACCCACACCTCCCACCCCCATCTCTGGCAACCACCCATCTATTTTCTGTATCTGTGGGCCTGGTGGGTTTGTTTTATTTTGAATTTCACATGTAAGTGAGATCATACGGTGTTCGTCTTTCTCTGACTCATCTCACTTAGCAAATGCCCTTGAGGTTTATCCATATTGTCACAAATGGCAAGATCTCATTGTTTTTCCTGGCTGAGTAATATTCCATTTTCCTTGTGTAATTGTCCTGGCTGGAACCTTCAATAAAACGTTGGATAGAAGTGGCAAGAGCAAACATCTTTTTCTTGTTCCTGATTTTTGGGTGAAAGCTTTCACGCTATTAAGTATGATGTTAGCTATGGGTTGTTCATCGATGCCCTTTATCAAGTTAAAGATATCCCTTCTATCTCTGTTTTTTTTATTTTTAAATTTTATTTTTTGGCTGCTTTGGGTCTTCGTTGCTGCACGTGGGCTTTCTGTATTTGCAGCGAGCAGGGGGCTACTCTTCGTTGTGGTACACGGGCTTCTCATTGTGGTGGCTTCCCTTGTTTTGGAGCACAGGCTCTAAGTGCATGGGCTTCAGTAGTTGTGGCTCGCGGGCTCTAGAGTGCAGCAGGCTCTGTTGTGGCGCACAGGCTTAGTTGCTCTGCGGCATGTGGGATCTTCCCAGACCAGGGCTCGAACCCATGTCCCCTGCATTGGCAGGAGGATTCTTAACCACTGAGCCACCAGGGATGTCCTTATCCCTGTTTGTTGAGTGTTTTTATTATGATGACTGTCAGAGTTTTCAAGTGCTTTTTTTGCATTTGAGATGATCATGTAGTTCTATCCTTCATTTTATCAATATTGTATATTGATTTTTGTGTGTGTGTGTGTCTTGAGCTAAGCTTGCATTCATGAAATAAATCGCACTTCATCATGGTGTATGATTTTTATATAGTGCCAGATTATTTTGTAGAGAATTTTTGCACTTATATTAATGTTGATCTATAGTTTCCTTCTCCTGTGATGTCTTTGTGTGATTTTGGTATTAGGGTAATATTGGCCTCATAGAATAAGTTAAAAAGTGTTCTATTTCTTGGAAGCATTTTTGAAGGAACTGATTCCTCCTTTTTCTTTTTTTAAATTTTATTTATTTTTTATACAGCAGGTTCTTATTCATCTATTTCATACATATTAGAGTATACATGTCAATCCCAATCTCCCAATTCATCCCACCCCCACCACCGCCCACCCCACTTTCCCCCCTTGGTGTCCATACGTTTGTTCTCTACATCTGTGTCTCTATTTCTGCCTTGCAAACTGGTTCATCTGTACCATTTTTCTAGATTCCACATATATATGTTAATGTACGATATTTGTTTTTCTCTTTCTGACTTACTTCATTCTGTATGACAGTCTCTAGGTCCGTCCATGTCTCAATAAATGACTCAATTTCGTTCCTTTTTATGGCTGAGTAATATTCCATTGTATATATGTACCACTACTTCTTTATCCATTTGTCTGTCGATGGGCATTTAGGCTGCTTCCCTGGGCTGGCTATTATAAATAGTGCTGCAACGAACATTGGGGTGCATGTGTCTTTTTGAATTACGGTTTTCTCTGGGTATATGCCCAGTAGTGGGATTGCTGGATCATATGGTAATTCTATTTTTAGTTTTTTAGGGAACCTCTATATTGTTCTCCATAGTGGCTGTATCAATTTACATTCCCACCAACAGTGCAAGAAGGTTCCCTTTCCTCCACACCCTCTCCAGCATTTGTTGTTTGTAGATTTTCTCATGATGCCCATTCTAACTGGTGTGAGGTGATACCTCATTGTAGTTTTGATTTGCATTTCTCTAATAATTAGTGATGTTGAGCACCTTTTCATGTGCTGCTTGGCCATCTGTATGTCTTCTTTGGAGAAAAGTCTATTTAGGTTTTCTGCCCATTTTTGGATTGGGTTGTTTGTTTCTTTAATATTGAGCTGCATGAGCTGTTTATATATTTTGGAGATTAATCCTTTGTCCATTGATTCGTTTGCAAATATTTTCTCCCATTCTGAGGGTTGTCTTTTCATCTTGTTTATGGTTTCCTTTGCTGTGCAAAAGCTTTGAAGTTTCATTAGGTCCCATTTGTTTATTTTTGTTTTTATTTCCATTAATGTAGGAGGTGGATCAGAAAAGATCTTTCTGTGGTTTATGTCAAAGAGTGTTCTCCTATGTTTGCCTCTAAGAGTTTTATAGTGTGTGGTCTTACATTTAGGTCTCTAATCCATTTTGAGTTTATTTTTGTGTATGCTGTTAGGGAGTGTTCTAATTTCATTCTTTTACATGTACCTGTCCAGTTTTCCCAGCACCACTTATTGAAGAGACTGTCTTTTCTCCATTGTATATCTTTGCCTCCTTTGTCATAGATTAGTTGACTATAAGTGCGTGGGTTTATCTCTGGGCTTTCTATCTTGTTCCATTGATCTATGTTTCTGTTTTTGTGCCAGTACCATATTGTCTTGATTACTGTAGATTTGTAGTATTGTCTGAAGTCAGGGAGTCTGATTCCTCCAGCTCCGTTTTTTTCCCTCAAGACTGCTTTGGCTATTCAGGGTCTTTTGTGTCTCCATACAAATTTTAAGGTGATTTGTTTTAGTTCCATAAAAAATGCTATTGGTAATTTGATAGGGATTGCATTGAATCTGTAGATTGCTTTGGGTAGTATAGTCATTTTCACAATATTGATTCTTCCAAGAACATGGTATATCTCTCCATCTGTTTGTATCATCTTCAGTTTCTTTCATCAGTGTCTTATAGTTTTCTGCATACAGGTCTTTTGTCTCCCTAGGTAGCTTTATTCCTAGGTATTTTATTCTTTTTGTTGCAATGGTAAATGGGAGTGTGTCCTTAATTTCTCTTTCAGATTCTTCATCATTAGTGTATAGGAATGCAAGAGATTTCTGTGCATTAATTTTGTATCCTGCAACTTTACTAGATTCATTGATCAGCTCTAGTAGTTTTCTGGTGGCATCTTTAAGGATTCTCTATAATATCATGTCATCTGCAAAGAGTGACAGCTTTACTTCTTTTCGAATTTGTATTCCTTTTATTTCTTTGATTGCTGTGTGGCTAGGACTTCCAAAACTGTTGAATTATAGTGGTGAGAGTGGATATCCTTGTCTTGTTCTTGATCTTAGAGGAAATGCTTTTAGTTTTTCACCATTGAGAATGGTGTTTGCTGTGGGTTTGTTGTATATGGCCTTTATTATGTTGAGGTAGATTCCCTCTATGCCCACTTTCTGGAGAGTTTTTATCATAAATGGGTGTTGAATTTTGTCAAAAGCTTTTTCTGCATCTATTGAGATGATCATATGGTTTTTCTCCTTCAATTTGTCAATATGGTGTATCACATTGATTTTCATATATTGAGGAACTTTTCATCCCTGGGATAAATCCCACTTGATCATGGTGTATGATCCTTTTAATGTGTTGTTGGATTCTGTTTGCTAGTATTTTGTTGAGGATTTTTGCATCTATATTCATCAGTGATATTGGTCTGTAATTTTCTTTTTTTGTAGTATCTTTGGTTTTGGTATCAGGGTGATCGTGGCCTCATAGAATGAGTTTGGGAGTATTCCTTCCTCCGCAATTTTTTGGAAGAGTTTGAGAAGGCTGGGTGTTAGCTCTTCTTTAAATGTTTGATAGAATTCACCTGTGAAGCCATCTGGTCCTGGACTTTTGTTTGTTGGAAGATTTTTAATCACAGTTTCAATTTCATTACTTGTGATTGGTCTGTTCATATTTTCTTCCTGGTTCAGTCTTGGAAGGTTATAACTTTCTAAGAATTTGTCCATTTCCTCCAGGTTGTCCATTTTATTGGCATAGAGTGGCTTTTAGTAGTCTCTTAGGATGCTTTGTATTTCTGTGGTGTCTGTTGTAACTTTTCTTTTTTCATTTCTAATTTTATTGATTTGTGCCCCTCCGTCTTTTTCTTGATGAGTCTGGCTAATGATTTATCAATTTTGTTTATCTTCTCAAAGCACCAACTTTTAGTTTTACTTATCTTTGCTGTTGTTTTGTTTCTATTTCATTTATTTCTACTCTGATCTGTTTGATTTCTTTCCTTCTACTGAACTTTGGGTTTTGTTTGTTCTTTCTCTAGTTCCTTTAGGTGTGAGGTTACATTGTTTGAGATGTTTGTTTCTTGAGGTAGGATTGTATTGTTATAAACTTTCCTCTTAGAACTGCTTTTGCTGCATCTCATAGGTTTTGGATCGTCGTATTTTCATGGTCATTTGTCTCCAGATATTTTTTGATTTCCTCTTTTGTTTCTTCAGTGATCTCTTGGATTTAGTAACGTATTGTTTAGCCTCCATGTGTTTGTGTTTTTTACGTTTTTTTCCCCTGTAATTGATTTCTAATCTCATAGTGTTTTGGCCAGAAAAGATGCTTGATACGATTTCAGTTTTCTTAAATTTACTGAGGCTTGATTTGTGACCCAAGATATGATCTATCCTAGAGAATGCTCAGTGCACACTTGAGAAGAAAATGTAATCTGTTTTGGGATGGAATGTCCTATAAATATCAATTAAATCTATCTGGTCTATTGTGTCATTTAAAGCTTGTGTTTCCTTATTAATTTTCTGTCTGGATGATCTGTCCATTGGTGTAAGTGAGGTGTTAAAGTCCCCCACTATTATTGTGTTACTGTTGATTTCCTCTTTTATAGCTGTTAGCAGTTGCCTTATGTATTGAGGTGCTCCTATGTTGGGTGCATATATATTTATAATTGTTATATCTCCTGTTGAATTGATCCCTTGACCATTATGTGGCGTCCTTCCTTGTCTCTTGTAACATTCTTTATTTGAAAGTCTCTTTTATCTGATATGAGTATTGCTACTCCAGCTTTCTTTTGATTTCCATTTGCCTGGAATATCTTTTTCCATCCCCTCACTTTCAGTCTGTATGTGTCCCTAGATCTGAAGTGGGTCTCTTGTAGACAGCATATATATGGGTCTTGTTTTTGTATCCATTCAGTGAGTCTGTGTCTTTTGGTTGGAGCATGTAACCCATTCACATTTAAGGTAATTATTAATATGTATGTTCCTATTACCATTTTTAAAATTGTTTTGGGTTTGTTTATTAGATCCTTTTCTTCTCTTGTGTTTCCCACTTAGAGAAGTTCCTTTAGCATTTGTTGTAGAGCTGGTTTGGTAGTGCTGAATTCTCTTAGCTTTTCCTTTTTCTGTAAAGCTTTTGATTTCTCCATCGAATCTGAATAAAATCCTTGCCAGGTAAAATAATCTTGGTTGTATGTTCTTCCCTTTCATCACTTTTAAGTATATCATGCCACTCCCTTCTGGCTTGTAGAGTTTCTGCTGAGAAATCAGCTGTTAACCTTATGGGAGTTCCCTTGTATGTTATTTGTCGTTTTTCCCTTGCTGCTTTTAATAACTTTTCTGTGTCTTTAAATTTTGTCAAATTGATTACTATGTGTTTTGGCATGTGTCTCCTTGGGTTTATCCTGCCTGGGACTCTCTGCACTTCCTGGACTTGGGTGGCTATTTCCTTTCCCATGTTAGGGAAGTTTTCGACTATAATCTCTTCAAATATTTTCTCGGTCCTTTCTCTCTCTCTCCTCCTTCTGTGACCCCTCTAATGCGAATGTTGGTGCATTTAATATTGTCCCAGAGGTCTCTTAGGCTGTCTTCATTTCTTTTCATTCTTTTTCCTTTATTCTGTTCCATGACAGTGAATTCCACCATTCTGTGTTCTAGGTCACTTATCCATTCTTCTGACTCAGTTATTCTGCTATTGATTCCTTCTAGTGTATTTTTGATTTCAGTTATTGTATTGTTCATGTCTCTTTGTTTGTTCTTTAATTCTTCTAGGTCTTTGTTAAACATTTCTTGCATCTTCTTGATCTTTGCCTCCATTCTTTTTCCGAGGTCCTGGGCCATCTTCACTATCATTATTCTGAGTTCTTTTTCTGGAAGGTTGCCTATCTTCATTTAGTTTTTCTGGGGTTTTATCTTGTTCCTTCATCTGGTACATAGGTCTCTGCTTTTTCATTTTGTCTATCTTTCTGTGAATGTGGTACTGATTCCTCCTTAAGTGTTTGATAGAATTCATGAGTGGAGCCGTTTGGTCCAGGCCTTTTCTTTGTGGGAAGTTTTTGATTACTGACTCAGTCTTTTTACTTGTTATAGGTGTATTAAAAGTTGTCTCTTGCTTGAGTCAGTTTCAGTCATTTGATTCTTTCTAGGAATTAGCCCATCTCACTCACTTATCTAGTTTGTTGGCATACAGTTGCTCATAGTGCTGCCTTATGTTTCTTTTATTTCTGTAAGTTTGGTAGTACTGTCCTCTCTCTCACTCCTGCTATTAGTAATTTGAGTATTTTTTCCTTAATCAGTCTAATTTTTTCAAAGAACTAACATTTGGTTTACTTGATTTTTCTCTATTTTTATATTCTCCATTTTACTTATTTCTGCTCTAATCTTTGTTTCATTTCCTTCCTTCTGCTTGCTGTGGGTTTAGTATGCTCTTCTTTTTTTAGTTTCTTAAAGTGTAATGTTATTGACTTAATATCTGTTGACTTTTCTTTTTAACATAGGTGTTTTGTTATAATTTATTGAATGTTTCACTTTCATTTATCTCTGAATATTTTCTAATTTCTCTTGTAAAAGTTTTATTCTTTGTTTAGGAATTTAACCTTTTAATGTCCTCTTATTTTTTACTTTCCTAAATTTGTTATTGATATCTAATTTCATTCCATTGTGGTTGAAGGACATAGTTTGTATGACTTCAATCCTTTTTAAGTTCAGTTTTAGAATATGACATAAAATTTAGGGGGAAATAGGAATTAATATTAAAACTCATTAGACCTTAGCCTTTGTTTAGTACAGGCATTTGTTTAAAAAAACAAGTCACCTAAGGATATAATATGGCTCTAAGATCATAAAGTCAACTTTTAGAAAAGTTTAGTCTTTCAATCACAGCAAAAAGTAACTTTTAAACCAATGTTCAAATCATCCACTGCCATTTTTACCCAGCAGATATTTGTCTGTATCTTCAGAGACACCATCATAATGTTCCCTGGAGGACAGGGAGGAGTTTTCTGGAATGTTGTCAGTCCTTCCCCTGTTGCCAAGCAGTGAAGCTGTTTATTTTTTTTATAGAGGGGTGATTTTTTTTAATTAATTTTTTTTGGCTTCATTGGGTCTTTGTTTCTGTGCACGGTCTTCCTCTAATTGCGGCAAGCGGGGGCTACTCTTCGTTGTGGTGCGTGGGCTTCTCATTGTGGTGGCTTCTCTTGTTGTGGAGCACGGCTCTAGGCACGTGGGCTCAGTAGTTGTGGCTCACGGGCTCTAGAGCACAGGCTCAGTAGTTGTGGCATCTGGGATCTTGCCGGACCAGGGCTCAAACCCATGTCCTCTGCATTGGCAGGCGGATTCTTAACCACTGTGCCACCAGGGAAGCCCTGAGGGGTGATATTTTATTTTCATTTTTTAAATTGAGGTATAGTTGATTTACAATATTATATAAGTTTCATGTAGACAACATAGTTATTTATAAATTTAAACGTTTAAATAACTTCACTTATAGTTATTATAAAATTGGGTAAATTCCCTGCACTGTACAATATATCCTTGTAGTTTATTTTATACATAGTAGTTTGTGCCTCTTAAACCCCTACCCCTATCTTGCCCCTCTCCCCACTGGTAACCATTATTTTGTTCTCTATATGTGTGAGTCTGTTTCTTTTGTTATGTTAACTAATTTGTTTTATTTTTTAGATTCCATATATAAGTGATATCCTATAGCATTTGTCTTTCTGTCTTATTTCACTAAGCATAATGACCTCCAAGTTGTTGCACATGGCAAAATTTCATTCTTTTTTATGGCTGAGTAGTAGTTCATTATATGCTGATACCACATCTTCTTTATCCATTCATCTGTTGATGGACACTTAGGTTGCTTTCATATCTTGGCTGTTATAAACAATACTGCTGTGAACATTGGAGTGCATGTGTCTTATCCAGTTAGTGTTTTCATTTTCTTTGGATATATACCCAGGAGTGGAATTGCTAGATCATACGGTTGTTCTATTTTTAGTTATTTTGAGGAACCTCCATACTTTTGTCCATGGTGGCTGTACCAATTTACATTCCCACCAGCAGTGTATCGGGGTTCCATTTTCTCCACATCTTCACCAACATTTGTTATTAGTCTTTTTTTATTTTTGGTTGTGCCATGTGGCATATGAGATCCTAGTTCCCTGACCAAGGATTGAACCGGTGCCCTCTGCAGTGCAAGTGTAGAGTCTTACCCACTGGACTGCCAGGGACATCCCTTAATGGTCTTTTTGATGATAGCCATTCTGACAGGTATGAGATGATATCTCATTATGGTTTTGATTTGCATTTTTCTGATTAATGATATTGAGCATCTTATGTGCCTGTTGGCCATCTGTATGAAAAAATGTCTACTCAGGTCTTCTGCCCATGTTTTAAATTGGGTTGTTTATATTTTTGATGTTGAGTTGTCCAAAATACATAAAAAGTTCATACATTAACCCCTTATCAATCATATCATTTTCAAATAATTTCTCCCATTCCTTTTGGTTGTCTTTTCATTTTGTCAGTGGTTTCCTTTGCTCTGCAAAAGCTTTTAAGTTTAATTAGGTCCCATTTGTTTACTTTTACTTTTGTTTCCTTTGCCTTAGGAGACAGATCCAAAAAAGATATTGCTATGATTCATGTAAAAGAGTGTTCTGCCTGTGTTTTCTTCTAAGAGCTTTATGGTTTCTGATCTTACATTTAGGTCTTCAATCCATTTTGAGTTTATTTTTGTATATGGTGTTAGGAAATGTACTAATTTCATTCTTTTATGTGTAGCTGTCCAGTTTTTCCCGCACCAGTTATCGAAGAGACTGTCTTTTCTCCACTGTATATTGTCTCCTTTGTCATAGGTTAATTGACTGTAAGTGCATGGGTTTATTTCTGGGCTCTCTATTCTGTTCCATTGATCTAGATGTCTGTTTCTGTGCCAGTACCATACTGTTTTGATTACTGCAGCACTGTATAGTCTGAAGTCTATTACAATTCTTCCAATTCTGTCCTTCTTTCTCAAGATTGTTTTGGCTATTGAGGATCTTTTGTGTTTCTATACAAATTTTAAAATTATTTGCTCTAGTTCTGTGAAAAATATCATTGGTATTTTGATAGGGATAGCGTTGAACATGTAGATTGCCTTGGGTAATATGGTCATTATAACAATATTCTTTACATCCATGAATATGATGTATCTTTCCATATGTTTGTGTCATCTTCATTTTCTTTCATCAGTATCTTATAGTTTTCTGAGTACAGGTCTTTAGGTTCCTTAGGTAGGTTTATTACTAGGTATTTTATTCTTTCCTGATGCAGTTGTACATGGAATTGTTTCCTTAATTTCTCTTCCTGATAGTTCATTGGGTGTATAGAAATTCAACAGATATCTGTGTATTAATTTTGTATTAATTACAAATTTACTGAGTTCATTGATGAGTGCTAGTAGTTTTCTGGTGGTGTCCTTAGGATTTTCTATGTATAGTATCATGTAATCTGCAAAGAATGACAGTTTTACTTCTTCCTTTCCAATTTGGATTCCTTTTACTTTTTTTTTCTTGTGTGAGTGCTGTGGCTAGGACTTCCAATACTCTGTTGAATAAAAGTGGCAAGAGTGGGCATCCTTGTCTTGTTCCTGATCTTAGAGAAAATGCTTTCAACTTTTTACCACTGAATATAATGTTAGCTGTGGGCTTATCATACATGGCCTTTATTATGTTGAGGTATGTTCCGTCTATACCCACTTTCTGGAGAGTTTTTATCATAAATGAATGCTGAATTTTATCAAGTGCTTTTTCTTCATTTATTGAGATGATCATATGGTCTTTATTGTTTAATGTGGTGCATAACATTAATTTGTGGACATTGAAAAATTCTTGCATCCCTGGATTAAATCCCACTTGATCATGGTATGATCCTTTTAATTAATTAATTTATTTTTGGCAGTATGCGGGCCTCTCACTCCTGTGGCCCCTCCTGCCGCAGAGCACAGGCTCATTGGCCATGGCTCACGGGCCCAGCCGCTCCGTGGCATGTGGGATCTTCACGGACCGGGGCACGAACCCGTGTCCCCTGCATCGGCAGGCGGACTCTCAACCACTGCACCACCAGGGAAGACCAGTATGATCCTTTTAATGTAGTTGCATTTGGTTTGCTAATATTTTGTTTAGGATTTTTGCATGTATGTTAATCAGTGATATTGGCTTGTAACTTTTTTTGTGGTATCTTTGTCTAGTTTTGGTATCAAGGTGATGCTGGACTCACAGAATGAGTTCAAAAGTGTTCCTTCTTCTGCAATTGTTTTGGAATAGTGTGAGGAGGATAGGTGTTAAGTGTTTTTTTTAATGTTTGGAAGAATTCACCTGTGAAGCCATTTGGTCCTGGACTTTTGTTTGGGAGGCTTTTTAAAAGTTACTGATTCAATTTCATTACTGGTAATTGGTCTGTTCATATTTTCTATTTCTTTCTGGTTCAGTCTTGGGAGGTTGTACATTTCTAGGAATTTGTCAATTTCCTCAAGGTTGTCCATTTTATTGGGATATAACCATACAGTATAGTACATACTATAGTTCATAGTAGTCTGTTATCCTTCTGTGTTTATGGTATCGGTTGTAACTTCTCTTTTTTCATATCTGATCTTCTTGATTTGGGCCTTGCCTTTTTTTCTTAATGAGTCTGCCTAAAGGTTTATGAATTTTGTTTTGAAAGAACTAGCTCTTAGTTTCACTGATCTTTTCTATTGTTTTTTTTTCTCTACTTCATTTATTTTTGCTCTGATCTTTATGATTTCTTTCTTCTGATAACTTTGGGTTTTCTTTGTTCTTTTTCTAGTTCCTTTAGTGTAAGGTTAGGTTGTTTGAGATTTCTTGTTTCCTGATATAAGATTGTATCGCTATGAACTTCCCTCTTAGAGCTGTGTCCCATAGATTTTTGGATCATTGTTATTATTTTCATTTGCTAGTGGGCCAAACCAGGGCCCAGCTGGTCCCAGGACAGCTGCTGGCCTGCTGGTGAGTGTGCTGAGTCTGCAGGTTGAGGGGCTGTGGATGTCCTGTGTCTAGGTCTGCCTGCTGGTGGGTGGTCCTGAGGCTTGCTGGTGAGCGGGGCTGGGGATTCTGGGGCCGGTACCTGGCCACTGATGGGTAGAGATGGGCCTTGGGGTCTCTGGCCGCAGGGCCCTGGGTGTCTGTGGCGTAGTGCCTGTGCGCTGGCGTGTGGGGCTGGGTCCTGGGCCCTCTGGAGGGGCAGGGCCATGTCCAGGGATGGCTGTGGGCTCAAGGGGATCTTAAGGCAGCCTGTGTGTGCACCCAGTTAGTTGCGTGGCCTGACGCACCTCAGTCCTGGTGCCTGCAGGCTGGTGGGGGGGGAGGGGCTGGGTCCTGAGGCCAGTAAGCTGGAGGGAGATCCAAAGTGTCACTTGCCATCACCAGGGCCCTCGTGAGGTTTCGTGTGGTCCGTTAAGAGTGAAGTCTATTTCCCCCGCCCTCTGGGACTCTTGAAAGCCCTGCTGCCCTCAAAGCCAAAGGTTCTGGGGGCTTGTGTTCCCGGCACAGACTCGCAGACTGAGGAGCCTGACGTGGGGCTCAGACCCGGTATCCTTTGGGAGAATCTCTGCAGCTGTGGTGGTTCTCACGTTTGTGGGTGGCCCGCCTGGGGTGTGGGACTCGACGACGTCGCGACTCGGCCCTTCCTACCCGTGTCGCTCGTTCTTTGTATCTTCAGTTGTAGAAGATATTTTCTGGTAGGTTCTGGGCTTTTTCACTGATGGTGGTTCTGCAAGTAGTTTTGATTTTAGGCCTGACTGAGAGGTGAGCTCAGGGTCTCCACTCCACTGTCCTGGCTGACCTCCTTGAGGATGTTTATTTCTACGTGTTAGCACAGAGATCGCTTGGTGGACTGGTCCAGCTCGTCCAGATGCAGAAGAGTTTGTGGACCATCAAAATTCTGGGGTAGGTCCAGCCTCTGCTTGAAAAAGCCCTAAATCCCGAACTGCCTAGCAGGCTCAATCAATCCCCCGCCACCCACCCACCCACCACTTCCACGCACAGGATTGTGGGCTCCCAGGGTGCAGAATGGACTGGCTTCTCCAGGCCAGCCTCCTGCCCATCCCCACTCCAGGCATAGAAGAGCCAAGCTACTTGTCCTGGGCCAAATACCCTAGATGCTTGAGTCTCAGCCCTGAGGTGCTGATTTAAATGGTTTTGTGGGCATCCAGTTTTCCAGGCTTTCCAGATGATTCTAATATGCAACAAAGTCTGGCAGCCACCGCTTTGCACTCCCCATGGCCCGTTTCTATCTCAGTTTGGTGTTGGTGAGTCAGGGTGCTGGGGGCGGAGCGGTGGCGTCTGGGGAGCATTAGCTGCTCCTGGGCCCAGACACTCACAGGCTCTGTGATGCTGAGCGGGCCCTTGCCCCCTGTGAGCCTGTTTCCTCACGTATAAAGTTGAACAAGTGGGCTTCCCTGGTGGCGCAGTGGTTAAGAATCCACCTGCCAATGCAGGGGACATGGGTTTGAGCCCTGGTCTGGGAAGATCCCACAGGCTGCGGAGCAACGCAGCCCGTGTTCCACAACTACTGAGCCCGTGTGCCTAGAGCCCATGGTCCGCAACAAGAGAAGCCACTGCAGTGAGAGGCCTACGCACTGCAATGAAGACCCAGTGCAGCCAAAAATAAGATTAGCTTTTTTAAAAAAATAAATTTAACAGGTGCATGCAATGTCGCAGATTCACGATGTCACTCAAGTTCTGGGCTTTGCTCCAGGGCCTAAAGGCACTTGGAGGATTGTTTAATGTGCCTGGAGTCTCTCCCTTACCGTGGAGGGCAGGGCCCCCCTGGCATGTTCTGGAGGCCACTAGAGCACTCTAGGGCAGGGCTGGGGAAAGCCGGTTACGGAAGGGACAGAAGGGTCAGTGACACAGAGGCCACCAGAGGGGCTGATCAGACTAGGCTTTGGAGGAAGCAGATGAGGGCAGTGAGGGACCCAGCAGACAAGAGCCCTGTGCCCCCCATTGTCCCTTTCTCGTGATGTGTGTCACTGCTTGGTAGATGCCAATTCTCTAACACACAGTTTCCTTCTCTTGCATATATATACCATTTGTTGGTATTAGTGTAAGCCAAGTGGAGGACGAGCAGGTTGGAGGCCCTGGCCCTGGCCCTCTGGGCTCCTGCTGGGCCTGGAGGCTCTCCCCCTCTTCTGCTCTCTGGCCAAGAGGGGCAGTGGGGTGGCCCTAGCCAGCTGCCCTCCACCTGCTTCTGGTTACATTGTGAGCATGGGTTTCCCTTAAACTGTCAAATGTGATATGCCTGTGTGTATGTTTACACAAAAAGTAAACGTCTCATGAGGAACTTCAGAAGTGAAGAATTATCAGAGAAACATTTTGAATGTGTTAAGAAATATTAGTTTTATTTAACCAGTTTTCACAGCTGAATATTTATTCTATAAAAACTTTACAGATTGTACAGTTTATATATAGTTCAAACTACTGAACGAAAAAAGTAGGTCCCACAGATGCAAAAATATGCACCAGCCAATCCATGGTAAAGGCAGATTTACACGCTGTACAGCTCTCCACGAGGCCGGGAGGTGGTCGGTTCTAAGTATAAACTTCAAAACTGTACAAAAATAAGGTTTTGATTTTATTTCATTCTTCATACATTCAATATGATTGCAAGCTCAGAAGCCTACCGAACGATAGGCGTCTGGAATCAGGAATCAGTCCCCACTCCTGGCGGGAATGTGGACGTCTATTTACACAGGGCACTCTCGGACAGCATCCTGTACTTGGTATATTGTGTAGACATGAAAGCAGAGACCAAGAACATTAAACGTCGATATAAGGTAGTTCTTTCTCTTAAAAAGGAGTTTCTGCATTTAATAGTGTGCCAAAAGAATTTTAACTTATTAAATAAAATATATTCTAAGTGAACCTAAAAATTACACTTTATAAACATAAAAATACTTTATTTTTGGTGTAATACATCAATCATATCTGCAAATAGAAAACCAAAACTGTATATAAAGTAGTTCTCACCCAGTAACAGGAAGCACTTATACAGTTATTTTTTCAAATGGGTCAGAAAAACTAACTATAAACCCCCTATAACTCAGAGATCATATTTGCTATTCAGTGATTCGCTAACACTGCAAAACAAGCTTTCCCCTATAGAGAGAGAGGTTTCTTCCTGTTAACTGGGTAAGAATCGGACGCATTTAGAAAGAGGCAGAAACAGCTGATTTCTCAGCGTGAAGCCTAGGCGTGTTTTCGTCTGGGGGTATATTCATCAGTGGGTGTTTAATCAGAAATACTTATCCTAAAAGAATAAGTCTTCCTTTCGATTGAGAGTTTTCCATCTCTGAGGATTTGTACCTTCCTGGAGACAAGGGCATGCCTCAGATCTTTCCATATTTCTATTTGGGGGTGGGGGGTGGGGCGGGGGTGGCAGGCTAACATTACTCTTTAGATTCTGTTTTCTAGAAGGAAAAAACAAGGAAAACAAACATTATTCCAGACTTTTCTGACACCCAAACCAGGAAAACACACTTCTTTTTTATACAGTACTAGCCAAAGGTAACAAAAAGTAGAGCCTCAAAGAGCAGCCCAGAGCTCACAATTATACTTTTATACTTGTGTGTGTATTAAGTATAAAATAATGACGTTTGGACAGAGGAGCTTTGTAGTTATTTATTTTAAAGTTACAGTACTTAAAACTCCTTGGTAATAAATAGCTTGGCTGTTTCAAGTCCTGCTTCCAAGCCTGAGCTCCACATGAACCTGTTCCAGGCTGTGAGGGTGGGTCCGCACCCCCGGGAGCCCCAGCCGGCCTGTGCGATGCGACTCCAGGGTCGTCTGGGGCAGCCTGGCCGTCAGAACTCATCTATCTTCCTCTGCAGGTACTTGAGCATGGAGTCCATGCCCTGGGCTGAGCCCCAGATCTTCTTCAGCACCTCGCACTCCCGCTCATTGGCCTGCTCCAGCTCCAGCTTCATGTTGCAGCGCACCAGGGCCTTGGATTCCTCCAGCACCTGTGCCAGACAATGAGCTGTGCGTTAGCGGGGACTGTGGATGCAAGCACTGGCTCTGTGCTGCCCCCCAGCTTAAGGAGGCAGTTAGCAAACCTGAGGAGCCACCTGGTAAGAAGGTGACCAAACATCTCACGATACGTGTCAGGCCCCGATATAGGTATAATGTGTATCTCGTTCGCTGTGGATACTGGACAAATTCTCCACTTCAAAGGGCTGTTAAGCTAGTTCACAACAGAGCTGTGCTCCTCTCCACTCCCCAGTCCTGCCCCAGCAGCGTGACCAGCCTTGGGCCTGAGCTACGGCTGCGGGGCCCCTGCCCCCAGCGTGGACCCTGTCCATGCCTGGGATACTCATTGAGAATGCCTGCCCCGGGAGTTTTCTAACCTGAATTTAATTTCAGTAATGAGTTGTCAGATGCCAGGGACAGCTTAGATGGGAGTTGTGTCAGTTAATATGAAATAACACTTCACCCTGTAATTTGCTAAATGCAATTTTGTTAGAAGACTGTTACCCAGCACACTTATTAGACAAAAACCAAAGTCCACTGAGGGAGAAATAAGTGCGGTTGTACGAAAGGGCTTTGGAAGCAGTAAAGAACTTTAGAAACGTTGCCTTTTGCAGACTTTCACGGGACGCTTTTAAGTGACTGACTCTCAGCTTGAACTGCACTCCTTGGCTCCCCGGTGTCTGCAGAGGGAGGGCAAGGTCAGCAGAGGCCCGAGCCCGGCCTCCGCTGTCGCACACGGAGGCAGCTGTGGGCGCCCCCTGTGCGTGCCCTGCAGGGAAAGGTCGCGGTGAGAGCACCGACACGCGGAAGAGAAGGAACTGGACGTACGACTGGGTTACAGGAGGCAAGCTCCTTGATGCGGACCATGACTTCCTGGGTGAAGGTCCCGGGCCAGAACACCTGGGAGACCAGGCCTTTGCCGCACGCCTCCTGCGCCGTCAGCTTCCGTCCGCTGAGCAGCATTTCATTCGCCTGGAAGGAAGAAGAGCGGAGGGCGCGTGAGACGCGGGAGGTCGCGGACCGAAAACTCAGCCCCTGAAAGGTCAGACTGAGCGAGTAAGACACGGGGGGTGCCGTCAGCGGGGGAAGTAACCAGCGGCCGGCGAGCGTTCAAGAAGATGTAAAAGGAGGAACAGGATCTCCTGGACAGAACCAAGGAATCTAAGTTAAAGGAGGTCTCTCTGCTATAGATCTGAAGTTACTGGCCTGTCCCTCCCCACCTGCCGCCGCCCAGTGCCAGCCATTCCCACGTGTGGACTCATTCAACACACAAACTGGTTTCCCAGGCACCTGAGGCGTAAGCAAGGCTAATGGCAATGTGTGGTTTTAGGGACCTGCACCAGGCACAGAACTGCTGCACCAGGCACAGACCTGCTGTGCCACGTTTCCTATGTCAGAGGCCAACGGCTGACTGTCCTCAACACACCGAGCAAGGTTCTAAGGGCGGGGATGTTTCTGCTGCAGCATAACTGGGCAGCCACACCTAACATCCACATGGTAAAAATGAACTCTGCAGGACCTGGATGACCACTTAGTCTGCTTAAGAGGGTCTGACCACAGTTACTTCATAGGACTTGATGGAAGAAGTTCACATCTGCAGATGTTAAAATCAATTTCATACACGTTTTAAAAAAAACTTGGTCCTGGACTTAGGTCACTTTCAGGTCTCAACACAACATGTATGAGTTTTATCTCATTCGAATGACAGGCTCGGATGCTGCAATGAGGAGAAAGGAGAGAATCCATCTGACAAAGAAACCTCACCCTGTTCTGATGTGACAATTTCCTCTCTCTAGTTTAGCCTGAAGACTGATGGTCATGAAGAAGACTTGACCACGAGCTTCTAGGCTCTGGTAAAACATACTTTTTTCCAAAAGAGGTAAAACCCTTATGAAAGGCCCTGCTGTTACTGAGACGTCTCAGCTGACAGACCCGTGCACCTCCTGGAAACCACCGGTGAGGCTGGAAAGCAGATGCCTGCGGATCTCCTGGCCTTTCAACGTAGGGCGGGGAGCCAGGTCCCGTTTCCTAGCTCGTGTTTCTATGCACTCCACTGCATCGTGCAGACAAGACCACAAGCTGGTCACTGAGCGTGGAGCACGTTCTCAAGACTGACTTGAACCCCACGGCCTGAGCTCGGATGGTGGACGCAGACACTGCGGGCCCTGGGCCGTCTGGAGTGGGAGGGACGGGGCGGGCAGCCTTCAACTCCTTGCCGTCACTTCCTTGAACCTTGTTTTCTACCACGTGGAGGTCCCCCCACCCCGTTTCTCCTTCCCTCTTCTGGACTCTCAGGCCTGGGGGCAGTGACGGCCAGTCGTGAGCTGTCCTTGCTGCCTGGCTTCCTTTCCTTCGCGAGAACGAGCCTGTCCCTACTGGCCTTCCTACTCCAGGTGGCGGGATGGAGAGGGCAACGCAAGGCAGGTCTGCCCTGACCCACAGGGGAAGCGCAGACACCAGAGAGCAGTGCCTGGCCCTACGCGGCTCCCCCGGGCAGGCCTGGTTTTGGGGGGGGGCATCCACCACGTGAACCTAGTGGCCGGTGCAGCCGCTGTCCTGCTGTACTTTCAGCCGGGCTGGCAGGTCCTGAGGAGCCCAGCTGCCGGTCCTCACTCTGGCCTGGGACTGTGCCCCACCTGCAGGGCCTCGGGTGACCCCAGACCAGAGACCCTCCTCATGCCGGCCTCGGGGTCCCCGGCCCAGCCCCGTCCCACCCCTCCTGGGGCTACTGGCCTGGTGGTCGGTGGGTGGACGTGCACTCTGAGAGGACGGGCACTGGCCTCCGCGTCCCTGCGGGCTGGGAAACCAGGGGTGGAGGCCAGCACGGCCACGGCACCCCTCCCTCACTGCTGCTGACCCCAAGGGTGCCGTCTCCCCTCCTCGCAGCTCTGGGCGCGGCTGCCAGCAAGGGTCCTGCCAGCCTTCAAGCCACGACAGCTGCCCAGGCAGGGGGCCCCCCAGAACCACACGGTCCTCCCACCTGACTGCACCCATCCATGGACCAGGGCGGTGGGCACAGGGCCCAGCATCCCCACCAGGATGGCCACTGAGGGCAGCTGGGGTGGGGGGCTACAGCAGGAAGGGAGACGAGGGGGAGGGGCCCTGAGACCAGATGTGGCCACGGGGGCTGCGGCTTGTCCCACGTAACTCCTCCTCTTTTACACGTTCTGTTTGGGAGTGAGTTTAGACTTACGGGGAGATGATAAAGCAGCACGGAGGGCCCCTGGGCCCCATCCCCCAGCTGTGCCTCACGGGACACCTCGCGATGACCAAAACCAGAAAATTACCATCAACACGAGGCTCTTACGACTGAGCCACGAACCCTCTGCCAAGTGTGCCAGGTTTCCCCTGCAACGTCCTTTCTCTGACCCAGGACCCCTGCCCTGAGCTGTCAGGCCCCCTCCAGGCTGCAATTGTTTCTCGGCCTTTCAGCGAGTCGTCTGACTGGGCGCCCTGGAGGGTGCTGTGCGGTGTTTGCGGGTGGTGCCTGCTGCCAGGGCTGCTCCACTGTTACCCGGGTGCCCAGGACGCCTACTTCTCTCAACTGCAGTTACTCTTTCCACCATCACTGACGAGCAGATGCAACATCCTTCTCCTCGTCAGCTGGTGGCCCCCCCGAGGCAGCACCCGTCTCCCCCAGGAAGGGGGGGGTCCTGCACCCAGGCGTGCGGCCCCGCACACGGGCAAGAGGAGGTGGTGCCCGAGGGACATGGCTGTGCCACCCAGATCTGGCTGCCCGGCTGCTGGAGACGGCCGGCACAGACGCCAGGAGCCCTGGGGCCCCTCTGCTGCAGGGCGACACCACAGCCCGAGCTCAGAGACAACAGGCACGGCAGCCAGCCACTCCAGCCCACAGCAGGGTGTGTGTCCCAGGCCACAGGTGCCCCAGAGCTCCCCGTGGGGGTGAAGCTCTGCAGGGCCCGGCCTCCCCCTCAGTGTCTGCGCCTGCAGCCCCAGGCCGGGACCCAAGCCCGTGCCCGATTACAGCTCAAGGAGTGAGGAACACAACGTGAACTTTCTACAAACCACAAGCTGCATCGCAAACTCTCATTACTGGTGGATTCAACAGCTGAGCACCCCCGCACTACCCTGGGAAAGGCCCTCATCCTAAGCAGCTTTGCTCCTTCGTGCTTTCCCTTAAAAGTGCAGCTTTCAGGGTATTAGGCCAAGAACCTGTTGATTGCAAACTCTGGTTCGTCTGGGTCACAAACCGGGTGCTTACTACTCGTGGGTATCGGTGTTAATTACACAGAGACAGAGATTCCTCACGGCAGGAGGGCCTCTTCCATAAACAGTCTATGAACCAAACCATGATAAACCTTCCACGAGCTCCTGAATTAAGAGTGTGATTTCGTGATTTAAGAACAAGAGCTGAATTACAAGTGCATTTGATGCCAAGTCCCCCCAGAATGACACCTTATATATATTTAGAAAAACACTAACCAAACTAGACTTCTTCAGGAAGTTTTCTAAGATGATTCTTTAAAAAGAGCTACTCACGGATGCTCCTCCCATAATCTTGGGAAACATCACGGTGGAACAGCCATCTGGACTCTGTCCGAAGGTAGTGTAGGGTGTTTGGAACCAAGCCTTCTCATTGGCCCAAACCACGTCACAGAGAGGCAGGATGGACGCTCCTAGTCCAATGGCTGGGCCATTTACGGCTACAATAATAGGCTTCTTAAACTGAATGAAAGTATTCACGAAGTTTCTAAAATGGAAAATAAATGGGGGAATTACTCAAAACCCTGCATCTTTGAGCGACAGAAGAATCTATGGAACTCAGTACACCAAGACTGGTAATTCGCTGATGGCCTTCTCCCTGCTGCTGGGGGCCCTGGGTTTATGTACCCTGTGCTGCAAAGGCTTAACGGTGCCCTGGACGCCAGGCCAGGGTGGCTGTTGCCACAGGACCTGTGTGAATTCTGTGGCAACAACACAGTGGAAGGTGCTCCCCCTGATGGCAGGAGGAGCCCAGGTACCACGATAGGCTTCTGAGGACCAGTCCAGCAGCTCTCCCGGAGGAAGCCTGGCCTGGGGGTCACTGTGGTAGCCTGGGCTGGGCAGGGGACGCAGGGCCTGGGTCTGGACTTGGTCTGTGATTTCAGACGGCTCACCGATTAACTGGAAACACAGATATTTCCTGAGTTTATACAGAACTAGATGGAATGAATTGGGGGACGTAGGAATGAGAAGCTCACAGGCTCGTGTGAGACGTGAGACCCGATGAGAGCATAGCACGGCCTGGACACAGGCCTGCACAGCTGCTCCTGCTGCGAGCTGGGGAGATGGCCAAGCAG
This sequence comes from Mesoplodon densirostris, assembly GCF_025265405.1. Lineage (NCBI taxonomy): Eukaryota > Metazoa > Chordata > Mammalia > Artiodactyla > Ziphiidae > Mesoplodon > Mesoplodon densirostris. Next base: position 4,082,991 of record NC_082670.1, on the reverse strand, counting down.
GCCTCCCAGGACACAGAGGGTGTGGTTCTCACACGGCCCAGCCAACACCGTTGGGACCTGCTGGAGGGTCAGGCTGGGAAGGTGGGCTGCTCTGCCCTTCAGTTCAGGGCCAGATGGTGCATCTCCCTCCCCCGCATTGGAAGCTAACTATGATCAGAGGTCGCGTCTTTAACATGGTGAAGAAAAGGACAAACCCACCCAAAATGAATACAAGATAACGCCTTTAAGGCCAGCTATGTTCTAGATCAGAAGTCCAGAACTCCAAATTCTAAACCTGACGACCCCCAGCTTTAGGGCCAAAAACACCAGTCTGGGTGCTGCTCCCTACAATTCAGCAATTTAAAAATAAGGCAAATCTGTTCAGATCGTCTCTGAAAATCACAACTTAGCATCTAGTCTCCCCTCCTCCCCAAATCCTGACCCGAAGGGTCGTGTCTTCTTTGGATGGTGGGCGGGGGGGGGGGGGAGGTTTGGAGGGAGGGAGTGTGTGTAAGGTGGAGAGGGCCCCAGAGTTTGGCAGCCTCACTCTGGGGACCTCTCAAAAGCCCCTGCAGTCAGCACAGGCCTCAGCCTCCCCCAGGTTCTCAATCCCCCCCAAGGTTGGGGGCATTGAGAATTAGGCCACTCAAATGAATGAGCTGCAGAGACTTTTAACCAAGCGCCTGGGGCGCTGTTCGGAAGATCACACTGGGTTTTAAGGACGCAGAGCCAGACAACCTTTACAACAGGTCCCTGAAATAATCCTAGACCACGTGCATGAAGCTACTTCAGTTCTGCCACTTTTTGAGGATTCTGGGTCAACGAGTCGTGACAGAAATGCATTTTCTATGCTCAGTTACCACTGACCCTTGCGAAGGTAACTGCTGTCTCCCTGGTTTAAAGCAAACGTTTTCCCCGAGTTGCCCCACATTCATCTGCTCCTGTGAACAGGGGCGAAGTGGAAGCTCTTTCAGTGCTGACATCTGGAAACCATGGATAGGATGGTAGCTTAACATGAAAGAGGTGATCAAAACAATGTAATAAAGGGATTCTATAGAGAAAGGGTACAAGGAATGAATTCTCCTGCTCTATGTCAGTATAAAAGAAAAAAAATCTGCTAAAATACATGCAAAATCAGGCTGGAGAAATTGGAACTGAATTTTTCCCCCCCTAAGATGATTTTATTTTTATTTTTGCTTGGATTGATAATCTAAGCCCGGGGCTCGTTCTGGGAGGAGTATGAATTAACCGCCTCACTCTGGAGTGAAGACCATTGCCCCTTCTCAGAGGACCCACTTCGCTGTCTGATGAGCTCTGAGACGCCAGAGCGAGCACGGGCCACAGAGAAACCCCTCTCGTGTGAAAATAAAACCAAAATCCCCCAAAAACCCCAAACAGAAGTTCACAGAACTGTTCTGTTCTGTAGAAGCTTCCCTGAGCCAAGAAGGCTTAGCCACACAGCAGCCAGAGGCAGGAGACAGGAGCTGCCTTTGGGCCCCAGGATGGCTCTCGGGGGCCTGGCAGCCAGGGACCGTCTGTCCACTGCTTTGCAGGGTGTAAAGCAAGTGTATTTTAGAACTTAAAATGCATGAACGTTCAAATGTGCTCAATGCAACATGCTGAATTTAAACTTCAGTTTCCTCTGGATTACCTATTAATTGAGTGAAAGGCTGTGCTGGGAACAGCAGGGAAGGAAAGAGATTATATTTGCCACAAAAAGACTATTAAACAAAACCGGAATTCTCTCCATTCTTTTGAAGAACGTCTACTACCCCACAGACCTCACCAAGTTAGAAAAGCACCTAAGAACAACAGTCTAGGAATTGTTTTGGGGAAACCAAGAACGGGCCTGTTAAGGGCCAGTTCACTGCCATTTCTCAACTGAGCTCCCCCTTCACGAGAGTGTCTGGAGCAGGACTGAATGGGGAAGAGGTCAGGTTCTAGGGGATGTTTCCTCTCTGGCTTTGTTCCCTCCCCAAATCTCTGCTCCTCTCACCCCCATTTGGGGAGAGGAGGCTCCTGGTCCTTCAGACCCGAAGCAGCAGCTGTTGGTCCCCAAAGACTACAAAAGCCTAAGGTTATACACTGATCCCTGATAACTCTTTTTATCACTAACGTGCTGAGTATTTTTGTTACAATTATCTGCAAACTGGTTACTGCCAAGAATCCCAGCAACGGAATTAGCCCCTACAGATACTTAAGAATCTAATAGTTTAGACCTGACCTTCCTATTTCCCGCCTTTCTTTTGGAAACTTGCTGTGATTGACGTTCTTTGCCCAAAGTTTTAAGGAATTTGAGATGAGACACCACGGAAACAAAAGATACACGCAGTAAGAGCTTTGTGTGTATAAGCCAACCTTACACACGTAAACATGAAGTTCAATGCAAAGGAGTAAAGGTTAAGTCAATCTGGTGTAACTATTTTTGGATCCTGCCTGAGTGCATTCAGAAAAATTCACATTGGCAAAAATGTATCATTTAAAGAAGAACTGATTTCCTAAAGCAAGATTTGGCTTTCCCCTAGGATACCAACTCAGCCTTTTGTGGGGAGTGAGGAGAGTCTGGAGTTTCTGAAATGGAGTGGGTGGCTGAAGAAAATAAGCATTGAAAGTTACCTAGAAGTTCAACACATGAGATTGCTCTTGATCTATCCTTCCTCTACTTTGTCTAATCCCAACAATACAAGGCTTTGCCCTGCTCAAGGGCAACCCCACCTTGGAGGAGCGGGCCAGAAAGTTTATTAGTGGAACTCAGGGAACCGTCTACAGGGGGGAGTGAGCCAGAATGGAGGTGACAAATCCTGTCTTCTCACTCAGCAGAGCCCCCAAATCACACAGTCAGGTGGAAAGTCAGTGTGATCTTATGGAAAATACACGAAGTCACCACCTGAGGCATAAGCATCTGTATTTTAAAAATGAACATTAAGTTCCTATAATTCATCCTGAAAGGGTGGGATGGGTCAATAATTGGGACTATCTACAAGTTATCCTAAAGTTACTGACGACTTGTCAAGGAATTACGTGCATTGATCAAGCAGTTTACTTTGAAACTGAATAACAAGATGGTCCCATCTAGTACACTGCAAGTTTGAAATTACTTAGGAAGCCAGAAGCAATGCTTAATAAAATCAGATTATAAAATTTCAAACTATTTTTGGAAAAACAACTACCCTATGATAGCCTAAAAAATAGTAGTAATGTTCGAAAAGATTAACGAACAGATGATGCCTTGTGTACATGCACACAGTATGAGAAAACATTAATTTTGAGAATTATTAAAAATATTCTAAAAGGCCAAGGCAATGCCCTATAGTCCCAAGGTGTGGGGTTCCAGGGCTCCTCTGATGGGCTGTTTGGGGCTGCGCCCATCAGAACCATCTGGGGAGATCTTTTGGAGAGAGATGCCCCGCCTACTCCAGGCCAAGACAGGAAAAAGGCTTCCACCATCCTGCTGTGCAGCCCTCGAATGGTTTAGGGACCAGAAAGCCCAGTGCCCTCAGCGTCAGTGCTTAGAGTCGCAGCCACATGGGGCCCAATAATTATCAAAAGCAGCTCAACTTCAACTCTCCAAATAACTAAGAATTTTGGAGAAGATTCAACCAACGTTATTGCCACTTTGCAAGTCTGCATCTCTTTAAATGACAAAGACACCCAAAGGGTTCTTTGGGGTCCTTTAGGGATATGACACTTGTAGGGAGGGAGGCAGGGCAGTACAATAGTCCTTCTGGCTGGTGACTGGGTTTCATTCACTTCAAATAAAATTAATCTCTGAAAAATCAGACACTCTAATTATGCTTATAGTGATTAGCATGAAATATATACAAAATATGTACCTGCATGTGCTTACTGCAGAATCATGTGGTTCTAAAGAAAGCTTCCTGCAACGTTGTGTTATAGGAGTAGAAAATCCGAAAACAGAGGAAATAGAAATGTCGGAAGTTATACTGCTAAATGGGAAAAGTTGCAAAACAACACATAATATAATTCCACTTATTTGATAGAAATAAAAATACATCTGTATTATTTGTGTGTGTGTGTATGGAATGTACATCTGAAAATGTTTGAAAAAGGTTGGGGAAGACATACAAATAAACAGTGGATGCCTTGCGGTGGGTGAAAGAAAGGGAACTCCGTGCATCTGTATCATCTAGTTTTGTGTGTAGCTGGAACTCAGGATGAACTTGTGTGTTGTACTGAAACAAACCTTCTCATGTGATGTTATGGAACTAAAGTCCAGCCGACTTATTTTAGAGTCAAGCAAATGGTAAGTTACCACGTGCAAGAGTGTCTTTACTCCAGGGCTGGCGGCAGAGCACATGGAGCGCAGACGGCCGAAACCCCCGCCACGTGCTACCCTGTGCTCTGCCCCTGGAGCGCCCCCCATCGAGCGTGTGCGGGGCTCCAGCCAACCTTGACATGCGTCATCTGCTCAAGACAAGTGGCCCACAGCAGAGACAGATCTGATCAACTCTGCTACCAGCGAGTCTCAGGGGAGGAGACGCATGCCCCGCTCGCAGGCCCGTCCAGACCTGCCCCATGGGGCCTGGGTCACGCCGGCGTTCACAGCGGACCAGGTGTGCTTACCTGATGGCCTCGGCCATCTTCGTGCTCTCTCTCTTCCGGTCGTCCGTCAGGCGCCGGATGAAGTAGATGAAGTCAAGGCCGCAGCAGAAGACGCTGCCCACGGCGCTGAGCAGCACCAGCTTGCTGTCGTCGGCGGCGGCCGTGCTCAGGGCGCCCTGCACTTCCTTCATCACCTGAAAGGCAGCGGGAGTCACGGGCGCGAAGGGAACGCTAAGAGCATCTTATCCCTGGACCATCTCGATCCACACAAAGTGCATTTACAGCCTGATATGTTGCCTGTACCTACCAAGTAACTCACAAGTTTCTTATTTTCTGAAACCAGGGATTGGGAGTAACGGGGACAGAGTGTCATCACATGACACATTACGGACAGAGGATAACTAGAGGGACGTGTGAACCTGAGTTACTCAACGGTCCAGTCCTCGCGGCTCTCGGTGGGTGAGTTACATACTATATCCCCTTGGTATTTCTACAGTTTGGACAGCAGGTGGCACATGCAACCAGTTCAAGCAAACGACTAGTTTGGTTTCATTTGACACCAGCCTCCATACTTGGGACAGAAACCCCAAGTTTAGTGCGTAAGGGTAATAAGTACAAGCACGTCAGCATGGAGGCATTTTAGAAGGGCACAAACCACTTAAAATGGCCTCTATGAAGGACTTACAAATAACCAACGGTCTAACGACATACAGGGGACCAGCCCTGAGCTAGCCTGTCCCGTGATCCTGGCCAGACACACTAGCTTTCTGTGGTTTGGTTTTCTCGTCCAGAAAAGGCTTGACCTAGCTGTTCACAAGCAGGAAACAACTACCAGAACTTACAATTTTAGGCATGATATAGTGCAGGTTCAAACACTTCCGATTTTAGATACTTCGCAGAACCAAGTTTACGAGCCTTTGCGAGCACCAGTCTCCCTCGATCCTGGGAAGCTACCTTTATCGGGTACGATCGGTAACAAATGCATTAGCATCACTGCAGCTGTAAGTTCCACTATGTGGAGTGCTGGGACCGACAGGGAAGGATGGTGAGATACTCGGAAGGCTGGACCTGGGGCTCTTTAATCTCGTCTGAACAGAGAGCTCTGGGACCTGACGAAAGCTACAGGATGGCGTGTGCACACGCTTTACACGTGACTTCAGGGAGGCCCTCCGTCCCCCCGATGGATGAAGAGCTCCTGGCCGGGAGGTGGAAGCACAGGGGCACCACCGCCACCTCCCTGTTCACAGCCAGAGCCCCGAGCACGAAGCCGGGCCCTCGGCGGACCACACTGTCCCCGCGTATAACGGGGAGCAGGCCTGCCGCGCTGCGCTGACTTCCACCGTCGGGCGAAACAGCCCGGGGTGGGGATGGGGGATGAGAAAGGGCGCAGGAGAGTAGGGACCAGGCCCCGCAGGCCCAGAGAGACGGGAGGCCCCGAGCGGCCCCAGGGACGGCGCTCACCTCTGGGTTGAGAGAGTTGTTCTCGGACGACTTCGTGGACAGCAGGATGTGGGTGAAGCCGTCCTGCTTCCGGACGACGATGTCCCTGTACCTGTAGGCGCTTTCCGTCTGCCTCACGCTGAAACGCAGCCGCTTGTCGAAGGGCTGGTCTCGTCTGTCGTCGATGAATTTCCTCTTCCCGGCCGTCACGCCCGTGACTGACGTCTGCAGGTTGGTCGTCCCGTTGGCCGTCAGCGCGTCCATGAACGGGGAGGAACCTGCCAGGGGTCCGAAAGCACAGCAGTCGGTGAGGTGTTGCCGTCAGCTCGCCTTTGAATTAGGGAAAAATGCTTGCGACAGACCCAGGATCGACTGTGTTAATTTAAGAAGCTTAAAAAGTAGAACCTTTGGAGAGGCTACTTTGAAAGGCATCCGTTTGCCTTCCAAGTCTGACGAGGAAATCGCCCTCGCACTGGTCCCGCCTGATAAAACAGATGGGAATGGGAAGGAACGTGCTGAAGAGAAGCTGCAAAATTTGAGACTTTTGAGGAACGGAACTGAACTAGAATGGGTCTCATAAAGAGGACATAATCCGGGCTTGAGAAGTTGAAAGAAAAATGGAAACTGATTCAAACAAATATCTTATTATTAGAGCCGAGCTATCTGCCATTTTAGCCGAAATTTCTTCTGGATGAAGAGCCACTCATACAGACTCACGAAGCAGCCCCCCCGTTTCTGCGGGTCCACCACCCCCTCGGGCCACTCTGTCCCCTGGTCCCAGTTCTACTACGTTTTCAAACAGCCTTTTCAATGGCTGGAGACGGCGCGCTCTCCTGCCACCCAAAACGTCCCGCTAACTCTCCCTCCTCTGTCGGCTGCCCTGTGTCAGCCTGGCTGCTGTACTTCACTCAGCCTTAAAGACACGGCCTTCCGAACTCAGTGTTTCTTATTACGATAAAGTCAAGAGTTTGATACTTTCTTAGAGTTACCAGGAAATGTCAGGCTAAGGGTTCAAGTGTTAAGGAAAATAATTATGCTCCTATTGGTGTGAACTGTCTAAATATTATCTAACCTGGTAATGAATGTATAGAGCCTTTGGGTGGAGGAAGAAAGGGAAAGAAATGCAAGGAACTGGATCAGGCTCTCCTAATAAAAGGAGCAAGGAGAGAATTTCTCTGAGGAGAAGAGCAGGAGGAATTACGAGTCAGAAATACTTCCTGCAAAGTGAGAGAAGATAAGCTGGAGCCGCTGGAGAAGACAACAGGTTGACTTTCATTCAGTTAGGAGAACTACTTTGGAGGTTTTTAGAATTCAAAATAAATTCATTTTTGGGAAAATCTGGGGGAGGTTCTAATACATAAATGGTACAAGATTCTGAGACTATAAAAAGGTACGTGGTAAAAGGCCTTCCCCATCAGCCCACGACCCCCTGCCCTCCACAGCCACTGTGTCTGGTTTCCAGGGGTCTTACAGAGTGCCCTATGTGTATATCAGCGAATATGAATTTAAATGCTTCTCTCTCACCCGCCTTTAACAAACACGATGGTGGCACATTAGACACAGCGCTGTGGATGTCTGTAATGCGTTTTACCAGCGATTTGTTGATACTACAAATGATGCTGCAATGCATAACCTTGGCTTGTGTTGTCCCTTCCAATGTGCTGGCCAATCTGTAGGACAAGTTTCTAAAGGAGCATTTGCTAAGCTGTTACCAGCGAGACGGCTGAATCTTTCTGAGGAAGCCGGCAAGGATCCTTTCTGTTCCTTTTAACCTTCAGCCTCTCCTCTACCAGGTCCCCCCACCCTCCCGCCTGTGTTTACAGACGTTCTCCAACCTCTTCCACCCTGTGCGCTCTGAGCTGCTCTTCCCAGCACTGCCCTCTCTTCTCACGCCCGTCAGAGCCCCGCCTGGGCTGTCCTTGCTGTCCCCACTTCTCCCTCTGCCCATCGTCCCTCCACCCGTCTGCCCTGAGCTGGAGTCTACGTGAACGGACAACTTCTCAGGTGCAGGGAGGAAGGGGCCACGGATGAGGCTAAACCACCGAGCCTGGTGCCCAGGAGATGGGGCATCTGCAGGGGAGTGTCACAGGGAGATGTGGTTTTCTCCAGTCACTGCTGAAGTGAAGAGTGAAGAGGCTCCAGAGCCCAGAAGCGGGGCCTGTGGTAAGCGGAGTGGGTGTCCAGAAACGACAGCTGAGCGGAGAAGTAGAAGCAGTGAAGGAGAGAGGGAGCCGCGAGCCTGCCTGGGTGCGGGGAGGGTCACGCGCAGGGCCGGGGGCTGCACAGGAGTGGGAAGGCGCCCCGGGCTGCCCAAGGGGAGGGGGCGGTGCCACGCGACGAGGCCGTGTTAACAGTGGCGTGTGCCACAGAGAGAAGGAGGGGAATGGAGAGGTCATGGGGCGGGGGGTGGGGTGGGGCATGAGAGGCCACTATTAAACCCGGGAAGTTGTCTCAATGGAGGGCAGAAGCCAGAACGCAGGATTCAATGTACGACAGACAAGAACTGTCATGCAAAAAACATAAATGTTCAAACCAAGAATTCGTGAAAATGCAGTTTTAAGGACCCCAGAAGAACAACTGTGGGTAAGCGGGACCGGTATTTACGTGACGGACAATGATGATTCCCCTGCCTAAAAAGAGGTCCCATCAGGAATAAGCCCGTGGAGAGGCAGGCAGGGAGGCCACCCGCCCCAGGTAAAGGCGATGAAGGAGAACGGGCGGCCCGGCTGGGGCTCCGGCCCTTTCCGGAGGAGCAGGTTCTCAGGGACGCACTTGCTGGTGTGTTTGGATCTTGATGTTACCAACCCTGAGTGAGTTAATAGGTGCTGTGTCAAAGCAGCAAGAATGACCCTGGTGACATGGGGAAGCCCTCTGCGTGCTGGTTGCCCGCCGTCCACCAGGGCAAAGCCGCTGGCTTTGGATCAGCCCTTCCACCCCGACCTGCTCCTGCTTCGCAGGGTAAATAAAGCCACACATACCTCAACTCTCTAAGAGTTTCCCTGGTGGCTTCCTTCCACAAAAGCGGGTTTCTAGACTATGGGTCCATGTAGGCTTGATACGTGAGCTTTGGAAAAAGCTCAACACATTTGAGGCAGCAAGTCCCCCCGGAGCTCTCCGTGGTTCTGCAAATTTAGCCGTGGATTTCTGTTGGCTCATGCCAGCCAGCACTGCTGACTTCGGCCTTCGTGTCCCTGTTAGAGCTCTGCTGGCTCTTGGTGCCATCACGGGCTCTGCTGATTGCAGAGGACCTGTAGGACCCTGTTCAGGTGGAGAAGTGCTCACAGCAGGACTGCCCTCAGACTCGCAGGCGCCAGCACTGGGCCACACCCCTCGTGACGTGCGTCCCCCGCCCAGGTCTGTGCTCCCCCTTCCCTCTGCCTACAACGTTCTGGCCCTAGGGCTCCAGACGGCTGCTTGTTTCTGCTCATCTGAGCGGCAGCTCCTCGGGAAGCCTCGGTCCCCACGCGTGCGGCCCTCCCGGCAGCACCCACGCGGCCCAGTCTGTTTCCCTCGCAGCGCTCCGCACCCAGCTCATCCTGTCTCACCCGACTTTTACTTACGCTCCATGGCTGGACGTCACCAAGATCCTGAGAGCAGGGTCCCCATCTGTCTCATTCACTGCCGCACCCCCGGTGCTTGGAACACGCGGTCGCCACTGACCAAGCAGATGAGGGGAGGGGGCACAACGCCCCTTCAGCCCAGCCCCCTGCAGAGAAGGAGGCCTGAAGCCCACCCATCCTCGTGACAATCGGGGGCAGCAGTGCCACACTTCAGAAGCCACTGCTAAGGACTCAACTAAGAGGCAAACACAGATTCAGGAAAAGGCGTCCTCCACGATGGAAACCATCATGCGACATGCAGTGTGACCCAGGCTCTGAGGGAAACACAGGAGGCAAAAGCTGCAAGGAACCGGCATGAAATCCAGCTAAGAAAAACTCACTTAGCGTCTCTCCCGAAAAACGGTTTTCTTTTAAAACATTCTAAGAGCAAAACAGATACCCTCAGGGGCCTCCCTGGTGGCGCAGTGGTTAAGAATCCGCCTGCCAATGCAGGGGGACACGGGTTCAAGCCCTGGTCCGGGAAGATCCCACATGCTGTGGAGCAACTAAGCCTGTGCACAACAACTACTGAGCCTGTGCTCTACAGCCCCCGAGCCACAACTACTGAGCCTGCAAGCCACAACTACTGAAGCCCACACGCCTAGAGTCCGTGCTCCACAACAAGGGAAGCCACCGCAATGAGAAGCCCGCGCACTGCAACGAAGAGTAGCCCCTGCTCGCCGCAACTAGAGAAAAGCCTGCAAGCAGCAATGAAGACCCAACGCAGCCAAAAAAAAAAAAAAAAAAAAAAATACCCTCAAACATGTACTGCTAACCTGTTAAAATTCACGGCTTCAAGGGACTTTCCTGGTGGCGCAGTGGTTAAGACTCTGCGCTCCCGGGGACAAGGGGAAGATGGCGGAAGATAAGAGGCGGAGATCACCTTCCTCCCCACAGATACATCAGAAACACATCTGCACGTGGAACAACTCCTACAGAACACCTACTGAACACTGGCAGAAGACCTCAGACCTCCCAAAAGGCAAGAAACTCCCCACGTACCTGGGTAGGGCAAAAGGAAAAAGAATAAACAGAGACAAAAGGATAGGGACGGGACCTGCACCAGTGGGAGGGAGCCGTGAAGGAGGAAAGGTTTCCACACACAAGGAGCCCCTTCGCGGGCGGAGACTGCGGGTGGCGGAGGGGGAAGCTTCGGAGCCGCGGAGGAGACCGCAGCCACAGGGGTGCGGAGGGCAAAGCGGGGAGATTCCCGCACAGAGGATCAGTGCCGAGCGGCACTCACCAGCCCGAGAGGCTTGTCTGCTCGCCCGCCGGGGCGGCTGGGGCCGGGAGCTGAGGCTCGGGCTTCGGTCGGATCGCAGGGAGAGGACTGGGGTTGACGGCGGGAACACAGCCTGAAGGGGTTAGTGCGCCACGGCTGGCCGGGAGGGAGTCCGGGAAAAGGTCTGGAGCTGCCGAAGAGGCAAGAGACTTTTTCTTCCCTCTTTGTTTCCTGGTGCGCGAGGAGAGGGGATTAAGAGCGCCACTTAAAAGAGCTCCAGAGACGGGCGCGGGCCAGAGACGGGCGCGAGCCGTGGCTATCAGTGCGGACCCCAGAGACGGGCATGGGATGCTAAGGCCGCTGCTGCCGCCACCAAGAAGCCTGTGTGCGAGCGCAGGTCACTATCCACACACCCCTTCCGGGAGCCTGTGCAACCCGTCACTGCCGGGGTCCCGGGATCCAGGGACAACCTCCCCGGGAGAACGCACGGCGCGCATCAGGCTGGTGCAACGTCACGCCGGCCTCCGCCGCCGCAGGCTCGCCCCGCATCCGTACCCCTCCCTCCCCCAGGCCTGAGTGAGCCAGAGTACCCGAATCAGCGGCTCCTTTAACCCCGTCCTATCTGAGTGAAGAACAGACGCCCTCCGGCGACCTACACGCAGAGGCGGGGCCAAATCCAAAGCTGAACCCCGGGAGCTGTGCGAACAAAGAAGAGAATGGAAATCTCTCCCAGCAGCCTCAGGAGCAGCAGGTTAAATCTCCACAATCAACGTGATGTACCCTGCATCTGTGGAATACCTGAATAGACAACGAATCATCCCAAATTGAGGAGGTGGACTTTGGGAGCAAGATATATTATTTTTTCCCCTTTCCCTCTTTTTGTGAGTGTGTATGTGTACGCTCTGTGTGAGATTTTGTCTGTATACCTTTGCTTCCACCATTTGTCCTAGGGTTCTAGCCATCCTTTTTTTTTTAATGAAAATTTTTTTCTTAATTATTTTTTATTTTAATAACTTTATTTTATCTTCTTTCTTTCCTTCCTTCCCTCCCTCCCTCCTTTCTTTTCTTTCTCTCTTTCTTTCTACTTTTTCTCCCTTTTATTCTGAGCCATATGGACAAAAGGCTCTTGGTGCTGCAGCCAGGAGTCACTGCTGTGCCTCTGAGGTGGGAGAGCCAACTTCAGGACACAGGTCCAAAAGAGACCTCCGAGCTCCATGTAATATCAAACGGCGAAAATCTCCCAGAGATCTCCATCTCAACACCAGTACCCAGCTCCACTCAATGACCAGCAAGCAACAGTGCTGGACACCCTATGCCAAACAACTAGCAAGACAGGAACACAACCCCACCCATTAGCAGAGAGGCTGCCTAAAATCATAATAAGTCCACAGACACCCCAAAACACACCACCAGACGTGGACCTGCCCACCAGAAAGACAAGATCCAGCCTCATCCACCAGAACACAGGCACTAGTCCCCTCCACCAGGAAGCCTACACAACCCACTGAACCAACCTGAGCCACTGGGGACAGACACCAAAAACAACAGGAACTACAAACCTGCAGCCTGCAAAAAGGAGACCCCAAACACAGTAAGATAAGTAAAATGAGAAGACAGAAAAACACACAGCAGATGAAGGAGCAAGATGAAAACCCACCAGACCTAACAAATGAAGAGGAAATAGGCAGTCTACCTGAAAAAGAATTCAGAATAATGATAGTAAAGATGATCCAAAATCTTGGAAGTAGAATAAATGCAAGAAACATTTAATAAGGGCCTAGAAGAACTAAAGAGGAAACAAGCAACGATGAACCACTCAATAAATGAAATTAAAAATACTCTAGATGGGATCAATAGCAGAATAACTGAGGCAGAAGAACGGATAAGTGACCTGGAAGATAAAATAGTGGAAATAACTACTTCAGAGCAGAATAGAGAAAAAAGAATGAAAAGAACTGAGGACAGTCTCAGAGACCTCTGGGACAACATTAAACGCATCAACATTTGAATTATAGGGGTTCCAGAAGAAGAGAAAAAGAAAAGGACTGAGAAAATATCTGAAGAGATTATAGTTGAAAACTTCCCTAATATGGGAAAGGAAATAGTTAATCAAGTCCAGGAAGCACAGAGAGTCCCATACAGGATAAATCCAAGGAGAAACATGCCAAGACACATATTAATCAAACTGTCAAAAATTAAATACAAAGAAAACATATTAAAAGCAGCAAGGGAAAAACAACAAATAACACACAAGGGAATCCCCATAAGGTTAACAGCTGATCTTTCGGCTTTCGGCAGAAACTCTGCAAGCCAGAAGGGACTGGCAGGACATATTTAAAGTGATGAAGGAGAAAAACCTACAACCAAGAATACTCTACCCAGCAAGGATCTCATTCAGATTTGATGGAGAAATTAAAACCTTTACAGACAAGCAAAAGCTGAAAGAGTTCAGCACCACCAAACCAGCTTTACAACAAATGCTAAAGGAACTTCTCTAGGCAAGAAACACAAGAGAAGGAAAAGACCTACAATAATGAACCCAAAACAATTAAGAAAATGGGAATAGGAACATACATATCGATAATTACCTTAAATGTAAATGGACTAAATGCTCCCACCAAAGGACACAGGCTGGCTGAATGGATATAATAACAAGACTCATATATATGTTGTCTACAAGAGACCCACTTCAGACCTAGAGACACATACAGACTGAAAGTAAGGGGATGGAAAAAGATATTCCATGCAAATGGAAACCAAAAGAAAGCTGGAGTCGCAATTCTCACAGCAGACAAAATAGACTTTAAAATAAAGACTATTAGAAGAGACAAAGAAGGACACTACATAATGATCAAGGGATCGATCCAAGAAGAAGATATAACAACTGTAAATATTTATGCACCCAACATAGGAGCACCTCAATACATAAGGCAAATACTAACAGCCATAAAAGGGGAAATCGACAGTAACACATTCATAGTAGGGGACTTTAACACCCCACTTTCACCAATGGACAGATCATCCAAAATGAAAATAAATAAGGAAACACAAGCTTTAAATGATACATTAAACAAGACGGACTTAACTGATACTTATAGGACATTCCATCCAAAAACAACAGAATACACATTTTTCTCAAGTGCTCATGGAACATTCTCCAGGATAGATCATATCTTGGGTCACAAATCAAGCCTTGGTAAACTTAAGAAAATTGAAATTGTATCAAGTATCTTTTCTGACCACAATGCTATGAGACTAGATATCAATTACAGGAAAAGATCTGTAAAAAATACAAACACATGGAGGCTAAACAATACACTACTTAATAACGAAGTGATCACTGAAGAAATCAAAGAGGAAATCAAAAAATACCTAGGAACAAATGACAATGGAGAGACGATGACCTAAAACCTATGGGATGCAGCAAAAGCAGTCCTAAGAGGGAAGATTATAGCAATACAATCCTACCTTGAGAAACAGGAAACATCTCGAATAAACAACCTAACCTTGCACCTAAAGCAATTAGAGAAAGAAGAACAAAAACACCCCAAAGTAGCAGAAGGAAAGAAGTCATAAAGATCAGATCAGAAATAAATGAAAAAGAAATGAAGGAAACGATAGCAAAGATCAATAAAACTAAAAGCTGGTTCTTTGAGAAGGTAAACAAAATTGATAAACCATTAGCCAGACTCATCAAGAAAAAAAGGGAGAAGACTCAAATCAATAGAATTAGAAATGAAAAAGGAGAAGTAACAACTGACACTGCAGAAATACAAACGATCATGAGAGATTACTATAAGCAACTATATGCCAATAAAATGGACAACCTGGAAGAAATGGACAAATTCCTAGAAAGGTATAACCTTCTGAGACTGAACCAGGAAGAAATAGAAAATATGAACAGACCAATCACAAGCACTGAAATTGAAACTGTGATTACAAATCTTCCAACAAACAAAAGCCCAGGACCAGATGGCTTCACAGGCGAATTCTATCAAACATTTAGAGAAGAGCTAACACCTATCCTTCTCAAACTCTTCCAAAATATAGCAGAGGGAGGAACACTCCGAAACTCATTCTACGAGGCCACCATCACCTTGATACCAAAACCAGACAAGGATGTCACAAAGAAAGAAAACTACAGGCCAATATCACTGATGAACATAGATGTAAAAATCCTCAACAAAATACCAGCAAACAGAATCCAACAGCACATTAAAAGGATCATACATCATGATCAAGTGGGGTTTATTCCAGGAATGCAAGGATTCTTCAATATATGCAAATCAATCAACGTGATACACCATATTAACAAATTGAAGGAGAAAAACCATATGATCATCTCAATAGATGCAGAGAAAGCTTTTGACAAAATTCAACACCCATTTATGACAAAAACCCTGCAGCAAGTAGGCACAGAGGGAACTTTCCTCAACATAATAAAGGCCATATATGACAAACCCACAGCCAACATCGTCCTCAATGGTGAAAAACTGAAAGCATTTCCACTAAGATCAGGAACAAGACAAGGTTGCCCACTCTCACCACTCTTATTCAACTTAGTTTTGGAAGTTTTAGCCACAGCAATCAGAGAAGAAAAGGAAATAAAAGGAATCCAAATCGGAAAAGAAGAAGTAAACCTGTCACTGTTTGCAGATGACATGATACTATACATAGAGAATCCTAAAGATGCTACCAAAAAACTACTAGAGCTAATCAATGAATTTGGTAAACTAACAGGATACAAGATTAATGCATAGAAATCTCTGGCATTCCTATACACTAATGATGAAAAATCTGAAAGTGAAATCAAGAAAACACTCCCATTTACCACTGCAACAAAAAGAATAAAATATCTAGGAATAAACCTACCTACGAAGACAAAAGACCTGTATGCAGAAAATTATAAGACACTGATGAAAGAAATTAAAGATGATACAAACAGATGGAGAGATATACCATGTTCTTGGATTGGAAGAATCAACATTGTGAAAATGACTCTACTACCCAAAGCAATCTACAGATTCAATGCAATCCCTATCAAACTACCACTGGCATTTTTCACAGAAAAAAAAATTTCACAATTTGTATGGAGACACAGAAGACCCCGAATAGCCAAAGCAATCTTGAGAACGAAAAACGGAGCTGGAGGAATCAGGCTCCCTGACTTCAGACTATACTACAAAGCTACGGTAATCAAGACAGTATGGTACTGGCACAAAAACAGAAATATAGATCAATGGAACAGGAAAGAAAGCCCAGAGATAAACCCACGCACATATGGTCACCTTATCTTTGACAAAGGAGGCAGGAATGTACAGCGGAGAAAGGACAGCCTCTTCAATAAGTGGTGCTGGAAAACTGGACAGGTTCATGTAAAAGTATGAGATTAGAACACTCCCTAACACCATACACAAAAATAAGCTCAAAATGGATTAAAGACCTAAATGTAAGGCCAGAAACTATCAAACTCTTAGAGGAAAATGTAGGCAGAACACTCTATGACATAAATCACATCAAGATCCTTTCTGACCCACCGCCTAGAGAAATGGAAGTAAAAACAAAAATAAACAAATGGGACCTAACGAAATTTCAAAGCTTTTGCACAGCCAAGGAAACCATAAACAAGACCAAAAGACAACCCTCAGAATGGGAGAAAATATGTGCAAATGAAGCAACTGACAAAGGATTAATCTCTAAAATTTGCAAGTAGCTCATGCAGCTCAATAACAAAAAAACAAACAACCCAATCCAAAAATGGGCAGGAGACCTAAATAGACATTTCTCCAAAGAAGATATACAGACTGCCAACAAACACATGAAAGAATGCTCAACATCATTAATCATTAGAGAAATGCAAATCAAAACTACAGTGAGATATCATCTCACACCAGTCAGAATGGCCATCATCAAAAACTCTACAAACAATAAATGCTGGAGAGGGTGTGGAGAAAAGGGAATACTCTTGCACTGCTGGTGGGAATGTGAATTGGTACAGCCACTATGGAAAACAGTATGGAGGTTCCTTAAAAAACTACAAATAGAACTACCATATGACCCAGCAATCCCACTACTGGGCATATACCCTGAGAAAACCATAATTCAAAAAGAGCCATGTACCAAAATGTTCATTGCAGCTCTATTTACAATAGCCAGGAGATGGAAACAACCTAAGTGTCCATCATCAGATGAATGGATAAAGAAGATGTGGCACATATATACAATGGAATATTACTCAGCCAGAAAAAGAAACAAAATTGAGTTATTTGTAGTGAGGTGGATGGACCTAGAGTCTGTCATACAGAGTGAAGTAAGTCAGAAAGAGAAAAACAAATACCGTATGCTAACACATATATATGGAATCTAAGAAAAAAAAATGTCATGAAGAACCTAGGGGTAAGATGGGAATAAAGACACAGACCTACTAGAGAATGGACTTGAGGATATGGGGAGGCGGAAGGGTAAGCTGGGACGAAGTGAGAGAGTGTCATGGACATATATACACTACCAAACGTAAAATAGATAGCTAGTGGGAAGCAGCTGCATAGCACAGGCAGATCAGCTTGGTGCTTTGTGACCACCTAGAGGGGTGGGATAAGGAGGGTGGGAGGGAGATGCAAGAGGGAAGGGATATGGGGATATACATATACATATAGCTGATTCACTTTGTCATACAGCAGAAACTAACACTAACATTGTAAAGCAATTATACTCCAATAAAGATGCTAAAAAATAAATAAATAAGGGTCAAATTTAATACTAATATGTCCCTCTATAAAAGAGGTAGGGTCTAAGAGAATAGGTCCCGTGGAAGTGTTCAGTACTTCACAGACTTGTGGGTCTTAGACAGGCACCCAAACCTAGACCTGGAAGGAAGCCCACTCAAGATCACAGCTGTCCATCCAACAACCCCAGATGCGTAAATAATAAATGCTATATGCCACTGAGTTTTTTTGTTTTTTTTTCTCGGTACGCAGGCCTCTCACAGCTGTGGCCTCCCGTTGCGGAGCACAGGCTCCGGATGCGCAGGCCCAGCGGCCATGGCTCACGGGCCCAGCCACTTCACGGCATGTGGGATCTTCCCGGACCGGGGCACGAACCTGTGTCCCCTGCATCGGCAGGCGGACTCTCAACCACTGCGCCACCAGGGAAGCCCGCCACTGAGGTTTTGAGATCGTTTTTTACAGCATTATGGTGATAATGGATAACTGATATGTCCGATACACAGTATTTTTAAACTCTACAGCAAACATTCTTAATGGTGAAATCTTGAAATTTTTCTTCAGAAAATTAGGACAAAGAGAACAACAAACAGAACGTGAAAACAAATATTTAAATGATACCGTTTATAATTTAAACCCCCAAAGGATCAACTAATGAAAGACATGCAAGGTCTCTACTCAGAAAATCGTAAAACACATGTACTAACTGTAAAGATGCCAATTTCCCTAAATGGTCAGAGTGAATGCAATCTCAATCCAGATCCCAGTGGAGTTCTGTTCTCCTGGCGAGTGAAAACTGAAAGCTGACTCTACACTGTATGTGGACATGGACGTGCAAAGGGCCAAGAGTAAACGAGGCAACTCCTGAACAAGAACAAGGGGGAGGACTTTCTCTACCAGATACCAGGACTTCAAGATACTGCAATTAAGACAATGTGTGACTGGTAGGATAACAGAATAGAAACCTAGAGACTGACCTGTATAGAGACAGTCCCTGGGCTTACACCAAAGGTGGTTATGCAGCAGGCATGAAAGTGGTATAGAACTTGACAGTTACACATCCTCCAAGGCAAATTAGAGATGTAAACATGAAAGCTTCTAGAAGATAACATAAGAGAATGGGGTTGGAGATAAGGAAAAGATTTGTTAAACAGCACAAAAAGCAAAAGCAAGAAAAGACAGATAAATTGGAGTACATTAACAACTTCTGATCATCAAAACACCATGAGAGAAAAAAAAATCAATCACAGATTGGGAAAAGGCCTTTCTAACACCCCTGACAGAGGGACTGTCTCAGGGGCTGTGTACAGAGCACGCTGGGCTTGTACATAGAGAGAATTTTTCAAATCACTAAGAATAAGCCATTGGAATATCAAAACATGTCCTGTTCCTACAGATGAGAGACTGCAGGCAAAGTGAGGGAGGGGGTCAGAGGTGAGGGCCCTGGTTCTACGACACCAGACTGCACCCCTCCAGGTGAAGGGGTGGTGAGGACACAGGAGGAAAGGACTTGGCGACCAGCCCACGGGCAAGACCAGGGAGCTGCAAACAGTGCCCAAGGGCCAATCCGGATCAGAACCCAGCTACACTGCCTGATCCCTGCTGTCGGTGGCAACTTTCATGCTCAACGGTAGAGCTGAGTATTGTAGCAGAGACTGTCTGGCCCCAAAGCCTAAAATACCATCTGGCTCTTTCCAGAAAAAAATGTGCTGACCCCGAAGCTGGAGTGCCCTCCTCTGTCCCTGTATTTGCCTAGTAAGGAACTGAAGAGAGAATCTCCTGGAAGACTTGAAGGGGATCATTGTTCAGCATCAGGCATATTTCAGAGCTGAGAATTATTTTTTAAATCTAAATCTGTTTTGTCAGTTGTGCAACCAGACTTTGTGTTCTCTGTTAAAAGCAAAAAGTATGGCAATGTCACAGAATCACCAAAGCAAACTACTTAAGACACAGAATCATGGCTTGTGTTTAAAAACTCTTCACTGCTTGAAAGAAACCACATTTGCTCCAAAATAGATGCCTGTAACTGATCTCTTTTCTTAATCAAAGCAGAGCAAACAAAGTCAGGTGCCGGCAAGGTTGAGGGATGAAGCATCTCCAGCTCAGCAGGTAATTCGGTGCCGTGTATCTTGACACGATGCTGGCTATACTCTGCACACATGCCTATCTGAGGGCAGGTATAAAGTTCTTGTTAAAAACAATCCCGTCTCCTCCACAGCCCCGCACCAAGGAAGTCATTCCTTCTGATGTACTCCACCGCTATTCCTCATTCCTAATTAAAAAAAAAACCAATCCAGGCTCCCCTCTGAGTTCTTTCTTGATTGTATTTGAAACTTCAAAATTAATATCATGATTAAAAACTAATGAAAACAATGGTAAACTTAGGAGAAAAAAAAGTATCTTGAAAACCATATAATTTTGACTTTGATCATTATCAGTGCCAATACTTACTGGGTCTGCTTACTTTCCACAAACTTAGACAAAAAGAAAAACACACAAAACAAACAAACAAACAAAAAACCTGGCTCACGGGCAGCATTACACAGACAATTTTCGAAATCAAATACAGTTTTGCTGTTTCTCCCCAACAAGATTCTGATGTCTCCTGGGAATGGAATAACTTCTATGCTCTCAAATGATGAAAACTAACTTCATACTCAAGACTCGTATACATCTTCTGGAAAGCTTCTTCTTGTATTTCAACTTTCTACCCACATTGTATGTATCTTCAGAGCCCTCACCACCTAGATGTCCATTCCAGCAATCTTATGACACATCATACCTTCCAAAACACACTATGGAAGAGCCAGGCTTCCTTTTTGTACACATGGAAGTGAGACAAATCAAATCAGTGATTGCTTACCTCTTGATATTAACAGGCATGTGACCTTTGAAGATACAAAACCACTTCCTGAAAACTGAAACTATGAGTCGGTTTGATGCTTAGAAGAGGCTCTCCCACACTGATTACTAATAAGGACTTCTAAGAAATTAGGTACATGTCAACATACTTTATATAGGTGGCTCTAAAGCCCACTATGACTGGATCCTTTGATGGTAGAGTTCTAAAATCAACAACTTTGATAGACAGGCATGGCCACTATAGAAAACCACACGGAGGTTCCTCAAAAACGTAAAAATACAACTACCATATGACCCAGCAATTCCACTTCTAGGTATTTATCTGAAGAAAATAAAAACACTAACTCAAAAAGATATATGCACCCTTGTGTTCACAGCAGCATGATTTACAATAGCCAAGGTGGGGAAACAATCTAAGAGTCTATGGATGAATGGATAAAGAAGATGTGGTACATATATAAAAGGGAATACTACTCAGCCATAAAAGGAGGGAAATCTTGCTGTTTTCAACAACATGGATGGACCCTGAGGGCATTACGCTCACAAAATAAGAGAAAGACAAATACCATACGATCTCTCTTATATGTGGAATCTAAAAATAAATACATACATATGTAACCCAGCTCACAGGTATAGAGAACTGATTGGTGATTACCAGAGACCAAGGGGAGAAGGTGGAAGAGATAGATGAACTGTTTTTGCTTTGTTTTAGTTTAAATAAATTGGCTTAAAAAAATACAGCTGAGGGCTTCCCTGGTGGCGCAATGGTGGAGAGTCTGTCTGCCGATGCAGGGGACGCGGGTTCGTGCTCCGGTCCAGGAGGATCCCGTGTGCCGCGGAGTGGCTGGGCCCGTGGGCCGTGGCCGCTGGGCCTGCGCATCCGGAGCCTGTGCTCTGCAACGGGGGAGGCCACAGCAGTGGGAGGCCTGCATACCGCAAAAAAAAAAAAAAAAAAAAAAAAATACAGCTGACCCTTGAACAACATGGGTTTGAACTGCTCTGGTCCACTTAGATGCAGACTTTTTTCAATAGTAAATTCTACAGTATGACAATATCTTCAGTGTAATACTGTAGAATTTACTATTCGCAGATACAGAAGAATCGCGAATATGGAGGAACCGTGGACACAGAGGGCCGACTATAAGCTACACGTGGATTTTCAACTGTGCAGAGGGTCGGCGCCCCTAACCCCCATGTTGTTCAAGGATCAACTGTGAATAAAAATAAATACCAACCACCTTGAGATACAAATGCGTCTACGTCATTGTTAGATTTGAAAAGATGATTTAAAGTTTTATGTAAGATATTTTTATGTTAAAAGCACACATCTAAACAATATTTTTAAAACTAGCCAAGTTTAAGCTGAGGAGCATGGCAGGCAGCTACCCAGCATTTATTACTTGATTCCAAAGCCCCCCAAGTCTCACAGCTCCCTCCCCCACACATTTATTCTCCCCCAATTTCACGCCATGCCACATTTTTGGAAGGGATTATATCATTTCTACTTTATGGTTTCCAAAACCCCACCAAGTCCTGTACTAAGGGAAATACCTGCAGTTAAACCAACTCTTCATTCATAAAACAGAGCAGCACAGTTAACTTGTCATCCTCCGTGGTAACAGGAATCAGGCATAATGCTAAGAGCCTGGAAACAGGAAAATAAAGATGAGCCTCCCTCCTGCCCCACTTCCCTTCTCCTTACTCCTTCATGGTTTTGCGAAGGCCAATGCCAGCAGGACTGCGGTGGTGCCACCATGTGTACAAACACCGTATTGACTGTCTCGGTCTGGCCACCCATGTGTGACATGCTCCCACTGCTTGTATTTCTTTGCTCCCAGGACCAGGGTCTGCTCTGAAACGCGGGCTTTCTGTTTCATCCAAGTTAACCTTGGGTCGGGGAGGCCCTTGGTGAATCCCGACCCACCGAGGCAGGCGGACCCCTGCCTTCTTGCTCAGAGCGCTCTGGCCCTGGTGGCGGAGGACCTGGCCTCAAGCCTAGTTCTGTCATTTACCAGCTCTGTGACCTCAGACACCTAAGGGACAGTAACATTTATAACATTTGCCTCACAGGGAAGCTAAGACTTAAACAACAAAACAAAAGCGATTCAAACCATACAGATGTCAGTAACTACCACCAATATTACTAATAGATACGCTCTTCTACAGAACAAGGCAAAGGACACAGACGTGATGATACAGGTCTGCATGCGCACAACTGGCCCCGGCCCGCCCGCCCGCCACTCCGCACGCTCCTGACGTTCACAGCATTTCTAGCCCACCTTCCTGTCTGACAGAGACACTGAAGAGCTGCATGAGAATCCCTGAAACCACGGACTTACATACAAACATGACAAGCAGCCGAGAGACACGCACTCCTTAAAAACCACCCACAGCAACAAACACAAAACCTGCCACCCTGCTGGGCTCAGCTCAGGCTCTTTTTTTTTTTTTTTTTTTCCCCCCCTCGGTACATGGGCCTCTCACTGTTGTGGCCTCTCCCGTTGCGGAGCACAGGCTCCGGACGCGCAGGCTCAGCGGCCATGGCTCATGGGCCAAACTGCTCTGTGGCACGTGGGATCCTCCCAGACCGGGGCACGAACCCGTGTCCCCTGCATCGGCAGGCGGACTCCCAACCACTGCACCACCAGGGAAGCCCAGCTCAGGCTCCTTTGCCACCATGGGAAACTGCTCTGGTTGGGACTTAGGACCTGCTTCTTCCCAACAGAGTGACTTTCTTTCGTCACATCAGTGAAATGGAACCTGGGTGCAGCTGTCGCTTGGCTTTTCAAAATGTGAAATCACGAAAAAGGCCGGGCTGGACGCCGGCCCTTCGCCCAGGTTCAGGCCAACCTGAAGTGTCCTCAGGTCCTCCCAGCAGCGCAGACGCTGACGCGGGCCGCTCCCGCCCCCAGCTGCAGGGCCAGTGCTGCTTCCGCGGGACAGGTGCTCCTTCCATCGCGGCGGGCCTTTGCGTCTCGCTGGGGGGCTCCTCAAAGGGTGCAGGCTGGCCCGGCGCGCACCTGCGCTAAAAAGCTCAGGGACCTATGGTCTACGTACGGAAAACCCTGGGGGGCGAGGCTCTCTCCTTGGGAAGGCAGATCCCAGGGGCACACGACCGCTGAAAGAAGATAATTCACTTCTCCAGCACCCTTCCACCCTGACCCTGCAGGGTCTTCTGATGGCATAGAATATGGCTGCCAATTTATATTATTTGCATAATGAACACTGTACTTTTGCACATGTCATCTGTGAGACGGCTTATCTGGCGCTTTGCTCGACAGAAAGCTTTACGAGATGGCATTTAAGAACAGCTCTCAAATAAACAACCCTAATTAACAAACGAGGAGACGTGTCAGGGGCTGCAGCCACAGTGAAGGGACTTGTTCCCTCAGAGGCGTCTGAAGCTCTGGGGGTGACGGGCCTCCAAAGATGCGAGCAGGGCCCTCCCAAGTCACTCTCGAGGACAGGGAGAAACGTCTTTCCTCTCGGATGGCCCATGATGCCTGTCCCCATGTCCAGCCACCACCGTCAACAGCCTGGACCCTGCAGGCCCACCTCCCCCGCAGTCACTGTCCTCGGGGCAGTCAGCGATCAAGGTCAAGATGTGAGACAGTCCACAGGCTTCCGCTCCAGCCCCCACTGGAAAGGGGAGGATCCAGCCTCCCCGCCCTGCCCGTCAAAGCTGCACACGATCCAACTTCAGCTCCTCCGCCAGCACCCCCGGTCCCTTTCTGGGTCAGCAGGATGCTACTCGCCCCCCCCACCCCAAAGTGGTGCTGCAGATGAGAGAAGACCCTCAAGGCCACACGTGGGTGATGAAAGCGTGGAGCTGTCTGAACAAACGAGAAGTGACCCTGCTATCATCTACCCCAGAAAGGATGGGTTGGATAAAATTCACCCCAACCAAAGCCAACACTTTTTTCTAATGGTCAGGGGAAAAAAAAAATCTCGAACTTGGAAACAGGCTAAAGGATGCCCACGTACCATCCCAAAAGCCGCACTGGAGCTCTGCGGGGCGTACCCGAGGGTGCTGGCACTCACGACCTACTATCCAGCAACGATTAAGGATCTTATCACTCCGTCAGGGCAGATGTCAGCTTTAGAAAACCGACAGCGACAAAAAGGAACAGCACTGTGGCTCTACGTACAAATGATGCCTGTTCAGGACAAAAGGCAACAGTCTCACGGCCGGAAGGACATTAACCAGCCCTGTGATTTACCTTTATTCCGGATTCCTCCAGTGCCTCCACATACTCAATCTCTTGAATTTGCTTTGAACCAACTTTACCATCCTTTGATTTCTTGACTGAGTTAAATATCTGACATGTATTCATTCTGTATTTATGATTTTACTTTTTGAAAATGATAACTTGACAGATGTCCTGTAGCACCTACCAGTTTAAAACTAACAACCCTACATAGTAAATCACTGCAACTGGGAAGCTGCTCAGACATCACCTAACACTAAATGGATTCTTCCCTAAGACTGTATTTATGTCTAAGGTGGGCTTTTAGGGACACCATCCCCTATGACACAGAACTTTGCTGCCTTGAGCTCTCATGTATCTTATGTCTCCAGGCACAAACAAACAGCCCCATGACCCTCACATTTATTGTGAAGAAGGTGGTATGGAGAGATCTTGTTGACTTAACCAAAATTAAGGATTTTGATGACAATCCAGGGGAAAATTCCCTTTTATGTCTTATCACTGTGGCTACCTGCCCTTTTACTGGGCAATGTGTGCGTGCGTGTGCGTGTACACGCATGTGCAGTCACTGTGGATCTGACTCACTGGTTCCTAGGATGTGCTAAGAGCCTGAAGCCAACCTGGTGGTCTAGCGGCATCATTGACGTCATGGTGGGCACCCTCTGCATCACCACACCCTTGGCTTCATCAAGCTTCAGTTTCCACGCGTCTTGATGTCTTCAATTGGGAAAAACCAACCAACCTACCAACTCTGTAGTTCCAGACTGGAATCTGCCTCCAGTCCTTTGTCACGTGAGGTCTGAGAGGTGTACAAACCATCAGCAACGGTCCACTGTTGCCTCCTGGACCTCTGCTCTGCCCTTTCCACCCAGACTATCTCCTGCTAAGCCTTCAGGCCCACAGAGACGCCTTCTTACTCTTCACAAAGCCAGGTGTGCTCTCTCCTAGACCCTCTGGGCCCCTGCGCTAAGCCACTTGAGGCACTGCACACCACTGCGTGTTCCAGCTTCTTCTGTAACTGGGTTGTCCTCATCCTGGGAAACACCAGCCCTTGCAGGACGGAGACTAGCCACACGTGTGTGCGTCACCGGCTGGACCTTCGGACACTCAGCACACAGTGTGCTTATCAATCAAATTGAAGGAAGAAAGGATAATGGTAAATGGGGGCTTCCCTGGTGGCGCAGTGGTTGAGAGTCCACCTGCCGATGCAGGGGACACGGGTTCGTGCCCCAGTCTGGGAAGATCCCACATGCTGCAGAGTGGCTGGGCCCGTGAGCCATGGCCGCTAAGCCTGCGCGTCCAGAGCCTGTGCTCCGCAACAGGAGAGGCCACAACAGTGAGAGGCCCGCGTACCACAAAAAAAAAAAAAAAAAAAAAAAAAAAGGTAAATGGTCATTAAATGCCAAGCATCTGTTCATCACTGAACACCTCCTCTGACCAGGAGCACAGAGACAGAACCATGGAGTCTGCCCTAAAGGCACTTCATCTGGGAGGAAGATGGAAAGTCAGAAGCACCATTTAACAAATGTGAGTGCAGGTGGCCACAGCCAGGCACTGTCCAGGTGCTGAAGACTCAGGGGTGAATAAACATATGCGGTGCCTGACCCCCTGCAACTTACATCAATAAACACACTGAGTGTGCAACTAGGCCATGGGCGTGTGCTAGAAAGTCAGAGAACAGACTGTACTTAAGATGGTGGGGGAAGGAGAGGGGAGGAAGTGCCGTGTAGGCTGAGACCAGGCGGATAAGGAATCAACCAGATAAAACAAAGAAGTACACGTGCAAAACCCTGGGAAAGGAGAGAACTTGGCAAATTCTAGCAACTGGAAGAACCCCCTGCATCTGAAAGAGAGTAATGAAGAGCCGGCCCTGCAGGTCACAGTTAAGAAGTCTGAATCTCATCTCAAACGTCAGAAGGACGGTACTATGTGGATTACAACATCTACAAAAAAAAAAAACCCCGGTGGCCAAGTGAAACTGCACTGAGAAAAGACACTGAAGACGACGTGGGGTGCTTGGTCTAGGTGGTGGCACGGCCAGGGGCCGGGGAGCAGAGGGACGGGGCACACCTTGGAGTGGAGCGAGGGGCCTGGCGGCGTGCTGGACGGTCAGGGCGGGGGAGGGGCGGGCCCAGACGACCCCCGGAGGCAACACTCACTGGAGTGGGGAGCCTGGAGCCCCTGCCAGGATGCGGGGGGCGACGATGAACCCGGTGTCCGCAATGCCCGTGACGAAACTGACCACTTTACGAAGCCCAGTACAAGGACAGAGGCGAGGACGTGACAAACGATCTCCTCTCCCACTCATATACTCGCTTCCCCTCGTTCTCGGCAGCTTCCTCGAAAGGCCTTCTCTGCCTCACGAAACCACAGACCACATGTTTTCAGGTGGCAGAACGCACAGCTCCCGGCTGGGAATCACGAGGCGCGGCCTGCGTCTGAGAGGGCGATGCTCCAGCACATGCGAACCCTGTACCCCTGCGCGTGGCGTGGACACGCAAACCCACGTCTGGTCCAAGCACAGAACCTTTTGGACGTTCATCAGGGAGGCAGAACCCAGCAAAGAATAGAGCATCTAGACACACACAGGACGGGACCACGTGCCCTGAAGGTGACCTCCAGTTAGTACATGTCACGGTCTTAATGAACGATGCGCAGCTCACTTCTACGTGGATGTAAAAAGCTGCTGGTTGGAGGATTTATAGTGAGTCAAAATGTCAAAGGAGTACGTGTGGGCTACCTGGAGACCCTGATGGGAATTAAAGTTTCATTTTTTCAAGGATTGAGGGGAGAAAATGAGGAAAGACAGTGGTAACTCCACAGGCCAGGCACTGTCATTAGAGTACTTAAAAGTAGCACAAGGTTTTGTGCTTAAGAAAACACAGCCCAGGGACTTCCCTGGTGGCGCAGTGGTTAAGAATCCGCCTGCCAATGCAGGGGACACGGGTTCGACCCCTGGTCCAGGAAGATCCTACATGCCGCGGAGCAACTAAGTCCGTGCGCCACAACTACTGAGCCCGTGTGTCACAACTACTGAGTCCGCGCGCCACAACTACTGCAGCCCACGCGCCTAGAGACCTCATGCCACAACTACAGAAGCTCGTGCGCCACAACTACTGAAGCTCGCACACCTAAAGCCCGCGCTCTGCAACAAGAAGCCCGCACACCACAACGAAGAGTAGCCCCTGCTCGCCACAACTAGAGAAAGCCCGCTCGCAGCAACAAAGACCCAACACAGCCAAAAATAAATAAATAAATAATTTTATTTAAAAAAAAAAAAAAAGAAAGAAAACACAGCCCAGATCCTTGGAGAGCCAGGGCTGAAGGCCAGCTGACCCGTCACTTGGGCCTGCCATTAGCAGACTACCTCGGGGAGAGAAGCCCCGAAGCCGTGTGAGGCTGGGCCACAGGAGGACAGCTGCTGGGAGCCCCGGGGCCGGCCCGCAGACACCGAGCAGCCAGCTTGGGCCACAGAGCCGCAGGCTGAGCAAACTAGCATCTCCTAGAGCACACTTTTAAGGCAAACGTCTAGCTTTGGCCAGGCACTAGATGAGTGCTTCTCAAACTAGGGTCCAAGGCTGCACTATTCGAGTCTATGAGGTGAAAGCCAAGTTGTGAATCCTGTGCTTTCACCCCGGTGACCACCCGCAGGGCCGATGGCCTGCCGTGCGGCTCACAGGCCCCTTTCCCATCTGGCTGGATCAGGCTGTTGCCAAGGAGCCCCTCTGGCTGCGATTCTTTACCCGCTTCCAGGGCAATGCCAGCGGCGGGACCACACCCACCTTTGCGAGAGACCCAGGTATTCACCACGCGTGGCCGGGCACGTGTCTGCCCTTTAGAGGGGGCCGCCGGTGCACACTGAAGAGGGCGGCCCGGAGCCCCTGTACGCGGGCAGGCGTGTGTGTCTCTTCACTGTGGACCCCTGGGAGGGAGGCCTGGGACACGGAACTCAAGGGCGAGCCAGACTCAGAACTGCGTACTCACCTTACACAGACCAGAACCACAGGCTGAAAAGCAAGAGATCAAGAGAGAAGGTTTAACCTGACACATCATTTCACAGATGAGGACAAGAGCTACTCAAGGTGTCAAGAAGGAAAACTGACCTCAGCACAACAGACTCAAAATACAAAGCAAACACCTGAAAAGCACAACCTGCTCAGTTACATAAATACTGTATAAAAAAATAACAGTAATTTCAGAATCCAGCTTTGAACGTTAAGACTCCATACTTCGAAACTGTACGAGGGTCATAAACTCCCATAGTCAGCTTTTCTCTCCGTTCTCCCCGGAATCGGGGAGACAGACACCACAACTGCCTTGGCTTTTTCTGCATTTTCCAGTGGCTCCTTTTTGCAGCGGGACATCTGGGCGACATCCCAGCTCTCGGGCGGCACCCACCTGACCCGCTAGAGCCCCGGGCTCTAACGTGGGTCGGGTACGTGGTCATGGCTGTAGCTCTGAAGACCCTGCCAGCGTCTCCCCAGCCCAGGGCCACACAGGGGCAGACCCCAGGACACCCGGTGCCCCCCGCTCGGGAAACACGGCAGGAGCCCCCCATGAAAACGGGATTTTACTCCGCAAGCGGGGGGTTTACTGGGGTAACTCCTCCTCCCCCACAGGAAGCCAACAAAGCAAAACTCAGACTGAGACCGTGCACACCACTCCCGTTCGTGGCTGCTGGCCAGCTGGGGCGACTGTGGCCCATCAGGTGAGGCTGGGCTGCAAAAGCGAAGCACGGAAGTCAACCTCCTGACAGGAGGACGGAATGTTTCCACTCTCCCTCTGGAGTCCACGAGGTAGTGTGTGCGCCAGGCCACGGAAATGCCGCAGCTGCGGTCACACCCTGCGTGAGACGTCACCCGGCCCACGGCTGGCGTGGGCTGCGGTCTGCCCTCTTCCCACAACCTTTACACCCGTGCTGTGGCCGGTGAGACCAGAAGCGATGTGAGCAGAGCGCTGGCGACACGGTAATTAAACAGCACGCGCTTCCGTAACCTGCTGATTGTGTTCACGTTATCGTAGGATTCCCTCCAAACCAAGATGTCGTGTAACCTTCAGAGCTAATGCCAAGTACAGGAAACAGCTGGCCAGCTTTGCTGAAAGTGTCGTCTGGAGAAGAAACGCTACAGTCAGGATGCTCACAGGGGTGCGTGATTTACAGCTGTATCAGCAAGACAGAAAATCATCGCAGTCCAGCAGCGCAAGAGCTTCAGGTGATAACGTGTTACATTTCATAAAAATCACATCACACGTCCGTGGGACGGGTGGACCCACTGGATGAAAGGCGAACCCTTCACCCCCCGTTACCAACATGAAACTTAATTAAAACTGCGGGCAGGCCTCCTCACATACCACGTCTTATTACTTTAAGATTTAATTAGAACCGGTGACTTTTTTTTAAGGCTCCAACCCCTGTAGAGTTGCAGGAATTGCCAAGAGAATGACACTAGAAATGGTCCTGTGGGCTGGAGAGGAAAGGCCTCCATCGTAAGGGGCTCAGCACTTGAGCCGCCAGCCCTGGGCAAGTGAGGGGCTTCCAGACACGAGACGTGGTTCAGGCTCCATGGTCTTTGCCCCCAACCCAGACGGAGCCCAAGGCTTCACTGATTTAATTCTCAGAAACAAACCTCACGACTCCCTTTATCACCTCGAGATGACACAGCGGTTCACCCGCCCCCAGGTGGCTCCCGACTGCACACGCCCTGGATGAAGCACGCGCTGGGATACTGTCCTCCTTGGTGACAAATCCTGTTTTCCACAATCGGCGACTAGTTTAGGAGACAATCCGGGCTTGTCCTGGGGGACGGGGGAGGCCAGCACCCACACTGGCATCAGATCCCAAGGACTAAGACCTGGGACCGACCCTGACACACGGGCAGGGAGCTGCCAGAGACCAATCAGGACGGTGCCGTCCATCAGCAAGGACGCCTCAGTGGGCTTCACATTCCTCGTCTGGGTCTTGGGGTTGCAGAGGGCAGAGCCCACCATGCAGACTCAGGGTAGTCAACCTCCTCATCATGTGAGCCCAGAGTCAGCGAGACCGGGATGCACCAGCATTTCCACAACCGTCCTCATGGGCGCACTATTTGCTTGACCCAGTTTGACTTCTGGAATTCAGGTGAGGCTGGCGGTGGGCTGGGCTGGGACAGCGGTAAAGCCTTAAAACTGCAGCTGAGGACGGGGTGGGGCCTGACCTCCTGGTGCAGTGGACGACACAGGGACTGTGAGGTCTGCTGGTGACCCAACGTCTCGCTTCTCGCGTGTGGACTTTGTGATGGTGACCTCTCAGCACGGAGGTGGGAGAGCTGCGTTTCTCAGGGGCTGACGTGGCCCTAAGGCATCCACCTCTTTTCTCCTGACGTAAGAAAGAACTGCCCTCCCCTGGCCCGCCTCGTGTCACCCACACGTAAAAGAGAACTTGAACTGCAGACAGAAATGAGAGATGACTGTGACTGAGATAACTGGCCAGAAAGGGGGTTGTTTTAAGGTATTTTGAGAACTTACTATGTCCCCATTAAAAATATTTTTAAGCACAAACTCTTAACGAATGAAGTAGGGAAGGCAGACAAGACGTTACCATAAAGAAACCAGATTATGACGCGCATCTTCCCAAAGGCGGGGGCTGGAGGCTGGGGGAGTTGTGCCCAGTGAACAGGAGAAGGGGTAACAAATCCCCTTGCCTCGAGGAGCACGTACACAGTTCAGAACACGACCCGGGACAAAAAAGTCTTTCCGATGTCTCGGCAGGTCCTATTTATGGTTCTAGACTGAGAGGCAGTTACATTAGCCCCTCATCACTAGGGAAGACGGGGATTTGCTATACGAGGGTAACTGTTTCTTTTCTTTCTTTTTTTTTTTTTTTTGTGGTACGCAGGCCTCTGACTCTCGTGGCCTCTCCCGTTGCGGAGCACAGGCTCCGGACGCGCAGGCTTAGCAGCCATGGCTCACGGGCACAGCCGCTCCGCGGCATGTGGGATCTTCCCGGACCGGGGCACGAACCCGTGTCCCCTGCACCAGCAGGCGGACTCTCAACCACTGTGCCACCAGGGAAGCCCGGTAACTGCTTTTTAAACAGAGACTGTTTATCCCATCAGATGTCATCATTCCAGCAAGCGCAGGTCTGTGCAAGGCTAAGTTTATTGCCATCTCCTTATCGATGGTCTGGTTTGCTGCTCCTGCCTTGAGGAACACCACCTAGACCCCAGGGCTCAACTTTCAACACTGCGGCCTGGCGGTGGCCGTGCTCTGGCTCCACCTATCCTGGACCAGGGACGGAGCTACTTCCTCTGTCAACTGCCACGCCATTCAACGGAGTCCCGTAGTCAGAAACGAGGGCTCTTTCACCAACAACTGTCCCTCTGGGCTACGCGCTCCTGGAAGTCAGGGGCTGTGTTTTATTGAGCTCTGAACTCCCAACATCCAGCACGGAGCCTGCACACAGGAGATGCTCACCAAGTGTGTGATGAGGAGGCACAGAGCCTCCAGGATCCCCCTGCCCCCCGCCCCCATGCGGAGACAGCTGACCGTCAGCACGGAACACCCTCAACCAGAAACTGTGTCTGACCCCGAGTGAGAGGAACCCAGAACAGCCGGCTCCAGCTTCAGGGCCCACAGCCATGGAGCGGGGGAGGGGCAGGTGAGCCAGGAGCCCCCCGGAGCCAGGCCCCGGGAGAAAGCGCACAGAAGCCTCCTCCTCCCCGTAGCACCCAGATGACGGCAGGCACTTTACAGCTAGAGGGAGCGCGCTGTCCTCACTGCGCTTGTTTGTTGAAGTTGAGTGAATTCTTTAATTAGGTTTTTGCCCAAACAAAACAATACTCTATTAATATTCAAGAAAATGCTAGTAATGAAAAGCCATGTTAAGATGAACCAGGAAAAAAGAAAATGCTTTCATCCACTCCACACATTCAGCTCCTACCATGAGGCCAGGCAGGTGGTAGAAAAAGTAGGATGGGAGTCTTGGTTCTTACTCCCCAGAAGTCCCCTGTCCACCAGGTACAGCTATGAAGAGTAGGGTGTCACCTCCATTTCAGGGGACTGGAGCTCGGCCTGCTACCTTGGCTGAGCTGGAAGAAGGCCCCCGAGTGTGTAGGCAGCAGGGAGTGCCCAGGCATCGGAACCCCAAGTGATGCTCCCAGCACCAGCAGCTGCTCCAAGAGGGTCCCCTTGATGGCCCGGCACACCAAACAAACATCCCTCTGCGAACGGGTGCCACGGCGAACAGCCCCGGGGACCGTGCCACTTAAGGGGGCAGAAGAATAGCACAAAGGCAACGAAAAGAAAACGAGAGGTAAACGGTGAACAAGGAACAGCAGCGCTCCAGAACGAGTATTTTAAAAACAAAGATGCAACGAGCGCTGGCAAGGATGTGGAGAAATGGAAACCCCTGTGCACTGCTGGTGGGATGTAAAACGCTGTGGCTGCTACGTGGTCCTCAAAAAATTAAACACAGAATTACCACGTGATGCGGCAATCCCACCTCTGGCTATTTATCCAAAAGAATTCAAGCAGGATCTTGAAGAGATGTCTGTACACCTATGTTCATCGTAGCATCATTCACAATAGCCAAGGGGTGGAAGCACCCAAGCGTCCGTTGACAGATGAATGAAGGAAGAAATACATACACGCCATGGAATAGTACGTAGTCTTAAAAGAGAAGGAAATTCTGACAGGCTATAACACGGATGAGCCTCGAGGACATGATGCTCAGTGGACTAAGGCAGACACAGAAGGACAAATGCTGTGTGACTGTGCTATGTGAGGTCCCTAAGGTAGTCAGTGTCATAGAAACAGACAGCAGGACGGTGTTGCCAAAGGCTGTGGGGAGGGCATTAGTGTTTAATGGGGACAGGGTTTCTCTCTGTGAGAGGAAGAAGTTCTAGAGCCCCGCTGTGTGACAAGGTGAACGCACTTAACATTTCTGAGCTACACGCTTAACGATGTTTCAGATGGTAAACTTAGTGTTTATGTGTTTGTTACCACACCTGAAAATGAAAACAAAACTAAAAGACGCGATAAGCCATACGAAACATGTCCTCCTCTCCACATAAAACATTAAAAGGCTGGAACCCCGACTCTGTGGATGGGGTGGCCAGAGGTCCGGGTGCCGAGAGCCAGACCGAAGGCAGAGGAGGAAGGAGAGGACCAAGAACGTGGACTACACTCTCCACTGTGCGGCCCAGAAGGGAAGTGAGGATCAGGGCGGCAACAAGATCATTTTTAAGAGGTCAAACCCCGAGGAAAAGGGGTTGTGAGTCCTGACGTTCTCTATCAGTCCAACGTTGGGACAAGTACCAGCCACTGCGTCGTGAGGACCAGGGACGGGTGGATGGGATGAAGCAGGGGACTGGCCGCAGAACGCTGGGCTGGTGCTCTCCCGGGGTCAGAAGTGAGATGTCAGGCTGTGTCCTAGGGTGGGAATGAAGGTGTGAAGCCCATCTCTGAGGGATGCTGGAGCAGGACCGGGAGGTTGGAGCATCAGTCAGTGACAGGGGAGAAGACACAGACCCAGAGGAAGCTGCCTGGCACCGCGGGCCCCAGAGCCTGGGGGTCAGCACCTCCACCCCAGAGCCGAGGGCAGGAGGCCCGGGGGCAGGAAGGCGGGCGGACATCCCCTCCCAGGAGGCTGAGGACGTTGGGGAATCTGTTGAGGACACAGCAGTGAACGCTGCTAAGCTGGGGGCAGATGAGAAGGGAGAAGCCAGCTCCACAGCGGAAATGCACGGAATTGAACGCCGAGGTCATTTCCACCTCGAAAGGACCTGGGCCCGAGGCCCAGGACAGTCTCCACTGGTCTGAAGTGCACTCTGGCGACCCGGGGTTCTGGAAGTGGGTGCATCTCGGGAGAGGCCTGAGTCATTACCTATCGGGTTGCCTCCTGCATGCTGTCATACAAAGTGAAATTATTCACTGGTGTTTTAAAAAAGATGTTCTACACCATTAACCTACAGATGTCTTCTTCAGTTTTTCCAGCTCGAAGAATCACCTCTCACTCCATATTTGCACGCAAGCTCCGAACCTGCCCTGGCTCTCACTTCCTTGGCAATCTCTCCCATCCCCCCTGACAGATCTGCTGTTTCTTTCTCACTCACACTCTTTTTAGAAGACAAACACCAAGGATGAAAGTAGAAGAGACAAAAGTTCCTCCGGCAGCTCGTCCACTCAAACAAACGTTCATCAAGCACCTCCTCTAAGTAAACAACCGGACTGGACGATACAGAAGATTCCAGAGGAGACTGAAATGCTTTCACATACCACCATCTACAGTTTTTTTTTTTTTTTTTTGTGGTACTTGGGCCTCTCACTGTTGTGGCCTCTCCCGTTGCGGAGCTCAGGCTCTGGACGCGCAGGCTCAGCGGCCATGGCTCACGGGCCCAGCCGCTCCGTGGCACGTGGGATCTTCCCGGACCGGGGCACGAACCCGTGTCCCCCGCATCGGCAGGCAGACTCTCAACCACTGCGCCACCAGGGAAGCCCCACCGTCTACAGTTTTATCGACTTTGTCCACCTGTTCTGGATCTTCCCCACCAGACTTTCCTCTCAGACTTTCCTCTAGGGAATTGGCTCTCCTCCACCCAGTCCAGGTTCCCGGGCCACTGAAGACCCCTCCGCCCACAGCGAGGGCGTCCTGGGGAACTCGACTCCTAGTAAGGGTCTTCCTTCAAGCGGTGCCTGATAAACTGACTTGTGAAAATCACCTTTCCTCATGTGTAATTAAAAATGTGACCGACTTTTAAAAGGTGACATCAAATTAGGAGGAGATACACACAGTGACAGCCCCCAAGACAGGACTGCGAGGGCCACAACAGGCAGAACAGCACCCAACTTACGCACAAAGCTAGGAAGTGACAGGGCAGCTCGGGTCCACTTTCACGGCAAGCAGCCGCGGCCGGCGGGGAGAGGGCCACCCAGAGGCCGGCACGGGACAGTCACCGGAGCTGTTATTATTCAACGATCAGTATTTAACACACACGATTTTCTGTAGCCGAGGAGAGCGGAGTTATATTTTAAACGTACTCAGTAATCTTAAATGTGTTGAGACTCTCGGGGGCTCAGCCCAGCTCCCGTTTCTACTGCTCGTCGGCTGGGGTGTTCCCTGGGGAGCCAGACTCTGGGTGAGCTGTTCTCACCCACTGGAACTTCTGGGAAGGAGGAGACTCTTCTCTGCCCGGTTTGCTGAGAGGGTCGGCACGCCAGCCCTCACCCTCTGGACGAAGCAGAGAGCCTGTGGCGGGGAGACGGGGTTCTGGGGGTGGCTGGATCCAGCTGTGCCTGGATCCTACTCTGACCCAATGGAGGCATTTTTGTTGGCTTGTTTAAACCGATTTGAGTCATTTCACTCACTGGAGACAGAAAGAAATCTCGACTATCATAGTACGGCCAGTATTGTGAATCATGCTTATAAAAAGTCCCTTGTCGCCCGTATGACAGAGAAGAACCAAACAGGAGTCAGGAGTAGGTTCTATCATGGACCCTCCTGTCCCACCAACTCTACCAAATCACTTTCTCTTTCAGAACCAGCCTCGTCTGTAACACGAGATGCTCTGGAAGCCGCAGCAGCAGGTTGGAGAACTTACGACAGAACGAAGGCGACAGAGGGCAGGCTCGGCGGTGAGACTGGGTGGGTGTCCACACGCAGCTGTGCACAGCTGTCCGTCAAGGGTGTCACTGGCAGCATATCCCAGAAGCCCAGTCCCCCGCTGCGGGTGACAGCAATAAGAATACAGGATACAGAAGATGCGTGGGGTTTGGAACAGGTGTTCAGACCCACTAGTCGGCAGCAACAAGAGCAAACGTTAAAAAAAAAAAAGGAATTTCACCTGAATATGTGATTGTTCTCCTTCTGGCCGTGTACGGCTCAGTTACAAAGTTCAAAAGGAACAGGAACTGTAGTCAGAAAGCTTCTTTCTTTGCATATGACCTAAGGAATCCAAATTCTTCTAAAATTATAAAACTCCAAGTTAATAAAATAACACACTTTGGTACATTCAAACCTGGGCAACGACCATAAAATTAATGCAAATTAATTCGGGCTGTTCTCTTTAAACTGCTGTAAATATCCCTTAAAAGGCAGAGACCAGACAGGCCCGTTCACTCTACCCCCTGGCGTGGGAGCCAGGAGGACGGGCACACACAGTGGCTCAGACATGAGATGAATGTGGTCCCCGGGCAAGGGTGACATGCACGTTCATGAAGTCTTCACACTTTGGAAAAGCTGAACCACCCATCCCTCCATCCACACACCGCCAACACCCCACCTCCCCGCCCACTGCAAAACAGGCAAGGGCTATGTAAAGGGGACTAACAGAAAAATAAATGCAAACCAGCAATTATAACCTGTAAAAACAGAGTTTTCATGTTTTAAAATTAAAACAATGATACCATTTTCTACCTTCTCATTGGGCAGATATTTAAAGGTTGATTAAGAACAGGTCAATGGGCACCCAGTCTTCAAGCTTGTTTAGAGAGCAATTTGCTAACATCTGAATCTTAGGTCAGTCGTAGCCCTTGCACTTACTCTTGTTCACAGCAGCAAGCGTGCCGCCTCAAATGATGCAGGGTAACACTAGTGTCTACGCACGCGTGTACGTGCGGGTATAAATACACACATGCACGGGGCCGGGGGAGGAGAGAGCGAATGAGGCAAAATGCAGACAATCGGTGAACGTGGATAAAACGGGAGACGGGTTTTTCATGTACTGTCCCCCAACTTCTCCATAAGTTTGAAATAGTATCAAAAAAATAAAAATCAAGTTTATGACTTCAAAAGAAGTGAGGTAGAGATGTGAGTCTTAAAATACAAAGCTCTCCAAGACAGGATGTCAAATGAAAAAGACAAATCGCAGAACACTTAGGGAGGATGATTCCATGTCGAAGAGAACAGACACCCAGAGCAACGTCTGCAATGACACACGTCAAGCTGTTAATGTTCCCTCTGGGGAAGGAAATGGTATTCTGAGGGGAGGTGGCCATGGTCAACTTTCCTGTTTCACTCAATGTACTTGTAAATTACT
This sequence comes from Mesoplodon densirostris, assembly GCF_025265405.1. Classification (NCBI taxonomy): domain Eukaryota; kingdom Metazoa; phylum Chordata; class Mammalia; order Artiodactyla; family Ziphiidae; genus Mesoplodon; species Mesoplodon densirostris. The sequence continues at coordinate 4,045,383 of NC_082670.1, read as the reverse complement.
TGTGTCAAAATCCACAGTATTTCTGGATGACTTGTGCTTAAGACAGGAGGTACGTTACCATTTCTGGTGTTGTAGCATCAATTAAATTTATTCATTTACGGGGGAAAAGCTCACAATGCCTATAGCTGTGGTTCTCACCTAAAGGATGCGCCCAGACACAGGCCCCTGCGGGAATGCAGGTGTGCTGGCAGACGGAAACACGACACACTATGCCTGAGGCCACTCTAGTGCCTTAAGGGCAGGACCAGGGATGTGAAACCAGGGGAGAACCCAGGCACAGGCGCCACAGTGCCCCCTGCTGAGAAGCACTGACATGAAATCACTGAGGCCATGCGATAAATAACCACGACATCTGTGAAAGAAGGGAGGAGGGCTGTTCACGTGGATCTGAAAATACAGCCAAGACGTATCATAAAAGTAAAAAAGAAACCTAGGTGGTAGAACCACACGACAAGTATGAGCCCACTGATGTACTGAAAAGATGTACATGTTTGTACAATTTCTGGAAGGAAAAAACTGTTAGCAGCAGTTCTCTCTGGGGTGGGGGGGAGCAGTAGGTAGGGGTTGGGGGGGAGCTTTTACTTTTCTTTTTGTTCTTTGAGATGTTTTAATTATTTTATGTTTTCCTGTCATTAAAAATGTTTAATTATTAAAGTACTTATTTAAAAATAATTTACAAATGCCTAAAGACAATTTCAAACCAAGATCTCAAGAGCGAATAGGAACTAGATCTAACTATAAGAAAGTAAAATATACTACAAACACAAGGATTTAGTGCTAGATAGTTCGTTCCCATCTTGCTCTACAAAACCACAAACTTACAAGAGAACACAGCACAGGATGGCCTGAGAACCACCTGGAGGGTGTGCTGGGCCCATCTGAGAGAGAGTCCGGCTCGAGAGGTGGGATGGGGCCTGGGGGTGTGCGTTCCTAGAAGGTCCCCAGGTGCTGATGCTGCTCTGGGCACCGCACTCCGAGAACCATTGGAATAGGAAGAGACACAAAGACAGTGGGAACGAAGAGAGAAAACCAAACAGTCACAGGGCTCTGAAGTGGGCTCACTGGGCCAACGCTGCCCCGAGTCCCAAGCACTCTTGAGCGTCCCTAAAGCCTCGCGGAGGAGCGAGGAGGCGAGTCTCCCAGAAGCAGAGGTCGGAGCTCGGCAGTCAGGTCGGGTTCCTCCTGCGGGGACTCGGGCTGGTCCAGAGCCAGCTGGGTGACTCCCTAAAACATCTTAGGCCCGTTGAATCTGTCACGATCACACTTAGTTCATTCTACACAAGACAGGAGATATGATTACGAACGGTGAGCTGATGCTTCAAAGAAGACAGTGACGCTCTGGAAAGTATATACAGCGCACGGGTAAGAGGAATGGTCAAATCAGGTGTAAGCGAGAAAGTGGGAGAAATGAAAAATTCTAGGGCTGTGCACCCAGGCAGACCGGTGAGTACCTGAGATCGTGTCCACTTTAATGAAATCCGAACTGGAAACAGGAGAAGAGGGTTTAAGGGTGTGAGTCACACAAAACCAGTGGGTCCACGTGTAAAGAAAGAGGCTCGCTCTTCAAACAAGTGGCAAGTGAAAGCACCCCTTTAAAGGCCTGGGGTCCACATCGGGGACTGGCGAAGAACCGCCCATTTATAAGTTTTCAAGTAAAATGATGACGGCCTGTATGTTTTCAGAGACTCTTGGGGGTGACCGACTTCACCCCACAGGCTGCTGCTGCAGGGCAGAAACCTCTTCTCCATGGGGCCTTGTGCCTACAACTCCACTGGAATCTGAAGCACATCCAGATTTGGGGGCTGCCGAGCTCAGCTCAGGAAGGAAACGGGGTGACTGCACAGTTCTGCGGGGCCACCTACCGTGTGCTCAGGGTGGGCAAAGCTGAGCGCCCGCGAGCTGCCGGTGGGTCATTTCCCCCTTGCAGCCTTTCCGCGTGGGAGACCACGACAGACGCTTGTTGCTTTCAAAGGGAAATCCTTCGTGGTGAGCCCTCGTACAAACGTTCAACTGACGGTCTGCTACAGTGTGGCTTCAAACGTCCTCTTGTCCAGCGGACACTTCCTGCTGGGGCCCCGCTGACCGGCGACTGCCTCTGGGCACTGGTCTCCTGGCCTCCTAACCTTCCCTGGAGGTAAGTTCCAATGTCGGCGCCTACACAGCAAGTGGCCCCAGGGCCCCTCCTGCAGAGGAGCTCTGAACCGGGAGCCCGGGCAGCATCTGCTTCATATTCTTACTGGGAGGAACTTATGCTGCAGTTCCTCCTCCTCCTCCGAAGAAGAAGCCAGCTTTTCCTGAAAATTTCTCCTAGGAACTTCCTCCAACTGAAATGCTCACGGGGTGGAAGACATGTGGTGTGTTAAGGTATTTCCTCCATCATTTTCCTCCTAAATCTGTTAGCTTTGACTTAAACTCCAGCAGCCAACCCTACGTGATAACACTGAGAAGGTTCAGACCTCATTTCAAAACAACAGTGTTTCCTACTAGTATTTTCTCCAATGTCATACTTGTGGAATGGTGATCAACTAGATATCTGAATTCACGAAAGAACAAAGTAACAATAATACAGTTTTTAAAAGCAATTGCTTCTTTTGTAGGATTAGTTCATCAGGCAATTAAAAGAGCATGAAAACAGTAACTTATTAACAAAAAAGAGTGGAAACACAGCTGCATTGCCTAAATTTAAGATTTTTTCTATTTCTGAGTGAAGCAATATACTCATCTTTTTTTTTTTTTTTTTTTTTTTTCAGTACGCGGGCCTCTCACTGTTGTGGCCTCTCCCGTTGCGGAGCACAGGCTCCGGACGCGCAGGCTCAGCGGCCATGGCTCACGGGCCCAGCCGCTCCGCGGCATGTGGGATCGTCCTGGACCGGGGCACAAACCCGCGTCCCCTGCATCGGCAGGTGGACTCTCAACCACTGCGCCACCAGGGAAGCCCTATACTCATCTTTTAAACCTCTGTTTCATACTTAAAACAGTCAAAAACCAAACACACATATGGTTAGTCTGTAAAAGTCACTGTATGTGTGTGTTAAAATTCTCCAGAAACATTTACTCTTTTGGGTAACAGACATTTAAGTATCTGCTGTGCTTGGTGGCAAAAATATCCCCCCTACTCGATTAATGTTTTGAATAGGAGATGGTTCATTTCCCAATGACTCCGCAAGTATCTGCTTCAATTAGTTTTAGAAAAACAAATCAGGGTTCTGGTGTGGCACTAAAATTACCATGGAAGGTAGAAACAAACATCTGTGTTAAGAATGTACGAACGTGAGGGGGCTTCCCTGGTGGCGCAGTGGTTGAGAGTCCGCCTGCCGATGCAGAGGACACGGGTTCGTGCCCCGGTCCAGGAGGATCCCACATGCCGCGGAGCGGCTGGGCCCGTAAGCCATGGCCGCTGAGCCTGCGCGTCCGAAGCCTGTGCTCCGCAACGGGAGAGGCCACAGCAGTGGGAGGCCCGCGTACCGCAAAAAAAAAAAAGAATGTACGAATGTGGACCAACCACCCAAGAGGGCCTCGGTCCTCCTCGTCAGGAGAGAGACACACTGGAGGCGAGGATGTGGTTTTCCGGAAGGTTCCATGCTCTGGACCACGGACCTTGTCTTTTCAACAGCACCCGCTCTCGTTTAGTGTGACCCAGTGACAGGGAGAAAAGGACGTGTCACACAGCCTCTTCTCCAGCAAGCACTGTCCTACCCAAATCACTCCCGCCACGCACAGGCGCTGCTCTGGCCGCGGGGAGGCTCAGCCCTGCAAGACAACGTCCCTCCCGAAGCCCACAGTCCAGTGGCAGGAAGAATGGAAGCATCTTCCACACAGGAGGGTGACAGGAAGCAAAGGCGCCCAGTGGCCCTGACAGGTGTCCGGGACCCCACTGCAGGCCTGGGTCACCACGGCCTTAAAGACATTTCCGAGGGGCTGTCAGACTTGCTCCCATCTAAGTGGGGAGGAGATTCTCAACCTGTATGGGACCCGGGTGGGCAGGAGAGAAGGGTGTTACTCTCACCCCAATCAACTACCTCCGCAGAACAAGATAAAATAATTTAAGATTTTACACTTACACGCCCCCTGTGGTTTTAACCACAGACACCCTTATAGACACTGAAAAATTTCTGAAATGGCTACGGGTGATAAAAAAAAGGAAGTCACCCACTTTTTATTTAAACAGAAGCCACAACCCTCCTTATATACAAAATTGAGGGCTTCTGCTGAGGGCAGCCAACCCTGCAGAACTGTGCTGAGAGCAGAATGTGGGAACTTAAGAGTCAAAATAGTTTTGAAAATTATGGGTCCCCTCCGGCCAGAAAACGTATGTACACACAAGCTCTGTGGACAATCAAAGGGGAACCCCAGGATCTGAGGCCTCTGTGCCCCACCCCCAGGACCAAGGCTTCCCAGAGCAGGGTGAGCAAACTTCTGTTAAAAGCCAAACGGCCCACCTTCAGCCTGCAGGCTACACAGTCTCGTCACAATGATTCAAGTCTGTCCCTGAAGCTGGAAAGCAGCCAGACTGTAGGTGAACAAACGTGCCTGGGTTCCAATAACCCTTTGTGGAACAGAAATCTGAATTTCTTCTATTTTCACGGATCGTGAAATATTATTCCTCTTGACTTTTTCAAACATCAGAAAACGCAACAACCATTCTTAGCTCCCAGGCCACACAGGGCTGGGCCCGCGGGCTGTAGTTTGGCGGCTCGGGCCCAGGCCTCGTCTGCAGCACCAGAGCCCAGGCGGCACCTGGCCCGAGTGAGCGGTGAAGCAGGAGACGTTTCTTTCCCTGGTGAAGGTGGCCGGCAGTGGCGAGGAGAACACAGGGTGGAAACTAAGAGACGTGCTGATTCCCGCCCGGCCTGAGCATCCAGCCTCTCCGGACCCGACCCCCGTCTGTAGAGTGGAGTCTCCTATTAGCGGGCTGTCGGGCCTCGTCTGCCTCCGAGCCTCTGTGCCTCTTCCTCGCGCCGAGGTCAGAGGGCTGTGTCTGTGGGCAGGTCAGCCACACGAGAAGTCAGCTCTGCGGACGAGCTCCAGGCGAAGGCCAAAGGCAGGGCGGAGCAGCAGCGTCGGGGCAAAGCCCGTGTCTGGGAAACACTGGTGAGAGGCCCCTTTACTGTGCAAAGGGGACCATGACCTCAGTCATATCCCCCCAAGCCTGCGGGATGCACCACAGCAAGACGGCAGAGCAGTGTCTCAGGGGAACACGTCTCTGGAGGAAAAGAGCACCCCAAACCAACCAACATCACTTTTCCTCGTGTCGTATTATTCTACTAAGCATGGGCTGAGGGAGATGCGCACAGGTACAGAGACCGTCCCACTCCTGCAACATGGACGGCGAGGGGGCACGAGTGACAAAGGGACATGAGAGTGGGTGGCTCTTGGACCAGAAGGAAGAGCAGTGTCCACGAGGCGAAGAAGCAACAGGGCAGAGAAGAGCCGGCGCCCCGACGTGGAGAGAGAGCCGGACAGGTGTGGGTGGCCGCGTGCAGACTCGGGGCCGCCTGCCCACCAGGTACAGCAGCTGGCGACCGGGGATCGCGCCCCCGTCCAAGAATCACAGTGAATGGATGGGAGCCGCCAAGAGGCGGGGAGCAGGGGGGCCAGTAAGACAGCAGGCAGGTACACCTACCGTGAGGTGAGGCATACGTCAGAGAAGACGTAACAGAATTCTAGAAGAAGTGGCGGCTCGCCAGGCGCAGGAAAAGGGCAGGGAAGGCAGCTGTCTGTGCTGATCCCCAGGTGTGCTGTCCTGGGGTCGGGGAGGCCACAGGATGACCACCCAAGCTGCAGCGTCCGGGTCAGGAACAGGGTAAAAGCAGAACAGAAAAGAGCACCCACACTGAACGCACTCCTGCTCTGAAAAAGGAATTCGAACAGTTGACTATTTTGGAGAGACCAATCGAGGTCCCAAAGGCTCTCAGGTCATCAATATCCTCCTTGAGAGGCACTTCCAGTTACTTAGATGGGTTGGCACAATGAGAACCATGACTTCTAATCAATACCGGTCACACTCAGAAAATTCAGATGGATTCCTAACATGAGACACAGTGCCTAAGAGATGCATAAAGGTAGAAACAAGATGTAAAAAACCAACCAAACAAACAAACAAACAAAAAACCCAGCCATCACCTACTCAGAGTGGGACACTGTTTAAGTCAAGCCAACGTGGTGGTCCAGCCTGTGGACGGCCAATGAAACAGAGACAGCCAGTGCTGACTTCAGACGCCAATGTCAAAGGCTTCAAGGAAAAAAAGCAGGGGCTGGCGAAACCTCTCCGGGGTTCCCGCAGACAGACATGTGTCAGAAGCGGAGCCCGCAGGAGCCCCCGGGCCCACACCAGACTGCCCTCCGGGGCAGGGACCCCACGCCCCTCCAAGACCGTCACTCACCTTTCCCGTTCACGGCTAGCCCCGTGGCCATGGCCGCGGTCACGGGGCCGGACACCTGAGGCACCAGCGGGTGTATCCGGGGCCGGCTCCCCATCCGCGCCCGCTCGGCACCGGGGCCCAGCAGAGCTCCGACCGGCTTTTCGGCCGCCACCTCCGGCGCCACCGTGTCCTCCTGCCCCTGCTCGACGGGGTCCAGTTTCTCGGGGCTCTCGCTCTGAAAGCCGTCCACCGCGGTCCTGCTCTTGATGGGGCTCTTGGGCACGAGGATCTTTATGCCTGACTTGGCCAGGTCCATGTTCTTCCGGTTCGAGAGGGACGGGGCTGGGTTCCTCCTGAACTTCTGGCCGGCGGCAAACAGCGGGCTGGCCTTGGGCTCGTGTTCCTTGCCAACCACCAGAGATTTCGGAGAGGCCTTGGAAAAGCTGCTGTTGGTGGACCTGGAGATCTGCTTCCTGGCGCTGTTCGGGGAGGCCCGGCTGGCCCTGGTGCAGGGGCCCTCCCTCTGCTTCTCGGTGTGGCGCCTGTTGAAGTCGTGGATGTACTCCTCGCAGTTCACCAGGTGCTGCTCCGGTTCCCAGGTGTCGTCCTCGCTGTCGTAGCCCTTCCACCGGACCAAGTATTCCGTCTTCCCTTTTTTGTTCTTCCTTTTGTCAACGATTCTTTCAACCTGTTTACAGAGGAAAAGAGAAAAGTATAAATGCACTATCTGAAAAATAAGGTGCAAGCGTAATAACAATGGACCATCGAAAATAATAAAAACCCCAACAGGTGATGCGCGTGATCGCCTCTTCCCAAGCCAAACCATCTGAAAACAGAACAGTAGGGCTTCCCTGGTGGCGCAGTGGTTGAGAGTCCGCCTGCCGATGCGGGGGACACGGGTTTCTGCCCCGGTCCGGGAAGATCCCACATGCCGCGGAGTGGCTGGACCCGTGAGCCATGGCCGCTGAGCCTGCGCGTCCGGAGCCTGTGCTCCACAACAGGAGAGGCCACGAGAGTGAGAGGCCCGCGTAGCGCAACAAAAAGAAACAAAAACTAAAAACAGAACAGTAACAGAGTATTCGGGGTTTTAGCGATTTCCTTGAAATTAAGTCAAACAAAATGCTAAAATGTTATGCTCAGAATATATGGATGTGTTAGGTAGCTTATTTTTTTGTGATTCAAGAGAGGCTATTTTCTATATTGAACGCCGACCACCTGAGCTGGTTTTCATGGTCACAACTGGACCAGTGCTGGGTATCTCCAGCCTCCTGCCTGGCCATCCTGTTACCAAGAGCAGGAGCCCAAGAAACAGCACGGCTGTGGTCCAGGCCGAGCCCTGAGGGTGGCACCGGCCCACGCACTGAGGAAACAGGGTAGGTACTGACAGCGTCGCTTAGAAGCACTCAGTTAAAATGAAAAAGGTCCACAGAGGACTTAACGTTTTACTGGTAATAAATGGTGCAGAATGGTCAGGTTATTTACCTTTAAAACCTGGTTTTAACTAGTGTGAACCAACATCTTTAAAGGAAGATGCTGTCAGTCTTTGAATCTGATGATCAACACATCCCGTATCAAATTTATGAATTTACACAACCTTGGCATGAAACGTACTGTCATTACCATGACAAATTCCACTGCCTTAATTGACATCCTAAGTGTAGGTGGGAGAGCGTCTATGACTCGTGGGAACAAATCTGTTTCGCATAATGCCCCCCAAGTTATTGGGGAAATACAATCTGTGGCTACCTCTCCAGTCAACATAGAAACCACCAGCCTGCTTCCCCAGGGGCAGCAGCTACCTCGTACCTCGTAGGCAGAGGCCTGGGCCACACGGCAAGCAGCTCTTTAACTAAGGAGACAGGGTCTAGGCCACTATCAGGGTCTTCAGCAAACTTCTGGCAAAGCTACAGGTTAGGCCAGCTGACACAACGGTGTACCTAGTTCTCCAACATGCCAAAATAGCAGAAGCTGAGTACAGCTGCAGACGCTGGAGGGGAGTGGGGAACACCCTACACCCCAGCATCTGCCCTACTGTCGAAATACCCGCCAAACTTGCCAGTATACCTACCTGGGGTGTAGAGAATGAAAGCCCTGAACTACAGAAGAGCCTGAAGTTAAATGCGCATTACTGCCTCTGGGTGACAAGGATTAGGGGAAGCAAAGGCCTGGTTCCAGCAGAAGGCGGGTTTCACGCCAGGCAGACCCCGCGTCACAGCGGCGTCAGGCCTGCATGGTGGGCCCTCATGGTCCAGGCTGCAGCGTGGGGTGCTTTCAAAGTGATTTTCTCCCATTCCTCTGCTTGTGAAGAGTTGCGTTTAAGGGTGTAAGTATTTCCATTTAAAACACATGTTTCTGGAAAATTCCACACCAATCAATTTCACGGCAGAAATAACTTAAAAGTTTTAGATACAAGCGGTAAAGAAATTCTCTCTTAACAGCTAACAACGATGTTTAATCCTTGGTTTCTTTCTAAATCAACTTCCACCCCAGCAGCATGAGGGAGGCTGGACCAGGACGGCCCATCTTCCTTTCGCCCGCTTCCTTCAAGCTGCACAGGGCTCTGGTCAGGGAGGACGGATCTCCTCCCCCGACCCCCGTGAACGGCTGGTGCTCCCTGCAGGCCGGCCCCCACGGGCTGCACTGCGTGTGCACTCGGCGGCCAGACCCCGCTCGGCCACTGAGAGGAGCGGGGACGGGGCACGCACGGGAGACCCTGGGGCTTGGAAGGGGCCACCTGGGGCCTGGCCATGCCACTGCACCACTGGGCACGAGAGCAGCCACAGGCGCCACGGAAACAAGACTTACGCGCACTGAACTGAGGGTTTTGTCATTTTCACGTGTCCTAAAATAGGGAACTTCTGATTTCCTTCAACTCTTTAAAACCTGTGGAAACCGTTCTTCCGGCTGGCCTGCAGGTCCCAGATCACAACCCCACAGCAGATGGGGAAGGAGCAGCGAGCACTCGGGGCGCACGTGCTGCTCTAACTCTCGCGGGGACGTGGCTGCAAGCTGACAACACGTGTGGCCGACACGGGGACACAAACACGAAGTGGCGGGTCTACGAGAGCCACACCGGGCACGGGACACACAGCGTGGGAGGTTCAGGCCCCTAAGACCAACTCCACACCAAGCTGGGACCCCCCTCCTTCAAGGACAGACGTCCTCCCTCCTTTGAAAGCGTTAAAGTAGAAGTCCTGTTCATCCCTAGTCTGAGTGGCTAAATTAATCTCCCACAAAAAGGCACATCACCTGGATTCAACGTGATTTTACTGGGATATAAGCCTCAAGGGATTTCCAGAGCTCTCCTGTGATGAGGGAGGAAGACCTGATCACAAGACAACGCAGGAAGAGATCTTTCTCTGGGTCTTCAGTCCCTTCTGCTTGAGAGCCGCCCCGTAACTGGTTCTGGAAACTAGTATCGACAAACGGTCTTTCTTAAAGTATACGTGAGTATCCACTTCTAGTTACAGAATCTCGATGTAAAGAATTTTAAAAAACAAATTCTTCATAAAAGCACAGAATTACAGACAAAAGTTCTTTTTGTTAGGATTTCCTTCTAAAACTCAATCTAAAACACTCCAAACATGAAAGAAGTAAAACCAGGCTTTCCTGAACATAGCAAAGTCCTCTGATGGTTTCCAGAGCAGTAAAATTAATCAAAAAGGGTCATTCCGAACCCCCAACGCACTCCACCGACCTCGGAGCATGCCACAGTCTCGGGGCCCAGGAAGGTGCTGGGATGGCCTGGGGGTCGCACAAGACAGAAAGACGAGCACAGACGAAGGTTCACTGACCTGTGAACAAAAACCCGCGGAGAAACCCCCGCAGTTAAAGAGCTCAGCAAGAGGAGGAAGAACGTAACTCTGCTACTGCTGCAGTTAAAATACCCAACAGCCTGAGAAATAAGGCATGCAAACATATCTGCTCACAAGAAGAAGACCAACGTTGCACCATCATCAATAACTGTGCCAGCGGCCCTGCTGGTGGCTAATACTTGCTGTGATCCCGCCCAGAACAGGGGGCTTCCAGCGTAACTTTGCAACCAGAAGCAAGGCTGAAGGCTTTTCTCAGGTTTGAGTCGTACACCAATGCCTGGGTAACCTGGAACACCAGAGCATCACCATGGAAACAAGAATACATAAAACCCTGCTTATGTCAAAGAATTCTGGTGGACCTCTGAAGCAACAGAGGAGGACAGGTGTTTCACCAGTCAGGTGAAAGGTGTGTTAACTATTAAGAACAGGAAAAGTTGCCTTAACTACTAAGAACAGTTGTTAACTATTAAAAACACAGGCAGATACATTGTTCCACTGGAAGAAAGAGAGGAACATACACATGACTATCTGACGACACTGGAAGGAAACCAAAAGCCCACAGAACCGAGGGGATTGGACCCTTGAAACAAGGGACCCCAATGGCTCGTACATCCCTAGAACTCGGCAGAAAGCACAGTCTCTCTCTCTCTTTTTTTTTTGCCGTGCCGTGAGGCAGGCAGGATCTTAGATCCCCCAACAGGGCTCGAACCCGTGCCCCTGGCAGCGAGGGCTCGGGGTCCTAACCGCTGGACGGCCAGGGAAGTCCCAGAAAGCACAGTCTTAGAGGCTCCAGGTGCCAGGTGGTGGAGTCAGGAGTGGACGGGGAGGAGATCTGTACAGACAGGAAGGCCCCCCAGAAGGGGCGCCGCCCACATAACACCCAACCCCTTCACACCCTGGGCAGCCTCCTGCTGTGCCACCAGGGAGAGCAACACCTGGTGCGCTGGGGAGCCCCCCCGACCGCCTGCACCGCAGAGAACACCGGGCCTTTTAGTGCCACCTCCCACTGGACCCGAGGTCGGCATGACAGTCAGCGCGAGGGCCACCTATCCTGCTGTGCCAAGTCCCCACTCATCTCCCAAGGGAACCACCCAAGGTCCTAACAACCTGCCTGCCTTCTGCCCACGGTGGTTGTGACCTTCCTCTTTTCACTCTGAGAAACACTGGGCCATGTGCCACCAAACTGGTGAGCACATCCTCCTGCCCAGAGAAGAATCGGCCACCAAGAGGGCCGTGCTGGCTGCTGTGTCCGCACAGGACCGGGTGGTGCGCAGTCAGTCTGTGACCGTCTCCATGTCTCCCCATCGTCAGGCCACAAAGCGGGGCACCGTTTATTGCCAGGCCATGCCCTGGTCAACACAGCGAGCCACTGATCTCCACGGATTTTCCTCATATCTCACCAAGCGACCCATGAGGCTTGCATCCTCTCCTCTGAGAAAACCACATCCTTGTCAGTTTCCCATCATCGTAAGTGAAACTCAAGAACCAAGACGTGTCTGTGATTTCACCCCATCTGCAAGCTATCACGCAAGTCTGCACTGTTTCACAGATGTGGCAAAGGCAAGACCCCTGATCGCAGACAGAGGACTCTGTTCCTCAGCAGCTGCGGCAGCCAGAGGACCAGCATGTCCTTGCTCCAGTGCCCACAGGATGACACAGACGGCCAGGTGAGACCCATGCACACAACGGGTGATGTTACAGGACAGGAAGCCAGTCTTTTATGATGGGCCGTGAGCATGCCTGCCCCGACCTCTGGCAGGAGAGACTATGGCTGTCTTCTAAACAAACATCCTTGGACAGCCCTGAAAGATGTTCACGGCGGGGGAGCAGGGGGAGAGGGAAGGAGCAACTGGATGAAGGTGATCAAAAGGCACAGACTTCCAGTTATAACATAAATAAGTTCCGGCGATGTACAGCATGGCAACTGTAGTTAACACTGCTCTATGGTATATTTGAAGTTGCTAAGAAAGTAGACCCTAAAAGTTCTCATCACAAGGAAAAAAACACTTCTCTTTTTCTCTTTTAATCATATGAGATGATGGCTGTTAACTAAACTCATTCTGGTGATCATCTGGCAACATATATAAGTCAAGTCATTATACTGTATACCCTAAACTTACATGGTGCTGTGTGTCAATTATATATGATAAAACTTAAAGGAAAAAATGATGTTCATGAATTCAGAGTAAATATTGTTAAAAATTAAAATTTCCCAAATGTATCTATAGATACAAGACAATCCCAATAACAATCCCAGCACGATTTTATGTGGAAACTGCCGAGATCTGATCGTTTACATGGAAAGGCAACAAACCTGAAGAACAATCCTGAAAAAGAACTGACTGGAAGACTCATAGAGCCGTACTTCAAGACCCTCTCCCGAGAACCAAGAGATTCCCAACAGTGTGGTACTTACACAGGACGTACAAGGGCGTCAATGGGGTAGAGGAGAGAGCAAGCCCAGAAGGAGACCCTCACTTGAACTGGCCACAGGATTGAGGGAGTGAGTGATGTTTGGTGACAAAGGCTTCCAGAGCAATCCACGTGTCTTTTCAATAAGTACTGCTGGAATACTGGCTATCCTTACGTAAAAGAAGTGAACCACAACCCTTATCCCAACCTTTACACACAGAAATTAATTCAAGATGTATTTTAGGCCCAACTAGAAAAGCTTTTCTATGAAGCTTCCATAGCAAAACACGGGACATCATCTTTGTGACTTAGGGGCAGGCAAAGGTTCTTTAGGTCACAAAAAGCAATAACCATGAAAGAAAGAAAATTGATAAATGAGACTTCATCAAAAAACAATGTCGAGAAAATGTATAAACACGCCAGAGATTGGGAGATAATATCCATAAAAAATATCTTCAAGGACTGGTCCCTAAGACTAATAAAGAACTCCTAGAATTCAATAATGAAAGGACCAAAATGTAATTTAAAAGCGGGCAAAGGATTTAAGCATACATTCCCAAAAGAAGATAGACAAATGGCCAGTACACACATTAAAAAGTGAGGAACATCACTGCTCATGAGGAAATGCAAATTAAATACACAATGAGATACTACTACATACCCATTAGAATGGCTAAAATGAAAACACACCAGGGATGTACAACTGGCATATTCATACAGTGTTGGTAGCATTTTCAAATGGTACAGCCATTTTGGTAAAAGGTCTGACAGCATTTCATAAAACCAAACAAATAACTACCCTATGATGCAGCAATTCCAATCCTCATTACCTACCCAAAAAGGAATGAAAACATACATCTACAAAAAGACTTGTACAAAACTATTTATAGCACCTCTGTTCATAATGTATCCAAACTAGAAACAGTCCAAGTTTCTGAGCGACTGGACAAACCGTAGTACGTACATATAGTAATCTCAACAAGAAGTCAACTGGTGATACATACAAACACGTGGGTGAGTCTCAAAACATCACACTGAATGAAAAAGCCCTACTCAAAAGACTACTCATTGTATGATTCTATTTAAATGAAAATTCTTGAATAAGCAAAAAAAAAAAACAAAAAAAAACCCACCCAAACTATTATTGAAAAAAACCCCAAAAACAAAGGTTGGTAGGGAATTAACTGGGAGGGGCATCAGTGAAATTTCTAGCTCAATAAGCCTTTGGGTTGCAAAGGTACATGCTTTGTTAAGGTTGGCAACCTGTATAGTACTTAAGACCTGTGCAGTGCATCGCTACAAAATGTTACATCATTAACAAATGATGTATGAACAAATATGGAATTCAAGTTAATGAACTGCATGCTAAATGAAGTTTACTAGGGAGAAGTGTCCTGATGTGGGCACTTACTATAAACTGTGTCAACAAGTGAGATGGATGGATGGATGGATGGATGGATAGATGGATGGCAGGATGACAAACAGAAGAATCTGCAGGGGGCCTATGAATGCTCACTGTAAAATCCTTTCGACTTAGATGTTTAAAATTTTCCATAATTAAAAAATGTTGAGAAAAAGTCAGTATTTATTCTTGATTTTAAAAACTCAGAAATAAAGGAAGCTACAATAACTACTAGGAAAAATAAGCAAGTTCAGTAAAGTCACAGGATTAATAGTAGTATTAAATAATTAAAATGAAAAATTTTAAATCTCCATTTACAGTATAATCAAAAAGCAAAATATTAGTGATAAATTTAAGCAAAATGTCTAAAACATCTATGCTGAAAATGACAAAATATGGCTGAGAGAAATTAAAGAATACCTATAAACTGAAAGAAACCATGTTTATAAATCGGTCAGTTTTATTTAGTTGTCAATTTTTCCTAAATTGATACATAGATGCAACAGAATCCCAATCAAAAATCCCAAAGCTCTTTTATATAAATTGACAAATTAACTCTAAGGTTTTGTATGTCAAAGTTAAGAATCTAGAATAGCCAAAACAACACTGAAAGAGAAGCACGAAGTTGGAGGGCTTATATTACCTAAATTTAAGACTTATTATAATGGCTGAAATTCAGACAACAAGAGTAAATGCTGACGAGGATGCAGGACTAGTGGAACTCTCATACATGCTGGTGTAAAACACTACTGAACAGAAACCCCAATAGCAGACCAGCAGGGGGAGCGCTCACCCCTGCGACAACAGCCAAGCCCAACAGGAAGAAGAAAGACTCCTGTTCTTTCCTGCCAGGACTCAGCCAATGAAAAGTCAGGCTCTGTTTACTAAGCCCGCCCCCTCCCCTGTCCCCTCTATAAAAACGTCTCCTTCCCTTGCCGTGGGGGGACCTGCACGTGGTTGCTTCGGCTGAGACGCTGAATTGCAATTCTCTGCTCATCCCGAATAAACCCATCTCTGCTGGAGAAAACCTGGCCGTCTATTTGCTTCAGATCAACACTGGCGAGTATGGAAAACTGTGTGACAGTTCCTTAAACATACAGCCGCCTCAGCAATTCTACTCCTAGGTAAATACCTAGGAGGAAACCCAAGAGAACCGGGAACATACGTCCACAGAAAGACCTGTACGAGAATGTTCACGGCAGCTTTATCCTAACGGTCAGAGACTGAGTCGGCCCAGGTGTCCATCAACAGGAAAGCAGATGAACAAGACGAAGTATATTCACACCCTGAACTGCTGCCCACAATAAGACAGCGCACCAGCACTGACCCCTGCAACACGAGTGAATGTGCATCATCATTGCGCTGAGTCAGTGAAACGAGACCCAGACCGTACACTACGTGACTCCACTTGTCGGAGGGTCCACCAGAGGCAAAACCAATCTGTGGTGAGAAATCAGAGCGGGGAGTCTGTGGATGGGGTTGGGGGGCACGAGGAGACTGAAGTGGTGAAAATGCTCCATCTCTGTCAAGACGGTAGTTACAGCAGTGTACACATCTGTCAAAACTACCGCACACTTAACATCTATGCACTTTCTGTATGGAAGTCACACCTCACTCAGCAAACTCAACAGAAAAACTCCTAAGCAGCTCTGAGGCTGGAATGAACCAGGGGATGAAGAGATGCTCCTGGCAGATGACATCTAAACCGGAGCTGGGTCCTCAGAGACCTGCGTCCTCCCCGCGGGCCGAGCTCCCTGCGGCACACGGCCCACCGGCTCCCCTGGCCACAGTGCTGGGGAGCCGAGTGCCGAAGCCGAGCGAGGTGCGCTGGAATGGAAACACGGAGAACGTGTGATACATGTAAAAACAGGGGCAGCGCAAAGTAAAACCAACAAGCTGTGCAAAGCATGGACCAAGAGGCTACTCGTCTTACCGCATTAAAACCTCTTTCAGAGCTACAATAGAGCAGGGCAAGAACTGAGTAAGCAATTCATGATAGAAAGTACAGGCCACCACCACCCCATGAATAAGGTTTAACTCACCAAAGGGAGACACCACGTTCCGTCTGGAAGGCTCACGAGGGTGAGGAAACAGCCTGACGGCTGCAGGTGGGAGCTGTGTTAGTCATGGAGGGCGATTCAACAAAGAACATCGCAAGGTTTAAAACACTCTTACTCTGTATTCGAGAATTCAGCTGAGGAATAAACTCAAGGAAATAACCGAGTGGATGCTCAAAGACGGTGGCACGTGCAAATGGAGAGCAGGTGAGGAGAAATGCAGGAGCCTGGAGAAGGCACCCGCTCCACTGCTCGGAACCAGGCTCGGAGCCTTGCTTCCCCCCCCCACCCCGTGCGTAACCATAGGCACAGAGTTTCAGTTCTGAATTCCTTCAGCAGTGACTGACTGAATTCTGCCCTATTATGTTCATCAATTTATTCCTGAAGCAGGCTCGTAGAATGAAAGGGTAAAAATTTTCAACGGCCGTGTTTTCCAAAGTGTTAAACGCTAAGTGAACTTTCTAACCAAAAACGAAAGAGAAATGTTATGATTCAGGTTATCAGCAAATGTGGATTTCCACCTGCCCCATGAAAAATGCACAGAACGGAACCACCGTTATTCCCGTTTGCTCCTTCCATGAGACCACCAGATACTTGAGCAGTGACATGCCTCTCGGTGTATATGCAGGAAGGTAGGGAGACTGTATATACTGTTACGGTCTCCCTTCTCAGTATGTGATCAGAAAATCTATACGCATGCACATTAAATGGATCCTGTTTGCTAAAAGTCACAATACTCACCCTCTCCATCTACTTTTTCTTACATGACTTCAACAAGTAAAAATGGATTCAAGTTGTTTAAAGGGTAAGGCGCTTAGAAATTTTACCAGTAAGTCACATTTCTGGTATTTTGTTCTGAATAAGAGTAGGATGGTATCTGGTACCAATGAAACCACTTGCTTCTTGCATACTTGACAGACAAATCACAAACTGAGTCAAATCTATGTATGTGTATTGTATAAACAAGGGTGAATCAGAACTTCTCCCGCACAGCTGCTACAACTGAAAAACTATAAAAACATATTTCATAACAGCTATATTATTCTTCAGATACCTCAAAATAGAAAAAAGCATTTGTTATTTTTCATTGACAACACAAACCAAAAATGCCAAATAGAGAGCTTGAAGAAATAATAAATTCCTGTTCTGAGTCAGAATGCTTTACTGTCTGGCTTTATTAAATGGATGGGGACAAAGATGGAATTGTTCAGGAAGTGAGAACAGATAAACTAGGATTTCTGACTTTGACAATTTTCTTTTTAGCTCTATTTTCATAACAAAATAGCAAAGTTAGAAACTACGGTCCTACAGGCAAGGTTCCATATATCTACAATTATAAAAACTTTGCCAAAGTATTCACTTTTAAACCTCAATGTTCCACAAAGAAAGCCAAACCTAAATGCCAAGACATGCCAAAATTAAGTTAAATAAGAATGTACCATACCAGGCGCACACGAAGGACTCAGTAAAGTAACTTTTGTGACAGACTTCACTGATGCCGTTTGATGAGAATCGTTCTCATGAATGACAAGCTGACTCACGGAGAGAGTACCTTTGTGTGGAAAACCCCCAAAGTGCTCCGCGAACAGGAATGAGTACATCCACCAGGGGAATAACACCCACTCCGGGGTGAAATGCAGCGGCTCTACAGCCCACGCAAATACACTTGCACACACAGGCTCAGACCGATGGCAAACAAATCACTTAGGAGCCAGAATATAACTGCCTTGGCCAGAAAATCAAATCTCAGCTCCTGCACGGAGATGCGGGATTGAGGCCACGCAAGTGATCCTCCAACGTCATCTGTCCCAATTCCACGGAGGGCCACTAGGGGGCAGCACAGAGGCGGAATGGGAACCCATTTCTTCCCCGGTAACATGAACTTTAGAGACAGTGGGAGCCCGACCAGGGGTGCAGGGTAGTCTTTGTGAGAAAGCGCCCCTCTCTATTTCCTCCAGATGCCATCTCGGGGAGAACGCTTAGGGCGGAGAGGCACTGCCAAATGCAATTTCTACACAGATCCCCGGCGACCTGGAGACGGCCATGGAAGTGCTAAGTGGGGTCAGTATGTGCAGACCCTAAGTCTGACGAACCAGCTCTGAGATCTGCCAGGTAGGAAGCTCTGATCGAGACCCTCAGGGTCTCTAAGATGCACCCTGAGAATCCATCTGAAGCAGATGGATTCTAAAACCCAGTTCTGCTAACCAGTCAGCACACTCACCAATTCCACCAATACGTACCAAGTCCCTGTGACACGTCAGGTTTCTGCTTTTTCTGAGGTTACAGGAAGAAACAGAAACAGTATTGCTTTCTTCTATTTTGGAAGTTATACTCAAGTGAAAGGAGTCAGACAAATTAATAAATGTGAAATACATTAAATATATGTAATTGCTAAGAAGAGAAAAACCCCAGGAAGAGGACAGGGTAACGGCAGAGAGCTTGGTCAGGAGGAGCTGAGCAAGCACACCTAGAAGGACGTCCAGCCAGAGAGAACGGCTGATCCAAACGCAGAGGGCAGGGCTGTGCCTGGAGTTCGAGAGGAACAGGAGGCAGGCGGGGGCGGGGGGGGTGCTTAGTGGAGGTGACAGGGGAAAATGGAAAAGACGAGGTCAAGGAGGCTGGGGGCAGGGGGAGAGTTAAACTGAGTGCCTGTAGCCAAGCTTTATTCGGGGTTTGCTCTCACTAAGACGGATGCCGGGGAACGGCTCTGGGCAGAGGAATGCATTTCAGAATTAACAACTCCAGCTACTCTGTGGAGTTAAGAACGGGCAGGCAACTCTGACCTCAGCAAGAGGAGGTGTGACTTGCACTAGGGTGGTGAGGTGGAAGACATGCTGAGAAGTGGCTGGATTGGGGTCTATTTTAATGGGGTGCTGGTAAGATTTCCTGATGGACTGGACGCAGGCTAGGAGAGGAAAATGAAGAATGAAAGCTAACCAAGATATTTGGCCTGATTAACTGGAAAGATGGAGTTGACATTTACTGGGATGTGAGAAGATACAAGAGTTCAATTTTAAACACATTAAGAGGAGACGTGGAAGAGACCATGTGACTCACACATCTGGAATTTGGGCTAAAGATAGAAATTTGGAATTTGTAGGCATTAGAAGTGATTAAATCCATGAGATCATGAAGGGAGTTAAGTATGGATAAAGAGAAAAAGGAGTTTGGGGACTGGGCCCTGAGAGACACAAACATTTAGAAGAGGGAACGAACAGGAGAATCCAGCAGAGGTTGCAAAGAGCAGGAGTGACACTGGAGGAGGACTCGGAAGTAGCCCTAGAAGCCAGGTGCCCTAGAGGGGGCTCCGTCATTACGTCTAATGATCTTACTAGATCAAATCAGACCCGGAAGAAAGGAAAGAAGAGGTTGACAAATCCTTTCCACTGAAGAAACAACTACAAAACTTGGCAAAGTTGAAGAACAACGACTTCAGGGCCCCAGAAATCCAACAAAAGGCAACCAGTAGATTGGGAAGCATTTACTCATGAAAACCCACTGAACTCTGAGTAAGAAGAGAGGAAGCTGGTGACCTTGCTGTCTGAGGCTGTCCCCCACCACGGCTCTGACACACTGGTGGCCCTACCATTGTGGGGCTGGCCTGGAAAGCCTGCAGCTTAGCTGTCAAGGGGACTGACTTGATCTGAAGCAGAAGGCAGAAAACCCATGCCGGGAAAGGGCTGCAGCTCTCCCAGCCAGAGGCTGAGGTCCCAGCAGTGGTGACTGACAATGCAGGAACAGGCAGAAATTTATAGGGAGAGCCTGGAAATGAGACAGCCATTGAGGGGAGAGATGACCACTCCACACACCCCACATACAGTGGACACTCAAGGGGGCTAGCACAGAGCAAAACCAGTGCAGCCCTGAAAGCTGTCTGAGCTTTGAATGCAACAGAAACAGAAACACAAACCCAATGCAGAGGGTGGAAGCCTTATGGGCTCAAGGTGTCTGACCATGACCTCTGACCAAAACTTGACTCACAATCTACACAGACACAGGAGTGACCTCTAGAAAGTCAGGCCAAAAATCAAGGTAAGAGCTGGGATGGAGGGAGCTGAGCAGAGAAATCCGAGGCCACACACGTAGGGCCACAAGATTCCTTGGATTACATCCAGGCAAGTGACTTAAAACACGCACACACTTGCAAAACAAAAGCAACAACAAAAAATTCAGGGAAAAAATTAAAATTCTGAAATACACATAGAACACCAGGAAAGTATGAGTCATACTCAGGAAATAAAACAATGAAAACTGTCTCTCAGTTTACTCATAATTTGGATTTAGCAGAAAAAGACTTCAGGTCAACCCTTACAAATACATTAAAAAAAACTGGATTAAAAAAAAAAAGACTCCATGTTTAAAGAATTCAAGGAAAACATGATGAAAATTATTCAAATAGGAAATAACAAAGAAATAGACCCTATCAAAACAGAACAAAAATTCTAGAGTTGAAAAACACAGTAAGTGAAATAAAAAATTCACTAGATGGACTCAACAGCAGATTTGAGAAGGGAGAAGAATCAGTGAAATTTTCGAGAGACTGATAGACTTTACCCAAACTGAAGAACAGAGAGAAAAAATATTAAGAGGACATATATAGTAAAGAGGACATAAAGAGAGAGAAGGCAGAAAAAAAGATACTTTAAGAAATATGGCAGAAAACATTCCAAATATGATGAAAAGCAATTATTGACAGATTCAAGAAGCTCGACAAAGCCCAATTAATATAAATCCAAGGAGATACTTAGTTAGAGATACAGTTGTTAAACCTTTGGAAGCTAAAGACAGAGAAAATCTTGAACTACTAGAAAAATAACAAGTTAACATATATAGGGGAACAACAATACAATTAATGGTTGCCTTTTCATCAGAAACAATGAAAAGTAGAAAGCAGGAGAATGACATATTCAAAGCACTGAAAGAAAACCAACCAAGAATTCTATATCCAGCTAAACTATCCTTTAAAAATGAAGGCAAAATAAAAACATTCCCAAATAAATGATACTGAGAAAACACATGGCCAGCAAACCTGCCTGACAAAAAAAAACCAAAGGAAGTTCTACAAGTTAAAAGAAAATGATTCCAGGCAGCAATGCAAAAGCAGGGGAAGAAAGGAAGAGCAGTGGGGGCGGTAAATATGTGGGTACACATAAAGACTGGTTGAATATTATTTCTTTTTCCTTCTCCATTTCTTAAATGAAACAAGATTATACACAGCAAAAATTATAGCACTGTACATGCTTGACAATTTAGATATAATGTGTATAACTATATCACAAAGGAAGGGGGAGAAAAGAGAGACATACTGGAGTAAAGGTGATACACTGACTTGAATTAAGGTAGTATTAACCTGAAGTACACTGTGATAAATTAAAATGCCTATCATAATCCTTAGAGCAATCACTAAGAAAATAATTCAAAGATATCATTTTAAAAATCACAGAAATTAATATGATAAAGGCAAAAAATGTTTAACATAAAAGAAAGTAGGAAAGAAGAAACAAGAACAAAAACAACGAGATAAACAGAAAACAACTAGCAAACTGACAAAGCAAAACTATTCCAATAATTACACGAGAAATCGAAGAACTAAATACTCCCAACAAAGAGCAGAGGATGGCAGAACAGATTGAACAAAGCAGCTATATGCTCTACAAGAGACTCAAGTTTAGATTCAAAGATACAAATAGGATAAGAGTAGAAGGACAGAAAAAGATATACGACGCCCAGAGTAACCACTTGAGAGTGACTATATTCATATTAGACAAAACAGACTTTCAGCCAAGAAATATTATTAGAGGCAGAGAGGAACACTTCATAATGATAAAAAGGTCAATATTTCAGGAAAGACACAATGACTATAAATGTATGCGTATACCTAAAGGAGTCCCAATATACGAAGCAAAACCTGACAGAAATGAAAGGTGAAATAGACAAGCCTACATTTACAGTTGAAGATTTCAAAATAATAATATCAATAACTGATAGAATAAAACAGAAAATCAGAAATGATATAGAAAACTTGATTGCTATCATCCAACTCACCCTCCCTGACCATTACGGAACACTCCATCCTGTAACAGCAGAATACACATTCTTTTCAAGTGTACACACAACATTTACCACCACAGACCATATTCTAGGCCATAAAACAAGTTTCAGTTAATTTGAAAGGATTCAAGACATACAAAGAGATCCTGACCTAGACACATCATAGTCAAACAATCAAAAAGAAAACTTGTTCAATGACCACAAGGAATTAAATTAGAAACCAACAATTTTGGAAAATTTCCAAAACTTGCCATTAAACAACACACTTCTAAATATTTCCCACTGGGATTCCCTGGTGGTCCAGTGGTTAAGACTCCACGCTTCCACGGCAGGGGGCACGGGCTCGATCCCTGATCAGGGAAGTTCGGCATGCCGTGTGGTTTGACCAAAAAAAAAAAGTTAAATATTTCCCACTGGTCAAAGAAAAAAAGTACAGGAGAAATTAGAAAGCATTTGGAAGTAAATGAAAATGAAAATGTATCAAAATGTATGGGATGCAGTTGAAGTAGTGCTTAGAGGAAATTTTATAGCATTAAACACGTATTCAGAAAAGAAGTAAAGAAGTTTAAAAAAAATCAATAATCTAAGCTTTCCACCTTGGGAAACAAGAACATAAGAGCAAATTAAGCCCAAAGCAAGCAGAAGGCAGTAAGTAATGAAGATCTGAGCAGAAATCAATGCAACAGCAAAACAACAAAACCACCCAGAAAAATAATAAAACCAAAAGTTGGTTCTTTGAAAAGATCAACAAACCTGATAAACCGTTAGCTAGCCTGACCACAAAAAGAAGAGAGAGCACACAAATTATCAATAACAGAAATCAAAGAGGGACATCACTATCCACGTGGCCGAAATTTAAAGGACTACAAGGAAACAGTATGCAACATGAAAAACCCTATGCTAACAAATTAGGCAACTTTGATGAAATGGAGACATGCCTAGGAAAATATCAGTTATCACAATGGACCCCAGAAGAAATGGAAAATCTATACAGATTTATAAGTAAACAAATATACTCAGTCATTTAAAGTCCTCCCACAAAGAAAAGTACAGGCTCAGATGGCTTCACTTATGAAATGTACAAAATACTTAATGAAAAAAAAACAATACTATACAAACACTGCCAGAGAATAGGAAAGACCACTTCTCAAATCATTCTGTGAGGCCAGTATTACTCTGACAGCAAAGCCAAACAAGGACATCATAAAAACAAAAGTAAATTAAAAAAAACCCTACAGAACAATATTTCCCATAAGCACAGACACAAAAATCCCAAGCCAAATTCACCAACATGTAAATAGGATTATACCCCATGTCCAAGTAGGATCTCTCCCAAAAATGCAAGGTCGGTTTCACATCTGAAAATCAATTAATGTAATACCTTATTAATATAGACTAAAAGCCACATGATCATCTTTTTTTTTTTTTTTTTTTTTTTTTTTTTCCGGTACTTGGGCCTCTCACTGTTGTGGCCTCTCCCGTTGCAGAGCACAGGCTCCGGACGCGCAGGCTCAACGGCCATGGCTCACGGGCCCAGCCGTTCCGCGGCATGTGGGATCTTCCCGGACCAGGGCACGAACCCATGTCCTCTGCATCGGCAGGCGGACTCTCAACCACTGCGCCACCAGGGAAGCCCCACATGATCATCTTGATGGTCACAAATAAAGCATTTGACAAAATATAAACTTATGACCAAAACTCTTAAACTAGAAATAGAAACTTTCTCAACGGGATAAGGAAATCTACAAAACCCTACAGCTACTATCACACTTCATGTGAAAGGCTGAAGACATTCCCCTAAATATCCTAGAAACTATAAGCAAGACGTTAGTTCTCAGCACCCCTACTGACCATCACACTATAGGTTCTACATAGCCCCAAAAGGCAAACACATAGAGATCGGAAAGAAAGAAAAACTGTCTTTATTTGCAAATGATATGGTTCAGTATGCAGGGAAAAACTAAGGACTCTACAAAATAACTGTGAGAACTAATAGGTGGGTTTAGGTAGCTTGAAAGATATAAGACCAACATATAAAAATCTTGTATTTCTATATAAGAGCAATGGATAATCCAAAAGTGAAAATAAGAAATAAGAAAGCAATTCCATTCAACGTATCAAAAAGAATAACATACTTGGGAATCAACTTAATGAAAGAAGTTCAAGAGTTTTACACTGAAAACTTCAAGATGTTACTGGAAGAAATTAAAGCTCTAAATAAATAGGGCCCGTGGGCTTCTATGTGCAGGAACTGGGTAGATCTGTGAAGTGGTGGGTCCTGACATGCCTGGTTGGGGAGATAACTGGTACTCAGGGTGTGTCCCCACAGGGTAGGCGCTGGGAGAGGAGAGTTTATGGTTGGGGATTAAGGTGATATGAAAGCCTCTCTAATACTTTATATGCACATACAATGTGGCGTGGGGGTTATGGTGCTGCTTGAAATGTGTGACTAGTTGCTAAGTGCAGGGCTACTGATTCTGGAAGAGAAAGCCACGGCGCTCTGCGTCCTGAAATGTTTCTTCAGACCCTTTGTCTCCAGATGTCTTCTCACGGATCAGATCCACAGGTAACACTCTGGGCCAGGTCAGTACTAACAGTTAGGGTCACTCAGAAGGTAAGCATAAAGCTTGCAAGTCCAAGTCTGGCGGTAAAACGGGGGAATAACATCATTCGATTTTATAAAACCAGCATGTTGGCACATGCTCACAACTTGTCCATTCACCAGCCTTAAATTTTCTCTTTGAGGTGAATTCATCTGACTTTGCTTACTTAGTTTACCAACTTCAGGACCAAAGCCAACAGCACCGTAAGACTGGCTCTTGCTCTAATAGCACAGAGGATATATTCTCAAAGGGACCAAAAGAAAGTCCGAGTATTTTCATTTTCGCTTGTGTCCAGGAACAATTCCTGGCTGTGGAACCCTGCTTTCCCATTATCCACCCCACCCCTTAGCCCTCGTACCAACGACGTACTGGCGTATAACTTTCCAGTTGCAAACAGACTTATACACCCAGCGCTTGCTTTTCAGTAATGTTTTAAAGTCTGTATTTCATAAGGAGTATTTTCTACCAGAGAGATTATCCTTGCTTCATGTGAAAGCAATGCTTTCTCTGGCCTCCCCAAAAGAAACATTTCAATTACACAAAAAAGTAGGGGAAAAAAGAGAGAATTATCTGTATTCTGCTTGACCACCTAGCTAATCAACCCTAACATATTGCCGTAACTGATTTGGGTATTTCTAAATAAAAAAGCAGTAAAATACAGTTGAAACCCACTGAGTACCCACAGTCTTCAGAGGTAACCACTATTCCAAATCTGATGTTTATCATTCTCACGTCTTTGAAAAAGTGTTCTACTTAACATGTGTGTATATCTAAGTAACACAGAGTATCATCTTGCATGGTTTCAAACTCTATAAATTTTCATCAATGTTTTTGAAAGAAATCCATCGTCATACATGTAGATCTAGCTCACTCATTTTAAAGGTTATATAATATTCCACAGCATAAATGATATACTCATCCACTTATCCATTCTCATGCTGTTGGACATGAGTTGCTCCCAATTTTTCTCTATTAGAAACAATAATGCTGCAAATATCCTTGTTACTTTGGCTAAATTCAATTTTTTTTCTTTATGGTTTTTGGTCCTAATGTCTTGCTTTAAAAAATCATTCCCTTCCCCAGAATCATATAGTCTTTTACTACACATGGAAATGACTTCTGTACAGTGTGTGGTAGGGAATTTAATTTTGTTTCTTTCTCACATGGATAACCAAATATCCTAACACCATGACCTAAAGAGCCAATCCTTTCTGTACTAATTTGTAACCCTAACTGTCAATTAACAAGTTTCTACATATGACTCACACTTTTATGTTCTATTTGCTCCCAACAGCAATATCATACTGTCTATAATTGTTGGCACACAATTGTCTGTAGTTCTCTTATTTTTAAAACACTTTTTGTACCTGTAGATAAGCCATCCTTTTCATTCCAGCTGCTATTTGTCTTAATCATCTTTTCTCATTCTTCATAAATTCTGCCACATTTTGTGTCTTTTCAAAGGATTAACCTTAGGACTTGTATCCTTGCTGGGGGGTTACTTTCTACTCTTGTCTTTATCATCCTTTGTTTTTCTTTGACTTTATTCTGCTGCTTTTTTTTTTTTTTTTTTTTCTTTTTGCGGTATGCGGGCCTCTCACTGTTGTGGCCTCTCCCGTTGCGGAGCACAGGCTCCGGATGCGCAGGCCCAGCGGCCATGGCTCACGGGCCCAGCCGCTCCGCGGCATATGGGATCCTCCCAGATCGGGGCACGAACCCGTATCCCCTGCATCGGCAGGCGGACTCTCAACCACTGCGCCACCAGGGAGGCCCTATTCTGCTGCTTTTAACTTCTACGTTGGGTACTTCACTCGTTCCAAAATTTTTGATAACCATTCATTTCTAGGTGTTCTCTTAATTCCATTATGATTTCTTCATTAAACTATAAGTTTTTTAGAAATTTTTCAAATTTTCAAAAAGCACAAAATCAGAAATTCAGCTTCCAATTTAGTAAGTTATGATCACAGTAATGACATCCCAACAATACCAAGTTATTTGCTGCTTTGCGGCTTAGAGTGTGGGTAGTGCTGAACTATGCCTCTTATATTTCAGATGAACATATCTTCTTCTTCTTCTTTTTTTTTTTTTTTTTTTGGTGGTACGCAGGCCTCTCACCGCCGTGGCCTCTCCCGTGGCGGAGCACAGGCTCCAGACGCACAGGCTCAGCGGCCATGGCTCACAGGCCCAGCCGCTCCACGGCATGTGGGATCTTCCCAGACCAGGGCACGAACCCGTGTCCCCTGCATCGGCAGGCGGACTCTCAACCACTGCGCCACCAGGGAAGCCCCATATCTTCTTATTAAAGGCAGGGTTTTTAAAATTCATGGGCTCAGATAAAACTCTAGCTATGCAAATCTTACCTTCTAATTTATCTTTGTTCAATCTACTAGTTACTTACGGAGGAATCATTTAACAGTTCTCACTGCCTCTAAACCTGAAATCACATCAGGTTTGTCTTGCATATTTTGAAGCTATGTTACCAAAAGCAAACAAGTTTAAGATTACTTTAACTTCACGGAGAATTGTTCTTTTTATCACTATATAATGACCATATTTTGCCTTAAAATTATTTATGTATTCAATCTGACAATCTCTGACTTTTAACTGACACATAATCCTTTTTAAATTTATTGTGATTGCAAATTTTGTACTTACATTTATTTTGACCATGTCATTCTATTTGCCCTTGCTTTTTCTTGCTTGTTCTTTTCCCCTTCTTTCTGATAATTTGTGTATTTTAGTGGTTACCCTTACAGCTTTAACATGCTTACCTGTTTTACTAAAATCTAAAGTGATTTCCTCCCTCCCCAAAAATAAAAGGAAAGAAGAAAACATTGCTCCTGATCACCTATCTTCTTGTTGTTGCGACGAATTTTAGGTGTATGTAATTTATTATGACCAAATTTCTCAACATGACTATTACTGCTTTATACAACAGATATGTGTTTACCTATTTCCAGTTTCTTTGCTGACCAATCTTTTTTACTTCATGTCTTTCTGGGTTCAATTTCTTCTTTTTGAAGAGCTCCTTTTTTTTTTTTTTTTTTTGCGGTATGCGGGTCTCTCACTGTTGTGGCCTCTCCCGTTGCAGAGCACAGGCTCCAGACGCACAGGCTCAGCGGCCATGGCTCACGGGCCCAGCCGCTCCGCGGCATGTGGGATCTTCCCGGACTGGGGCACGAACCTGCGTCCCCTGCATTGGCAGGCGGACTCTCAACCACTGCACCACCAGGGAAGCCCTGAAGAGCTCCTTTGATGGTCCTTAGCGAGAGTCTCCCAGTGGTAAGCATCTCAGCTCCTGTCTGTCTGAAAGCGTCCATTTCACTTCGTCTCTTGAACGTTATTTGCATTAGGAGAGATCCGAGGTTGGCAGCTATTTCCTCAGCTCCGTCTCCTGCCTTCAGTGACACTGCCAGAGCCAGCCGTCGGCGTCACCACGGGGCTGTCTTAGGTCACCTGCCTTTCTCCCACTGTGCTTTTAAGACCTTCTCCTTGGCCTTCGCTGTTCCACAGTTTATTTCTAGGTCTGGACTCAGTTTCGCTCAGGTTTTAGTGAGCTTCGATCTGGGGACTTTTAAAAAATCAATAATGATACTTTCTAGCCATTAGGCTTTTCCAATACCCCTTTCTCCAGTCCCTCTGTTCTATCTTCTGACTCAAGTTGGACCTTCTCCGGCGGGAGACAAGGCCTTTGGGGCCCACATGAGGCAATGTCCCAACACAGACATTAAAAACCAAGTCAGTCTGAGATCAGCTTCTGCATTAAACATTTGTTTCACATACCCATAACGACTTGCAAAAGCATACTATTCTCCTGACTAATTCACGGGCTTGTGACACAAAACGGCTTTCTGGGAAGGGCTCTACTTAACCTCACACCCGTGGGAAATACCTCTTGCATCAGGAAGGGGCCTCACGAAAGCCAGGCTCACCTGTGGAAGGTGCCACTAAAAGGAACAGCGAGCCATGCCCGGTGGTGCTACGTCCTCTGGGACGCTCATCTCGGTGAGTGTGAAGCCGACGTTTCCTAATTCAAAAACAACAAGGAAGCGCTTGGCTCGGCTTTTCCTATTTTTGCCAAGAAGTAGGGGAAGATGTTCTTAATAAAGCAGTCCATCTGAAAAGATCTCGTGCTCAAACCATCAGCTGCTGATGAGCTGGGAGGAGCTGCCAGGTCTTTAGCACCAAGTCAAACCAGAGAGCTGCCACAGATAATCTCAGAAATTACTGCCGCAGAATTTCTCTCTGAAGCTATAAATGACGAAATGGTCTAGGAATTATAAACTAAGGATGAGCACATTAAAGAACCGTCCTGAAGGGAAAACTCTGCATACTGAGCGTGCTGCCGGATGGCAGACACTCAAATGTATTAACAGAATGCCCGGGGGGTAGGAGACACTTTGGGATCCTTGCTCATTAGACCATGTTTACAGCTCTAAGCTGACTTTGTTGCAGGACATACTGTTTTAATGGATATAACACTTATTATTTACTGGGTTTTTTTTTTTTTGCGGTACGCGGGCCTCTCACTGCTGTGGCCTCTCCCGTTGCGGAGCACAGGCTCTGGACGCGCAGGCTCAGCAGCCATGGCTCACGGGCCCAGCTGCTCCACGGCATGTGGGAGCTTCCCGGACCAGGGCACGAACCCGTGTCTCCTGCATCGGCAGGCGGACTCTCAACCACTGTGCCACCAGGGAAGCCCTTACTGTGGGTTTTATGTTTATGTGGCTGTAGAGTAAAATAATTAGGGTGAGCTGTCACCAGGAGGAGCTGGTGTCTTGTTCACGGACGGGCTGAAGGCCTGCTGTACAGGCTTAAATCAAAACCAGAGTCAACTCCTCCTCAAAAGCCCCCAAACGCCAACACTTAACATTTCTTTCAAAGCTAGTACATACGGAGTGTACCAGTGGATCAGATGTAATTACAGAGAAGGGGGACTTTCTACTTTTCAGCCTGTACTGCTTTGTTTATTTAACATGAGATGCTGGGCTTCCCTGGTGGCACAGTGGTTAAGAGTCTGCCTGCCAAGGCAGGGGACATGGGTTCCAGCCCTGGTCCAGGAAGACCCCACATACCACGGAGCAACGAAACCTGTTCACCACAACTACTGAGCCTGCGCTCTAGAGCCTGCGAGCCACAACTACTGAAGCCCGTGTGCCTAGAGCCCGTGCTCCACAACAAGAGAAGCCACCGCAGTGAGAAGCCCCTGCTCACCGCAACTAGAGAAAGCCCTCACATAGCAACAAAGACCCAACACAGCCAAAAAAAAAAAAAAAAAATTAAAATAAACATGAGATGCTAAAACAACAAAAGACCAGGCACACACAGACCTGCTTGGTAACTCACTGAGGGCTGGCGACACACCAACCCTCAATAAGGAGTTCTGGGGCCACCTCCTCCCCAGCACCAGCCTGGCCCTGAGACAACTACATCAGGCCAGCCCCACGTGCACCTCTGTGCCTCACTGAGGGCTGGCTATCCAGCACTCTGATCATTTCTTGCTCCTGGTTACTTTCTTGTTTATTACCAGAGCTATGAATTTCTAAGAATGCTGTTGTGATTTAACAGGGAATATACACTTTGTGTTGGCTGCTGGATTTTAAGGAGATGGTCAAGATAACCAGATTCACAGGGCCTTGCAACCTAGGTGCTTAAAGGTTTGTAAGTACAGAAGTAGAACTGCTTGGGGATGAATCAGCACCAGGGAGCCACTCTGTGCTCAGCAGATCAAAGCCAACTTAACAGTTTTCGAGGACACCAAGTTTTCAAGAAGCACCCCTATAAAATTTAAAATACCTTCAACATAATAGAGCAGTAGCTCTACTAATGAAAACATATCCTTAGACATCACATTACACAAAGCATGGGCTATGTCTTAAGATGTAGGTTTCCATTTCCTACCCTACAAGTCTCCCATGACTCGAGAAGAAATAGGCCTGATGCACTGGCCCTCCTGGTCCTCAAAGGAATGTGAAGTAGGGAAGAAGAGCTCAAACATAGCCAAGCCCCAGCTCAGTTACACAGGTGACCACAAAAACCACCTAGGGCTGGGCCACACACCAACCCTCAATAAGGAGTTCTGGGGCCACCTCCTCCCCAGCACCAGCCTGGCCCTGAGACAACTAGGCCAGCCCCATGTGCACCTCTGTGCCTCTCAGGCCCAGTGCACACCTTGAGGATGCCCATCAAAGTATCACTGGACAAGCTGTAAACAGAACTAGAAAGAATACACACGTGCTCCCAGAACATTTTGCTAATAGCGCTGCATTTTCCACTAGTACTTGTATGTTTTAAATGGTTTTATATTTTTAGATCCTCTGCATCAGAGAAACAAAAAACTGCTGTTAATGAATCAATCCCCCTCTCTCTACTATTCTGATTCTCGGTAACAAGCTCCTAGCTGGAAACTCAGGACCCATATGCTCACACCTGCATGCTGCAGTATCATGAACCACTAACATAGGCCCCAACACAGCACTGGGGGGACGGGGTGCGGGGGGCGGAAGAGGGAGGTCAAGAGTGGCGATGGAAATCGTAAGCCATCACACCCGAAAGTTGTAGTCCAAAAGAAGAAACAGGAAGCGTGCACTTGTTTATGAAGCTTCTTATACATTATATCTGTGTCCACAGAAGTTCTCAGGTCAGCCTGGCCCTGAGTTGGCCATCCAGAACTTGTCTGCTACCCACAGTCAGTGTACGGTGTTGAGAGGAACAGGGAAGCCAGACACGGAAGGAGTGGTGCTGGCAGTTACTCTTATTCAGCAAACTTCCGTTTTAAAAGCTCTCTGTAACTGGGGGGCAGCTAACAAAACTCTCTCCTAAACAAGGCAGAGAGGCCCTAAAATGCAAGTTTGCAGAACCAGTGATAATCAAAATAATCTTATTATCTGATAGTGAAATCCACAGTAAAGATGTCTTTTTTGTAATAATCCCGGAACAGGCAGCCACCATTAAATCAAGCTCCCCTTCCGGGAAGCATGAGTGTGGTAAAGGGGCAGGAGAGCTCTGGCGACCAGCACCGGCTCTGCCAGGGACGGTGGCAGGTATGCGACCCCACCCGTGTCCTCATCTGCAACGCAACTGAGGGGTTGAGAAGGGTAAACCAAGTGTATCCTACAGTGAGCAAGGCACCCAGAGCACCGCAGACTTGCAATACACGACAGCCAGGAACCCAAGGGGACCAGAATCGGGAAAAGACTAAAGTAGAAGCACTGAGCTCACAGGACTGAGCTCACATCTGCAAGAGAATCACTCTGATATTATAAAAAGGAATAGGTTTGTTCCAGAAACAGACTCACAGACACAGAAAACAAATTTACGGGTACCAAAGGGGAGGGGCGGGGGTGGGGTAATTTAGGACTTTGGGATTAACAGATACACACTGTTGTACATAAAAAAGATAATCAACAAGGACCTACTGTACAGCACAGGGAACTATATTCAATGTCTTGTAGTAACCTTTAATGGAAAGGAATCTGAAAAAATGTGTATGTATAACTGACTCACTTTGCTGTACACCTGAAACTAACATTGTAAATCAACTATACTTCAATTAAAAAACAAAGTTTGCTCCACTGAACACACTTTCTATTGTGAGACTCACTGAAAACATCATGAAACGGACACCATTAAAAGTATAACAAGATACTATGCAGCCATCAAACCAAGCAAAAACCTTACCACAAACAACCCTTAAGGGAACAACGTTATCAGTAAAGTGTGTACAAACGGACTCTAACTGGAGGACTGCTCCGAAAGTCGTGTAACAAATGGTGACTAGGGAATATGCCCAGAAGGCTCTAAGGACAGCAGGTAACTGACCTGTAACACACTATTCATACACAGCTGGTAATTAGCATGTACGGAGTGCTCCTTTGGCAAGCGCTCTTTAAGTTCTTTACACGTATTAACTCATTTAATTCTTCCAAAATGCTGCAAGATCAATCGTCTCTATTACCCCTTTTCACAGAGGAAGTGAGCAGTCCTAATTCAAACCCAGGCAGCCAGCGTCTAAACTCTCCACCTTCATGCTGACTTAAGTCTATATATAAATGCTGAGAGAATTACAGCATATCCTTGAATTAAAAAAAAAAAAAAAAGGCCACAGAAAAACATGCCTGTTTACACCCTCCAACAAGGGGGGTGGTCCACAGACGGCGGCGTGTGCACCCCTCGGGCTCCAGGTGGTCTCGGCGGCCTGCTCGGTCCTCAGGCTCAGCAGGGTAGCTGGCAACAGTAGCACCTGCCCCCAAGGGTTGCTGAGAGGGAACCGAGGTGCGTGGGTGTGAAGCATGTTGGTGCCGAGACCTATATTAGCCATTATTACAGACAACAGGAGATAACAGGGAAGAAAGATCGACGAAACAAACAGTGGTTTGGGTCTGACTCAGGTTTTGAGTTTCCCGTCCTTGATGTAACTTACTCACTGCTTGAATTTCCTATGTGAGCATGGTTTTCTTTTTCTTTTTGTTTACTTTATTTTATTTTATTTGGTTGCACTGGGTCTTAGCTGCAGCTTGCTGGCTCCTTAGTTACAGCACGTGGGCTCCTTAGTTGTGGCTCGCCAGCTCCTTAGTTGTGGCATGAGAACTCTCAGTTGCGGCATGCGTGTGGGATCCTCACAATGCTCCCACAGCCATGGGCCACGTAGTGCTATAATACGTATTTATTGAAAAAAAAAGTGCCTGTAAGTGGACCTGCACAGTTCAAACCTGTGTTGTTCTAAGGTCAACTGTGTTTTATTTTATAATCTTGTTTGTTGCCTATAGCCCAGTGCTCCTTATATATCTGGGTTTGTGAACACAAAGGATGCATGCTCACCGAATATATGAGATTCCTTTGATTTATATGAATATGTGGTTCAGATTTCAGTACTTTTAATCTGCCAGAAATTAAACTGTAACTTTTTCTTCTAACTGCCCAAGGTAAGCATTGAGCCAGGCCCAACCTGTCCTTAGAAACAAATGGACAGTAAGTATTAAAACTACGTCTGAACAGGAGACACTCCGATATTGAAACTGACCACGATAGAGCAAGCGTTCTAAATCCTGGCAACTCCGCATGCTGGGAGTTACATTTTTTAAATTGCAGGTGGAGACTCATTAGTGTGTCATAAAGTCAATTCCGCTAGATGACCTTCTATAAAATAAAACAGAACAGAGGGTGTTGCCTATAGCAGGGTTAATGTTCTTTGAAACTTTATGTTTTAAATACTTAAATATGTGGAAGTGGGTTGTAACGTAAAATATATTTCTACTAACTCTGGGTTGTGGTCAAGAAAACCTTTGAGAAAAGGGGCCCACAGAGAGCTTTCAGAGGCTCTGTGACTTCCTTGGCCCTCCCCCTGCCCCAAGGGAAAAAAGCTTTGTGGAGAAATTCTGGGGGCACACATGTATAATTTTCTCGGTGGAGAGTCCATGGCTTTTTGGTAGATTTCAGAAGGGATCCATGGCTTAAATAGGTTAAAAGCTGCTGACATAAGAGGGCACTGATAGAGAAAAAAGTCAATTCTCTTTTACTTTACATCAAAGGGTTCGATATTGGGCTTTCAGTGGTACTTTCTTGAGAATTCATTACGAATCAATTAATTTATCTAAACCATTCTTCAATCTATGTAGTTAACCCAAAATCCTAAGCTTAATATCCATGAAATAATTATTTTCTTTCATTTAATCTTAAACCAACCTTGCCTGGACACAGACTAGGTCTAGAATTCCAGTATTTGGTCAATAAGCTCCTATTTACCCTCTCTACGTATTTTATGGTTGCCACCAGGTCTGGTCAAGTTCCTGTCCATTATCAAGGGCCTCACGGAACTTACCCTTCCCTTAATCTTCGCCAGCTCTTAAGACAAGTGACCAGGAGTATGGGCCAAATGTAAGTCAGTGTAGGGGAGCTTCAGGCTTACACAGCTCCCTGCTACCGACCCCGGAGGACATGCAGACCGGGGCCGGGGGGAAGGGAAGGGGGGCTGACAGTCCGCCTGGCGCTGTCGCCGACAGCGCGGAACTTAAGTGCACAAATGCTACAGGGGACAAGCCCCCACCTGCCGGTCTTGGAACCTCTTTCTACTCACAACTGGCCACGAGACTACCCAGCATTTCAGCCCCGGTGCTTAGCCTCTCACCGTTAGACAACACTGACCACATCAGAAGACGTGGTGGACTTATTCCGCCTCCGTACACACTTCTAAGATGACAGCACATGCGGGCAGCTCCCAGCTAAGGGCCCCCTCCCCCCACTTCACCAGCTGAAACGATTCATTAGGGGCCTGCGGGGTGCACAGCTCTCTGTACCAGGAAGAACCTTCAAGTTAAAACTATGAGATCTGGTGGAGTAAATATACAAGCAGCAAAACTATATAAAATCACATAAATAGGATGAGGGAACCGGGGATGCTGACTCTTTAGGAAAACTGGGATGACAAAGAAAACTGTCTTGAAGATGAGCCCTGAGCTATGCCCTGCAGGATGGCCATCACCTGAATTAAATTGGAGCCCAAGCGGCAATCCCAGTGAGAACGAGAAATTAACGTGCTCACGTGTGTGTCGAGGGCCTTAGGTGCTGAGCACTGGTGCTGGGGGTGAATAACACCTTATTTGTTGGTTGGAAGAACTGGGCCACAGAGATGGGCTGCAGCCTGGGGGACACTTCAGGGGTCAGGGGCACCTTGCACCGGGAACCAGGAAAACAGTCTCAGGAGATGCCCATCTGTGCAGAGTTTTTAAAAAAATAAAAACAAAAGTGGGAGGAGGATTCCAGGGAACAGAAACAAGGCACGCAAAGGCACAGGAGTGAGTGTCACGCGGGGGTTCTGAGCACTGCTAGCTGTTCAGTTCTGCACCCACAGAGCTGGGGTCAGGGGAGGCCTAGGGTTGGCTCGGGAGACAAACCTTGAAGGGCCAGCGTGACATGCAAAAGGGGCTGGACTTCATCCTGTGAGCAACAGTGATGTTTACCTCCTCTCCTCTCTCCCTCTCTTATTTAGGAAAGATCCCTCAGGCAGGAACACGGACACGGGAAAGAAAAGGGCAGGAGGCAGGGTCAATGCAACAGTGTGGAAGGACCTGGAGCAAGGAGGGGGTCAGGCTGATGAGAAGCCTGGCTCAAGGGATCCTGCAGAGCCAGCCCCGGTACTATGGGTGGGACGGGTACACCGACCGACCGGGTGAGTAAAACGCACTCCAGAGCTGGAAGCCTGGATCCCGACGCAGGCCCCGTCCTGTACCAGGGGCTCTGGAGAAGGCACGCTGCCCTCCCTCGACCTCTCTGAGCTTTGGTGCTCATTCCACAGGTGAACATGAAAGCACCCATCCTCGGGGCTGGGTGAAGTTCGGATGTGGTGACACTTTTGAAGTATGAAGCAGCACCTGACAGTAAGGGCTCCGGGACGCTCGTCGATACGTAGTACTGCCGTCAGGTCACTGAGCCAAGATGCAAAGAACTCAAAGGAGGGGGTGCGGGCAGCTGCCAAAAGAGCAAAGGGACCCACAGGCAACGTCCCCACTGGCTGAAAACTGAACAATCCAAACAAGAAGAGCGACTGCCCTGGAGTCACTCAGGAAGAAATCGAAAGCCCACAATGACACACACAAAAACATACAGAACCCTCCCTTGTCATCAAGGAAAGTAACTTTTACACCAAACCTCAACTCTGAAAACTGCTGCAAAGAATCAAGCCCTGCCTTTCTGGGAGGAACTGTAGTTCACCCCAGTTGACGGGAGCAAGCTCCTCTTTACAAAATAATTCAACTTACTAAACGTGGAAGAAATGACAGAAAAACCATCATAGTGCAACGCCCACTGAAGATTCAGCAAGGACCATCAGTGGACGTTGAATTCTCACACTGAAACGTGGAAACAGGACTTCCGCGTGTGCCGTGTCGCCCGCCAGGTTCCCTACTAAGAGGGGGGATGCATCATCCCTTCACAGCGGAGGCACCACAAGGCACGCCGTGCAGCTCAGCGCCACCAGTGGGACCACCTGCCACGGGGGCCGGTGACAGGACACAAGACCACAGAGCAGCCAGCCTTCAACCCAAACCTCCAACTCCCAGGAAGTGCAAGGAGCGATCAGATTAATCCAGGACGTGAGACATTCAACAAGACGTTGGGCCGGTCGCTTCGGAGCATCGCACTAGGAGGCACAGAGGAGGGGCTCCAGGGCAGGGCCTCCGACAGCACCTGGTGACCATCAGGGTCAGCGTCCCCATCGCCAGAGCTCCGAAGTCCAAGCTCATCTCAGTCACTGGCGCTTTCAGACCCTCTGCCCTGGAGTCGGATCATCCCCCCCCGCCCCCCGGCCATTTGACTGCTGGTCTCTCGTGGTTAAATATGAAGAATGACGGCCACAGGCTTGTGTTGAAACCAGGCTGAGGCGGCCTGACTATGGGCAGAACCACATCCGCAGGCCTGTCGGTACCAGCGACACCCTGAGGGTCTCTCACGGAGAGGCAGGCAGGTGCACATCCGTGAAGGCAGCGAAGAGTTACAGGGGCCGCTGCCCCCTGCTGGGTCCTAGGGGCGGGTGTGCACACCATCTCTGGGCTCCTACCACCTCAAAGACCCTTAGCCAAAGATGACCCCCAGACTCTAGCTTCTTGCACCCACTAAGCAGGAGGAAGTGCATGGGTCTTAGCTGCCACAGTGAAGACAGTGCGAGGGCCCTCCCCCCAGCCCACCCCACCCCACCCCACCCCAGGGAGAACCAAACCTTCCCAGAGCAGGGACTCTCCAGTACCATAAAGTGCTTGTGCGTCTTCTAAAGAAACCTTCAGCTACTTCATCCACGTCAGAGACGACAGCTAATGATAACCAGGCCCTGCAGGTGTCTGTGTGCCAAGCAATGGGTTAGGTCTTCACATCAGTCACCTCACTTGAGCCCCACACTCTGTGATACCCATTTCACAGATGAGAAAAGTAAAGGCACCCGGAACTGAGCGACTTGCCCGAGGTTATGGAATTAGCAGCAGAGCTCGCAGTGCGAGGGCCCACATCACGTTCCAACAAGGATGATGTC
Organism: Mesoplodon densirostris; assembly: GCF_025265405.1. Classification (NCBI taxonomy): domain Eukaryota; kingdom Metazoa; phylum Chordata; class Mammalia; order Artiodactyla; family Ziphiidae; genus Mesoplodon; species Mesoplodon densirostris. The sequence continues at coordinate 4,007,663 of NC_082670.1, read as the reverse complement.
CTCTGCTTCGAGTCACCCTGGAAGAGCTGTGCCCACCCAAGTGGGTGCTGTCACTGTCCCCACGGGTGACCTCCTCAAACGGAAGGTCAGCATTAGCTTGTCAGTGAGGGGACAGCGCCTGTGGCCCAAAGATGAAACCACAAGTCCCAGTCAGTCTTAATCAGCCACAGACCCCAGGACTCAGTTTAACCAGTCACGGTGACGACGCTTGAGACGTATTACTTTCCCCCAATAATCAGAAGCTTCTGTTTTCTAAATCTGCAGGATTTTCTACTCATTAGTGCAATTAAGAACTCTGTATTGCTTATTAATGCAAATTACTCCTTTTTTTCAAATAATACTTTGACTCCTGAAAATTTTTGTTAAATATCCAAATATTGGTATCCCTCCTCTCACTCCATGCTCGCAAACGGAGGACTGTGCACCTCATTCACCAGTCAGCATTCCGCCAGCTTAGCTAAACCCCAGTGTGTGGTTTTCACAATCTAACTGTTCTCAGTTATCAAATGACATACTTCTACTTCCTGATCTGTACAGTCGTCACAAAATTTATTGTATGCAGTGGTCTCACTGAACACCATTATAAATTTAGAGCTATAGAATTTTTATAAGGAAAGGAATTCCACAGATACTTTAAGAACTGATATAGGGCAAAAGAAACGACTATTTCAAGTGGTCCTGAGACCATTAATGAGAAAACCAAACCACACTGAGTTTCCTATCACAACCTTTAATAAAATACAAACTTTCTTACTAAAATACAAACTTTTCTGGTTAACTGACCAAAGGCCACCACACTCAATTTTTTAATAAAACATACAGCAATTGTAAGAGGTACCGAGCACTACATCTTCAATTACACCACAGCTAGGAGGGCAGAGATGGTTTTGTCTGTTTAAAACCCAGATACCTCCCTCGTGCCCAGCATGACACATTCAGTAAGTATCTCCTGAGTTCATCAAGGCACAGCTCAAAATGATGGCATTTAGCTGCAGCATGATTGTGAAGATTCAAGAAGCTAAAACTAAAAAAAGCGAATACTTATCATTGTATGCACTATTTATAAGGCCTTTTTACTAGTAATATTCCTTTTACCCACACAACCCTGTGAAGTAGGCTGAACATGTGTTATGTTCACCAACTTATTCATGAGAACACAGGTTCCAGAATTAAACCACTGACCTGAAGTCACCCAGCTGACATACTCCGTGCAGTGGCCGAGCTGGGACAGGCCCTGTGCCCCACCTCCCAGTCCTGGGCCCTTTCCCTGCTCTTGTTTTCTCCTGAGCCCGCAGCACCGGCTCCCGCCTGTCGTGCCATGTTTTTCTTCCTTCTTGATCTTGTTGAGTCTACACGTGAGCTTCAGCAGGGCAAGGAGCTCATGTGTTTTGTTTCCTGCTGCATCCGCTGAACTGTTCAGGGCCTGGCACACAGCAAGTACAAAATAAATAGGAATTATCTAACCACTTAAACTTGGGGGGAGGGACTCTGTTCTGACATGACTAATTTTATCACTCAGGGGAAATTTTATATGAAAAATAAAAAATAAACTAAATGGACAAAGTCCTTTGAACAGTGAGGTTTACATTCAGAAGCACTAAAGGGAGAAAGAAAATAAGATCACTTAAGAAGAAAAAATAACACTGATTTAAATGACTGCCGCAAATAAACTAATAAGTCACATACCAAGCAGAGAAGCACGTAAGATTAAGAATCTTTGAAAAAAACATACTACATAAATATTATGCTGTTTAGTACTGACCTTACTTTCTGTAACTTCTGTTTATAATTCTGTTAACCTCAAAAAGCACTTGGCAGATAATCACTAATGTATGCTTCCATAAAGACTCGTTTTGCCAAAAATTAGTATTAACCTGTTTTAGTAACTGGCCAGTCACTACACGTTTTTAACAAGCTTCAATACCATGACAAAGCCCCCTTGCCCACAACTGTTGATTCTAAGAAACACTAACACTTGACTAGGGGAATTTAAAGGAGAGATTATGGACTAAAGCAAAAAGTTTTATATAGATGTCCCCAAATAATCAGGACACTCTTAAATAAGACCGATTTTCTAAGGTAAACATGATTAAATCTAAAATTTATTAATAAAAAGTACTGACGCAAATTAATGACAACTGGAGCCTGATAAAGTACTGACTTTTAAAATCTTTGCTATTACACAAGAAATGTTTAGGAAAATTAGTCAAATATTATTAACAAAGTAAACAATAAGCTTCAAGTATCCTATATATGCAATAATCTTCTGCCCTTTGCCTCTATCACCTTCAAAAAGAACAGACCATCCCAGTTCTGGGCATATATCCAGAGAAACTTCGAATTTGAAAGCACCCCAATGTTCATATCAGCACTATTTACAATAGCAAGACATGGAAACAACCTAAATGTCCATCAGCAGATGAATGGATAAAGATGCGGTTTACACAAACAATGGAATATTATTCAGCCATAAAAAAGAATGAAATAATGCCATTTTTAGCAACATGCATGGACCCAGAGATAGTCATACGAAGTGAAGTCAGACAGAGAAAGACAAATACTATATGATATCACTTACATGTGGAATCTAAAATATGACACAAATGAACTTACCTATGAAACAGAAACAAACTCACAGACAGAGAGAACAGACTTACGGTTGCCAAGGGGGAGGGGTGGGGAGAAATGGATTGAGAGTTTGGGATGAGCAGATGTAAACTATTATATATAGGACACATAAACAAGGTCCTACTGTAGAGCACAGAGAACTATATTCAATACCCTGTAATAAACCATAATGGAAAGGAATCTGAGAAAGAATATATATGCATAAATGAATCACTATCCTGTACAGCAGATATTAATACATTGTAAATCAACTATACTTCAGCAAGATAAATTAAAAAAAAAAAAAAAGCAGACCGACCTGCACTGGTGAGACCTAAGGGGCTTCACAGGGAAGCCTTAAAGAGACCATCTCAAACTGTCATCCATGCACTTAAGGCTTAAGACCCTCAACACTGAGCACATCCTAAAAAATCAAATAAAGACTAAGACACACATCCCATCAGGAAGCTATAAATAGCCACACAACTAAAACTGTCCTGTTCTATTACTTCTCCAAGAATTCTTTCCTGATCAAAACATCTGCTTTTTCACTGAATTGAAAGAAAAATGCAGGTCAGCTGCTCATGATGTAGATTCCTTCCTGCCTGTAAGACCTTCACTGTCATCATTTTAAACAAGAAAGCTGTGATTTGTTCTTACATGCTTGCTCATTTATGTATCTGTCAAAAACAGAACATTTCCAAATCCTAAAAGGAGGCATAATCCTAACAGGAGGCTCTGGGTACTAGCAGCCGATTTAAATTGATTGTCTGGTAAAGGATATCAAAGGTAATTCTGACTATGTTAAAGTTTTCACAAGCTCTCCAATTTCTGTAAAAATCTGTTACAGGAAAAATATAAAGCAGCAAAGAATCAATCTGCTGTACTTGAGCTTTACCTTAAAGTTAATTCATTCATTAAACAAATACTGAGTGCCTAGTATTTGTCAGGCACCGTTCTAGACCCTGGGAATATTATATGTGGGCTCCCCTGCCCCCCACCCCCCAAATCCTGCCTTATAGAGGTTACTTTCTTCTGGAAAAAGCCTGCCAAATTTTAAAGAATAATAGGTGATTACAGTTAAATTTTATTAAACTTCATTATTTAGAAACAAAAGAATAAACAAGTAACAGAATTTTTAACACTGGTCATTAACCAGACCTCTCCCAGGTCTTAAGTCAACGTGTGAGGCATGACCACTGGCAAGAACTCTCAGAAAAGCTTCAGCAGATCTTTCTAAACATCCGTACAGCAATCCCGACCTGCAGACAAAACCTGAGAACTCCTGCTGATACTTCCCGATTCCATCCCCAGAGAGCTGGAGGCTCCTGTATCTTCCAGGTTATAGAAAGGTACAGTTACTATTTTATTTTATTGGAGTAAAATTGCTTTACCACATTGTGTTAGTTTCTGCTGTATGATGAAGTGAATCAGCTACATGTATACCTATATCCCCTCCCTCTTGGACCTCCCTCCCACCTCCCCAATCCCACCCATCTGGGTCGTCACAGAGCACCGAGCTGCACTCCCTGTGCTATACAGCAGGTTCCCACTAGCTATCTGTTTTACACATGGTAGTGTATTTATGTCAAACCTAATCCCAACTCGTCCCACCCTCCCCTTCCCCCCAAGTCCACATATCCATTCTCTACATCTACATCTCTGTTCCTGCCCTACAAATAGGTTCATCTCTGCCATTTTTCTAGATTCCACATATACACGTTAACATATGGTATTTGTTTTTCTCCTCCTACCTTACTTCACTCTGTATGACAGACTCTAGGTCCATCCACATCTCTACAAATGACCCAATTTCGTTCCTTTATATAGCCGAGTAATATTCCATTGTATACATGTACCACATCTTCTTTATCTATTCATCTATCATTGGAAATTTAGGTTGTTTCCACATCCTGGCTATTGTAAATAGTGCTGCAATGAACACTAGGGTACATGTGTCCTTATGAACTATGGTTTTCTCAGGATATATGCCCAGCAGTGGGATTGCTGGGTCATATGGTAGGTTATATTTTTAGTTTTTTAAGGAACCTCCATACTGTTCTCCATAGTGGCTATATCAATTTACATTCCCACCAACAGTGCAAGAGGGTTCCCTTTTCTCCACACCCCCCTCCTGAATTTATTGTTTGTAGATTTTTTGATGATGGCCATTCTGACTGGTGTGAGGTGATACCTCTCTGTGGTTTTGATTTGCATTTCTCTAATGATTAATGATGTTGAGCATCCTTTCATGTATTTGTTGGCAGTCTGTATATCTTCTTTGGAGAAATGTCTATTTAGGTCTTCTGCCCATTTCTGGATTGGGTTTTTGTTTTTTTGATATTGAGCTGCATGAGCCGCTTGTAAATTTTGGAGATTAATCCTTTGTCAGTTGCTTTGTTTGCAAATATTTTCTCCCATTCTGAGGGTTGTCTTTTCATCTTGTTTATAGTTTCCTTTGCTGTGCAAAAGCTTTTAAGTTTCATTAGGACCCATTTATTTATTTATTTATTTATTTTTTTTTTTTTTTTTTTTTGCTGTACGCGGGCCTCTCACTGCTGTGGCCTCTCCCGTTGCGGAGCACAGGCTCCGGACACACAGGCTCCGCGGCCATGGCTCGCGGGCCCAGCCGCTCAGCGGCATGTGGGATCCTCCGGGATCGGGGCACGAACCCATGTCCCCTGCATCGGCAGGCGGACTCTCAACCACTGCGCCACCAGGGAGGCCCAAGACCCATTTATTTTTATTTCCATTTCTCTAGGAGGTGGGTCAAAAAGGATCTTGCTGTGACTTATGTCATAGAGTGTTCTGCCTATGTTTTCCTCTAAGAGTTTGATAGTGTCCAGTCTTACATTTAGGTCTTTAATCCATTTTGAGTTTATTTTTGTGTATGGTGTTAGGGAGTGATCTAATTTCATTCTTTTACATGTAGCTGTCCAGTTTTCCCAACATCACTTATTGAAGAGGCTATCTTTTCTCCATTGTATATTCTTGCCTCCTTTATCAAAAATAAGGTGACCATATGTGCGTGGGTTTATCTCTGGGCTTTCTATCCTGTTCCATTGATTTATATTTCTGTTTTTTGTGCCAGTACCATACTGTCTTGATTACTGTAGCTTTGTAGTATGGTTTGAAGTCGGGGAGCCTGTTTCCTCCAGCTCTGTTTTTCTTTCTCAAGATTGCTTTGTCTATTTGGGGTCTTTTGTGTTTCCTGCCACTCTTATTCAACATAGTTGAGCTATTCAACATAGTTTTGGAAGTTCTAGCCACGGCTATTGTATTTTAAAATAAAGCAGTGGCTGTGAATGTTTAAGGGGGTATTTTTTTGTCTGCTCTGAAGCACAATTTTTAAGTCTGAAATTAAAAATCACCACACTGATTCATCTTGGGGAAAAGAAGTTTTAAAGGCAGAACTTGATGTATACAATGAACTTCATATAGTGACTACACAAATCCCACTTTCACTCTTAACTTTTTCAGTTCATGACAAGAGGAAAATGGAAAGATCCTTACCTTGAATCTTCTACCTATAATCATCACTAAACAGTCGCCATGAGTTTCAGGTGTCAGGTTAAGAACACAAAAGTGATTTGAGACCTAGACCCCACTATCACAAGATGCTCAGTCTGTAACAGCCTCTTGGCTGATGGAAGAATGTGGAAAAAAGACATTCTGGTCCACTCAACAGGACCTGCAAAAGCTGGGTGGCATCAGACTGTGAAACTGGAGAGGGAATGGTACCTAATGAACTAACGAGATGGGTATTTCCATGTGCTAGTGTCTTCCCAGGACTTACTGACTCTCCATCTCCGGGACAGGAACCAGAACTCTGCAACTGCCCTCACACACAGAGGACGCTGGTGCACACGGTCACTGAAGGACCACTAGTGAATCATGGGTAGTCAAGGCTGGGTTTCAAGCACGGGATGGACGTGACAGACTAGGGTCTTATCAGCTCGCCAGGCAGCGTTGTGTACAAGTAGAGCGGGGAGTGGAAATGAGGAGAGTCACCTACGTGGATGTGAGCTGTGGCTAAAACCTATTAGGTAGCTACTCTGCTGACCAAACTGGGAAATGGAAAGGAAAGTTACAGAAAAGCTTAATTTTATGGATTTAAGGGGATAAGCACATGTCCTGGTTTGCCTAAGACAGTCTTGACTCACACCCGCTGTCTCAATGTCCACTCTGGTCTCACATGTGTCCTTTTCTCATGTTTAACTAAGTATTATGGTTCACCATCACATTAACATAAGCCAGTTTCAGTTTGGTAAACCTCTACTTTGTATATCTTGCTTCTGCCACAATTCACTGTCGTGTGCAAGACACATGTGCAGTGAACAGGGCTCTCATTTTAACGGTGTGGTTAAATTGGAAAGTCAACCAGCAATAAACCACCAATTTTCCAGACGCTTTCCATTGTTGAATTCTATCAAACATTAAAAGTAGAATTTGCAGGACTTGCCTGGTGGTGCAGTGGTTAAGAATCCACCTCTCAATGCAGGGGACATGGGTTCGAGCCCTAGTCCAGGAAGATCCCACATGCCAAGGAGCAACTAAGCCCATGTGTCACAACCACTGAGCTTGTGCTCTAGAGCCTGTGAGCCAAAACTACTGAGCCCGTGAGCCACAACTACTGAGCCTGCACTCTAGAGCCCTCGAGCCACAACTACTGAGCCCGCGTGCTTCAACTACTGAAGCCCGCACACCTAGAGCCTGTGCTCTGCAACGAGAGAAGCCACCGCAATGAGAAGCCCACGCACCGCAACAAAGAGTAGCCCCTGCTCACCGCAACCAGAGAAAGCCCGCACGTAGCAACGGAGACCCAACACAGCCAAAAATCAATCAATCAATCAATTTATATATATATATAAAAGAAAAGTAGAATTAGCTCCAAACCTTCTCCAATTTTCCCCCCAAACATAAGAGGAATACTTCCTAATTCATTCTGTGAGGCATTAGATATCAAAGCCAGATAAAGATGTCACAACAAAACTACCCATCTGTATCTCTTACAAATACTGAAGCAAAAGCAACAGCTGGACAAGAAAAATAAATAAAAAGCATCCAAATTAAAAAGGAATTAGTAAAGCTATCACTATTCACAGATGACATGATCTTGTATGTAGAAAATATATATAAAGAATTCACGGGCCTCCCTGGTGGCGCAGTGGTTGAGAGTCCGCCTGCCGATGCAGGGGACACGGGTTCGTGCCCCGATCCCGGAGGATCCCACATGCCGCGGAGCGGCTGGGCCCGCGAGCCATGGCCGCGGAGCCTGTGTGTCCGGAGCCTGTGCTCCGCAACGGGAGGGGCCACAGCAGTGAGAGGCCCGCGTACAGCAAAAAAAAAAAAAAAAAAAAAAAAAAGAATTCACAAGAAGGCTACTAATGCAAACAAATTCAACAAAGTTTCAGGACAAAGGATAAACACACAAGTATCAGTGTGTTTCTACACACCCAGCAATGAATACTAGCCAAACTGCATTAATCTACAGATTCAATGTAATCTCTATCAAAATTCTAAAAGCATTTTTTGCGGAAACGGAAAAGCTGATTCTCAAATTCATGTGGAATTGCGAGGGCCCCGAGAGAGTCAAAACAATCTTGAAACAGAACAAAGTTAGAAGGTGCATGCTTCCCAATTTCAAAACTTAAAACGAAGCTGTGATAATCAAAACACTGTGGTAATGGCGTAAGGGTAAACATACAGACCAACAGAATCCAACTGAGACTCCAGAAATAAACCTATATGTCTATGACCAACTGATTTTTGACAAAGATGCCAAAGTCCATTCAATGGGGAAAGAACAGTCTCTTCAACAAATGCTTCTGGGACAGCTGGATATCCACAAGAAAAAGAATGAAATTGGAAACTCATCTCACACCATATACAAAACTCAACTCAAAATGGATCAACAATCAATATAAGAATGAAAACTATAAAACTCTTAAAAGAAAACCTAGGAATAAATCTTTCTGACATTGGATTCAGTAACGGATTCTTAGCCATGACACCAGAAGCACAGGCACCAGAAGAAAAAAAAGATAAACTGGACTTCAGTTTTACAACTCTGTCTTTCAAAGGACACTGTCAAGAGAATGAAAAGACAGCCTACAGGAGAGAATATCTGCAAATCATGTATGTGATAAGGGTTTAATATTCAGAATGCATAAAGAACTCTTACAGCTCAACAACAACCAATAAAAAAAAATGAGCAAAGGACTAGACATTTCTCCAAAAATATACAAATGGCTAATAAACACATGAAAAGATGCTTAACATCATTAGTCATTAAGAAAATGCGAGTCAAAACTACAAGATACCACTTCACACCTACTAGGATGACTATGCTTTAAAAAAAAAAAAAGGAAAATAAGTGTTGGTGAATGTTGCTGACTGGAATGTAAAATGGAGTAGCTTCTATGTAAAATAGTTTGGTGGTTAAACATAGTTAAACACAGAATTACCATATGACCCAACAATGACCCGCCACACAATCCATACCATCCACTCCTAGATATACAGGTTCGCCCCGCTATCCAAAAATAGAGCATTGCTACGAAACCTTTCATAAGCTGAAACTGTGTAAGGTGAAAAAGCAATTGTCTTAGGATACATCTTGCTAACAGATGCACAAAATAAATCGAGATGAAGCACAGATGCTCATAGACACAGTTCAAAGCTTTGGTGGTCTGATGCTGAGTGCAGTTCCAGGGGAAGGAGTTTGCGGGCCACTCTTGCTGCTGGGGTGCCCACTGCCTCTATGGCAGCTCGCTGCAAGACACACACGCTGAACACTATGCTTTTCACCTTTTTTCAGAAAAGCAAAAATCCTCTTCCAATTTCTTTCAGCTAGTGAAAACAGATACTAATGTAGGTCTTTTGTAAAAGCAAACAGGCGTAAAGTAAACTTTTGAAAAGTGGGGGATGGCTGTATACCCAAAATAATTGAAAAGAGGGACTCAAACAGACCCTTATATGTTAATGTTCACTGTGGCATTATTTACAGTAGCCAAAATGTGGAGATAACCCACATGCCCACTAACAGATGAAAGGATGAATAAAACATACACTGGACTATTATTCAGCCCTGAAAAGGCACGCGGTTCTTACACATGCTACAGCGTGGATAAACCTTGGAAACTGTATGCTAAGGGAAGGAAGTCAGACACAAACGGACAAAGATTACATGATTCCACTTATATAAATACCCAGAATAGGCAAATTCACTGAGACAAAAAGTAGAATAGTGGTTTCCAGGGGCTGGGGGAAGAAAAGAACGAGGCGTTATTACTTAACCTTTACAGAGTTTCTGTTTGTGGTGATGAAAAGTTTTGGTAATAGACAGCTGTGATGGTTGTACAACACTGAATTAATGCCACTGAGCTGCACACTTAAAATGGCAATAATAGCAAATTTTATGTTCTACATATTTTATCAGTATAAAGAAAAAAAAGTATAGATAGGTTGGATACGATGCCCAATCAAGATTCCTGAACTTGGAATCTCCACACTATCAGTGCCTTGTTAGCGGTGATAGACCAAAAGTTACTCCTAGAAGTTGGCAGTACATTATTATATGTGCTATGTACATATACATATTATGTACAAGTATACATAATTGGGAAATGGCATTGGGACTGTTCTCTGAATACTTGTTCTTTCTGTTAAACTTATCATGGATGAGATTAAGTGATTAAGAATCTTAAAGGTAAAGGTCATCATACAAATATGAATACTAGTGAGAACTTAGGAAATCTACTCCCTGTTTATACACTAGAGTAAACTCAAAATGTTAACATTTATTAAGGACCGATGCTGAATCCTCCTGTCTCTACTTTGTACAGACAGGGAAGGACTCCAGCTGTCTATAACCCTGAAACTCCAAAGCCTACACTATCATCTTCATTGCAGGAAGAGCTTCTTACGTGTGAACACAGACGTCCACGTCGGGGCACAGGCATGGTGAGGCACAGCGTCGTGGATTATCGTGTTCTGCAAGGACACTGGCTCATTTAAGCCATCCAGGTTCATCCTTACACTGCAGCTTTCCACAGGTAAGACGAAGCAAACTCCCTTGAGTGCAAAAAAGTAGAGCTTTGGGGCTACAGATTGGTGAAAGTATATGGGAGTCTTTTTGTTACCTGCATGATCTGGCTATCATTTGAAAGGTGAAAACATTTTTGCACATTATTAAGAGAACTTGAACGACATGAAACAGGTTTCGTTTTCCATACTGGACAGCAGCAACGAGCAGCTAAGGGACGCCCCGCGCTGTCTGAATATCACCCAGATAACGGGACACGTTCTGAACAGTTTGTGGAGAAAGGCTTCTGGTGGTTCCTTGAAACCGAAGTCACTTTCATCACCTAAACTAGCAATTCCTGACATTCAACCTTATCAAGTGACATGGTGAAATGTATCTTTTCCACTTTCAGCTCTGTGCATGTGAACTGACTCTGTTCACACAAAATTATAAAACGATGAATCAACCAACCAACCAACCAATCAATCCGTAGTGTTACTGGCACAAACTCATTCTAGCTCACTAAGGAGCATAAAGCATCCTGATCCCTTTATTACTGACGGATTAGAAACAACTATATTCCCACTGACAAACATCCAGGTATACATTTTTGTAAATCAACTTGCTACAGTTATTGCATGTTTTCCCCAAACTAATATTGTTGCTATACTGTTTCAGCTAAATGAGCCTTCCATTTATGGCAGTAATAGTTTACTTTTAAAAGCGAAGGTAAGCTAATTTAAAGAAAAAATTAACAGTACGGGTGATACTGTTCTTGATACTGCAAAAATCAAGAACTTAAGTTTGGGAATTTATGGTATGGCAGTGATTACCTAATAGAAAAGGGAGGTGCATATTTTAATCTATATAATCCCAAAGGAGTGTGCTTTGTTAACTTCTGTAAAATTTTAAGAACACACGGAACCCCAAGGAATGCTTTCACGTAAAGAATTCCTCTGTGACACTGATCATCACCTCCCCTCTGATGTGCATGCTGCACTTCTGAACCTTCACTCGGTCCATGAAGGCACCAGAAGCCACCGGATGAAAAGGTGAGACGGAGGTGAACAGTGATAAAGAAATGAGAATCTACACGACATCATTAATGAGATTAGAACAATCAAAAGTGAGATAAGAACAAATGAACTTATTTACAAAACAGAAACAGACTCTCAGACATAGAAAGCAAATTTATGGTTACCAAAGGGGAAAGGGGGGAGGGATAAATTAGGAGTTTGGGATTAACAGGTGCACACTACTATATATAAAATAGATACACAACAAGAACCTACTGTTTAGCATAGGGAACTATATTCATTATCTTGTAATAACCTATAAGGGAAGAGAACATGAAGGAGGATATGTATAACTGAATCCCTTTGCTGTACACCTGAAACTAACACAACACTGTAAACCAACTATACTTCAATAAAATAATTTTTAAATTGTTTTAAAAGTGAGATAAGAAAATTTTAAAACTGCTTCTACTGCTATTGATACTATTCTGTGCTGAGAGATGAAGAAGGTATGTATACAACAGTTCTCAGGGACTTCCCTGGTGGTGCAGCGGTTAAGGCTCTGCACTCCCAATGCAGGGGGCCCCGGTTTGATCCCTGGTCAGGGAACTAGATCCCACATGCATGCCGCAACTAAGAGTTCTCAGGCCACAACTGAGGAGCCCGTGAGCTGCAACTAAGGAGCCCGCCTGCTGCAAATAAGACCTGGCACAACCAAATAAAATAAACATTAAAACAAAACAAACAAAAAAGACAGTCCTCTCTGTGGGCTTCACATGCCAGCAGTGAGGCAAGGCCTTGCGGATTATTTACTTCTACAGATTTCAAGCTGTTCCGTTACTCCAGCCCCTCAGTATATTCCAAGCCTGCCTCTGTCTCCTACTGTTTACCAAACTTTTATGCTCACAGGTGTCTGGAGGATGGTTTCCATCCATGCAGGTAAGGTACGCAGCCATCCCGTGGACCTGGGTCCCAGTCCCTACCAATGCCACCCCGCCACCCCAGGAACTGGCGGTTTAATTGATCTTGTCTTCCTGCGTGTAGCTCCTCAAAGCTTCCCTGCCTATGCAGCCTCTCCTTAAACACAGCCTGATGGGGGAGAACAGGATGCACGTGCTCGAGAGGGGATGGCCACGAAGGTCAGACTCCCGCCTTTCCCTCACCGGCTGAACCTCAGGACCCGGGAAGGCTGATGCTACCAGAGAGGGCTCAGCAGAGCACGCCCGCCAGAGGAACGTGTGACCCGGGGCGCAGGCTGGGTGTAGAACACTGACGTAGTAACTGAATCACAACCACGTCACAGGGCTCTGAGAAGGGGACACCTCGGCTCTGGGGTCGTCCACTGGTGAGACTCTGTCCTTAACATCTTCTGTTCGACCCTCCAAAGAGTAAACTGGGCAGATTTAGTCATCACTTTTTTTTTTGCGGTACGCGGGCCTCTCACCGCTGTGGCCTCTCCCGTTGCGGAGCACAGGCTCCGGATGCGCAGGCTCAGCGGCCATGGCTCACGGGCCCAGCCGCTCCGTGGCATGTGGGATCCTCCCGGACAGGGGGCACAAACCCGTGTCCCCTGCATCGGCAGGCGGACTCTCAACCATTGCGCCACCAGGGAAGCCCTAGTCATCTCTTTCAAGTCATGCAGCTGTACTCAGGGCCCTGAAACAGCAGGGAAAGTGCTACGGCTCGGTAACTTCTGATCTACCGACACTTGCTGGGAGTGCTTCCGCACTTCTAGGGAAAACCTACTACGGTCTTTACACAGACCGTGTGGCCCCAAGAGCCTTCTGAGCATCTGTACGACTGCAAGGACCAACCACCAGGGGGCGCAAGGGGGGAGTGGATTGTGATCAGTCCACACCCCCCACTCTCCATCTAGGCAGCCCCTTCCTGCCCCGTCTCTTTGCTGCTCAGCCTTCCTTAATGCCCCCGTCCTGCCCAATCACCACCAGACCTTCCTCCACCAGCAGCTGGTCCTTTCCCTAACCTGGGTTTCTCAACTGTAGCACTGCTGGCTTCTTGGGCTGGAGAATTTGACACGTGGTGATGACCGTCCTGGTCCCTGCAGGAGGTTTAGCAGCATCTCTGGCTTCCACCCACGAGATGCCGGGAGCACAGCCCCCAACCCGGGCACGACAGTCAACAGTGTCTCCGTACGTTACCAAATGTCCCCTGGAGAAGCCAATCTGATCCTCCTCCCTCCCAAAAAACCACTGCCTTAAATACCTGACACCAGATTACAAGGCAAAAAGAGAAATAAGCAGCAGAGATCAAGGAAGAAATGGCATCAGAAGTAAATTCTGACATGTAGGTGGTTATCTGTACGTTTCAGCCACCTCAACCCTCATGATGTCGTCATGAAGATACCCGTGAAGTGACGAACCAGGCCCAGCAAACAGCAAGTTCCCACCACCTGCAGGTCATCGATAAATCAGAGAGAAACGGGGCAGAAGCCACAACTAGCTGCTGGACACCTTGGTAAGTGGACATCCCAGGAGCTGGGCTCAGGTCCCCGCCTGACCAGCGTGACTCCGGGCAAACCCCCCTCGACCTCCCTGCTTCAGAGTCAGCCATGTGTCCGACGGTGAACTGGGAGAAGATCAGGTCACCTTCCAGCTTGCACACTGAGGTTGTCTAGTCACCTTTGCAAAGGACGCTCTAGATTATTAAAAGTTATAAGTACTTCTATGTATTTCTATGAATCGACTATAAACAAAGCACTACCAAATCTCAAAATATGATTGAGATATACTGTAAAACACTAAATCCAATGCACACAAATAACACCTCTATTTTAACAAAATTCTGTAGAGCTATACACAAAAAAACCCAGAAAACCTTAAAAAATCATCCAGGTAGTACTTGATTATCAAGGTATACATAGATTTAGATTTAAGGACATTACTCAAACTCCCAGCACTCCTTTTCCTGGGGGTTTGGGGGAAGCGTTCCTAATTTGTAGGGACCGACACAGAGAATGGGGCAACCACATAGCACACTCGGTAACCGTCACCACAATGTGGGACTTAAAGGCAGGAGGAGATCAGTCCCTGGGGAAAAATAAAAATAAAAACAAACATAGTCCCTGAGCCTCTGTTCCAGCCACCTGTTGAGAGGATGCCAGTCAAGGTAACATGGTTTTCAAACCTGTGATTGCAATGCTAACAGCCTGTAGTAAGAGTTGGCTCTGATACCTTCCCAGCTTAGTGTTTTTACTAAGGACTACAAGTCCTTCAGGAGGAAGAAGGAAAGTGAGTGTGGTGATAAAAGCCCCCAGGTAAAGTAGGAGAAACAGGGAGCCAGTGAAAGAAAGATCCGCTTACTCATGGAAGACAAATAAATTAGTGCTCATTAGTCAGTAAACCCTCCGGGTCTCACAAACACGCCTCCAACCTTCAGTTTATGCTGGAGAAAGAGAGATTCCCCCACCAGAGCCCCGCAAGGACAGATACGGCCGCCCAGCTCAGATGCACACCGTGCACACATCATACGGTGCACAGGAGTATATGGTCTCACACCTCCTTCAAAGGCTTCAGAAATCCCTCCATTCCTAGGAACAAATGATCTTTCTTAGAAAGGTTTATCGATATCATTTATATCACCCCCTCCTTTCCTTGGTGTTTTCTATTTTAAATGTTTATTTTTAGCTACTACACTACTCAAGGAGATGAAGGCTGAGAAAATGGAACTTCAGGAGTAGCCTTCAAGTTACCGATACTTAAATAAACATTTTTAATATAAAAAAGATACTCTTTCAAAGTTCCTTTAGAGGAATGCTTTGTCCCAAGAAATGGGACTACACAGATAAATCCGCCTTGGCTTGGTTTAGCACTGCAGTCCAGAAAAGACCCTAGTACACACAGAAATTTAAACTTCGATAAATGGGCACGATGAGTCATAAATAATCCTGAAAATGCCGCCTACCTGATTGTGAGATTCAGACTGTGAAGAAATAACACAGGGCAAAATGATTCCCAACACATAAATTATACATTTAAAGGTTTAAAATGATAAAAATGCTAACTCTGTACTTGGGAATGCACTGTTCAAATTGTAAAGAGAAAAGACCAACGGACCTGATTACATTTTAAAAAGTAAAACTCAGATAAGTAAAAAGCACAGAGGTACAAAGAAAATAAACTGAGAAAATACATTTGCCACAAAGGGTGAAAAATACATTTGCCACTTTAATATAAAGAGTTTAAAAAAAGTTAACAGAAAGTGATTTTTTGAAATCTAACTACAAAAGGGCTAGCAAACATTTCAAAGCCACTTAGCTACGAAACTCAAATTAAAAGATAACACTTTTCCATCTGTGAGCTATGTTTTTAATTTTATTTGGTGTGTAATACCCCATGCAGGGAAGGAAACACTGGGATGACCTTGGTGGGAGTGAACAGTTGACTCCAATAAAAGCTAAATTGTTCACGGCTTCTGATCCAGTAATTTCACCGTATATAAAAGTTTTTTAAAACCCTCTTGGGGGCCTCCCTGGTGGCGCAAGTGGTTGAGAGTCCGCCTGCCGATGCAGGGGATACGGGTTCGTGCCCCGGTCTGGGAGGATCCCATATGCCGCGGAGCGGCTGGGCCCGTGAGCCATGGCCGCTGAGCCTGCGCGTCCGGAGCCTGTGCTCCGCAACGGGGGAGGCCACAACAGTGAGAGGCCCGCATACCGCAAAAAAAAAAAAAAAAAACCCTCTTAATAGGCGGAGGGTGATCAGAGAGTGGGTCATGATATTATTATAACTGTGTAACTGTAATTAGATATCTTTAGGGAAAGAGCACACAGTTCTATGCTTGCGTATTAGAAAGGCTCTTATCTTGTAATAACCTATAATGGAAAAGCATCCAAAAAAAGGAATAGAGATGTATACATATACATATATATACATGTAAAACCGAATCACTGTGCCGTACACTTGAAACTAATACGATATTGTAAATCACCTATACTTCAATTTTTAAAAAAAGGCTCTAGTTGAAATTGGGTGGTTCTCATGTACTCCTGGTTACACCATATGTGACATCCTTTTTTTCATGTATCACTACGCTCATGATTTGTAAAAAGCAGGACACACATCTGTAATGCCAGCCATACTAAACATGGATGAATGCGACCTGGGTGTGTGCACGGCGGGGATGAATGCGACCTGGGTGTGCGCGTGTCGAGTGGTGGGAACCGTGAGCGGTCCATCTCAGATCCACGCTGTCTCTGCTGGTTACTGCTTTCTCACCACAGTCATGCGGGCAGGCTAACGTTTTGCTCACTGAGAAATGAAGGTATAACTGCTTCTCCTGTAACAATATTTGCAAAGCACTTAAAATAGTAAGTAGCACACGAAATAATAAATCTTGGGTAAGTATTAATTTCTCAGGGATCTTCATATTTTTACCTTTGTGAAATGTAAAACACAGCCCCTTTACTACATACAAAATCCAAAATAAAACTCTTAAAAGGAAGCGACATACACAAAAATACCCAAGAGAATTTAGACCAAAAAGAACCAAGCTGAGGGAGACTTGCCCACCAGATTATCACGACATACTACACGTCTATCATCATTAAAACCCTGTGATGCTGCTGCAGAATAGATCAAGTATTCAGTGGAGCTGAACAGAAAGTTCAGAAATTTATGGAAATTTACTATATGCTACTTGGTAGCATTTTCAAGTGGGAAATTCAATAGTGTTGGGACAACCGGCTATTTCATAGGAAAAAAATTTCAAGTTCAATCTCTACGTCCCCAATCCATAAACAATAACATTCCCGGCTATTTCATAGGAAAAAAAATTCAAGTTCAATCTCTACATCCCCAATCTGTAAACAATAATATTCCCCAATAGGATAAACTAAATAAAACTATAAAATTTCTAGAAAAAATAGAGGAGTGTGTTTATGTCAACACAGAAAAGGACTCCTTAACCAAGACACAGAAGTCAGCAGTCATTAAAAAAAAAGAGAGTTGACTATCAAAATAAAAATATTCTGTAGAGCAAAAGATATGTATTTTTTTTTTTTTTTTTTTTTTTTTTTTGCGGTATGCGGGCCTCTCACTGTTGTGGCCTCTCCCATTGCGGAGCACAGGCTCCGGACGCGCAGGCTCAGCGGCCATGGCTCACGGGCCCAGCCGCTCCGCGGCATATGGGATCCTCCCAGACCGGGGCACGAACCCGTATCCCCTGCATCGGCAGGCGGACTCCCAACCACTTGCGCCACCAGGGAGGCCCAAGATATGTATTTTTAAAAGTTACAACTGGTAGCAGACAAGGGAAAAGCACTGTTAACACAGGACTGCTACTTACAGCACGAAGAGTGCCTACTGACTGATAAAACATTAGCATGAGCATGCCTTGATAAGAAAAAGAATTAAAATGACCAAAGAAAGAAAAATACATTAAATCTCACTATTAAGACAAGTGTATACCAATTTTTGTCCGTTAGATTAGCAAAACTGAAAGGCTGATGATAACCAGTGTCGATACAAATACAGGCAAACAGACATTCCATCCGAACGCAAACAAGCAGATTATCTGGAAGGCAGTCTAGTGACACACAGGAGTTTTAAATGTGTATACCTTCTGACCCAGTAGTCTATTTGAAAAACTGTAAATAACCTAAATGTCAACAAAGAAATGGCTAAATAAGTTACAGTATATCCATACTAAGGAATAAAAACCATAAGGCTCTCTATAAAAGAGATAGGGCAGGTGGATTATATACCAAGTGACTATGTAACCATACATAAAACATACTTAAATTCAAGAAGAAAAAGCAACATAGCCAGATTTATATGAACTTCTGGTGAACATTTAAAAGTCCTATCTCTCCAATACATACAGATGCACATACATGTGCACGTATGTTCCAAAAGGTCACGTGGGAGGCTGAGGAAACAAAGAGCCCCTCTTTTCCAGATGCAGTTATTTGTTATTACTGGCATCTCAGTGGACACTACTAAAACTCGAGTCCCTACTGACAGGTTACCAACCTGACCTTGAGATTGAGGACGCAGTGTGCCGAGTCACAAGCGGGAAAACTGGGAACGTAGGTGACGCACGGGGCTGAGAGAGCGGCCACCAAGCCTGGCTGGATCCCTTCTCCAAACGCGTTCACGCCAACTCCACACGCCGACAGAAGCCCACAGGACTGATCTGTGGGACCTCTTCTCAACCCCAAGTCTGTCTGTTAACTCTACTCGTACAACTGCAAACCCTCGCAGCTACCTGAGGTAGAAGCTCCTCAAGTTACAAGTTCCTGTGACTTCTCTGGTTAGCTGTGCACATAACTCAACAGGACAGTCAAACGTCTGTCCAGTTTCCTTTTCTGAGAGATCCAAGTCATTTACTTAAAGCTTGTTTCTTCCCTCAGGATTTCGACTCTAAAATAAGTTACTAAATATAAAAACAGTTGTTTACACAAAGTTTAAGAAAACTTATTACTCCGACATTTTCGGGAAATATGCTTTGTTCCCAAAAGTTTGCTAAGAATAATTTTAACTAAAAGTGGAAATGAAAATACTGTGAGTGCTGCACAGACCTGCCAGAAGTTACTGCTCATTGCTATTAGAAATAAAAAATACATCACAGCACCAACAATTCTGAGAGGGAAACTTTAAGAAAAACTCTACCAAAAAAAAATCAAGAAACAAATAATTACATTCTAACAACAACTGATACCCAAACCAAACCAGAACAGCCCAAAGGGGGGTCAAAAAGGTGGGTTAATCTCACTTACAGCAGAGATTTGCACTTCCTAAACGAATAAGGGGGCAAACTGAATCCATCAGGGGCAGAAGAATAAAGGTGACCAAGGGGAGAGGGGTGTCCCAAGAGTGGCAGGAGAACTCGGTGTGAGAACATCCGCCCTTGCCATCAGATACAGGAGAAGCAGGACAATATGAACAGATGCTGCAAAAGCACGCTAGCAAATTAAAGCTCATTCATGATTTCAGCGAGTAAAAAAGACCTCTTAGCCAAAAGAACTGCATAGGAGAATATCTACTGCAAGATATTTCCATAAACCATCATACTTTAACAGCGACGCATTAGAAGCACTCCCGGTCAGTAAAGAGGACGACAGCAGTGTTACCTGTCCCGCTGCCACTACTCAGCACTGCCCAGGAGGCCCTCAGCCCACCTTAGATGAGAAAATGAAATCCATGTATAAATACTAGGGGGGAGTATAAAACCGTAATTACTCAGAAAATCCGGGTGATCTAACTGATAATCAAAACAATTAGTGTCTAGCAAAAGAACCAGGTACAAGATTAACATACCAAAGAACCCCGGTGATTTTCCTACAGGCTGGCAATCAATGAAAAAACAATCTTTTAAGAAATCCCATTCATATTAGCTAGAAAAATTACCTAAGAATAAGCCTAACAGAAAATAAACAAAACTACTACACACAACCCACACGTACATAAATGCACATACACGTACACAAACAACTATAAAGCTTTACTGAAGGACTTATGGCTAAAATAAAGAGAAATACCATGTTCAGGAATGAACAGCAGAAGGCTCCAACTTCTAATCCAAATTAATTAATCTAGAAATTCAATACAATCTCCTGCCATGAAAATGCCAACAGAATTTTTCACAAAACTTGACAGGCTGACTTTAAATTTCCTATAGAAGACAAGTGTGAAATTTCTTCAAAAGCCATTATAATTTTGAATCCCAAGAAAGATGGGACTTGAGGTGAAAACATATAAAGCTGCAGTAATTAAAACAATGTTACAAAAAATGAAGGATATGCAAATTGGCCACCAAAACAACATCAAATTGATACAACCACTCTGGAGGGCAATCTTAAATTAAAAATGCACACACCGTTCCAACCAGTTATTTTCCTGGCATGCATACGTAAGACACAGCACCCTGGAGAGTTCGCTGCGAAGCTGGGTGTCTCAGGAGAACGAAGAGCTGCAAACAAGCTCAGGGCTCCTCAAGGAGGAAATGACGGGTGACCTGAAGGGTGGCACAGAAGGAAGGTTACGGAGACGGGCCTACTGGGCACCACGGCAGAGAGACCGTTCGGAGCTTCTAGGGCATCTTGTTGATGGAGAACAGTTACAGCACTATAACACTGGTGTACATTTTAAGCACACACCGGCAGCGTTTTCTACACTCATCATCGTTACATATACAAAATCGCATGGTACAGAAACCTAAGGGTTCTGTTAAAAGGCAGGTTCTGGCTCCAGGGTCGAGGTGTCTGCATCTCTAACAGGCTCCACGAGATGCTGACGCTGCGGGTCCGTGGACCACCAAGCGGAGCGAGGGCACACATGCTCTGAAGGTTCCCGAGGACACTGACGCCAGGGGTTACCGAGCTGGGAAGGGGGCGGGGATGAGAAAACAGGAAGGAGATCGTGAGCAGGGGTAAAAGGGGTCTTCGGCCTTACTTACAATGTTGTCATTTATTGTCTAAGAACAAC
The DNA here is from genome assembly GCF_025265405.1 of Mesoplodon densirostris. Lineage (NCBI taxonomy): Eukaryota > Metazoa > Chordata > Mammalia > Artiodactyla > Ziphiidae > Mesoplodon > Mesoplodon densirostris. The sequence goes on along the minus strand of NC_082670.1, from coordinate 3,986,574 downwards.
GCGGTTAAGTGCTGTGTAATTAAAAGCTAGTTTTAAAAAACCCACACAGACCACTTCAGCGTGTATAGTTACTGGACTCTAGGGATCTCCCGGTGGTAAGTCCACAGGGCAGGTCAACGCTGGCCGCGCTGCTCCTCGGACGATGCTCGGTAACTGGCCAGATGAGCAGCCGCGGAGGGAAATTAACTGTTAAGCGGGTGGTGACAGCCCATCCCTACTGCGGAGGTACTCCTACAAACGCTATTTTAAATCAGGTGTTCTGTAGTGAGGTGGACGGACCTAGAGTCTGTCATACAGAGTGAAGTAAGTCAGAAAGAGAAAGACAAATACCGTGTGCTAACACATAATATGTGGAATCTAAAAAAAAAAAGGTCATGGAGAACCTAGGGGCAGGATAGGAATAAAGACGCAGATGTAGAGAATGGACTTGAGGACACGGGGAGGGGGAAGGGTAAGCTGTGACAAAGCGAGAGAGTGGCATGGACATATATACACTACCAAATGTAAAACAGATAGCTAGTGGGAAGCAGCCGCATAGCACAGGGAGATCAGCTCGGTGCTCTGTGACCACCTAGAGGGGTGGGATCGGGAGGGTGGGAGGGAGATGCAAGAGGGAAGGGATATGGGGATATATGTATACGTATAGTTGATTCACTTTGTTATACAGCAGAAACTAACACACCATTGTAAAGCAATTATGCTCCAATAAAGATGTTAAAAAGATAAATAAATCAGGTGTTCTGTTTCTTTTGAAATTTTTTTAAGTCTAGTCAGCTTATTAAAAATAAACTGCTATTTTTATCTGAAGTAGCATCTACGCAACATAATTCAGGTGTTTTCGCATGGCCTACCGTGCTTCATCTCTACCGAATACTCCTCCTACTTAATCCTTCCAGAGGAAATCCTTTGTAAATACAGAAGAGTTAACGAGCATGCAGCAAGGCCCCTTCTATAATGACAACTAGGAAAATGTCTCCAGGCCTGGCCCTGGCAAGTGAGGGGACCCGAACCCGAAGCTCCACGAACTCCAGGTAAACCGGCCTCTCCGGCCAGCCTCTCGGGAGACGGTGTGAGGCAGCCGCCACCCCACTGTGTGCCGCCCCACTGTGCGCTGAGCAGCCGTCTCACTGCTCACTGAAGGAGCTCTCTGCGGTAACCAGATGTATGCAAGTGGCCACTCAAAAGTTAATACTGGGACTTGTCAATTTTATTCCATACTAGGGCCAAAAGAGACTTTGGTGGAAATGCATTCGTGAACTCGTAATAAATTAACTGGGGAAAAAGTCTCAAGTCTAGCGGTGAATCACTCTGTACAGACACGGCAATGATGAAATCTGAAAGAAACTCTGACTTACTCAACTGGTCCTGGTCGCAGTCACAGTCATTAAAGGGTGCTATGAGGATCGAACTTAAAAAGCAGCACCTCTGAAAAGGCAGACGATACTTTCTTTCTTTAAACTTACTCATTCTAGCGGAGAAATCATCTGGGAACTGACCCTTGAGCTGAGTGTTGCTGAGTTGTTAGAAAGTGTTCACCGCAAACAGGGTACAGCAGAGGGTGAGCAACTGTGTGTGTGTATGTGCGTGTGTGTGTGTGTCTATGTGTGAGAGAGAATGAGAGCATCATCCCAGGGGGCAAGAGGGAGTCATGAAGGCAGAAACAAACCCCACAAAGTCAAGACAGTGAGGGGGGCATGTGACAAAATATCACCGAGGGATGACACCCTTACCACACAAAAAACTCTTAAAAATTGAAGGACATAGAACCAAAATCCGATAGAAAAGTGGGAAAAATAATCTGAACAGGCAATTCACACAAAAAGATATAAAAATATCAATGTACACATTAAGATGTCACGAAAAGACACGAAACAGATCAAACATACGAAAACATACTGAAACTCACTATTAGAGAAATTCAAGTTAAAAACAGAGATAACATCTATCAAATTAGGGGAAAGGATGACAACAGGTACACGCAGTTGGCGAGACTGTGGGGAATCGGCCATTCTCATACCCTGACCCTGGGGTGCAAACTGGGACAACCTTCCTGAGAGTCCGGCCAGAGCTGACGAAACTACGCCTGGGCTCCTGAGCCAGCAACGCTCCACCTCCAGGGGCCCCCGCTGAAGGCAGACCCCCAACAGCGTAAAACCACACACGCGTGCGGTTACTCGCTGCAGCACTGACTTTGGGTGCGAAATGCTGGAAGCATTCTAAACGCCACACACAGGACAGTGGTTTTATAAACTACGGTACATCCACGGTGTTGTTTTTGTGCAGCGATTTTTAAAATAAGGATGATCTGTATGAACTGACTTGCGGTGATTCCCTAGACTGACTGGTAAGTGAAAACCGCAAGGCAGAGTGTGGATAACATGCGAGTCTTCTTGTAAGAAAGAAAAGGATGCAGGAAAATACACAGGTATCTGATTTGTACAAAAAAAAAAAAAAAAAGAAAGAAAGAAACCTGAAGGACAAACCAGAAACTAAAGAGACTAGCCACCCACAGAGGGTGGGGGGAAAGGAGTGCAGAGCATGACGTGGGAAGGGGGCAGCGGGGATGAGGCGCGAGGGGCGCTGTGTGGGCACCTCTTTGTACAGCCCTCACTGCTAGAGCCTAATGTTTTACATGCCCCCCAAAGAGACAATGAACTACTGATGGGATGTGGGGTAACCCAAATGGAACACAAGCTGTAACAAGTAAACCTACCTGTACTACAAATGATCAACCACCCAGGCGGAGGCAGAAGGAAAAGGTAACTTTGGAACACACTGTTTTACTGGGACTCCGTACGGCTAAAGACAAAAAGAACCGTACACAAAAACTACGGAGTTTACGAGTCGGCAAACTACTTCTACAAAGGGCCAGACAGTCAATATCTTCAGCTCTGCTGGCCATATGGTCTCTGCTGCAACTACTGAACTCTGCCACTGAACTGAGCAAGGACCACAGGCAACACAGAAACAAATGGGCAGGTGTGTTCCAATAAAACTTTATTCACAAAAACAGGAAGTGGGTCAGATGTGGTCCGTAGGCCAGAGTCCACTGGCACCTGACCTGGTTAGTAAAGCTGTTCTCAGAGGGTTCCCGTTAGCAATTCTGAAACCACACGTATGTGCACACGAGAGTTGAGTAGACGTATAACAGACAATGAGGACCAGATTTCTCACCGTTGGAGAAAGAAGTTGCAAATAAGGAGAGGAGGACAGTTAGAAGGAATAGCTGCTGTTGGGTTGGAAATGGAGGTTATCACATGAACCCTTGCTTTGTCAGCACAGACACACACAGAACGACATAAAGATGTGTAGGTATGCGCGGTCAAGTACACGAACACACGTGTATTTCCACAGCTCTGTCCACGAGGAGGGGCCAGATGCAATGACACGCCGGTGGCAATGAGCACGCCCAGTGGCCAGATCTGGGTTTCTAACTGCCATTAGCCAATGACACTAAGAGGGGCTCTTTGGAGAGGTGGCTGATTCCACGGCTGGGGCAAGGAAAATTCAAGGTGAGCCCTGAGCATGCTGTGGTGGCTGAAAATAAAGACATGCTCCCAAGAGGGGGTAGGGAACTTCACAAAAGGACACGGGAGTTTCCAGTGGCCAAAGCTAGAGCCACCTGATTAACAAAATAAGGGTATGAGATTATAACCCACTGAATTTTTTTAAACTGTGATTCCATAAACATATAAATCACTGAATGAGTGAATATACAAGGAAGAAGCAACAGCTCTTCCTTACAGAAAAACTCCAATAAAGAAATGGAAAAAAAGAAGCCACTATCAGGTAAACTCCTGCAGACAAGACTCACCAATGGAATGTTAAGAGTGACTGGGAGAAAGCTGAAGGAGAAAAAATGTATTTGGATTGTCTAAAAGTCATCTCCCCCGAGATACATATTAATTACAAAGCGGGGAAACCCGGCAGACACCGCTTCAACCAAGTGAGGGAGATTACGTCAGCAACAGTGAGATAACATGCCACCCCCCTCCTCCTGGTGTGATGCCCTGAGAAGGTGTTACGGGCTGAACCGTGTCCTCCAAAACCCATATGCTGAAGTCCTAAGCCCAACGCCTCAGAAAGTGACTGTATTTGGAAACGGGGCCTTTAAAGAGGTGATTAAGTTAAAATGAGGGTGTTGGAGTGGCCCTGATCCAGTGTGACTGGGGTCATCACAGGAGGGGGAAATCTGGACACACAGACACCGGGATGTGCGTGCACAGAGGGATGACCCTGTGAGGACACAGGGTGGAGGCGGCATCTACCAGCCAAGGAGAGAGGCCTCGGGAGAACCAGCCCCGCCGCCATCTTGACCTTGGACGTCCAGCCTCCAGGCTGTGAGGGAATAACGGTCTGCAGCACTCTGTGACGGCGGTCCTGGCAGATTAACACAGAAGGCCACTGCGTCACTTCCATGGAATTCTTGCCCAAAGGGGTACTAACCTGAATTTCATCATGAAAAAAACACAGGAAACTCCAATTTAGGGCCATTCTAGAAAACAACTTACAGATGCTCTTCAGAAGTGTCTGGGCGATACAAGGAAAAGACAGAGGATCTGTCACAGATCAGAGGAGACGCCGGCGACGTGACCACTAAATGCAGCGCTGCACCCTGAACAGAAAAGGACACGAGTGGGGACACGTACAGCCTGAGGAGGGTCTGCACTTTGTCCCCACGGTAATTCCCTGACGTTGACAACGGTGCTGCGGTGACAAGGTCGGGTGGAGGGCAGACAAGAACTCTTTCCCATTTCTGCAACTTTCCTGTATCATTTCCTTTATTCTTCCCAAATAAAAAAGTTTAAAGTTTTGGTGTTTTAATGTTGAGAGCCACTGAGCTATTTTAGTAGGAGAACGCTGGAACAGTTTTAAATTTTACAAAGGTCACCCTGGGAGCAACACGAACTGTCTCTCAGTTACAAACGACTTGGTCCCCTTTTGTGACCGTAGAGCTGGACCACCGCCCCACCCCAGCCGACCTGAGGTCAGGCTTTGCCAGCAGAGGGTGCTGGAGGGTCGCCGCCAGAAGCATTCCTTCCTTCTCCTCCCTCCTCCTGGAGTGTGGCCGGGTCAGCGTGCCCAGCAGGTCGGCCCCACCTCTTGTCCCTCCGGTGCAACCTGAGGGCTGCTGTGTGCAGTTGCTGCTTTGTGTGCAGGAGTCTTCGCTGAGCCCACCAGCTCGCACTTCCTGACACCTCTTGATGTGAAACGCCCCTGGCCCCCAACACCCAGCGGGTGGCTCTTCGCCGCACAGTGACCGAGCCTGACGCAGGCACGTCCCGCCTCGCCTTCCTGGCTGGTCACACCCACCACGCTCCTGTCGCCTTGAACCAACCAGACACCGTCACTGCCAAGAGAGCGAGATGAACGCGAGCTAAGCTCGGGGTGGGGAATTTCTAAAAGTAAAGCAAACTTTACTCGTCAGGTTAGAGGAAAAAAAGCTAATTCACTCGCTGATTAGCATATTAACAGGTTTTAGAGTCTTGAGATAGACACTGGTTTATACGCATTATTCCCATTCAAAAGCACCGTTTAGTCTAGCCTAATTTTTGGTCCAGTGTGAAAATTTAATTTAACCCTTATTCTATTTTTTTTTTTTTTTTTTGCGGTATGCGGGCCTCTCACTGTTGTGGCCTCCCCCGTTGCGGAGCACAGGCTCCGGACGCGCAGGCTCCGGACGCGCAGGCTCAGCGGCCATGGCTCACGGGCCCAGCCGCTCCGCGGCATATGGGATCCTCCCAGACCGGGGCACGAACCCGTATCCCCTGCATCGGCAGGCGGACTCCCAACCACTTGCGCCACCAGGGAGGCCCTAACCCTTATTCTAGCATTGTTAACCGTGGAGCTCCTAGGAACAATTCCTCCGTCTTTTATCGAATTCAAAACAAATGTAACTAAACTCAATGCGCAAAACTGTGTCAGATGTGCAGAAACTAACTGTAGAATGAAGAGGAAACAAGGGGAAAAAAGTAGAAAAAGTACAAGAATGGAGAGTAACCTGGAACACACAAGATAAAGGTACAGAAATGCTACAAATATTTATACTAAATGGGCCAATAGTTCTACAGAATTTTCTGATTTTGTGTTTTTATTTAAGTGATGAACTAAAAAATATAATCCAATCATTACGTCTAATTACTACTCTTCTTAAGGGTTAATTTGCACAGAGAACAAAAGGTATTTCAAAAATCAAAAAGGTTAAGAGAGCAAAGAAAGCATGCTAAGCAACAAGAAAGACAAGTCATGGAAAAAGAGACAAGTTTCAAGAAAAAGAAATAAAATTTTCATTTTCACCAGTATGGTGGACAAAATACCCTAACAAGTCCTTCTAGTACAATAAACATAGAAACACAAAGCTGAGTTTAGATATTTTAAAAATACTTTTTAAAATGCATCACTCACGAGCGGGCAAGTAGGAAAATCTTTAAGAATATAAAGATGAAACTCCAACAATGAAGCAAGATAAGCAAAATCTGAAGCCAGGCACCCTACTGATGCCTGGTGATCTCAAGGTCAGGAGACAAAGCCCGTGAGGTGGGACGTGAGGACAGAGACCCACACGTACAGACGAGATGCCAGGCTTCACTCTCAAGCAGAGGAGTGACCAGGGAACAGGGTAAGGAAACGCTTCTGTCTTCACCGATCTTGGTTGTAGGCGGGAGCTGGTGAGAGAATGGGAGAGAATCCTCACCCACATTCCAGCCTTAGAAGCAGAATAAAGGCCCTGCCTTCTCTCAAGACCGGAGGAACTAAGGGAGCACAGGGACAGCAGGAGGCTGTCAACTTCCCCAGTGCCCTAAAAATATCAGAATCTTCAGTAAGAGCCAAGGAACCCCAAACCACAGGAAAAATCACCAAAAGCCACAAGACTCAGATGTACCAGGATCCGTGCAGGAGGGAAGCCACAGGGCATATGACGAATAGAAGCAGGAGAACGCCAACACCATCGGCAGGTCCCACTAGAGAACAGAGCAGGCCCACGAGAGCAGCAGCCAGAAGCAGCAGGAACCCCTGCACACTCGATCCACAAGTGAGCACGGAGTCCAGAGTCGGGTCTCAGGGGTCTGGAGCTGTCTAGGCCTTAAGAGTTCTTGAGACCGGGCTTCCCTGGTTGCGCAGTGGTTGAGAATCTGCCTGCTAATGCAGGGGACACGGGTTCGAGCCCTGGTCTGGGAAGATCCCACATGCCGCGGCGCAACTGGGCCCGTGAGCCACAACTACTGAGCCTGCGCGTCTGGAGCCTGTGCTCCGCAACAAGAGAGGCCGCGATAGTGAGAGGCCCGCGCACCGCGATCAAGAGTGGCCCCCGCTTGCCACAACTAGAGAAAGTCCTCGCACAGAAACGAAGACCCAACACAGCATGAATGAATGAATGAATAAATAGATAGATAGATAGATAGCCAAGCATTTGAAGCCCTTAAAAAAAAAAAAGAGTTCTTGAGACCAACCAGGCAAAGCTCCGATGCTGGAAGTAGACTAAAAATTGAGCAGGAGAGGACAGCTGGGGCAATGGACAGAGGAGCTTTCAGCCAGGTGAAAGCTGAAGGGTAAGGATGGCAGGACAGAGCCACGAAAGACAAGGCCATGTATCAAATACGACAGAAGAGGGAGCTCTGGAGCTGTGCCTTGAGAAAACCTCTCCTGACCCGTCCCCCTTCCTAATGAACAGAGACTAATTTCAAATAAAAATGAACAACAGAAAAAGGATGGTGGTTGAATCTCATACAAACATATTGCAAGCAAAAAAAAAAAAAAAAAAAGAATGATGAATACGATGATCCTACAAGCAAGGAAAGCACACAGGAAGACATGCTCTTGAAACAGATAAGCTGTTCCCTAATACTTCAAAACAAACCAAGAGTCAATTCTCTGTAATGGCAGGAAGACTGAAGGGGTCACGAGAACACACAGATAACATTTATGAAAAATGAATTGAAAAAAAATAAACGACCTAAACACAGCACTTACAAAAGCCAGGGAAAGGGTTAAATCTCAAAAACTACAACCCTAAGGTGTAAGAACTGCTTCCTGGCTTGAGGGCACTGCTCAACCCCCAAAGCTATGGCTGCAAAATTGGTGGCTGGAAAAACCAGAGCCTTACCAGCTAAAGGTGTCGGGTATCAGAGTTCAGAGTTGGGGAAGCAACCAGAAATTTAGAGTTTTCAGACAGCACCAGAACTGTAGAAGAAGCGACGCTCAAATTCAGGCATAAAATGCTGACACCCCTGGCTGACAGCTGAACCACATATGCTCCAAGGAAACCACCAGCGGCCTGGGGAAAAGGCAGTCAGTGAGAAATCTTTTGAAAGAGGAACATGGAGCCAAATTTATGAATGTGATGCCCTTTCCCAGCTGTGCTCAGCCAGGGATGCAGAAGGCTCTAAACGTCAGAGTAAAAAGCCCAAAGCTGGCAGATCAGCTAGAACCCAGAGAAATCCTCAGAAGAGACAAGAACAGGGGGAGAGAAAGTCCATTTCTACTGAGACGCCTGGCCAACTTCCAAATCTTACAGGCACAGGGCGCCAGAGTAATGAAACATCCGTGGAAAGACAAAAGAACAGAGCAAATATATATAAGCAGACACCTATCACAGCAAAAATGAAATTTATAGTTTGACTCTAAGCATTTAACTGTCTGCTACAATAAAACCCCAATAATCCTCAGAAGAACACAAGAGTCCAGGGTCATTACAACATGTCCAGTTTTCAACTAGACAAGCAAAACCACAGTAAAGTCTGATCCATATGCAAGTAAGAAGACAGTCAACAGAAGCTGACTCCAGATGAGCCCGGATGTTGGATTTAAGAGACTTCAAAGCAGCCAACAAACAGTTCCACGAATTTGGAAAATATGCTCAAAGGGTTGAAAGAAAATATGATACCAGTGAGTAAACAAGTACAGCAATGTCAACAGAGAAACAAATGAACAATCAGTAAAATGAACTCAGTAGATTAGCTAAACAACAAATTGATGCTTTCTTCTAACAGCTGTAATGAACTTGAATATAGAAGAATCTGAAAAAAAGAAAGAAAAAGAGATGGTCGAAAGATGAATAGCATTTTCAAAGATGTGACAACAGGAAGCAGCACACTAACTGGAATCCCAGAAGAGGAAGTAAAAAATTTTCTGAAGACACAACATCTGAAAAATCCCCCAATGCTCAACATACCTTAAGCAGAATAAAAACAAATAAAACGACTAAGGCACATCTTAGTCATACTGCTAAAAGCCAAAGATAAAATCTTGAAATCAGCCAAAGAAAAATGATGTATTACACACAGGAAAACAAAAACAATAATGATAAGAACATAAACTGACTTCTCGTTAAGAAACTATGGAAGTCTGAAGACACTGGGACCAAATATTCAAATTGCTGAAGAAGGAAAACAAAACAAAACAAAAACCCTGTCAACCAAGAATTCTAGTATCCAGCAAAACTATTCTTTAAAATTGAGGGTGAAATGAGGACATTTTCAAATGGAAAACCATTTATCACCAGCGGATCTGACTACAGAAAATGCTAAAGAGAGTTCTTGAGTCTGAATGGAAATCACACTACATAGCAACTTAAGTTTACAGGAAGAAATAAAGCCAGAAACAGTCATCATGTGGGTACAGTAGGTCCTCTGTATTCACGGGTTCCACATTCATGGATTCGACCAATAGTGGATTGAAAATATTCAGGGAAAAAAATTTCCAGAAAGTTCCAAAAGGCAAAACTTGAATTTGCCACACACTGGCCACCATTTACATAGCATTTACACTGTATTAGATATGTCATCTAAGAGATGATTTAAAGAGGATCTGCACAAGTTATATGCAAGTACTACACCATTTTATATGAGAAACTTGAGCATGTGAAGATTTTGGTATCCACAGGGGGTCCTGCAACCAATCCCATGTGGATACTAAGGGATGACTATATATGTAATATATAATTTCTTAGCCATTATAAAAGATGACAGCTTAAAGCAAAAATTACAACACTACTGATGAGTTTACAAGGTATATCAATGTAATCAATGTAATACTGAAAATAAGAGAGAGAAATGAAAATATACTACAGAACAAACTATTTAGATGAAATACGTATGACAATACTACTAAAGGCAAGAGGCGGGAAACTGAAATATACTATTGAATAAATTCTGGGTTTTACCTGAGGTGATTCAATACCAATGCTAAGTAGATTGGGATAAAGCTAAAATGCATCTTGTAATCCCTAGAGAGCAACTGCCCTCCCCCCGCCCCCCAAAAAGCAAAGAAATATAGCTAGAAAACCAACAGCAAAATTAAAGTGAGAATTTTAAACTTTGACTAACATGAAAACGAAAAAAAGGAAGAATAAAGACAAACAAAAATCTCTTCCTAAAAAACTGCAAAATGGTAGACCTAAAGTACAACCATACCAATAATTACTTTAACTGTAAATGGACTAAACGTTCTAATCAAAAGGCAAAGATGGGTAATTTTTTTTTTTAAGCAAGAACCAACTACATTCTAGTTTCAAAAGCAGCACTTTATAAAAACAGAAACAAACTAAAAGGCTGAATAAATACATACCAAGGCTGGAATGGATATATTAATATAAAACAAAATAGACTTCAAGAAGTATTATTACAGACAAAAAGGGACATTTCACAATGATTTTAAAAGATCAACAGAACACTATATTGGTATACTTATACCAATATAATAAATACACACACACGTAGTAACAGAGCATCAAAATGTGTGAAACAAAAACAGAAGAGAGAGAAATGCATGTTCATAGTCGGAGATCCTAACATACCCCTCAATAATCGGTAAAACCAGATTTTAAAAAATAGTACAAATATAGGAGACCCAAATAACAGCATTAACCCTAATTTAGCTGATATTTATGAAACATTCCACTGATAACTGAAGAATTATATAACCTTTTTAAGTGCACAGAGAACATTCACCAAGATGGATCAAATACTGTGCCACAAAACAAGTCTAAATAGATTCCAAAAAAAATAAATCTACAGAAAATGTTTTGACTACAATGGAATTTAAAGATCAAAATTAAAACATCTAGTGAAACCTAAAATATCTGAAAATTAAACAACCTAATTCTAAACAACCCATGGGTCAAAGAAATCACAAGGGAAATTAGAAAATATTTTGAACTAGATTAAAATGAAAGCATATCAAATTTTGCAGGATATACTAAAGAAGGGCTTGAAGGAAATTTGTAGCATTAAATGTTCTTATTAGAAAGCAAGAAAACTCTTAAACCAATGACCTAAACTTCCACCTTATAAAGCTAAAAATAAAAGTAAGTTAAACCAAAATGAGATGAGTAATAGAGAAACAATTATCTGCCAATGAATCCAACACTTTAAAGTAAATTCCTTTAAAGACACAACACCAAAACTCAAGAAGAAATACCAATTCTGAATAACTTCATATCCATTAAAGTAGTGAATTCATAACCTAACTCAACAGAAGAAAATTTCAGTACCAGATGGCTTCACTGATAAATTCTAGTAAACATTCATGAAGGAATCAAAACCAATTTCAAAAAGTAAGAGAAGGGAATGCTTCCTAACTCCTCTTATGAGAACAGCATAACTCTTGACAGGAAACAGGAGAGAAAATTATAGACCCATTTACCTTATGAACACAGAGACAACAATTCCTCAAGGTATTAACATAGCTATGTTAAAAGGACCAAACATCCTCAGATCAAAAGTATATCATGGGCTCCCCTGGTGGCGCAGTGGTTGAGAGTCCGCCTGCCGATGCAGGGGACGCGGGTTCGTGCCCTGGTCCAGGAGGATCCCGCGTGCCACGGAGCGGCTGGGCCCGTGAGCCATGGCCGCTGAGCCTGCGCATCTGGAGCCTGGGCTCCGCAGCGGGAGAGGCCACAGCAGTGAGAGGCCCGCGTGCTGCAAAAAAAAAAGAAAGAGAAAAAAAAGAGAGAGAAAAAAAAAGTATATCATATCCACACTTAGACCCACTGTAGTAAAACTGCAGAACTGTCAAGGGTAAGAAATCTTAAACTACCAGAAACTCAGATGACTTATAAAGAGGGGCAGATTTTTTTCATCAGCTGCAAAGCTAATAAATCTTAATTGTCAACCAATAAAATTTACACCCAGCTAAAAAGCCATTAACAGTGACAATATAATAGTAAGATTACCTTTAGACATATAAATATCAAGAATTTACTATCTCAAATCCTTACTAAAATAATCATTTAAAGTTGTAATAAAATCTACTCCTAAATATATACTCAAGAGAATTGAAAGTATATGCGCACATAAACACTTCTATATAAATGTTCATTGCAGGATTACTCATAACACACACCAAAGTAGAAACAACTCAAATATCCATCAATCAGTGAATAGTCAAAATGTGGTCTAGTCACAAAATGGAATATTATTCAGCCATAAAAAGAAATAATGTACTGACACACTACAACATGGATGATCCATGAAAACATTATGCTAAATTATTAGCATATTAGAAAAGAAGTCAGACACAAAGACCACATATTGTATAATTCCATTTATATGAAATGTGCAGTATAGACAAATTCATAGAGAAAGTAGATTTAGTGCTTGCCAGGGGTGCAGGGTTACAGGGGTGGCGACTGACAGTCAATGGGTAAAGGAGTTTCTTTCTGAGGTGCAGAAATGTTCTGAAATTAGGTAACAGTAAAAGTACAATTTTGTAAACATACTAAAAACCACGGAACTGTATCCTTTAAAAAGAGGAATTCTAGGGCTTCCCTGGTGGCACGGTGGTTGAGAGTCCGCCTGCCGATGCAGGCGACACGGGTTCGTGCCCCGGTCTGGGAGGATCCCACATGCCGCCGAGCGGCTGAGCCACGGACGCTGAGCCTGCGCGTCCGGAGCCTGTGCTCCGCAACGGGAGAGGCCACAACAGTGAGAGGCCCGCGCACCGCAAAAAAAATTAAAAAATAAAAAATAAAAATAAACAGAGGAATTCTAGGGCTTCCCTGGTGGCACAGTGGTTGAGAGTCCGCCTGCCGATGCAGGAGACATGGGTTCGTGCCCCAGTCCAGGAAGATCCCACATGCCACGGAGCGGCTGGGCCCGTGAGCCATGGCCGCGGAGCCTGCGTGTCCGGAGCCTGTGCTCCGCAATGGGAGAGGCCACAGCAGTAAGAAGCCCGCGTACCACACACACACAAAAAAAAAAAAAAAAAAAAAAAGGAATTCTATGGTATCTAAATTATATCTCAAAAAAGAAAATAGAAAAGCAAAGAAAGTAAGGTGCAATTCAGGAGCAAAAGTCAGCCCACATAGAATGAAAGGGATAAGTGAAATGTAAAGTTAGAAAATTTAAATAACCTGTGACTTAAAAAAAAAACTGTTGGTTTATTTCTGAAAGATAAAACAAATACTAGAAAATAATCTTGACCTAGTGGAGGTGAGGTTGGAGATTTCAGTGAAGAATTAATAGTGAGCTATGTCCTTGTTATGTCCTCAAGGAAGACATATAAAACTTAATTAACTATTAAATACATATCCCATTTCTGGTACATTAAAAAGAATAGAAATATTCTCAATAAGCATAAGACACAGGGAGTAGATATACTCAAAAGGTAAACAACACATACGTCCCTGTCACATTTCAGAAGAAATCACTGAATGATTTGATCATTCAGATAAATAGTTAAGAAGAATCTAAAGAAATTAATGGCAACCCCGAGCTCAGACAAAGAACCTATATCATCCAACCAGCAAAAGAATAAATACCCAATCCATACAGAAAAATCTCTCAGACCAACAGACAATTGAAAAATAAATAAAAGGATAAACAACAAAGATGAACTCTAAATCCCAAAATAAACCCTTTTACAAGATCACAAGAGGAAACCTCCAGAATTAAGGTTTCATAAAGACCATTCTCTGGCCATGGTGTAACTCAATTAGAAGATACATAGTAAAGAAAAAGATTTTCATCTTAAAAATATATAAATTTAAGTACGTTAAACTACTCAAAAACAAAAAGACAAAATCCTTGTGGCTGTAAATTTTTTAAATACTTTTTGGATTTTAAAACATATGAATAAATATCCTAAACAAAAAAATAAGTGAATTTATTTTAATAAACAAAGAAAAATCTAAAGATACTGAAGATTTAAAAAATAAAGCACGGGGCCTCCCTGGTGGCGCAGTGGTTAAGAGTCCGCCTGCCGATGCAGGGGATACGGGTTCGTGCCCCGGTCTGGGAGGATCCCATGTGCCGCGGAGCGGCTGGGCCCGTGAGCCATGGCCGCTGGGCCTGCGCGTCCGGAGCCTGTGCTCCGCAACGGGGGAGGCCACAGCAGTGAGAGGCCCGCATACCGCAAAAAAAAAAAAAAAAAAAAAAAGCACGTATACGATGTGGCTAAAGCTGTACTTACAAGGTAATTTTACAGCCTTCATTAAAGAACAAGATGAGCTATTCAACTCAGTAAGCTAGGGAAAGAACCAGATAACGTCAAGAGGGCAAAAGGAAATAAAGAGCAAGAAATAAAGTAGAAAGCAAAGATATAAAGAGTCAGTAAAATTAAAAACTGATTCTTACAAAGAATCAAATGAGATAAAATATCTGTAAGGAAAAAGGCACAAAAAACCAAAAGGCATGTTAAAGGTATATAATCATAGATCCAGTACAGGTTTTTAAATATCCTAAAATACTCTAATATAAAAAACTTTAGGCCATAATTGACTTAAGAAATAGAAAACATCGATAAAGAAACACAAGGTAATTCTCTAATGAATAATCAAAGAGCTCCTCTCCTATCTTAAAAGGAAACAGAAGTCCAGAAGATTTTATAGGCAGGTGAAACAAAACCTTCAGAAACAGAAAATCAAAACACAGAAAATCCAGGGATTCTTCAACTGTTCCATAATAGGAAAAAATATTAAGTTGGTTACCTTTTCAAGTGACTATTGTAAGCCTGATTATGAAAAGAATTTAACAATGTACGTAATAACACACTGTGACTGAGTAGGGCTTATCCCAGAAATGCAAGGATGGCTTAACATCAGATGATATATTAATATACTACACAATAAAATATTTAAAGGGGGGTAAAATGACAATCTCTAATGAATGCAGAAAGCACATCCCATACAATTCGTTAACCATTCAGGATTAAGAACTCCTCACATGCTAGAAATAAGAGAACTTTAACCAGAAATAACAGAATTTTAACTTTAAAACAGTATCTTAGCAGGACATCCCTGGTGGTCCAGTGGGTAAGACTCTGCGCTCCCAATGCAGGGGCCCAGGTTCAATCCCTGGTCAGGGAACTAGATCCTGCATGCCGCAACTAAGGCGTGGCACAGCCAAAAATAAAAATTTTTTAAACAGAAGTACCTTAGCAACTATCTACAGCTTTCTTTTACTTAATAATAAAATTTTATAGAACTTTCAGAATTAAAAATAAAATAAGAATGCTTGGGGGCTTCCCTGGTGGTGCAGTGGTTAAGAACCCGCCTGCCAATGCAGGAGACATGGGTTCGAGCCCTGGTCTGGGAAGATCCCACATGACGCGGAGCAGCTAAGCCCGTGCGCCACAACTAGTGAGCCTGCGCTCTAGAGCCCGCGAGCCACAACTACTGATCCTGTGTGCCACAACTACTGAAGCCCGCACGCCTAGAGTCCATGCTCCACAACAAGAGAAGCCACCGCAATGAGAAGCCCGTGCACCGCAACGAAGAGAAGCCCCGCTCGCCACAACTAGAGAAAGCCCGCACACAGCAATGAAGACCTAACGCAGCCAAAAATTAATAAAATAAAATTCTTAAAAAAATCCTTGTTGTTAGTAACTGATATTCAACATCGTACCAAATGGTCCCAGCCAAAGTGATAAAGTAACAGGTACGAATTTGAAGAGGAAGAAAAATATAATCTCCCCTATTTGCACAAGATATAGTTATCTACATATAAACCCAAAAGAGTCTATGAATTTTCAACCAAGATAGTTTGACAAGGTTGCTAGATACAAACGTGAAGCATAAAAGCCTTCCTGTGCACAAGTATTAACTAGTTAGAAAATATAACTTTAAAGAGATCTCTCTAACAAGAGGAACAAGAAACTATAGTTTCTAGGAATAAATCTAAGAAAGACTGTGAAAAACTTTAAAAAAGTGAGTAGCAAAACATACCGAAGAACCAAAAGGTGGGGAGAGGGGGAGAGGATCCCATTTGAGCTCCTGCCCTCCCTCCCTCTCTCTCCTGATTCATTAATTTCCCCTTCCTATTAGCTTTCTCGCAGCATCACACAACATACTGTAATTTCCCCTATCTTAAAGCAAACAAACTCTGGAGCCTACCTCGCCCTCCTGGTTCCCTTTTCTAAAAACCGGTCCTGAGAACTGCCTACAGTCATCACCTCCAATTCCTCTTTTCCCATGCTGTCACGAGCCCACGCCCGGTGGAGCCCCTGGACGCCCCCAAACAGCTGCTGCCATACCTAGTGGTCAATTCTAGGTCCCCACGACAGCACAGAACACAGTGAGTCACTTCCTCCTTGAAATGTTCGTCTCCTGCTTCCAGCGCACCACTGTCCCTTGCTCCTATTTTCCTGGCCACGCCTCTTCTTTTACTGCATCTTCATCTCGTCTCAAGTTCTATATGAGAACGTCCCCACGATCGAACCTTCACATCTCTTCTCTACCTACACTTAGTCCCTGGATGACTCCATCCTTCCCCGGCTTTAAAAACCAAGCACATACAGACATCTCCCGCCGGAGCATATGCCCTAAACTCTAAACTTGTAGACTCTGCCTGCCCACACCGCCACCTGATGTCCAAAAGGCATCTCGAACTTAACGCGTCTAAAGCCCAACTCCTACTTATCCACCCCCCCAGCCCTCCCCCGCGATAAAAACCCAAGCCGAGCCCTAAGCGGTCGCACCTGTCTGAACAATCCGCTGATCCCATTCTTCTCCTTCCGTCACATCCAATATCCTACCCACGCATAAATCCTGCCCAGCCCCACCTTCAAAACAGACCCCAAGTGCAGTCACTCCTCACGACTCCATCACCCCGCCACCCGGGTTTTGAACACCAACATCTTCTGCCCGAGTTATCCTGCCAGCCTCCTGACCAATCTCCCAGCTTCCTTCCTAGGCCTGCCATGGTTTGTTCTCCATGTAGCATCCAGCACAACCCTTTAAAAATTTTAAATTGATTATGTCACTCCTCCGATGGCTTTCCATCTCAGTAAAAATAAAACTCGGAGTATTCAGCACATCTACAAAGGGCCTGCCTAGGTCCCACTACCGCCCTGACCTCAGGTACCATCCCTCTCTGCTTCCAGAGGCACCAGCCTCCTTGCTGCTGCCCAAACTCGCTAAGAACACGCCAACCTCTGGGGGCATTCCTTTGCTTTCGAGTCCCAGATGTCACCTTATCAATGAGGCTTTCTCTGACAATTTACATAAAACTAACCCACCCCCAAGCCACTAGCTGTATCCCACTGAGCCTGCCGCCCCCGCTAGAATCTAAGCTCCTTGGGCAGGACTTTCATCCGTCAGCTCCACTGCTGCGTCTCCTGTGCCCCAGACTAACCCATGAATGCAACACAGCATCAACCCAAGCCCAACGTGGAAGCGGAAGAACGCACCACCAAGAACAGCTGAGCCATCTTTCAGAAAAAGAGAACAAGATCGAGATACCTGGCACGGCAATTATTACAAAGCCATACTGATGGCAACAGTGTGCTGTGTGACCAAGAAAAGACAAACACCAGGTGAGCAGAAGAAACTGACCCACACACGTAAATGAAAACTTCACGTGTGGCAGAGGGGCAAACGGGAAGGGGAGAGCGCGACTAGTTCAATAAGTGGTGACAGAAGATTATCCAGTTGAAAAACAAATCAGATCCCGACTTCACACCAGGAAAACAAACGGCAGGCTTTTGCTACCGTTAGAAGCAAAACGTTTGGATGAAAAGATAGAAGATAATGATCTTGGTGTAGGAAGGACTTCCTAAACGAGAAACAAAATGAGGAAAATAAGACTGCATTAAAAGGTAAATTTTCATTAATTTGGTGGGTGAAATATGTAATTGTGTGACAGATTTTAAAATCTTTAATGAAGAGTGAGGACACAACACAGATGAGAAAACATTTGCAAGATGAATAAAAAAGAGGAGCATCGATTACAAAGAACTCCAACAAATCAAGAAAAAAGCAGAAGAAAAATGGACCAATAAATAAAAGGTTTTTATAGAACACTCCACAACTCCTTCAGTGTTAACTTCTATGTGTCTTCTGTTAAACAGCATGGATATAATTCTATTTTCATGAAATAACTGTGACCTGTATAATGCACTCTTCTACCTGTATCTATGCACAAAGCTGTCCCGAATGATGGGCCTTGGCTTGTGGTAGTTAATCTGGGTGCTAGAGCAGTGCGTGACTTCTTTTTCTTTTTTGACTTTTTTTTTTCTTTTTTGACTTCCATCTTCTTTCCTCAATAAACATGCATATAGGGCCTTTACATACAAACCACGAGTAAGGTGATGAGACCATGAAATTCAAAGCACCTGCCTGCCAAGTGGATGTCAGCTGGTTCAAGTAGTGACCTTAAAAGGCTAAACTCTTTACTTCAAAGAGGCTGCTGAAAACACAAAACATTCTCAGAACTTTCTCCTCTTTTAGGATTGCACGCACAGTCTTTTTTTTTTTTTTTTTTTTTGCGGTATGCGGGCCTCTCACTGTTGTGGCCTCCCCCGTTGCGGAGCACAGGCTCCGGACGCGCAGGCTCAGCGGCCATGGCTCACGGGCCCAGCCGCTCCGCGGCATATGGGATCCTCCCAGACCGGGGCACGAACCCGTATCCCCTGCATCGGCAGGCGGACTCCCAACCACTTGCGCCACCAGGGAGGCCCACGCACAGTCTTTTGAATATCCCCCATGGTGCTAAAAGTTCACAAAAATGAATTTGGTAATGAACCGGGGTAATTCAAAACTATACGGTCTAGTGAGTTAAGTTGATGACATGGTGTACATCAAATATGGTTTCCCACAAACACAATGAAGTGTCCTGATAAAGAGCCCATCAACAGGCCTCGGGGTTGCTCCCTCTGCATCTCACTGATTCTCAAACTTCCTACTTTCTACTTGCTAAATCTACTTGGCCCTGAGAAAGCGGTTATATGATGAACGATGCTACTGGTGACAAAACAACAGGCTGGTTTCTTTGACACTGGTGCTTCCTTGGTTCTTTGGGATGGTAACGCTGGCTACTGCAACTCAGACTTTTAATGTTTGTACTGGACACGTCTTTCCCTTTAATATATTCTCCAAACATGTTTTTTTGTTTTATTTTTGGTTTTTGTTTATTTATTTATTTTTGGCTGCGTTGGGTTTTCATTGCTGCGCGCGGGCTTTCTCTAGTTGTGGCGAGCGTGGGGCTACTCTTCATTGCGGTGCGCGGGCTTCTCATTGCAGTGGCTTCTCTTGTTGCAGAACACGGGCTCTAGGCGTGCGGGCTTCAGTAGTTGTGGCACACGGACTCAGCAGTTGTGGCTCACGGGCTCTAGAGCGCAGGCTCAGTAGTTGTGGTGCACGGGCTTAGTTGCTCCGCGGCATGTGGGATCTTCCCGAACCAGGGCTCGAACCCATGTCCCCTGCACTGGCAGGCGGATGCTTAACCACTGTGCCACCAGGGAAGCCCCCAAACGTGTTTTAGTTTATTCTATTTCTTAAAGAAAAAAAATCATAGTAAATGTCAAATCATCATTTATATTCATCATCTTTGTAGAAACTTTCAAAATCTCTTTTGGACAAAATTTTGACAAATGGAATCTCTGATCTTTCTTCTCTTTTCATCAATGTTTTGTGCTTCATTATAGCCACCTGTTTAACCTAAAGTCTTTGGTGACAGTCAAAAATTGTTATCTGTGTTGACGCATTAAGTTCATGGCTCCTTGCAAATTTGCTTGATCTCATACGAAGCTGATTCATTTTCTACCCTATAATTAGTCACTCATTTTTAGGTTCATACAAAAGATTTCTAGGCTGCTGTGCACAGGAAACCTACAGGCTACCTCAAAATTACAGGTAATTACTGTGAGCTCCCACAAGCTACGTGAGTAAATGTCATTGTTTTAGTCACATCTTCTCTATGTCTGCTTAGTGATCCCAAGGATGGAGACCATGGAAGAAAAGGCAGATGAGGATCCTGCTTGCTTTTGTGACTGAACTACCATCACCTGTTAACTTACACTACAAAGAGTTTAAGAAACCCTTATAACTCTAGCAAGAACAATCAGGGGGTTGCTTTTTCTTTTCCTCTGGTTAAGGTGTTAAGTGTGTGTCTTACAGAAGAGCATCTTGAACACCTTAGCTTTAACCCTAACCCACCGAGGTGATGCCTCCTGGACTCTGAGAACCCTTTATAAAGCGCGTGAAAGGTCCCCTACATATACTCAAATCCACTACTATCACATCATTATTCACTGCTCCTCAAAACTTAAAAAGGTTGTTTTAAGGTTTAAGCAATCTTCATGTTTAAAAGGTATGGTCATAAACTTGCCTCAGGAAATCTTTCTAACGCCATGTTGAACAGACTCATAAATCACTTGAGAACGTTTACTAAATAGCTCCTACTAACTCCTGCTAATATACATGCTAACATAAATCAAAAACAGGAGGAGAGTAAATCTTCCTACATGTTTGCTGCTCTTCTGTATCATCACTAACGTCTTACACATAATGTACAAGCCAACACCCGAGGGGATGACGTGTCCGTCCTACACTGATGATGAAGCTCAGCAGGGGTGAGAAATCCATTTTCTACCAAAGACAAACGAGCCACAGGGAAAGGGGAGGGAGGACGAATACAAGAGTAGCTTAGTTTATAGATCGAAAGTTGATTTGCTCTGGAAAGACAGAAGGATTCTATTGTTCGCTTGGTTTTTCCATTAAACTTCTGAGAACAGGTCAATTCCATATCATATGACGGAGGGCATCAAACAGGTGGCGGGGGTGGGATGAGACGAGTGGCAGAGGAGTGCGAGGTGGAAAAGACACCAACAGCATCTCACTTCCCCAACCCAGAGCTAGAGAGGAACGAAAATGCAAGACAGAGAAAACAAACAAAACTTTTTGATCATTAACCCTACAACCATCTTCGGGGCCGGGAAGCCTGTGATACACACGTCTCCTCAGAGGCCCACAAGCCCCTGCACGCAGCTCTCAAGACCCTTTCTCCTTAGGCAGCAGGTGCTTTAGTTTGAATCTCTGGAGTTCCTGCCCCCGGGGATTCAGAGGTGCCTGAGGCCAGCCAGGTCACAGAGCTGGGCCAGCAAGAAAGCCTGTGGGGAGGCGTGGCCCCGGCATCTTCCCCAACCCGGGATGCTACTAAGGCGAGAAGCCTAACTGAAAACCAAAGGAGCTTCGGACAAGGGGTGATGCCTCGCTACTCCTGCAGCAAAAGGGAAGGCAGCCTTCACTTCCGCTGGGCCTCCATGCGGCTTCAGAGAGCACCCAGGGCTCTAGCTGACCTCACGTGGCCCGGCGATGGTGCCCGGCACTGGGCAGCTCCTCCAGGAGGGCGGAGGACACAGCCAGATCCCTCCTGCCCAAGACTGGTCCTCACAGGTGGGCATGGGAGCAGTGCCCCGTAGGCTGGCAGGATCCCAGAGAAACATGGTCACACTGCAGAGAGGTGGAAGGTGGAGCGAACACAGGAGGGATGGGAATTCCCACCTCGGTTCTGTTCCCACCCCAGTCCCTAGGCTGGGGAATGAGATGCGAGTCAGGGGGCAGCAAGAGCCCTCAGCTGCCTGCGGGGCCACGCGAGCATCCTGACTCTCTCCAGGGTCCCTCCTCCAGCACTCAGGGGGCACGCTTCCCGGAGGGGAGCTCCACTCTAGAGAAAGCTTCTTAAAAAGTTAACTAAACTCCAAGACACGACCCTCTACTGCAGCAGAAATCAGCCAAGCAAAGGGCTCGAGGGCTTAGCTTTCCTTTAGGTGGGGTCGGGCCCGCGACACTTGGATGTGGGAACAGCCCTTCCCGCACCCCACCCGGCCACAGGTGGTTCCGGCCTTTTTCTCTCCCAGGTCATCCTCTGGACAAAGCTGGGGGGGCACTGCTGTGAAGCTGCCCACTCACCACCACAGTCTCTCTGTTGTTGATCTTGACCCGGTTCCTGGGTCAGCGGAACCTCCCGCCAAGGTGAACGCGCACGCAACACCCACACACGCGTGCGCACACCCACACACGCGTGCACACAGTAACAAGATCTCGTTTCCACCATCTTTCGCTCCTTCTACAAAATCATCACAGCCTCATCATCTGTAATCGGAGCCAACCTGGTCCTACTTAGGAGGCACTGTTTCCCCTGGGAATACACTTTTCGATCTGTGCCTGTCAATTTAATCAAAACGTTCTCAGAAAGCTCATTTATGAGCTGAAGCTAGTGGTGCCGAACGGTGGCGCGTAAAATAATTCTGGAGACTTTTTCTGGAAGAAGCGATACACGTCCTGTTCTAGGTAGCACCCCTGCCACTACACACACGCCTCTCCTTCCTTAAAAATGATCACAACATAGCCCTGTACCTGGTGCTCTGAGTTCAAAAGCACACCTGCATGAGGGAGGGAAGTCAGAGGACAAAGCCAGGGGCCCATTACACTGGCGGAGAGCTGGAGAGCCGGCTGAGCGCCACCGCAGGTGTAGGAGGTGTCTGGCAGCCCGGGGCGTTCCCTCTGAAGCGTACAGATGAAAGGCGAGGTGGGCCAACGGGGCAGCCGGACGCTCCTTCCCAGAGCTTTGAGCAGAGCAACAAGCCAGCAGAGAAGCCGGGTCCAGAGACCAAATGGGATGAAGGAAGAAGCCTCGGCTCAAAGGGCACCTGGTGGAGGACGGAAATCAGGTTGGAGGGACCAAGCTGGACGTGGGGACAGGAAATCCGGGAGGGAGAGAGGAATGAAGGATGGAGATGCCCAGAAGACAGGACGTTTTCTAGGGGGCTCTGGCCCAGCCCGTGGGTTGGGAGGAGCGTGAAGCAGACAGGCCCCTCCACGTGCTCCCATGACCGACCAAGGACCAGCACCATCGCTCTGCTGAGCAGAGAAGCAGGCGGCAGACCTGAGATAGAAACAGCTCCTGCGCCTTCTCTTCAACTCCCAGCAATGAGACGCCTTCAGCTAGAAAACAAATCTCTTTAAACTTCAATGGTAAAAACAATGACTGAAACAAGGTTTTTCTAAAATTTTTCATCAATAACACAATTCAAATATTCTCATTTACATTTCAGCAAATCACCTAATCCTTCCTTTACCCAGCATCATCATGGAAGATAACAGGGCAAGTCCCTGCTCTTAACCTGGCGGGGGGACGGGGACATACCCAGCAGGGGATGAAGAATTGTACGAAGACACCAACTTCCTGAAGCATCAACCTGACCCAAAGATTCAGGGAGAAGTGTTAGCTGGTAGTCACTCTTAAAACACTTGGTGTCAAACCAAAGATCATCCTCTGCAGGACGCGGTTAGCTCCACAGAGGTTTCAGGGTACCAGGAGGATTCAGAAACGGGCCAGGCTGTGACCCCCCCCCCACTCCCCCCTCCATCCCCCTATGAGCACCACTTGCTCTCTCTCCTCTGGAAACTCTGGAAAACCATAAAATTAAACTGAGCTTTGCCACTTACATCCCAAAACTTTTTACAAATTATTTTTGATAGCTCTTCTCAACATACCGTTTTCCACTTTGTAAACATGGCCTTCACAAGCTTGAGGGGACTCAGGAGCCCCTATTATCCATGACCTGGAGGTGCCATCTCACGAGCAAACTTACTAATGTCAGCTCACCTCCCTGCGGCTGCTCCCTTTCCCTTACCAGATATCTGCTTCTAACAAGCCAAGGAAGCCGCATACTCGAAGCACATCATGCCGAAAATATAGGCAAACGGTCTCCAAGAGAGACCCAGAGTGTTCAGTGCGTATGGGGTGTGACAACTTTTTACAGCCAAGAGGACTTTTTCTGTCTTGGTTCTCACATATTCTGAACAGCTGAAGCTTCCAGATCAGTTACATGCTAAGATAAGACATGCTTCTGCCTGCAACTCTGGGATGCACTGAAATCCTAAACAGTAACCTACTGATGAAAAATGTTAACATTTTAACCAGAGACATTCACGACCTGCAACCAACACTGGGAGGCTTCATCCAACAAACACTGGAAACTACCAACCTCTTGAGGATGTCACATGGCAGAGACTGTTATAAATGGAGAGAGACGAAGAGTAAAGACATTTCCTAAGTATACTGAGCTGACTTTTCCAACTAGAGAACACTACTGTTAGACATCCCCCCACCCCACTTTTCACCAGTGGGTAAACGTAAAAAATGCTGCGGCCAACAGTTCAAATACTCTTTTCAGGAACACAATTTTCCTCCAAATTATTTGTGTCAAGTTTAGAAATAACTTTCCTCCAAAACACCATATGGCTTTTCAAACAAGATACCTAAATGCACAACTCTCACATATATGGTATAATTTCAAATAATGCAACTCCAGTCACTATAATATTTGTATTTCAGCTAAAAGTCAGCAATCATTGACTGCTCACCACATTCCCGTCCTCAGATTAGGCACTACAATCAACCAAACAATAGGCAGCCAACCTTTCCAGGAGAAAATATACGTCATATTATTTAATACCTAGAAAAAGTAATAAATAAGCAAGTACAAATTATTGTAATACAAAACAAAGGGGAAATTAGTCACATGGAGTTTGAAGGGAAGGATTCCTGCTAACAGTGAACTCTGATGAGGTCCTGAATGAGGACTGACACTGAGGCTGGCAAGCTGGGGAAACCACCATGTACTGAAAAAATGGCAACACAAAGGTACAGAGGAGGGATGGGGTGTGTAGGTGTGGACCAAGTTAGGCCAACAACTATGGCTTCACTGGTCCAGACCAACTGAACAGGCCAACCTCAGGCAAAGGAAAGTTAGACAAGATATGCCTATAGGGCTTCCCTGGTGGCCCAGTGGTTGAGAGTCCGCCTGCCGATGCAGGGGACACGGGCTCGTGCCCCAGTCCGGGAAGATCCCACATGCCACAGAGCGGCTGGGCCCGTGAGCCGTGGCCGCTGAGCCTGCGCGTCTGGAGCCTGTGCTCCGCAATGGGAGAGGCCACAACAGGGAGAGGCCCGTGTACCGCAAAAAAAAAAAAAAAAAAAAAAAAAAATATATATATATATATATATATATATATATACGCCTATATATCAGGGCGGGCAGAACGAAGATGTTGAACATTTTGCTTCAGAAGCATTTGTTGTAACTATTATATCCATTTTCCTAAACAGTTCCCTTGAAATCTAGTTTACACTTTATTTGCATTCTCAGTATCTTTAGGTAAATCTCAAGCATCGGCTCAAGCCCTTGATCCCTAGTCAAGATACCACAAATTCTAATTCAATACGTTTCTTCAGATTCTGGGAAAAAAAGCAAACAAGGTTCCAAAGGGCACTGTCACTGCAAAATAACAGATCTTCAATAAAATGTAATTCTTAGCACTTCATTGGGCTTGCAGGAAGCAAGGAAAATATCCAAATGCCCCAGTAACTCCTCCAATCCAACCATAATGACTGAGACAATCATAAAAACAGACAAACATCAAAGATGAAGAAAGCAAGCCACAGACTAACAGCTTGGGGGCAGGGATACCCAGAATATTTAGAAGTAAAAAAATGTAAGTGTTGAAATTAAAAACTTAATGGATGAGTTGAAGAGTGGATTAGACACAGCTCATTAGTGAATCAGAAGTGAGATCCAAGGAAATACCCAGAATGCAAACAAAACAAAAACAAGGAAATGGCAACAAGAGGGTGAGGATGAGGAGATCTAACAAGTGCCTCCTTGGAATTCCCGAGGGAGAGTTTAGAAGCACAGCGGGATCTGATGGTAAGATGGCCAACAATCTTTTACAACTGGCAAGGCACAAATCCACAAGAGAAGCACAACGTATACCAAGATTATTAATAAAAAGAAAGTCACACAGAGATACACTGTAACAGGACTAGAGGACACCAAAGTCAAAGAGAGGATCCCAAAGCCACCAGAGACAGAAGACAGACCTCCACACTGACAGCCTCCTCAAGAATAACGGGGAAGCCAGAGGACAACGGAATAATAGCTTCAAAATGCTGAACAAAAATAACCAAGTAACTAGTTTTATTTGGAATCAAGTCTATTTTTCAAAAATGAGGGCAAAAGAAAGGCATTTCCAGGTAATCAAAAAACTAGAGACTTTTCCACCAACAACCCCTCCCTAAAGAAATCTCTAAAGGATATACTTAAGGGGAAAAAAAAAAGAATCCCAGAAGGAAGTTCTGAGATAGAAGACTGATGATCAAAGAAACTGGTAAAGACATAGGCAAAGCTAAAGAAATACTGTCTGTATGCAACAATAATGCTCTACTTTGCGAGGGTTTTTGCACGGATGATGATTAACACTGGAAAATAATAGTATGTAAATTCAGGGGTGGATCAGATTTAAAGTATCTCAAGTCCTTGCACTGTCAGAAGTGGAGCTAAAATATTAACTTTAGGCTTTATGTATGTAAAATTTCAAGAATAGCCACTTAAAGACTACAATTACCATGCATCTTCCAAACCCGATCAGCGAGGTTTGAACACAGTTTCACCATAGGCTCTGGCTGAAGCAGAACTGAGTTTGGCAAAAACAATGTCAAAGTCATCAATGAAGGGTAGTGAAACCCAAGTCTTGGCTCAAAGGTCTCAAGAACAAGTTTATACTTTGGGGGTCATAGATTCCCCGAAAAACAGAGGAAAGCTGCTTATCCTCTTCCCCCAAAAAACACTCTTAATACTTGAACAAATTTTCACACCAAAGCAGAAGACTTTTCCCAGACTCCCTAGAGAACACGGGCCTCCCAGGCCTTGACCAGCTTAAAAAGCTGGAGAGAATTAAGTTGGTGTGGGAAACAGTACAGTTGGAAGTTCCCCCATCCTCGCATTAAAACCACACATGTGGGTGAGGGACTAAGCGCTGGGCGTCATGTTTGGGGGAGGGGAAACTGGAAGTAAGTCATTCATTTAATTCACTCTTTCATTAAAATGTATTGAATAATTCACCAATTATGCAACTATCGAAAAATGTGAACTGTAGAAATTAATGACCAGAAAAAAGGTCCTAGTTTTAAAAACTGTACGCACCAATCTTACAATCTGGTGGACAAGTACGCCATACGGTGAAGACAGCAAACAGACATTCCAGAAACAGCCCTATACCTAACTACCGAGTGTTTTTAATGCTCCCTTCCTGGAATGACTCAGATAAACACCGGCAACGGTCAACGGGCCCACAAAGGACTTGTCTGGTCCACCTGGAGCCTGACTTCTTCAAAGGCACATCCCGACCCCTCAGTGTTGTCGCAAACAGACCAGTGCAATCCAGAGGCTCCTAACTCCACCCACATTCCAGAAAGAAGCTTTCTGAAGCGGAGATCCCTGTCTCCATCCAAACACTGAAAACTACAAGCTCATGGTCTGGGCCCCAGAATCTGCATGTATTCTATCTTAACAGAACCTGCAATGATGCTATGTGCCTACAGATACACACAATATACAAATGATGACTCCTTATTCACAGAAACTCGACCGGTCTAAGTGCAGCTCAAATACTCAGAACTGAATGAAGTATTTCCAGTGCACCATGAAAATACGTTCAATGGTTAAAATCATTACAGAGCACGAGGAAAAGATTAAATGATTCTTAGGTATCACAGCAAGAAGAGAAAAACTTATTCGAGTACACAGGACCTGGAAGCAAATTCAAAGGAAAACACAGGTGATGTCTCCACACTCCTGCTCAGGCAGGAGTATTCTCCGCAATTCACATTTAAGAGAGTGTGTTAATGTTACACACACACACACACGTGACTCTATTACCACACAATCAATCCCAGCAGTCAAATAACGCTTTCTGCTTTCTTATTTTGGGGGATCTCAATCTCAAAAGCCAGCCAACCACACACGGCAGACGCTGGTCCGTCTTGACCAACACTCACGGGGTCTCCTCATGTTTGTGACTAGCATCTGGACCACACGTGCGGATCTGACTTACAACTAAAATTCCTGCGGTGCGCGGGAGAGGTGCAATCTCATCCCAAAGTAAGGAGAAGGATCCGAAAGACTTAACTTTCCCCCAAATCCTGATTATCCTTCCAAACCAGTCAACTTGAAGACACGTTTTATAAGCCAGGTATAATTTCATTCTTAAGAGCTTACTTCCATTTTTGATTGCCTGAAACATGCATGTGTTGGATAAATGTTTTCTCAGAAGGCCAAGACAAGATCACTGGCTGGGATCTCCTGAATTTTAAGTTAAGCTATTACAGTCGTTCTCAGGGGGGAAAAAGCCCACACCTGATGAGAAAAAGGAATGATTAAGCTAAACAAGAACGCCGCTTTCATTGTATTAGATTCCTTTCTCAAAGCACATGAACTCACTCTTCTGGTGGTTATTTGGCCACTAGATAAATTAAGATCCTTTTGATCTTTTCTCTCCTTTGGTGATATAATCAATATAATCAAAGGAAAAAAGGTTTGGTTTCAGGGTTTGGGCGCGGTGTGGTTTTTTCTTTTCCTTTAAGAATGGAAAATAAAGATGTTTCATAGGGTAAACGTAACCACTTAACACCTGGCTATAGCGTTTTATCAACTCTAAACTGCTTTCACATGCTAATGTCATTCAGGCTTCACAATTCTTTGAAGGAGTGATTATCATTCCCATTTTACAGATGAGAGAGTTCAGAAGAGACAATTACTTAAGACATACAGCTCTTCCCTTCCCAACATAGAAGGGAAGAGTGGAATCCACAACGTCTGGCTCTAAGTCTAGAGCTAGGATTGGAGCTAGAAGGCCTTTAACTATGCCACGTCCCACCCTCCATACACCCAACCCCAGTAGAAAACTCAGCTCCAGAACAGTCGATCATCTAAAGCAGAGGCTAGCAAACTAAGCCCTGGAGGACAAATCAAGACTACTGCCTGTTTTTGTAGAATCCATGGGCTAAGACTGTTTTTCACTTTTTTTTTAGTTTTTTTTGCAGTACGCGGGCCTCTCACTGTTGTGGCCTCTCCCGCTGCGGAGCACAGGCTCCGGACGCGCAGGCTCAGCGGTCATGGCTCACGGGCCCAGCCGCTCCGCGGCATGTGGGATCTTCCCGGACCGGAGCATGAACCCGCGTCCCCTGCATCGGCAGGCGGACTCTCAACCACTGCACCACCAGGGAAGCCCAGTTTTTCACATTTTTAAGTGATTTTTTTTAAAGAGGAAGACTATTTCATCACATGTAAAAGTGACACGGAATTTGAATTTCACCGCCCATAAACAGTTCTACTGGAGCACGGCGCTCGCTCCTCTAGGGCATGGCCGATGGCTGCTTCTGGGCAACAAAAGCAAAGCTCAGCAGTGGTAACAGACTGCCTGGCCTGCAAGGTCTCAAGTATTAATAACTACCTGGTCCTTTACGTAAAGTTCGTGGACCCCTGATGTAAAGGATGCTTGTCTTTTTGTGAAGACCAGAAAGTTCATAGCATGGGTAAATTTAAAAAACCTGTCTTCCCTGATCCCAGCTGCTGGAGATGCAGGGGGTAAATCAATTCTGTCCTTCAACGAACAGTAGTAGTTCTTCCAATTTGGGGAGGCTGATGCTCCATCCTATCTTCTCTAGGCTCTGTTCCCTTATTTTTTTATTCACAAGGCACAGTTACAATAAGCACTTACACATTTACTAAGGACCTATCACCACATACCAGGAACCATGCTAAGTGTTGGAGATCTCACTTCTTTTTAGGTGAGAAAACAAAGGCTTCACAGTCAGGTAACTTGCCCAAGTTCACGGGGTTAAGGCAGACCCGTGCTCTTACCATGCCAAGTTACTTCAAAAACCAAGACTTTGAACTTCCTCCTCTGCCAGTATATCCCTCTGGAATTGTGGAGTTGGAGGCCAAACATGAAACTTCTTCGATTTAGGCATAACTGGACAAAACCAGGCAACTCATGCCCCAGGACCTGGCTACTAACATACCTTAGTGCTCCTGACCGCCCCCCCGCCCCCAGACAAGCTGCCAGTCAGACGCAGTGCTTACTTAACAACTACTATCATTTCTGCCTCTCAAATAATACTGCCTTGATTACAACAGTACAATTCTCTACCTTTAGAAGCAAAACCAGGCCTCCAGGAGGCATGTTAGATCAGGTAGAACACAATAATAACCACCACTTTCTGAGTGTTCTCTCTGGGAACCGCAGGTATGCTTTACATGTTTTTTTCATTTAAACTTCACAGCTCTATGAGGTAAGCTTTGATCCCAATTTTACAGATGAGGACACTTTCAACGTTAATTTGCTCAAGGAGACAGGGGTGGATTTCAGTAACTAGGTTTTCTGACTCCAAATCCAGGCTCTCAATCGCCAGGCAGAGCTTTCAAATATCAACTTTCAATTCTCATATAGTCACAGTGTTGCCTACAAGTAAAGGAGAAGTGAGAAAATTCACCTTGAAATATACTGACCACACTGTTTACTGTCATCTCAACTCTAATAACTTTTTCCCAAAACGAAAACTCAGAATCAAGAGTTCAATTGTGCAGGTGTGTCATTTTTCTGCAATGTACTTAGTTCTTCCAACAGATGCTCTTTGAGGGCATGCACCGTTCCCGCCCCTCATCCCTCCCTAGCTCCCGACGGAACCTCCATAGGGTAGGCATTCAATAACACATTGAATGAACACAAACTTTGTACAAAATGTGACTTATAAATGGATGCTGCCGGGAGAAGGGAAAACCTGAAGATATACAGTAAGCAAAGAAAGAACTAAATTTAGTTCATAATGCACTGGTGGTAAAAGTGTTGTTTTCAGAATAATTTTTTACACATGAGATACAACCTATGTATAAGGTGCTACCCTCACCCACACACTAATGGAACAAGCTGACTTATGTATTTATAATCACAAAAATGAATGACGAGTGAATACTCAAGCCTCAACTCTCAAAAAATAATCTAATGTAGAAACCAAAATCCCTCATGCTCTCACACTATGTACTTTCCCAACTGCGTGCCTTAGCCTCTACTTCTGGGCCTTTGTCAAACACAACACTTTCCTTCTTAGAAGGGAAGCTTCTTGAGAACAGGGAGGTTTTTTTTCCCTTTAGTACCCAAATGACCCAAGATAGTATCTTGAATACAGTAGGGCACAGCTAATGTGTGAAATGGTTGAACAGAATGGAACATTTTCAGTGCCAGCTAAGGTACACTGACCACGTACAATGTAAGGGGAGGCCAACAACCTTACCACTGATTCTCCAGAAGGCGGCCTCCTCCTGAGAACTTTGGCGAACACTTGCTTTTAAAGCAACAAAAACTTGCTTTATAAAAAAGCAACAAAAAGTTGCTAGAAGGCTATCACTGTTGGCAACAGAGCTCCATTCTGTGCCAACGGCGATAACATACCCACAAGAGAAGACGCCGCAGAAGGCTCACCTGGTCCTTATTAAGGGTTCACAGGGGCCAAGGGGCTCTACTCTTTACAGACGCTTCCTTAAGTCCCTAAACACCCAGGTCCCTAAACGCATCCAAGAGGTAAATCAAGAGTATGCAGAAGTTTTAGTCTCTTACGAAGACCTATTTACAAATACGTATACGCAACAGAAGGACCATTTGTCCAAAAGAACACAGAGCCTTCCAAGCTTCTGTACTCCCAGGAAGTCGACTTCGCAACACGTCAAGAAGTTCCATCGAGGCGCACAAAATGTGCCTCAAGACCCAAACTGATAACCGCACCACTTGAAATCGAAGCTGGCGGACCGATCGCCCACAACTCAGAGTTCCGAGGGTGCCCCTTCTCACTCGCACCGCTGCGGCGCAAATGAATGACGGTGTATCAGCGTTAAATTTAAATTTCCTGGCTCCGGCCACAATGCTAACCTAATTAAAGCATGTGGTCAACGCTTAGCCTTCTCGGTGCGATGTTGTGCATCGCTCAGGCCAGCAGCAGAGTCGGGAGACAGTTGCACCCCTCCTCTCGCCCCCCCAAAACCGGAGGCAAACCCTCCCCAGAGCGCTCCGCCGAACGGCCAGGAAAGCGCCCCCGCGCCGCCCACGGACCCCGCCCGGCGGCGCCGCGGGCTCCGCACCCACCGCCTCGCCGCGGGCACTTTGGCTCCGTCCGAGCAAGTCGCTCGCGTCAGCGCTCCTGCCCCGCGGCCGGGACCCCCGGCCCCGCAACTCGGATGCCACCGCCGGGCCCGGGCGCACGCGCTTCCGTCCAGCAAACTACGGCCGGGGGGGGGGAGGGGGCGGCGGGCCGGCCGTCGGGCGGGGGCCGGGCGGGGCGGCGGGCCGGGGGGAGGGGAGGTACCTCGTACAGCTCCTCGGAGGCCATGGTGGGCGGTGGAGCGGGGGGCGCGGGGCAGGGCCGGCGAGGCGCCGCGCAGCCGGCGGCCGACACTTTGTTTCACTTGGGTCCCTGCGTGGCCTGCGCTTCCTGCTCCGCTCGGCTCCGGCGCCGGTCGGGCGCGGACCGGCGCTCACTCCTGCCGGTGCGGGCCGCCGGCCGGGTTGTGCGCAGGAGCAGCTGCGCAACGCGCCCTCCGCGCCGCGCTCACTCCCCGGCGGGCCGGCTCGGGCTCGGGCTCATCGCGCCGCCGCGGGGCCGGGCCGGGCTGAAGCGGGCGCGGCGGCGGTGCACGGCAGCGCGCTGGCTCCGCGGCTCCCCCTCTCCGGTGTAGTGCAAAAAGCTTCCTACTTGCGACCGAAAAACCTGCCCCGGCTACTGAGCATGCCCAGTGCGGCCGCCCGGCCCGGCCGAGCCGCACTCCCGCGCTCCGGGTTTTCGGGCCGCCCGCGCGGGGGGCGGGGCGGCCGGAGGGCGGGGCAGCCGAGGGGAGCGGGTGGGCCGCGCTCCGGGCGCGGCGGGCGGCCGCAAGGAGCCGGCCGGCAGGAAGGGGAGGAGCCTGGTGTGGGGGCGGGGCCGAGGGAGGCGGGGGCGGGGCTATGGGCGGGGCCAGGCTCGCCCCAGTGCCCTCCGGAGGTCCGGCCGCGCCGCGCCGCCGCCCGCGCGCCCGCCTCGACGTGGGGGCCGGGCCTGGGGCGGGAGGGCGGAGGACGGCGACGCGCGCAGGGGCAGGCACCAGCGGGCCCGACGTTGGGCAGGGGGCCGCGGGGGCGCGCCGGCCCACGTCCGCACCCCGCCGCCCCGACGGCAGCGATGCGCAGCCTCCCTGCGGAGCGCGCGGAGCCCCCGCCCCCGCGCGCCCGCCGCGTCGCTTGTCCGGGCCGGGCCAGCCAGCGGAGAGCCGGCGGCGTGGCCAGGTGGAGCCCCCTCCGCACCACGTGCCCACCTCCCCCGCGGCCGCCGCCAAGACCCGGAGCCGGAGCGCGCGCCCGCGTGGGGCCCGGCGCGCTCGGCACGCGTGCTCAGCGGCCGGCCGGGGGTGGGGGCCGGGGCGGGAGCCCGGCGCAGTCGAGGGCGGCGCGAGGGCGCGGCTGCCTCCGCTCGGCCCGCAGCTTTCCCCGCGCTGGGCCTCCCTGTTCCTCTCGGAGCGTCCGCCTCCTCCGAAGCAGCTGGGAGGAGGGGCCAGAATCCGGGCTCCAGGGAGGTCTGGGTTCCAATGCAACGAAGCTGTCAGTGGTGGTTCTCCTTGGGGGGGAACGGCCCTCCCGGGGCCACAGCGATGGTCAGGCCCTTCCTGCGCTTGGCAGGGCAGAGGGCCAAAGTGGGGCCGGCCCGCATGGCTAGCTCGCGGGGCATACCTGCCAGGACACTGGACGTTTACCCATCCGTGCGGAATGAGGAAGGGGCTGCCTGGCCCGACCGCCCCAAACAGCCGGCAACTCCGAACCTTCCTGCGCACAGAGCGGACCTTCTCTGCGGGGCACTGCAGAGACCCTGCCTCACGTTGTCCCCCACCCCTAGGCCTGGAAGCCCCCGCCAAACCCTCATGTCTCCCAGGGCATCTCCGCTGCCACCCCGTTCCAGGTGCTCCCTCAGGCTCCAATTCGTAACCCAGCCTCTAGAAACCAGGCTCCTCCCACCATCGAAAACCCAATTCGATGGTGCCCCATACGCACAGTTTAGTAACCACAAGGCTTTTCACCCACCCCGCTGAGCTTCCTGCCCTCTCCAGGCCCACGAACAAGCGCAACGCTTGCCCGTAAGTCACTTCAAGTCGAATCACCATTGTCTCCACGCCGGCGCTTCTGCCTGCGATTCCCTCTGCCTGGAATGCCCCCTTTCTACTCTGAACTCCTGCTCCGACGTCACCTCCAAAGCAAAGCCTTCTGACTTCCAGGGCAAAATTAGTCACTCCCTCCCCAGCCACTGAGGCGCGCTCCACTGCGGAGTTTTCCTCGGTATACTCGGTTCTCTACACTCTTCCCTCCCATTTCTACACGATGACCTTCCCCAGATCTCGTCTTCCAATTCGACTCTCCAGCCCCCCACACCATTCTCTACCTACAAAATAAGTTTTTATTCAGTGAGTTGGAATTCCAGTGTCCACAGCAAAGCCCCTGACACATGATACACCTCCGATTCCCATTACCAGATGCTTCGACAAGAGAATCACAAATTAAAGTCCTCACCTCCTCAACCCGTCCAGGCACCCTCTCTGATGGCCCAGCCAGTTCTCTCTGCCCTCCTCCAAACATTAGCGCTTCTTAATACATTATTTGCTGCATCTGCTTCTCGTCTCTCTGGCACACAAATTCATCAGCCTAAGTTGTAAGCTCCTTGAAGGCAAGGACTAGAACTTTGTATACCCTACAAGTCTCAAAGCAATGACTGCTCAGTACTGCAAGTGCTCACAGGCTTGCAAGAGGTGGTTCAAAGTCACACAAGCACAATACAACATGAGTAAGAAAAAAAGGGATCCTCAATATAAAACGAACAGACACATCTCACCTAGAAACCTATATACAATCCTAGACCGATGTAAATATAAAGTCCCCACTGTTACCAAGGGGAGGGGAGGAAGACAGGAGGATGTAAAGACAACCACAGCTCTACTCAGATACTGAGCTAGTACATAGGCTATATATACAATCCTAACCTAAGGAGACTTCCCTCATTGTGGAAAAAAAGGGAGGGGGGATTACAGCATAAAAAAAGGTAACTCCAAAAAGTCAATGTACACGGACCTTTAATCCTGATCACCTGGGTTATCCATGCTGCTGTGATTAGCTGTCAACATCAGGAGGAAGCGCGGGGTAGAACTCAGCTGCGTAACGAAGCAGGAGCCAGCCATTCTCCCAAGCACAGGTCTACCTTTCTCCTCCAGTGATCAGTCGGTTTCCATCTTAATTAAGAACAAGGCAGAGGAGACCTGTACTAAAGTACTCAACTAGTGACTGAGAACTTGAGGTCAGCTGTCCACTGTGTTCCTCTCATTCCTCCTCCACCTAAAACACCCACTGGTTTATTTAATGCTGTTTTGCTTATGTATATACTTCACCTCGTTAGTTCGATTTGTCTTACTTTTAAGCAAATTCCACTCCCTTCCCTCACTTTTTAAATATAAACAACGTTTTATCAGTGCTCATAACAAGCAAATTATGTCCAAGATTATTTAATAGCTTTGAATTTACACCACTTTTTATGAAATAGTGAAGTTTTGCAGTAGTTACCATGACCACGTGTGTGGGTGCTGTGAAAGTACTTTGAGAATAAAAGTGCACTCACATCCCCTAAACACATCAAGGAAGACATCTTTCAGCACAACAGTTTGTACTAGTAAAATATACAGATCTTAAAAATTATAGAAATGGTTGAGAAGCAAGATGGTGGACACATGCGATTAAAATACACATATACTCATTCTAAGCTTCACTTACCTGATCTGAGTTAGTGGTGGAGACCAACATGCACCAGTTTACTCCTTTTCCAAATTTATCTGAACGATTGGTATTCGATAACCGGTACCACTCAAGATAAGACTCTTCAGATCAGGAGTTAGAGCCATTCCACATCTCGGCAGAACAATGACTAATATTTTAAATTAAAGGTCCTTTCCTTTCCCCACTCAACAGCCCAACCAATCACTTCTTCAATTTTCCCAAGAATCTGCATTTCATCTACATTTGAATCCCAAGGCTCCTGAAAGGAGGTGGGGGA
Organism: Mesoplodon densirostris; assembly: GCF_025265405.1. Taxonomy (NCBI): domain Eukaryota; kingdom Metazoa; phylum Chordata; class Mammalia; order Artiodactyla; family Ziphiidae; genus Mesoplodon; species Mesoplodon densirostris. Next base: position 3,950,404 of record NC_082670.1, on the reverse strand, counting down.
TGGGGCTGGAAAGACAAAAGAAATGGAAAATCTAGCAACTCCTCCTAGCAGAGTCAAAGGCATTTTAAGGTTGGGTGACTGGGGAAAAGGGCTGATAACAATCCCCTTCAGCAGTTCTGCGCCCCAAAGCGTAATCTATCTTGGCTACCTCCAACAAAACCTAAAATTTAACTGCAGTTTTTATCAAGAAGTGACCCGTTTGTTTCTTTGTGCACGCTGAGGCCAAAGAAAAGTTAAATACCATTCTGGTTATAGAGCGGTCACTTCATAAATCTTGGGGAAATTGCTATCTCAATCACTTACTCAAAAGAAAGTAAGAAAACTTCAGGCGTGACAAAGCAAAAGAGAGAAGCGCAGAAAGCCAGTCATAAGATGAATTCGGGTGCTAGGCCCTTCTCCAAATTTGGAGCCAAACAGTTCTTCCTTCCCTGAAAGCTTGAACTGGATACCAATGCCCCCTTCTTTTCAAGACAACCAACAACCTCTGATTCCTCATTTCAGCTGCTGCTTCCTTCCCTGGCCAAATCATCAATTTCCCCATTTCAACCGGCAACTTCTCCCTGCCTGCATCCATCTTGGTCCCAGGTATTATTCTCTCTTTTTTGTGGAAGCAAGTACCTAATCCAGCTGCCACACTGCTGTTTCCTGGCCAAACACTATGACGATTTAATCTCTTTGCCCTATTGATAGCAGTTCTGAGACTTCTTCACATTCGATTTCACCAATTTCCTCTTAGGCTGAGGTTCCACCACTGGCAAAACCTCATCAATTTACAATTAAGGGTTATTTTCTTTCTCAACTAGATTTAGTGTTTAACTGCAATTCCTTTTTCTCTTTAGCTAACGGTGATTCTACCCAAAGAATCCTTGTAATATGTCTCCGTTGTACCTTCCTTTGATGGAAACAATCAAGACTAATGAAATTTTTCATTTGTAACTTTATACATTGTTCCACCTTCTGGAAGGAGAAAAATAACCAAAATTCATAAAGAGTAAATAGCCTTGAGACACTGCCATGACAGTCGGTTGACTTTATACCAGGGCAGTAACTAATTCATTCTGGATTCCTGAAAAAAACATCAAATGTAAATGTCCCTTGAATTATTGTGATGGGTCATTATGTTTGTCACTCAGGTGAGACCATCCCAGTAACCTCATTACCTTCTGGACTTTTCTAGAGAGAAAGAGATTATCAATCAGAGAGCAAGTGGGCAGAAGATGAGAGCAGACATTCTGGCTGGTAGCACCAGGTGCACAGGAAGCAATGGAACCCAGAATATGCCCAGGACCACAGCAGGTGGAGGTTGAAACCTAAAGCAAAGAGTAAGTGAATCTGAAAATAAAGCTTGAACCACACCAACATATGGAAGCAGGTACTGGGGCTTGATTGTTTTCAATCACTAGTATTGCTCAGTGCAGAGGTTCTCAAACTGTGGTCCGCAGACCAATAGCAACAGCTTCACCTTGAAACTTATTAGAAGTACAAATTCTCTACCACCACCCACCTACTAGCACCCAACAATCTGTTTAACAAGTTCACCAGGTGATTCTGATGCACACTGAAGTTTGAGAAGCACTGGTTTAGAACAGTTTTATTTGTTTCTTTGTGGTGGTGGTTTTTTAATTGAGCTACAGATTTCAAACCAGTAGTGGATCTTTACATTATTTTAGTAGCTCTTGATTAGCATTTTTTAAGTGAGACAGGGTGGAATGGATAGAATGGAATGAACTTGGAAAAAAAATCAGAGTGCATCCATCACTCCACTAGGGTGGAACTACTGCTTCCATTAAATACACACATACTTTTAAATATATAGATATATATATGTATATAGATACACACACATGCATATATATACACACACACATACATAAATACACGTGTATATTATTATACACTAGGTCGTAATGTAAAAGACATTTCTTACATTTTGATCAAGACCAAAAAATTTGAAAACCACTGTTTGGGAGATGGGTAACAAACCCCTGCAAAGTTGCATTGCTAATTATATGTGAATGGTATTGCCAAAGTGCTCTAAAACCATTTTCTTAAATGGCTTAATGATCCCTTTTTTGCAGTACAAATTATTTCTCCATAAATGCTACAAATGTGTTCAGACCAGGCTCCTTTCTGAATTATCACATATTCTAGATTAATATATTTTGAACTAAAGAGGATTTATAGTATATATTTTAGACCTTTTCTTTCTGAAGAATGTAAAAGCTTTTCCAAAGAATATCTGTAACTGACTGTGCAAAGGGAATGCAGTTTAATTTTGTAAACAGCAACATTAAAAAAATGAATAAACAAATGAAAAGCACTTGCCCTGTGCCAGGAACTGTTATAAACACTTTACAAATATTAGCCTCTTTAATTCAACAGCACCTAATAAAAATTATAGCTAACATTTACAAAGAACCCTCAGTAATCACATCTATCCATTAAATCACCTTTTGGAATAGGCACAATGATTGTCCCATTCCTAGTAAGAGGGGACGCTAAAATTTACACTCAGGTCCAGGTGACTCTAGGGTCTGAGCTCTGAACTATTGTTATAGTCCTTCATTCATTCATTCATTCAATAAATATTTACTGACCACTTATTGTGTGCCAGGCTCCTTGCTAATTAATGTATATACAATCATCCCGGGTCTCAGGCAGCTAATAATCTATTGCAATAGATAAGCATTAAATTATCAGGTAAAAAGTCACAGTTATAAATCAAATCAAGGAAAATTGCAGGCAGCTGTGAGCACATGTGACCTGGCCATGAGTCTGGTCTGCTGCTTCCCCAAAGACAGTGTCCCTCACCCCATGGACACTCTAGACATGCTTGGACACCAGCAGAGCAGGATCATTGAAAAATTATTTTCAAATAATTCGATATCCAAAAAAAACATCCAAATAGCCATCATGGGAGAAAGCAACATTTTGACTTCCCTGCAGTTGCTTTATAGTTTAACATTTAAAAAATGAAATATTAGACATTCTAAATGATATCAAGAATAATAAAACAAAAGCCTGTGTACCCACTCCCCAGCTTAAGAATATTTCCATACGCTAGCCAATACTTGAAGACACTGGAATAATTTATGGAAGGTGGGGAGTATACCATATTCTGTTAGTATTTAGGGCTTGTTTAGTTGTTGCTTTTTATAATGAATTTAGATTTACAGAAAAACCGCCAAGATAGTATAGAGATGCCCATATATCCCTCAGCATTTCCCCTAGTATTAATGCCTCACATTAGTATGGTACACTTGTCACAATTAATGAGCCAACACGGATACATTATTATTAACTAGTCTTCATTTCGATCTCCTTAGTTTTTACCTAATGTCCATTTTCTGTTCCAGGATCTCATTCAGGACACTGTGTTACATTTAGTGATTATATTCCCTTAGGCTCCTCTCGGCTGTGACAATTTCTCAGATTTTCCTTGTTTTTGATGATCTTGGCAGCTTTGAAGAGTATTGGTGGGATATTTTGTAGAATGTCCCTCAAGTGGGATTTGTCTGTTGTTTTTCTCACCATTAGTTTGGAGAGGAAGACCACAGAAGTAAAGTGCCTTTCTCATCACATCAAAGGTACAGACTATCAACATGGCTTATCACTGCTGATGTTGACCTTGAAGGCCTGACTAAAGTAGCACTTGGCAGGTTCCTCCACTGAAGTTACTACCCCCAGACCGCCCTTTCTATTCTAGACTGTTTGGGAAGTTACACTGGGCAAAACACACTTAAGGAGTGAGGACCTGTACTCCTGCCCTTTGAGGACAGAGTATCCACAAAAATTATTTGGAATTCTGCACAGATTTATCTCTTCTCCCACAATTATTAATTATTCAATCATTTCTATTAATATGAACTCACAGATATATATCTTGTATTTCGGATTATAATCCATACTTCTTTACTTATTGTGTTACTCTGATTGTTCCAGCTTTGGCCACTGGGAGCTCTTTTGGGCTCCTGGACCTGATCATTGTGGGGGGCGGGGGGGGTGTATGTGTGGGTGTGAGCACTTCTTTACTTTCTGACATTATTAGATGCTCCAGGCTCATCTTGTATATGTTCTCCCCCAGTTCTAGAACCAGCCAGTTCTCCAAGTAGCCCTGGCTCCTCTTATTTAAAAATCATATTAAAAGCAAGTTCTGGGTACTAGCTGTGCTTGTTGTTACTGGGACTTCTTTGGTTTTTGATTAGGTCGTGACTAAGCTAGTGAGCTAAAATCTAAAGGATGAACTAGGTAAGAGGATGATGGAGATGGTCCCAGGCTGAGGGAAGAATGTGTGCAAACCCCTAGATGTGGAAGGAGCACGTCTCTGAGAACCTGAAAGGAGCCAGTGGGGCTGGAATGCAGAGAACAGGAAGAGGGACATAAAATGGAATTAGGAGACAGGCAAGTCTGGTGGATCATGAAAATGTCCTGGGTTTCTTGAGCAATGATCTGATCTGTATTTTCACAAAGGTTGACTCTGTGAAGAACAGATGGTTGGGGCAAAGTAGTTAGGGAATTATTACACTATTGCCTTAACTTCAATGCTTATTTTTTAGATATCAAATTATTTCCAAATAAATTTTTGGTGAATACTTTGCTGATGTCTAGCATACTCAGCATGCCCATGAGGTGATGGACAATGCCTTTAGGACCTCCAATGCAACACTGAATAGAAGTGGTGATAGTGGACATCTTTTCTTGATTTTAACTACAAAAGGAAACTTTCACTATTAAGAATGCTATTTGCTAAAGAAATTTTATAGGCATCTTTAATCTTTAATCAGATTAGGGAAATTCCTTTCTAATACTAATTTTCTAAACTTTTTAAATTAAATTGTGAATGGATATTGAATTTTGTCATCTATGGAAATGACCATATGATTTCATTCCTTCATTTTGTAAATATGTTGGCTTACATTCATTATTTTAATTTTAAATCAATTTTCTCTTTCTGGAATAAACCAAAATTTTGGTTTGGTTGCATTGTGCTCTTTATAAATTGCTAAATTTGTTATGCTAATAATGTGTTTAGGATTTTGAATCTATGTTCATGAGAAAGATTGGTCTGAAATTGTCTTTTCATATGTTCTTGTCAGGTTTTGATATCCAGGTTATACATATCTCATAAGAGGAGCTGGCATACACTTCCTCCTTTCCAATTTTTAGTTTGTGTATAAATGCCATTATTTCTTCCTTTATTATCTGTATGCATTTTCTTGTAAAGTCATCTGGTCCTGGAGCATTCTTGTTGAAAGGCTTTAAGCCATAGATTCAAATTTATTAATGAAGGAATATTCAGGTTTTCTATTTCTTCCTATGTCAATTTATCCGTTTTATTGAAATTTTCAAATTTGATGGAATAAAGTTGTTCAGAAAATTTTAATATTGGTAGGGTCTGTAGTAGTGCCCCATTTTTCACTTTTCAAATTATGTGTGACTTCTCTCCTTTTATCAGCCTTGCCAGGGCTATATTAATTTATTAGCCTTTTGAAAATACCAACTTTGTACTTTGTTGATTCTCTGTTTTGGAAATGTCTACTCTATTTCATTATGCTCTTACATTATCATCTCCTTTTCACTTTGGGTTTTATTTTTTGTAATTTTTCTAATTTCTTTAAATGCCTTTGTTCATCAACTTTTAGTCTTTCCAAATGTATGTATTTAAACCTATAAATTCCTCTGCATCCCAAAAGTCTTGGTGTTTTACATTTTCATTATCATCTAGTTCAAAATAAATTTCCATTTCCATTGTGGTTTCTTCTTTGACGTATGAATTTTTTTTTTTCTTTTTTTTTTGCGGTATGTGGGCCTCTCACTGTTGTGGCCTCTCCCGTTGCGGAGCACAGGCTCCGGATGCGCAGGCCCAGCGGCCATGGCTCACGGGCCCAGCCGCTCCACGGCATATGGGATCATCCCAGACCGGGGCACGAACCCGTATCCCCTGCATCGGCAGGCGGACTCTTAACCACTGCGCCACCAGGGAGGCCCTGACGTATGAGTTATTAGAAGTATGTTTTTAATCTCAAAATATAGAATTTTTCTACTCTTTTTGTTGTTTTTATTTGATTTCTGGTTTAATGGCATTGTAGTCAAAGAACATAATCTGTAGAATTTCAATCCTTTGAAATTTGTTGAGACTTATATCCCAAATATGTTCAAATTTTATTAATATTCTACATGGCACTTCAAAAGATTGTGTATTTTGCAGATTGTGTTTATGCAGTGTTATTTATATATATAATTTATATTATATGATTTATTATATGAATCATATACTAATATATAAATTATATTTTATCTTAATTATAAACAATAAATTTGGATATATTAATATGTTATAATAAAGTTTATATATAAATATATATATATTCAAGTTTAGTATTTATGTTATTCAAATCATCTCTCAAGATAGGTGTGTTAAAATTTCCCAATATGATTGTGAATTTGTTTATGCCTTTTTAGTCCAGTTAGTTTTTGCTTTACATATTTTGAAGCTATTTATTAGGTACATACAAGTTTAAACTGTTATATCCACCAGCTAAATGAAGCATTTTGTCATTATAAAGATACTAATCATGCTTTTGACTTTATGTCTATTTTGGCTGATATTAAGATACCTATAACCAACTTTTAAAAATTTTATGTTTGTATGATAGATAAATCTTTCTCCATCTTTGTATTTTTTTGTTTTGTTTTGTTTTTTTTTTTGATTTTTGCGGTATGTGGGCCTCTCACTGTTGTGGCCTCTCCCTTTGCGGAGCACAGGCTCCGGACGCGCAGGCTCAGCGGCCATGGCTCACGGGCCCAGCCGCTCCACGGCATGCAGGATCCTCCCAGACTGGGGCACGAACCCGTGTCCTCTGCATCGGCAGGCGGACTCTCAACCACTGCGCCACCAGGGAAGCCCTCCATCTTTGTATTTTTAAACTTTCTGGATCCTTATGTTTTAAATATGTGTCTTATAAGTAGCAATTTTGTCTTTAAATTCAGTATGACAATCTTTGTCTTTTAATTGGGGTATTTAGTCCATTTACATTTAAGGTAATTAATAATATGTGTAGTTTTGATTCTACCATATTATTTAGTTTCTCTATTTATCCTGCCTATTCTATGTTTTTTTTTATTGATTTGTTTCAGATTGAGAACTTTAAAAATAATTATTCTATCTTTTTTCTCTTTCTTACCTTGCAAGTCATATGTTCTTTTACAAATTATATAGTGGTAACCCTAGAAATTATAACATACATCTTTCTCTTAAATAAGTGTAATATTAATAATTTTATTTTTTTCCCGGACAACACAATAACCTAAGAAAACTTTACACATTTATTCCATGACCTACTGAGCCTGTCCCAATACTATTTATTCCATGTTAATCCTTATTGTTGTTTTGTATCTTAATTCTCTATTTTACATGCCAAAAGTCATTATAATTATTGATTTATATAGCCAACATTTATTTAGATTCACCCAACATATTTAACCTTTTTTATTGCCCTTCATTTTTTTACTGTATTTCTAATCTTCTGTCTGGAATCATTTTCCTTCTGCTTGAAGAACAATTAATATTTTATTTATTGAAGACTGCTGCTGATGAATTCTCTCATTTTTGTTTGTCTGAAGATGTCTATTTTACCTTTTTATGGAAGGCTATGTCACTTAGTATAGAATTCCAGGTTGGCAATTTTCTTTTTTTTTTTTTAATTAAATCATCAAGCTTTCCCCACAGCATTATTAAGATATAATTGACAGGGACTTCTCTGGTAGTCCAGTGGTTAAGACTCCATGCTCCTAATGCAGGGGGCCCGGGTCCAATCCCTGGTCAGGGAACTAGATCCCACATGCTGCAGCTAAAGATCCCACATGTGGCAACTAAAAGATCCTGCATGCCGCAACTAAAGATCCCGGACGTGGCGATGAAGATCCTGCATGCCACAACTAAGACCCGGCGCAGCCAAATAAATCAATAAAATAAACAAATATTTTTTAAAAAGATATAATTGACATATAATATGGTATAGATTTAAGGTGTACAACGTGGTGATTTGATACATATATTTTGCAAAGTGATTACCACTATAAGGTTAGTTGACACCTCCATCACCTCTCATAAATATAATTTTTTTGTGTTTAGAACATTTAAGATCTACTCTTAGCAATTTTAAGGTATATATTACAGTATTGTTAACTATAGTTGCCATGCTGTATATTAAAGCCCCAGAACTTATTCCTCTTATAACTGGAAGTTTAAATCATTAAGATTAATTGGTTCTGGTGAGGTTCCAGTTTAGTTTGAAAAGGAAAGAGTACAAACACTTGGCCATTAATCAGTATATGAGGTTCATGAATCATATGTGTTAGGCATGTATAAGCCTAATGTCTGTAATTCATGTGTATTCAGTATTAAGAATATACAAAATATAAACTGGTCTAACTATTGTTATATAGTTGAGCTCTTTAGGAGACCTAATTTATCCGAAGCATTAGGATGTATAATTAGTGTATCAATTGTCTCAAATGCTTCCCTTCCTGTCAGGTTTCTTCTTGGTCCCTTTATGCTAATTTCCCCATAGCTCAGGTTTGGATTTTTCACACTGAATAGATCAGTTTCACATATGCTTTCCTCTATGCTGGAAATGGGTGGGCTGTCCCCTACTTTCCTGAGTCTTCTTATTCTTTCCGTATTCATTGCCAGCTCCGTGAATATTTCCCTAAATGAAGGAAGCTTTTTTCTGACCAATCTGTAAAGAACCAACGCCATCCGCATTTAGCACTAAACCCATCAACACTGCACAGCATAAACATTTATTCTTGGGTAGGTTTACTACTTGGATCATCATCTTTTCTTTTTAAATTGCCATGCTGGTTTTTGTCTTTGTCCTTGTGTATGTTTGATGCATCTGTACTCTCTGCTTTAGAGAAAGAGAGAGAGAGCTCCAAAAGAAACTAGCCAACAACACTGTGAACCCATGAGCTCCCGCTATATAGGGTTCAGAGATGATGGTGAGGTTAAAATACCATCAACTCTACCAGCACATTCTCTCTGTTTTTTAAAATTTCAGCTTTATTGAGTTATAACTGACAAAGTTGTAAGATATTTAAAGTGTATATCACATGATTCGATATATTGATACATACACATTATGAAAGGATTTCTCTTCAACTAGTGAACACATCCATCACTTCACATATTTTCTCCTTCTCCTTCCCCTCCTCCTCTCCCCTCCCCCTTCTTCTTCTTCCCCTCCTCTTCCTCCTCCCCCTTTTTCTTCTTCTACTTCCTCTTCTTCTTCCTCCTCTCTCCTTCTTCTCCTGCTTCCTCCTCTCTCCTTCTTCTCCTTCTTTGTGAGACCATTTAGTTTCTACTCATTTAGCAAATTTCAATTACACAATACAGAGTTAGCAACTATAGTCACCATGTTTTACATTAGATCCTCAGACCTTATTCATCTTATGTGGAAAGTTTGTTCTACCAGTGCTTTCTTACAATAACCTTTCATGGAGCACTTAGCAGGGGGTGTTCTTTCTTGAGTATAGAGGATATAAGGTATCCAGTTGAGGTCAGTTCCTGTAGATAAAAGATTGTTTCAACCCCAGGTTGACTGACTAACTTCAGCAGAAGAAGCAACAGATTTGCTTTTGGGAATAGAGGTAAAATAAAACTAATCTATTCAAGGAAAGTTATTGTCAAAGTCTTAGAATTTCTAAAAGAAAAAGAACAATGCATTCTTTTAGTTTAAGCACTAGGATATACAAAGTTACTAAAAATAAAAAGCTGAGAACAATTTTAATGTCTAATAAGCATGACTAAATAAATTGTGGTACCTTTACATAATAAAATATTATGGGCCCCTTAAAAATAAGATTTTTTAAAAGATTGGGAAATGCATACATCTTAATATTAAGCAAAAGGACCTGAACACAATGCATAAAATATATCTGCAAGGATGCAAATATCAAAAATTTTTAAAACTAGAAATATTAATTTTTGTTAGGGAGGAGAACAGGGTGACGGAGGGACAGAGGTCAGAGAAGGCTCTTCACTCAGCTTTAAATTATGTGAATGTATCACTTACTTCTTAAAAGTTAAAATGAGTAAAATGAAGAACCAGGAAATATAAAGCCTATGAAATATAATTTCAACTATGCAAAGATGGACATAGAAAAATATCTAGCAGGAATTATACTAAAATATCAATATGATTCTCTCTGGAATTACAGGGTTTTATGTCTGTATTTTTGAGAGATTTTGGTAAAAAATGTTATTTTTAATGAAAATAAATTTTATTTGAAAATAAATGGAAAATATGAAAAATTTTAAATGTAGGAAACCTATTTTAAAAATCTTTTAAAGAACTATAGCTTGGGACTTCCCTGGTGGTCCAGTGGGTAAGACTCTGCAGTCCCAATGCAGGGGGCCTGGGTTCGACTCCTGGTTGGGGAATTAAGATCCCACATGCCACGGGGCAACTAAGCCCACGCTCTGCAGCGACTGAGCCTGAGTGCTCTGCAGCCTGTGTGCGACACAGCTAGAGAGCTCGTGCGCTCCAATTAAGACCCAACGCAGCCAGGAAAAAAAAAAAAAAGTTTTCCTCATTTTCTTGCAGAGTTGTGCTTGGGAATCAATGGTTTAGATGAGCATCATTTCAACTCTAAAACTGTATGATTCTAAATATAGAAATAGGCAACAAACTTAAATAGTCTGAACTTATAGTCTATACATTTATTCATGTCAATCAATTATGGATACAGTGGTGGTCCAAACCAGTCATTTATGCTCACATAGAGCTCACAAAGATGGTGACTCTTCAGTTATCAAATAGGCTTCGTAGTTTCATTTTTCAGTACACACTGATGCCACTTATTGGCCTGCATGCTCTATATGTCACTGAAAAGCATGATAAGCTATGAGGCAGACAAAAGTAACTCCATTTTATCAAAGAATTTGAAAGTGAATTCACACAGTTGATTGGACTGGAAATCAGGTATTCGTAATTTCAAAATCCATTATCTTTTCATTTCCTTTATCAGAGTAATTTGCTTCCTTTAATATTATATTGTTTGTAGATGATTTACATGATAACTCATTCCAAGCCTCTGAGGGACATAAAAGATGTTTGAAATCAATCCTTGCCCTCCAGGAATTTAAAATCAGGCCAAGGAGGCAAGATACAAACACACACACACACACACACACACACACACAGGAATTTTCCTTACAACAAAGGCAACATACAATTGAGCTGAATGAGTAATGCGAATAATAAACACAGTAGTTGAGCTTTAGAGGAAGGTAAAAACCACAGAACCAAATCAGAAGCTTGAGTTGGGCATCTCAAGGGCAAGAGGTGGGAGAAAATATTATTTCAAGCAAGGAAAGACTATGAACAAATGCTTAGAAGGAAAATAAAATGCCTTTTCCAGGGAGCACGAAGACTGCTGGGCTGCCCGGGCTGATAAACTTGGATAAATAGGTTGAGGTCGAATTGTGGAAGCTTAGACTGTTAGGCTAACGACCTGAAGACAGTGTGGTCAGCTAAAGGACAGACAAGTGGTGCCCTCTGGAAGGTTCATCAGTGGTGATTCCGGGAAGGAGGGCGTGCACAAAAGTTAGAGGCAGGGAGAGAGAAGACAGCGGTTTTCTGGAGACTCTAATGAGTGTGTGAACTAGAGGAAGGAAGAAAGGAAAATTAGGAAGAAGCAGCATTACAGGACCTGGTGATGGATTCAGTATGAAGGGTAATGAGGGGGGAGGACCAAGCAGGTACCCAAAGTTTTAAGCTTCCATATTTAGTAGGAGAATTATGGTACCATAGGCAAGAATAGGGACAGAGCAAAAGTTTGTTTGGGAGAAAATAAAGAAAATTTAACTCTAGGGATAAGTTTTGGGAGGCAGCGTAACCTGACAGGCCTGCGTTCACATTTTAGTTTTGTAATGTTGAAAAAAGCCCAGCTGAAATCAGGGCAAGTTTCAGTGCCCCCTCATTCCTAGTTTCCTAATATGTAAAATGAAGGTGGTAAAACCCACCTATACGATAGTTCAGAGGGTTAAAAATGAGACCTGTTTTCAAAGCACCTGTTGTAGCATGCAGTGTATATAATCAATAAAATGACTTTTTTTTTTTTTTTTTTTTTTTGCAGTACGCGGGCCTCTCACTGCTGTGGCCTCTCCCGTTGCGGAGCACAGGCTCCAGACGCGCAGGTTCAGCAGCCATGGCTCACGTGCCCAGCTGCTCCGCAGCATGTGGGATCTTCCCGGACCGGGGCACAAACCCGCATCCCCTGCATCGGCAGGCGGACTCTCAACCACTGCGCCACCAGGGAAGCCCTAAAATGACTTTTTTGTTGTTGCTAAGCCTTATTATAGTGCTAATGAATAAAGTTGACAGTAATTATTAATGGCGGACATGATGAATTTGATGTGCCAGTGGAAGTATCCAGTAGGTCATCTGAGTGGAGAGGTTGGAACTAAATGAATATTCAGACTGGAGAGTCATCTGTTAACAGTGATAGTTGATGCTTGAAGAAGGATTAGTTAACCTAGCAAGGGAGAAGGGAGAAGAAGTGGCCTGAGTGCTGAACTTAGGAAATGCCCAGAGTCAGAGGCCGTGAGGAGGAAGAGAAAACCTTTGTTAAGACAAAGGCTTAATCAGAGAGGGAGTGAGAGAAGAAAGAGGATGCAATACTACAGAATTCAAGAAAGTGGTGACTTCAACAAGGTAGTTGTGAACATTTCCAAATGTCGCTGAAAAGGCAAGTAAATATTACTTAAATTTTTGAGTGATTTCAAGAATTGGCATGACTGTCAAGATCATACATGTTATATACGGGAAAGAATCTGAAGAAGAATGGACATATGTCTATGTATAACTGAGTCACTTTCCTGTACACCTGAAACTAACACAACATTGTAAATCAGCTGTACTCCAATATAAAATAAAAATTAAAAAATAAAAAATGTGTGTGTTAAATTTTAGGCATAACCACTAATATAGTGGAAATATAATATATTATTTCTAACTCAGTGATGAATAAAAAGAGAATAAAGATCAAATAATCTAACAGAAGATGGAAGAAAGGAGGGGCAAGTAAAAATTATGGCAAATAGAATAAAAAGATCATACATGTTACAAATGATTTGAATAATATATTTTTCAAGAGTACATATTTATCACCTTCAAGGATAGACTTTCTAATTAGAGTAATCAAATATTAATTTAAGAAATAGGGGGCTTCCCTGGTGGCGCAGTGGTTGAGAGTCCGCCTGCCGATGCAGAGGACACGGGTTCGTGCCCTGGTCTGGGAGGATCCCACATGCCGCGGAGCGGCTGGGCCCGTGAGCCATGGCCACTGAGCCTGCGCGTCCAGAGCCTGTGCTCCGCAATGGGAGAGGCCACGGCAGTGAGAGGCCCGCGTACTGCAAAAAAAAAAAAAAAAAAAAAAGAAATAGGAAGGGTTTGTAATCAGCTTATTAAAGTACTAGCCAGAACAGTGCTGTTTATGAAGATAATCTAATGACATTGTAATATACACCTAAGGATAAAAATTGTTGGGAAATAACTCTTTAATATTCAACTACTCCTTCTTACAAATTACACTCTTCCTTTGTTTAATATACCCAGAGAACAAAGAGTCAACTTCAACCGTTCTTTGTCCAAATTCCAAATGATACAGTCAGACTGATTGGGATTTTACTATTTTGCCTGTTGATGAGTCCAAGAGCTAAATGTCAAAGATCAAGAGCCTTATCTACCCTTCAATGTCTGTCTATAAGTTTAAGAGGTCTTATGGCACTAAATACACCTTCTGAAGTAAAGACCTGTCAACCTTGTGGACTTAGAAATATGACTGGTTTACATTCATGGTGCCCATATGTCTCAGAAAAATCACAGCTGAGCATCATCCTCAAGGCCCAGCTGCTACAAGTACTTGGCGTAAAGACTTTGAGTAGCGGCTTCACTGGTAAATGATGCCAGGGACGCCATTCAATTCAGCTGAGATTTATGAAGTTAATACAATTGATTTATAAAAACGAGTTGGTTTACAAAACACAGGCAATACAAAGAGGTAGAAGAAACTGTCAGAGGGAAAAAGGGGTAAGAAGAGACAGCAAGGATAAGATTATTACAGAATACTATATTCCATTTGCTGAGCAAATGTGGCTCAAGTCTCCCAGTGGCCAGAGCAAAGAGGAAAGAGGAAACCTTCCAGTTAGGACGCTAGTGCTGTTGTTCAGAAGATTAAACGGTTGTTTAGTAAAAGCCACAGTTCCCCTGTACCCCCAGGGGAAATTCTCTTGTGGGTCCTCATAAAGAGGAATCTGGGGCTTCCCTGGTGGCACGGTGGTTGAGAGTTCGCCTGCCGATGCAGGGGACATGGGTTCGTGCCCCGGTCCGGGAGGATCCCACATGCCACGGAGCGGCTGGGCCCGTGAGCCATGGCCGCTGAGCCTGCACGTCCGGAGCCTGTACTCCGCAACGGGAGAGGCCACAACAGTGAGAGGCCCGCATAACGGAAAAAGAAAAAAAAAAAAAGAGGAATCTGGTGACATAGCAGATTGGGCTATCAATAAAATCCCTAAGTGAAAGGTAATGACACATTTCCTAGGGTTGGGTCTGATAGCACCCCTCTCTCTACGTACAGCTTAGTCAAGTCCATTCTGCAAGGAGGCAAATACCTGTGATCTAAACACACAGTGCTCTGATGCCCAGATTTGATCCAAAGTTAAAGTTTAGGGTACCCAGCAGAATGGATAATTTGCATACCCTTCAGGGAATTCTCACAAACGTTATTTCTCAAAAAATCAGTGTTTGCTAGAGGACTGGCCAGCAGACAGTTCAAGGCTGCATTCTCTAGTGAGAGCCCGGAGAGCAGGTCTTCTATGTGAGAGGGGAGGCATGCATGCCTGGACCACTGAAGACCACAGGGAAGGAGCAGGTTCTCTCCTGAAGGTGACCTAGTCCAGCTGGGCTCGCAGACGGGCAGCACATGGCCTAGTGACTGTGGACAAGTCACCATCTGACTCCTTTGAACCTGTTTTCTCAGTTTAAAATAATAATGATCTTTAAAAATGTACCTTCTTTTGGTTTACACTCATGTAAGCCAGACCAGTAAGGGTTTTCAAATACAGTCTCTCATTTTGTCTGATTTGGTCCTTACTGCAATATGACGAGACAGGATGGGATTCATCCTCACTTTATAGACAGTGGCCAAAAAAGGAAGAGGGGACATCTGAGGGTCTCTTTGAGGGCTAAGATTCCACAATTTTCACTATGAAACATCTCATCTCTCTGGTCTTCCAGGATCACAGCCTCGATTGTTGTAGGCTTCACCTGCGCTTCTTCTTGGACTAGGAACCCCTAGGAGGCAGGGTCAGGGCATTTGTTAGGAGAGCACCACCCAGGGGCTGAGTATTATCCTGAGCTCGGCCCACACGGTGCACTTCAATCTTCCCGGTTCTGAGTCTTCCTCCCCGAAGTTAGGATGAAAGCCTGTTGTTCGGACATGTAAATGTTTAAAGTTGTCATGCCAGCAGGCAAAAGAGAGTCTGAATGCCTTACAGCTTTAAAGAGCTGTACAGACCTGTGTTTGGAGGCACTTAGGAGCCCCGCATTGCCTTTCATGACATTCACCTCGGGAAGGATGGTCGGTTGATGTCTATCCTCTTGGTTCTCAGCCTCGGGGACAGTCATGGGGCATTAGCGGATTTCTCAGGACCCCCTCCCCCTCCCCTCCCCTCCCCCTCCCTTCCCCCCCTCCCCTGAGGATATTAACACGGGGGAGAGGCTGCCAGGAAGCCCGGTGTCCCGTCTAATTGCCCCACACGTCATTGTGCTTTCATTCTGCAGGGGATTCGTCGGGTCACGCGTGCCGCAGCACATGCTGGGGCCTGGAGGAGCTGTTTAATGGCCACAGAAATAGAGATGCCAGGCGGGCCAGAGGGCCGCTGTGGCCTTGCCCGGCGTTAGCAAATTCATACCGGCCGAGCCAGCAAAACAGTCGCAGGAAATCTGGGCGGGGCACCCCCATAGCATGTTTACAGTCCTGCAACTTGTAAGAGATAAAGACTTTTGTTCAGCATCTACAATGAATGAAAGTGGAGATTTCCTGGATTAGTTTGCATTTCCAAGTATGGTTTCTTCTTCTGTCATTTTGTTGTTTTTCCTGCCCACTGGGAGAAGTTTTAAAACCAAAACTGGTTGGATAGAGTTAAAAGCTGGTCTGTACCAGAAAGGAGCCGCTTATCGTGTGAATTTGCGTTTATTTTCTCTCCTCACCCCTGAACGGGGAGTGCATTTTGTGGGAATATCAGGGTCTTTCATCCCCATTTTCGCTGATCTCTTGGTAAACAACAGTCATCCTCATTATCATCATTAAAGTTCTAGATGTTGAAACGGCCTAAAAGCCAAAGGAAGCAATACTTTGAATACATTTTAAAAAAGGGAGGAGGGGGGCCTCCCTGGTGGCGCAGTGGTTGAGAGTCCGCCTGCCGATGCAGGGGATGTGGGTTCGTGCCCCGGTCTGGGAGGATCCCACATGCCACGGAGCGGCTGGGCCCGTGAGCCATGGCCACTGGGCCTGCGCGTCCGGAGCCTGTGCTCCGCAACGGGGGAGGCCACAACAGTGAGAGGCCCGCATACCGCAAAAAGAAAAAAAAAAAAAAAGGGGGAGGAGGAGCAAAATAGAAGAAGTATATTTAAGTGTTTAAATAAACGTTGCTCTTTTGGAAGAAGTAGCGTGGCATGGAACAGTGCTTCCCCAACTTGAATGTGCCTGCGCAGCACCCGAGGACCTCATGAACAGGCAGATTCTGACTCTGTAGGTCTGGGATGGGGCCTGAGAGCCTGTGTTTCTAGCACATTCCCAAGTGATGCTGACAGTGCTGGTCTGTGGACTACACTTTATATAGGAAAGTACAAACGGACCCTTCTTAGCGACATTTCTACCTTTTTTTTTTTTTTTTTTTTTTTTGCGTTACGCGGGCCTCTCACTGTTGTGGCCTCTCCCGTTGCGGAGCACAGGCTCCGGACGCGCAGGCTCAGCGGCCATGGCTCGCGGGCCCAGCCGCTCCGCGGCATGTGGGATCTTCCCGGACTGGGGCTCGAACCCGCGTCCCCTGCATCGGCAGGCGGACCCTCAACCACGGCGCCACCAGGGAAGCCCCATTTCTAGCTTTTAAAAGAATTTCTGGATTACCCTCATTAGATCATTAAAAGGGATATTTTGCTCAAAACCAAATATCTGTAATTAAAAACTCTAGAAGGACATGTCTGATTCGTGTGTGTGTAAGATAGCAAACTCATGTCTACAAACTTAAAACATGTACAGAATCTTTAAAAAAATTACTTCTCTAGCCTTTACGTTTACACACACTTTTCGTACCCATTTAATATTATTAATCGTACTTATTAATTTAAGAAGAGTAAGTAGTCACTACCTAATTAGAAATGAGAACACAACTGTTCCAAATTGCGGGAAGTGGCATATGCAAAGGGCCAGAGTCTCCCCCCATAGAGAATTTGTTCTCTCAGATGAACTCCCTTATACCTACCTTGACCATAAGGTCTAGTTGGTTCCCGCTCTCTTAGTTTATCTATTAATAAGGCCCCCTTTCACTCTCAAAAGAGTCCCAGTTTCAAAAATCACAGAATCACTCTACATAGAGCCCATACTGCTTGTATAGTCATCTGGCATTTAACACGTTGTTGTCCTGGGTTGCTAAGTATTTCTACTGTGTCCATGTCTTAGGTATCCAATGAAATTATAATTTATTTTAGAGTATCAATAATCTCATTCATTCAGTTGATCAATATGTATGGAGTGTTCTTTAAAGCAACCTGAAGGTACTGTCCATATGCAATTGCAAGTGGGCGTCTGAGCGTGCGTAAAATCAGAAAACACAAGTCTGTTCAATAATACCTGGGTAGCACTGGCAGCCCTGGTAGAACAAATTTATCCATCCATCCACTCAGCCACCTGCCCACCTGTCCATCCACCCTTCCAGCCACCCACCCATCTATCCATCTGTCTGTCCATCCATCCAAAAAAAACTGTATTGAGAACCACTCTGTGCCAGCCTTCGGACTAGGTCCTAGAAGTACAACAGCAATCAAAGCACAGCTCCTGCTCCTAGACTTCTTGTTCCTTCACACAGAAATGTTTATTGACTTATTTTTTTAAATAAACTTTTTTTTTCCAGTTCTGTTTGGAGAAATGGGAACAGAAAATGAGTATCTACTGTGAATGAGCACAGATCTGGAAATACAGAGACCATGATTTTGGCTCAGGCTCCAGAATGATAGAACAGTATGCCTACAAGGAAGTCACTCCACCTCCTGTGCCTCAATTTCCTCTTCTGTAAAATGAAGGCGCTTGATGATTGCTAGGATTCCTTCTAGTCTTACAATTCTGTTACAGGAGTTAAGACGTTTTCTCCTCTCCCATTAAAGATTTCTGGGAAGAGGATTTTAGGAAAGCTTTGAATAGCAGAGGGAATAAGATTGTAGAGCCTTCAGGGATGGTTAATTACTTAGCTTTTGCACATTTTCCTTTTTTATCTTTCTCAACTCTGTCATCAGTTTTACAGTTTACCAAGATTTCCATTTTTGTTTCATGAAAATTTGTTTTTCATTTCTTTGACATCCATCTCTCTGTCCAACCACATCCTTTTTCCTTTCCTGGGTCCCCCGTCCCGTGTCTGTCCATCCTCTTGGCTTTCTTCCCTCATGTCTCCCAATGCCATCAGACCTCAGTTTTTCTCCCATCTCAATTCTTGCTTTCTGTTTACTCAGAGTTCTCTTTCTCGGGCACCATGGGAAGCCAAGTAGACATTTGCTACACAACCTGTGTTATTAATACACATTTTTAATGTTTTTTCTCAGGGGAAGATGGAGCGGCAGGAACCTTACATCTCTTGGAAAAGCTGCCCAGATGACCTGGTGTGTCAAGAAGTTACCTGACCCGCCCTGTGAATGGCATATATCTCTGCAGATTTGCTTAACAGATACTGATTAAACATCTGCTGTACACAGCATTGTGGCAACACACAGGAACAGAGAATCAAAAGAAGGGTAAAATATATTTCTCTTCTTGGAACTTAAAAAAAAAAGAATTAGGATGCAGTGTGACAAATGCCATGCTGCTGTGGGAACATGAGGTAAGAGCCTCTAATGATTCCCGGGGGAAAGCTCCTCTGGGCTGTTACGTCTGACTTCCCAATCACAGTGGCTTCTTCTCTGCCAGCTGCTGCCGGTGCTCCTGACTTAGGGGCCTTGCATTGGTGGGAAAGAGACACACGTTCCAATTCTCTTGTCTGTGTCAGGCACTAAAATCACCACAATTTGAGGTTTCCATTTTGCAAATAAATGCACCGAGTGCTGGTACAGGTTCTTTAGACAAAAGAGAATCAGGATACGGAAAACCAGTTTAGACCTATGCTTTCAAAGCAAAAAATCCAATGCTTAATTTTGGGGAAAATCCATGGTTGAGGAAATGGGAGTTATAGTGGCAGAGGTGGGGCATTAAGGGGCAGTTCGCCTCAGTAAAAACTGCCTTAAAGGAAGGAAGAAAGCGAGGAAGGGAGGGAGGGAGGAAGAAGAGCAAGAAAGAGAAGGAAAGAAGGAGGGCTTCCCTGGTGGCGCAGTGCTTGAGAGTCCGCCTGCCGATGCAGGGGACGCGGGCTCGTGTCCCGGTCCGGGAAGATCCCACATGCCGCGGAGCGGCTGGGCCCGTGAGCCATGGCTGCTGAGCCTGCACGTCCGGAGCCTGTGCTCCACAACGGGAGAGGCCACAACAGTGAGAGGCCCGCATACCGCAAAAAAAAAAAAAAAAGAAAAAGAAAGAAAGAAGGAACAAAAGAGGAAAATCTGAGATCTGTATGGATTTAAATCCTTTTGACTCTCTTCAGTCAAAATTCAGAAGTGTTTTAGGTAATAATCCATTCATGTCTATGAAGTTTTAGCATTAAATCATTCATCTGAGTACCTAGGAGGGAGATCCCGAGACCAAGGATCCAATTTTGGACAGGGATCAGGGCAACATCCAAGAAGGGGGTAAGACCCCGAGGAGTAGCCTGGGTAGGGGCCCCCCTGGTGGGAAGGTGTGGCCTGTGTGGCGCAGCGCAAGGTGAGGACGGCTGGGACCCCGTGCAGGGGAGAAGGTCCACCTTCTGGCCCCGACACGCTCACGCTTTCCCTGGCTCCAGGTGCTCTGGAAGGCAACCACCGCACACCTTCCTTCCCAGGCCGAGTCTCCAGTGAACGCCTAGGACCTGGCCCCGCACCTGCTTCTTTCCTGCCTGCTCGCGCCCCCACTGACCTTTCCAAACCACAGACCAGGGTGTTGGGCTCGGCCCCTCCTCCTCCCGCACCTGCCACCCTTAGGCAGGCACCAACATGCCCGTGCATACACTGCTGTCCAGTCCTGTGTTTGTACCTTAGCTCTGGCCAAACCATCTCAAGACTGCATTAGTGAGAGAGGCCATTCGCTGGGTTCTCTACTGAAAGTCATCTTTCCAACCATCTTCCGTCCTGGAGCGAGCTCTCCAAGCACAAATCTGAGGTGTTCCTCTCCTGTTACCCTCGGGATAAACTCCCAACTGGTCAGCGTGCCACACCAGGACCTTCGGGGTTTGAACGCAGCCTTCGGGCCGGCTCCTGTCACACCCCTACCACGGCCCCCAGAGATGCCCACAGCGTCCTGAACGCACACTTGCTCTGTTCGTGGGCTTTTGCACAAGTTGCATCCTCGTCTGCATGGCCTTCCTGCCCGCCTGCCTGCGCTTGGCTAACTTCTATTTATCCTTCTTGGTCTCTGCTGGGCATCATCTCCCTAAAGGAAGCCTTTTCTTCCCACCATTTCCCCACAAGACGGGGTATGACATGCCTGGTATGTGCTCACACAGCACCTGACCTCACCCCACGAGAACCACCATCTTGATCTCGGAGCGCAGAGCTGGCTTTGAGTCCTGTGACGTTTCCGGTAACTGACACAGTAACTGACACAGAGCAGACGCCGTGTTTGCTGAAGGAAGGAAGGAAGGAGCGGGGGAAGGAAGGGGTTCCGGAGTGTAGGATGATACTCGGTCTCTTTACTCATTTTCCTAAATGCTAACGGCTTCTTCCTCTCCCCTGCCCCTTTTCTGCTCATTAGCACTGTAACACGTGGTTTAAAAATATTGATTAATAATCTAGAGCTGGAGTGACCTTCCTCCTGATGAGACCAGGCTGATCATGCAGGTGATGAATGATTGTCTAGTACTGAATACTTAACATGACTGAGTCATTCCTTTGAGGAAAAGACCAAAACCAGAAATCTGTCACTATGAACAATAGACCACAGCACTTAAGAGATCAGCTTTGGTCTCTGAGAGACCTCAGTTCAAGTCTCAGCTCTGCCATTTGCTATGACCTTGGGTGTAATTTGACCTCTTTAGGTCTTGGTTTCCCTATCTGTAAAATGGTATATACTAAGGAATGTAAAGAATGTAGTTCTAAAGTTCTGAGTAAGGATTTGATTGACATAATCATGAAATCTTTGGAGCTCTTCTTGTGAGAAACATCATCTCAAATCCTGTTCCAACTTGAGAAAGGCTTAGAAACTATGTAAGAAAAGGCACTTTTATCATACTCACTTATGGGTGTTTTATCTAAGTCATAAACTCTCAGGTTTACATGATTACTAAGAACTGTTATAATTAATAAACACTCATGTGTTTCTTATCATTCTATCATCTGACTAGTCACGTCTTTGGGTATCACACCTTGTTCCATGTTTTGTTTTTTTGTTTGTTTTTTTTGCGGTACGCAGGCCTCTCACTGTTGTGGCCTCTCCCGTTGTGGAGTACAGGCTCCGGACACGCAGGCCCAGCGGCCATGGCTCACGGGCCCAGCCGCTCCGCGGCATGTGGGATCTTCCCAGACCAGGGCATGAACCCGCGTCCCCTGCATCAGCAGGCGGCCTCTCAACCACTGTGCCACCAGGGAAGCCCCTTGTTCTATGTTTAAACCACTATTATTTTGCATTTTCATAGTTGATGCAGCTAAACCTCATCCTAATCAGTATAAAAATGTGACACCTGGGAGTGGGGTGATACAAGTAATAAAATCCAAGAGCGGCATTGGCTTAGTGGAGAAAGCCAGGATTTGAACAGTCACGAAATAGAGATCGTTAGTTGGGAAGTTAGTGACCCCTGTGATGCTGTAGCAAAACATTTGTTCCAACTGTCACCTGCTGAAGCGGCCAAAGAAAACGTGCAAACTGAGGGAGTAGCCAAGGGAAAAGGGAGCACATGTAAAATTTTGATTTGTATTGGTTGCTTCTTGTGACTTTTAGCCAAGATATGAACTTGGGCTGGAACTATCCCTCCTGCCAGCACAGATGGGTGGAAAAACGCCTTTGCTATGGGATGTCTCTGCCTGTGATCTAAATCGACTGAGTCATAATTGGGAGTCTTGCAGGAGTGAAAAATCCAACCACATTGTCCCTCAATATCCTCTCAGGGGTTGGTTCCAGGATGCCCCGTGGACACCAAAATCTCAGATGCTCAAGTTCCTTATATTGTACTAGATGGCATAGTATTTGCATATAACCTATGCACATCCTCCATGCATTTTAAATCAACTCTAGATTACTTATAACAACTAATACAATGTACATACTATGTAAATAGTTGCCAGAGTGTGCCAAATTCAAGGTTTTGCTTTACTTTCTGGAATTAAAAAAAAAAAAAAGAAAATTTCCACCAGAGGTTGGTTGAATCCATGATCCAGAACCTGTGGGTATGGAGGGCTGACAGTACTTTACCCAGACTGAAGCGGTAGTAAGAAGTGGCTGCAAGCCCATCCTGCCTTGGCAGGAGAGAAGAAGGTGGCCCCAAGCCCTTCTCAACCATCTTCCCTGGTATTCGCTGCCAGACAATGGAAACAAGCCCAGCCATAAAGATCAGATGAAAGGTGTTGCCTGCCATCTCACCCAGCTTTTTCTTTCTTAGTTTCAGATGGTCTCAAGGAGAGCCAATGTCAATTTGAGAGGGAAGGGATGGGCAGAGCCTAAAGAGCTCTAAATAAAAGATGCGACTTCAGGCTTAAAGAGTGTTTCTAGACACAGTTTTAGGCTGAGGTAACTCATGTTTGGAACTAACTGGAAGCAAATGGGTTGGTGGCTTACTATATTTGGATAGAAACCTCCAGCTTGGCCAGCAAAATCTTACGATTATTCAGCTCTCCAAAGAATCCCTGGGTCTCTGCACCTGCACAAGCAAGAAGTTGGCTGTGGAAACCAAGCAACTCCAAAGAAGATCACATCCTCCAACACCCACGGCTCAGAGACAGCCGTGCAGGCAAATGGACAAGAAAGAACCTCCTAGAGGGCAAGGCCAAAGGTCTGGGAAGAGTTCCCCCAAGGCAGCAGCTGCCAGGGGGCCAATCAAGGAATGTACTCCCTGCCAGGAACAGGGTCTTTGCCCCTCCTGTCCTCCCGCAGGGTTTGATCAGTGCTGTAGCCCATACTTGCAGTATTTCCCTTTCCTCCTTTTGATGACAGGAGTTTATCATGGTTATTCTGCTCCTACTTCAGCAATTCTATTGCATGTAAATGCAGATAACTTTTTTTTTTTTAATTACCAGACCATGAGGAACCACATCTGAATGTGATGGAGATGACTTCACATCATCTAGAGATGCTGAACTTTGAGTGAGATGGAATAATTGGATGAGACGTTGAGGTCCTCTCCTCTGCAGAGGGAAAGGCATGGGTCTAGGTAGACGAAAAGGGGTATGCTTGGATATTTGGGGAGCCAAAGGGGCAGGCTAGAGCAGAAACTGATAGCTGCCTTCCAACTCCCACTCTTCTCTTTTCCTTTAATATAAGAATCCTGACTTTAAAATTGGATTGCCTACCTCTAGATGTCTTTGAACTGAGAAATAAATAAAGTTCTATCTTATTTATACCTCTATATTTTAGCGTTTTGTAATAGGAAGCTGAATCTCATCACAGTTGATACACTGTGTGATTTGGCCAATTGGACATTAAGAACGTGCAGCAGTTGATTAGTGGTGTGGATCTGAGGTCTGGTCCACTGATGAACTGAACTATTTATTGCCTGGGAGCTTGAAAAGAATTAGCTCTGTTGCTTCCTTTAGCTCTGGAAACGGTCAGAGTTAGACTGAATTAGGATGTAAGCCTGATACATTTTCAGGATTGGAAAAGATTCCATAGTGTTTTGCCAATTTAAAGTGATTCCAGAGTGGACACCCCATCTGGCAGATGGCATCCTGCCTGGGAGACCAAGGGAAGAACCAGGGGTTATGGTTTGGGTGGGAGCAGCTCTGTCACTCACACTCTCTGATCCGGCCCCAGTGTCCAGTGTTAGCAAGAAGGGGTGGTTTCTCATGTCTGGTAATTCAGAAGAAGGACTCGTTAGAAAAGTAGTCAAATTTAGTATATTAAATTCAGTTCAATGATGTTATTTTACTTTCTATGGGCTTTACATAGGGTTTCTCAAGCTCACACTATTGACGGTTTCTACCATAAAGTCCTCCACGGTGGGGCTGCCCTGTGCATTGTAGGATGTTCAGAAGCGTCCCCTCCCGACCCTCTACATTTACTAACAGTGCCCCCTGCCCAGCGGGGACAACCAAAAATGTCTCCAGACGTTGCCAGGTGTCCCTTGGAGGTCAAAAGTGCCCCCGGTTGAGAACCATTGGTCTACTAACATGATGCTCAACACTAATTTCATGTTGTTTTACAATATACAGAGCCTGCTGTGAGCTGATGTGCTGGGCGGGGAGAAGCTATCAGCTCGTGTAATCAGAACGCAGGACCGAAATAGATTTTAGTCACCTATACTTGATAGAAAGCTTCAATAATAGCTATAATTTAATAAGACCTAATAAAGGCTATGCACTCTCCTCAGTACTTCACGGTCACTACTTTTTGGAAAAGTTCTTTAAAAGTGTATTATAGGGAAGTAGGGGGAGGGATAAGTTAGGAGTTTGGGATTAACATGTACATACTACTGTATGTAAAATAGATAACCAGCAAGGGCCTACTGTATAGCACAGGGAACTCTACTCAATATTTTTTAATAACCTATAAGGGAAAAGAATCCGAAAAGCAATCTATACCTGTATCTATACATCTGAATCACTGTGCTATACCCCTGAAACTAACACATTGTAAATCAACTATATTTCAATAAAAAATGATTAATGTTTTCCATAAAATGTATATCAAAGTATAATAACAATTCTCCTATATTTCATTCCCATCTGAACTTTGGTATATATCCAGGCCTTGATTTTATACTTTTACTGCAAAGATATGCATCTGTAAACAATATTCAGTGTTGCTTTGGATACTTAAGAACGTTTACATAAATGGTATCATATTGTATGAACCATCTGCAACATATCTTTTACTCAGAATTATGTATTTTTGTGATTCCACCATGTTGCAACATATAAATCTGGTTAATTTATTTTGACTTGTGAGTGGTATTCATTCTATAAATGTGCTGCGATTTTATTTACCCATCCTTGTACAGATGGACATTTGGGCTGGTTGCAGTTAATTTCTGTTATGAAGTGATGCCACAGTAATCATCTTTATATGTGTCTTTGCACCCACATGCAAGTTTTTCTTCAGAAGTAGAATTGTTGGATCAGAAATTGTGCCTAGGGCTTCCATGGTGGCGCAGTGGTTGAGAGTCCGCCTGCCGATGCAGGGGACACGGGTTCGTGCCCCTATCCCGGAAGATCCCACATGCCGCGGAGCGGCTGGGCCCGCGAGCCATGGCCGCGGAGCCTGTGTGTCCGGAGCCTGTGCTCCGCAACGGGAGAGGCCACAGCAGTGAGAGGCCCGCGTACAGCAAAAAAAAAAAAAAAAAAAAAAAAAAAAAAAATTGTGCCTATTTTTAAGTTTTCTGGATGATGCCAAATTTTCTCCAAAGGGATTGAATCAATTTACATTCCAAGGAACAGTGCATGAGAAGAATCTCTGATTCCCCCAAATCCTCTCCAGCACTTGGTATTGTTAAAATTTTTAAGTTTTTCTAGTCTTATGGGAGTGAAACATCTCACTCTGGATTTAGGTGCATTTCTATATTTTTGGTGAAGTTGCACATCTTTTCCTATATTTGTTGGCTATAGTGGTTTCTTCTGTGAATTATTGTTCAGACTCTTGCTCATTTTTTGAATGGGTTTTCATTAAGATGTTTGAAAGAATTTTAGCATGTTCCATACGAATGCTTTGTTTATTTTATATGTTACAAATATCTTCTTCTAGGTTTTTGTTTGTCTTCCCTTTTTAAAGTTGTCTGTTACTTTGATGTAGTCTAATTTAAGTATATTTTATCATTTGTCCTTTTTGGGCCTTACTTAAGAAATCCTTTTCTATTCCAAGGTCATAAAGATATTATCCTATATTTCTAAAAGTTTTAGTGTTTTTTTAAAGAGATTTAAAATTAATTAATTAATTAATATTTGGCTGCCTTGGGTCTTTGTTGCTGTGTGTGGGCTTTCTCTAGTTGCAGAGAGCGGGGGCTACTCTTCTTTGCAGTGCATGGGCTTCTCATTGCGGTGGCTTCTCTTGTGGAGCACAGGCTCTAGGCTCACGGGCTTCAGTAGTTGTGGCTTGCGGGCTCGTAGCTGTGGCTTGTGGGCTCTAGAGCACGGGCTCAGTAGTCATGGCACCCGGGCTTAGTTGCTCCACGGCATGCGGGATCTTCCCGGACCAGGGCTCGAACCCATGTCCCCTGCATTGGCAGGCAGATTCTTAACCACTGCGCCACCAGGGAAGTCCCAAGTTTTAGTGTTTTATTTAAACATTTATTTGTTTGAAACTTCTGGAGTCTTTTTTGGGTGTATGGTGTGAGGTAAGGATCTCGTATATTGTCTCTCAACTTCACAACATCCTTACGAGCTCAGCATTATTCCCATTTCAGAGATGGGAAAACCAAGATTTAGATAAGTGACTTGCCCATGTTTCATAGATAGTAAAAGGCAGCAGAGCCAGAACTTGAATTCAAGTTTGTTTGGTCTCCAAAATCCATGCTGTTTCCCACATGGCATGACACTATTCCAGAAGGCCAGGTGCAAGTGACCATAATATTTTATTTTTCAAAAAAAATGTCCTGCATCCTTATTGTGAGGGTATCACTTATCTCTAAGGATATCCTAGAATGGAGATTCTGAGGTTAACTCACTTTTCTTCCAGTATAGAATTTCTGGTCGTCTTTGGTCCAGGATCCTCCAAGCCTTATCTGCCCTGAAGCAACAGTGGTCAGTAACTGAACCTTGGACTGAACTGGGAATAAAAATGAAGTTGAAGTAGCCTCAGCCATCACTGACTCCTGGGATTTCATCTGTATATTTAGGATTCTCTCTCTCTCTTGCTGCCCAGTTGTTCTCTGGAGGTAGGTATGGTGGACTCAAGGACAAAAAGAATAAAGAGGGGGTACTGAACAGTCCAAAAGAGCTGTTTGAAGTATGTTACTATTTTTCTTATTGATTCATAAGGTTGCTTCATAATAGAGGATTATTAGCTCCTTTTCTGTAATATTGGTTGCAAATATTTCTTCTTCATGTCTGTTATTTTTCTCTTTTAGCTTTGGCTGTGATATCATTATGTTCTGATATATATTTTTGCATATTCAAATCTGTCCATCTTCCTCATCATTTCTTATATTACTTTTATGTTTAGAAAGCCCTCACTAACCTTAGATCAGTTAAAATCACATATAGTTTCCTTTAGAAAAACTTTCAAAATTTTCTTTAAAATTTGTTTTCATTATATAAACAAAATATGTTTTATTATTATGATTATTTATCAGATCATACAAAAGAATTTAACACGAATAGTAATTCCCCTCCTCTCTTCCCAGCCTCCATCTCCACTCCCCAGAGCCAATCACTGTCAACAGTTTCTTGGGTATTGATTCCAGTATATTTTCATGAATGTAGAAGAGAAAATGAATTCACAGCAGCAGGCCGTTCAGTGCGTGTCCCAGAGCTGAAGACTCTTGGTTTTAGTTATCTCCAGTCTGAAGGGAGCTAGAAGCTTCAGAGGCTACCAGGGAATTCCCTGGAGACCCAGTGGTTAGGTCTCCACGCTTCCACGGCCAAGGGCCCGGGTTCGATCCCTGGTTGGGAAACTAGGATCCCACGAGCCTTCCGGCGCAGCCAAAAAAAAAAAGAGGCCACTAAACTGGCCGTGCAGCCCTCTCCCCTGGCTGACATATAAGCAGAGACAGGAAGGCTGTGGACGAGAGTTCCCTGGAGCAGGGAACCCTCCATCTAGGGCAGGGGTTCTTGATCTGGAGTCTTCAGGAATTTGTGGATGGAATTCAGGGGGTCCATGAACATGCATGAGAAAAACAGTCCTTCTTTATTTTCACGATCTTCTAGCTGAAATTTAGCATCTCCTTCCATTATGAATGTAGGCAGCAAATCAGCGTAGTATTTGCAACAACTGTAACTTTGTCACCGACAGAAACCACAGGTGTTCCCATATCACATCCAGTTAGAAATATCTCAAAATGTCATTTAGACTGGTCACTACTTAGAAATTACTGCTAGAACTTGTATCAAGTGTCAATAAAATAGCACACATATTAGAGGGCACATTTTAAAAAATGCTTTTGAGAGCTGTACTTCAATATAATGTTTCCATACTACATATTTTATTTTATCAATTTACAAACATTACCCTGAGAAGGGATTGCCTAAGCTTCGCCAAACTGCCAAAGAGATCCACGCATAAGAGAGACCTCGGGAGTGGGTGCGTGGTTTGGGGAGCCCCTCCTGTGGCCCCTCACGGCCAAATGAGGGGCTCCAAGATTGTCACAAGTAGTCTGGCCATCTTTCTGATGCCCCACCCAAAGTGGCTGGTTGGCGAGGAACCCCTTACCCTTACCCCCGACCCTCAGGCTGTAACGAATGTAGGTGAGGGGGGCTATGAGACGAGGTTACCCCGAGTGCATCTCCTGGATCAGACAATAGGGCAACAGTGACACCCTCCAAGGTCTCCGGAAGAAGCAGCGCATGTGAACTCTCTAGGCGCAGGCGCCCAACGCAGGATGCTGCAGCACGTAAGTCAAAGTACTTCTGCTTTGCTCTTTCGCCCTCCTTCCCACCCAGGCCCAGAGGGGTAAGAAGCAGCAGAGGGGGATGGGGTGGGGAATAGAACCCCAGGCAAAAGTAGCATCGCTCTCCTTCCCAGAGGACCCTCGGGCCGCAAGTCCTGCTGGAGATGGATGGAGGGGAAATGTCTCTGAATGGATGTGAAATTAATCTTTGACTCAGCGTGGCCTGACTTTTTGAAACCTGAAGTAGAATTGTAATGACCAGAATGAGGCTGCTCTTACAACCAGGCGACTAAAGAACTGTGTGCTCAGCCCAAGAGGTCAGGAAGAGACTGGGAAGGAAGATTTGAAGGCAGAGGTTGAAAAAAAAAAAGCCATTTTGTGGTATACTCCACCCAGTGTAGACCACCCACTGTACTGGTCTTCTATACTTGTTAATCCTTTTGTTCTTTTTTTTTTTTTTTAACAGATCTTTTTATTTATTTTATTTATTTATTTTTAAGGGCTTCAAATGCTTGGCTTATTTATTTGTTTATTTATTTATTTATTTTTGGCTGTGTTGGGTCTTTGTTTCTGCACGAGGGCTTTCTCTAGTTGTGGCAAGCGGGGGCCACTCTTCATCGCGGTGCGCGGGCCTCTCACTATCGCGGCCTCTCTTGTGGAGCACAGGCTCCAGACGCGCAGGCTCAGTAGTTGTGGCTCACGGGCCTAGTTGCTCCGTGGCATGTGGGATCTTCCCAGACCAGGGCTCGAACTCGTGTGCCCTGCATTAGCAGGCAGAGTCTCAGCCACTGTGCCACCAGGGAAGCCCCCTTTTTTTTTTTTTTAACACAACTTATATTTTTTACTTTACTTCTCTGAGTCACATATATTTTTATGGTTTCATTTTTTTTAAATGTCACTCTAACACAAGCAGAATTTTGCCATGCTGTGTGTGTGTGGGGAGAGGGCAGCATGCCTACTCCCTGAAGTCAGGGATCCCCAAGTGACCAAGAAAGGCCTGGACGGTCACTGCACACCTACCTTGCAGATTTCACTGGGAGGGTGTTGCTTTTCCTTCGGAGGCTTGTAGGGCCCCTGTGGGTTGTAGTTAGGCAGGCTGCTGCTGAGGCCCTGGGGGAGGGAAGGAAGGACAGCTGAGTCACATGGGGACACACACTGTTTATGGAGAATCTGTACCAGAGCTGAAACAGGAGGGAAGGGGGCGGGGCACAACCTTTAAAAGAATGACACAGCCATTGTGAACATGACAAAAACTGCTTAGAACCGACTGGGTCCAAGATGGTGGAAGATTCGACTTCCAGTGGACCTTGGGCCTCATTACATGCTCATTATAATACTTTAGCTAAATGACACACCCACTGGTGCCATGACATTTCCAAGGCTGGAAATGGGCCAAGAAGTGGGCAGTGGCCCAAGTCCTGGGAATCCCCACCCTTTCCCCCAAATAGTTGGAATAATCCTCCCACTCATTAGCCTATGAAATTACCCAGCCCATAAAAACTAACCACCCCATATTTCAGGGCCTTCTGCCTTCTAAGATGGCCCACACTCTGTCTGTGAAGAGTGTTTCTCCCAGGGCCACTCTCGCCTTTTGAGATGGACTGCATTCTGTCTATGGAATGTGTATCTCCCTAAATAAATCCACTTCTTACCTATCACTTTGTCTCTCACTGAATTCTTTCTGCGACGAGATGTAAAGAACCTGAGCTTCATTAAGTCCTGAGACCAGGTGTGTGATTTCAATTAAAAGACAGTAGGTTCAAGTCCCAATCTAGGTTATGCGGTTTCAGAGCTGGGAAGGAACACCTGGCAGGACCTCCTGGCTACGGGCCCCGTCTGGACAAGGGTGGTAGGGTGACACTCTTAGATGGCTGAGGCCAATGGCCAAGGGGTAAGAAGATCTGCTGTGCCATTTCGAGAGTGTGAGGCAGCTCTCCATTGCCCCATGTCCCCTGACCCTGCAGCATCGTGGGTCCTCCCCATCTTCACTGGCCCCGGCTCCTACCTCCTTCCATGCTCCCCAGCTGGCCAGCCCTCCCTCCGACCCTCCAATCCCACTCTTCCTACCTGTCTTCCCAGCCTGTATGTTTTTTCTCACTTTCATTCTTCTTTCATTCTCCTTCTCTGTCTTAAATCTTTTTTCCCTTCCTTTCCTTCTGCTTATTTCATGCCTTCTCTCTCCTCATTTTTCTCCATTACCTTTTTCTTTTTTACTCAAAACTCAAAGGATACTGAGAATTTTCTTCCCATTTTAAACCCACCTTACATATTACTTTTAAAATTATTATATGATTAAAATTTTTATCATGTAGTACTTTATACATACTAGAGGATATAAAATAAGATGGTCCCCTTGTATTTGTTACCCCAGAGAAATAACCATTACCATCTCCCTCTCTCCCCTTCACAGCTTATCACTACTTTGAATTTCTTACATATTAATTTTTGGAGGAGGTAATATTCCAAGAAATATTTTGTGGATCTGAGATGGCAGGATGGGAGGTAGAGGGAGCCATAGTCAAAATGCTCCTTCTGGGACCAGTGCTACACTGTTGGTGGGAATGCAAATTGGTGCTGCTACTAGGGAAAATCTTTAAAAACCTAAAAGTAGAGCTACTGTGTGATCCAGCAATCCCACTCCTGGGCATTTATCTGGAAAACTCTAATTTGAAAAGACAAATGTACCCAATGATCATAGCAGCACTATTTGCAATAGCCAAGACATGGAAACAACCTAAGTGTCCATCAACAGATGATTGGCTTAAGATGTGGTCCATATATGTACAATGGAACACTACTCAGCCATAAAAAGAATAAAATCTTACCATTTGCAGCAACATGGATGGACCTAGAGATTATCATACTAAGTGAAGTAAGTCAGACAAAGACAGTTATTATGTGATATCACTTATATGTGGAATCTAAAAAATAATAGAAATGAATCTATATACAAAACAGAAACAGGCTAACATATAATAGGAAATAAACTTATGGTTACCAAAGAGGGAAGAGAGGGGGGTAGGGATAAATTAGGAGTATGGGATTAACAGATACACACTACTGTAGATAAAATAGATAAACAACAGGATTTACTGTAGAGAACAGGAAACTATATTCAATATCTTATAATAACCTATAATGGAAAAGAATCTGAAAAATCTGAAACTAACAGTATTATAAATCAACTATACTTCAATAAACCAACCAACCAACAAGAAATCTCAAAATGCCCATTCTGCTCTCAAAGCATACGCCTTAGACTGAGGCCTGGCACAGTCCGTGGAATTCTTACCACTTGAATTAGATCATAGTGGCTCCCTTTCAAAGGCATGCTGGTGGTTTATCTAGTCTAGTGTACTAGCCCCCTTTACTACTGCATAATTTATATCGTGACTACTCAGAAAGATGAAGATAAGATGGGAGAGTCATGATTTAGCATCACTTCATGTAAAAAGACCTGGGGGCTTTAATTACAAGATTTATAGAAGGCAAAGGTGTTAAGTGGCTTTGGAGAAGACAAGCACAATGTAGACTATTACCAGAAGTGTGACATTCCAAACACAGGGGATACCAGCAATGCTGTGCTCACACCATAGCCCAAAGAGCATGAGCCACGTTAAACATCCTGATGAATTGACCGAAGTAATATGTGGCCAATGCCCACACTTTGGAAACACACAATGAAGAAGAAAACGCCCCTGTCCCTGGTAATCGAACCATTCCAAACAACCATGGCACATTTTCTGGAACTATCCTTCCAGTATGTTTGCCAAATAGAAGCTAAAAAGGGAGGGGCAGCGACACAGACCTTGCATGGAGGAAGGCGGCCAGGATGAGTGGTGGGGAGTGAGGGGGTTTAACTTCAGCGGTAGAAAGGGGTGTCAGTGGGTCGGGAGTCCAGCTCTGCGGCGCTTTCAGAGAAAACCGTGAGGGCTCTGTTGGTGCGGGAGGGGGAGGAAGAGGGGAGGGGAGGGGGAGGGGGAGGGGAGGGGCGGACCTCCAGACCTCCTGATGCGGAAAGGAGGTGTGTGCTGACGTCCATGGGGGTTTGCTGGGTCCGGTTCCCTCAGTGGCTCCTCACTCCCGTCCTCTCCATCCCCATCCGTCCCTAACAGGGTCACCGGGTTTTCTCCTAAAGCACAGAGTGAATCACTTCATCTCCTCCTGAAACACAGGCAGTGGCTTCACTGTGTTCAAGGTAACAACCAGGTTTCTTGGCGTGGCATTAAAAGGCCTGCACAACCTGGCGTCAGATTTCATTCAGCCTGGACTCAGGGACAATGACATCTCACGCACACAGGGGCCCAATCACAGATACTTTCCTTCCATCCCGTAGAGCATGAGCTCCACGATGCTTTGCTCTCACAGTGCCCTGTGACTAGACTAAGCTTCCTTGCGTTCTGTCTGTGGTGAATTTTTCTTATTCTTCAACACTGAACTCAAACAGAGCTGCGTCCGTGGAGCCTTCCTTCTCAGAGTCCTCTGGCTCCGCGATCATTCTCCTTTGCCCTCTCCCAGGTGTCCGGCTTCAACAAAGGTATTGGATTGACACACCCAGCTAGACTTTAAGATCCTTGAGGTCAGAGATCCTGTGCCATTTTTTCCTCCATCTCAGGATAGACAAGCTGTAAATGCATGACGGCTGATTTGACCGCCTGTAGGAAACCTGATCTATCCGTTTCCCTGAGTCATCACTTTGGGCCCCTGCGTAGTCGCTCCCAGGTCAGCTCATGAACAAGACTTCAACATTGCCTTGCTGAGCAAGAAGACATTTGGTGCCAGTACTGAAGCCATGAAGCGTTGTCTCCCCAAGGATTCCCTTACCTCACTTGGGAACATGCAAGTTACATTATCTGGTCACACAGTCTCAGAAAAACACAGAATTAGGTCTCCATGATCAATTCTGTAGTTTACCTTCAGCAGACGCTTTTAATCATCTCACGCTGGTTTCACTGTGCAACTCAGAGCTCACCTTGACCATTTTCCAGACTCCCTGGGGTTGTAGATACTTACTCTAAAGTGACTCAAACATCATCAGAAAAATATATTTGTTGGAAGAACATCACCTGATGCTTTTGGAATAGAGAAGCTTTGGGATTTTTGGATGTTTCAGGTTCCCAGCACCAGTGTCTCTACCCTGTGATCCTAATACTCAAAAGGTGATGGGGTCACTCATTTTTTGACGCTGGATTCCTAATTACGTATGAACTGAGCCTCCTGCGTGTAGACACGACAGCACTCGTCAGATCCAGGTCTCGGTGTGACAACTACTTTCTCCGCTGAAACACAACAACCTGGGAGTAACCCCAGTCCATCTGAGCTTCATTTTTATTTTATTTTTTAGTCGAAATCTCTTTGCCATACAACATTGTGTACGTTTAAGGTATACTACATGTTGATCTGATATATTTATATACTGTAATATGATTGCCGTTGTCTGGGCTTTAGATAGACAAGAGGTCTGAGAGGAGAAATGGTCTGCAAATATGGATGTGGGTTCTGTATCTTCAGCATGGCTTATTGATCCTGGTGTGTGTTTGTGTGTATGTGTGTGTGTGTACACACCCATGTGTGTCTGCGTGTGTGTGCAAAGTGAGGTTTCAGAGAAAGTAGATTCACACAAGACTTGAAGGAGGCCTGAGTAGAGACAGCTGGATCTCTCTGTGACCTTTGCTCTAGGCTGTGTGCCAGCAGGAGGGAAAGTCTGGCTTGGAGAGATTCTGGGGGCGAAAATGCTGCAGAGGTGGGGCAGATGTGTTTGGAGAAGAGGGCGCTTTATCCCACTTCTACAATTGTCCTGATCCTTCTGTGTTGTAACTGACAGGCGTGCATGGCTGACTATCAGGCTGGACTGAGTAGACACCCTGTAGACATCAAATAAAGTTTGATTTGAATTGACTTGATACGAAGAGGGAGACTGGGGCCTCGGAGGAAAGGAGAGCTCTGGAAGGGCACCTGCTGGGACCGGGCTTGGGAAAGAGAACTGAGACCGGGTCACAGCCCAGGTATGTGCGTTTGTACTAAATTAATGGAATAGCATGGAACTGTGCAAATAGTTTAACTTGCCTGTTGATTATACCCCCAAAGTATTCTGGATTGAAGAAAAATCGTTTTTCCACTTCAAATGGCACCTGCCTTTTTGAACTGGAGCTGACAAGATACAAAGCGCACGGAAAGGGCCATGACGCCTCTTTGAAGGAGAAACGCTCTCAGATCTCTCTGCAGCTGGCAGCAGAAAGCTACCCCAGCACCAGAAGTCTCTGTCCAGGGTCTTGCTAGGATTCCTTGACAAGTCTCTAGTGACACTGGCGTCCTTCCCCTTCAATAAGCAGGAGTCTGAGACTTCTCAGGAGTGGAGTGGAGACCGTCCTTTCTCAGGACCTTTGCACAGTTTACTTAAATGGCCTCTCTGCCAGCTCCCCTTACTTTTCCATTTTGTAGTTCAGCCAATGATCAGCCCAGGAAATGATTGGAAGTGTTCTAGAGCCAAGAGGGATGGGGGTGGAAGTCTGTGCACAGAGGGGAAGTGAGCAGGGGCACCTCCAGAGCTGCGGCCAAGGTGGAAGGCCAAGAAGTGTGTGTCACTGAATCACTGTGCTGTACACCTGAAATGAACACAACATTGTAAATCAACTATGCTTCAATTAAAAAAAAAAGAATAATAACAAAAAACGTTAAATGACATCTTGGAACAATTTGGAGAATTTTGTTGTATTTGGCACATTAAGTTATAGAATCAGTGGAGAATTGCTTAAGTGTGTGGGGGGAAAAAAAAAAGAAGTGACTCCAAGTAGGGAGGTGACTGCTAGGCACGGAGCCCGAGGCTAAGCCCCGTCACCCCGTGAAGCCCGGGGGGATGTCTGGAAAGTAAACAGGGCTCAGATGCAGACCAGTCTGTGGTGAATCATGCGCCAGCAAGCCTAGTTTGACCGGGTGTGACCAGAGATAAATGAAGCAACCGCCTAGGTAATTTCATGTCAGTGGAGTGATAACAACTTAAGAAAAATTATTTTGCTAGTTGAAAAAAAAAAAGAACTTCAGACAATAAACATAAATTCCAAAGCATGGAATAACTATAAAATCAGTACTTGCCAGGAGTCTAAACAATGAACCTTCTAACCAACCAATAGCTTCTGTCGACAGCACAAAGCTTGCTGCCATAACCCGGCTGGAGAGGCAGGAACCGACTTTAAATGTGGAAAAGATTGGTAACACAGAAAAAAGAGCCAGCAAGATTGAAACCAACTAGCCCTAAACCACAGACACGAGAAAAAAAAGCCAGCATACCATTTGTCACCATTTCACCACCAGCCTTGCTAAATAGCGTTCATTGAGAACCCTGAGCCCCCAGGTGGCAGCTGGAATCCTCAGCAAACACTGCATTTTATTGTGGTGGCGTCCCACCCGAGAGGGCAGCTGGAAGCCGTTTGTCAGTGAAAATTCAAGAAAGAGAATCCATGACCACTCAGGGCTTATGTTAAACACATATATACACTACCAAACGTAAGGTAGATAGCTAGTGGGAAGCAGCCGCATAGCACGGGGAGATCAGCTCGGTGCTTTGTGACCGCCTGGAGGGGTGGGATAGGGAGGGTGGGAGGGAGGGAGACGCAAGAGGGAAGGGATATGGGAACATATGTATATGTATGACTGATTCACTTTGTTATACAGCAGAAACTAATACACCATTGTAAAGCAATTATACTCCAATAAAGTTGTAAAAAATAAAAATAAATAAATAAATAAACAAATAAATAAAGGAGGTACTTGAAAATGTTAGTTTCTTTTGGTGGCGTGGCGCTAGGGAGGATTGGAGAGAGGGAAGGAGGAAAGAAACGCTGGGCTTTGGAAAAGCAAATCGGACTCGGTTAGGTCGTGCCAAGAGGGGTGACTTGGTCGCTGTCTTGTCGCCACTGTTCTGTCCTAATTCACGCTCCCCGCAAGAGGTGGGCGGGACAAGGCTGCCCATAGGAAGGCAAGTCCCCCCCACATGCGGGCAGGAAGTGCTTCCGGCCGGGTGTGAGAGGAGCCCTCTGTAGGTTTCCTCTGTAAACATGGAAGCGTCGACCTTCTCCCTCGCCCGAGTGCACGTGTCTGCGATAAACCTCATTCTTTACTGATGTGGATGACAAGTGGGTTGAAACAAAGAAAACTCACACTTCTCTGGAAACCCTGTTCAACGGAAGTCATGTTTGCCTCGCCTCCTGTGTTTGTGGACGGCTACTCAGTGACAAAGAGCGGACATGAGCAGATACATTTGGAGATTCTGTGACATACGTTTCTTAAGTTACGACGACTATGTATCTAAATGTATATATACACTAGGGTGAGGTGGAGCATACGTGGGTAGAAAACAACATTACTTTAGGGCTTACTTAGTGTCAGGTGGTTTTTGAAATTACATGACTTAAAACACTCAATGAGTTATCTGTTATTACCCTCATTTTACAAAGGAAGGAATGGAGGCTCAGAGTAACTCATTCAAAATCACTTTCTAGATAATAAACACCCTTCACACGAAAACTTGTGGTCTTTTCAGTAGACATTAGCTGCTGTGATGCTGCAATTGTGTGAGGAATTTCAGCAGTTTGAACGCTATCAGGATGACACCTAATTTTATGATACGTTGATTGGGATATTAACCTATAAGAATTGGACTAACAGTGGCAGGGGACAACACTAGGGAACTATTTTGGGGATCACATGGGGGTTGATTTCCTGTAATGTTTCTTCTGTAAACTTGAGTTGCCACTTAGCAAATCACAAGTTGTAAACAGGATATAAATGCTTGCATTACTTGGTAATTCGTGCGTTTGTTTCTGGCTTAGACAAGAACGGACACACTTTGGAAAAGCATGAAGACACTCCCCTTCAACATGAGCAGAATCCTGCAGGGTAAATCTGGCAATGGAACGCCTTAGTGCCACAGGAAAGATACCCTCCCGTGGTTGTGTTGGAATTATAAAGGGAACGAATAGATGCACACTAGGGCTCAATCATGAAACTAGTCCAGGTAATACTTTCATATACTTTAACCCTCAGAGTTCCTTCATTTTAAGTTAACTAAAGGTAACCAGGTCAAGAAGCATGAAGAACTAATAACTTGATTCTCTTCCGCACAGACCAGTTGGAGCTGAACACTTAGTTTTGGGGACTGGCAGCGTGTCTCGGGGAAATGTTCTCTATGTGCCTAAAGTGACTCTTCAAAAGTTCTCCTGTTTTTAAAGTTAAGTCCCTTTGGGCCCCTCCAGACTTACTCCCTGTTCTGCTCTATGGCCAGGGTGCTGACGGATGACGACTTCTATCCACAGGCCCCCTTCCTTTGCCTTCCAGTTGGATTCAGCCAATGGGAGGCACCGATACTGCAGGGTAAATCCCACCCAGGGTGGGAGGAGGGAGGTGTAGGCTCCCTGACCGCTGGCTTGTGGGGAATCCGGGTGTCTTCTCCAGGTTCTGACGACCATTCCCGCCCCTACCTCTCCAGGGGCTAGTGTCTCCCGTCATTGCTAGCCCACGATACTAGACCGCATCTGGTAGGTTCCCCTAACTCCGCCCACACCTCTGTGGATAGCCTTTTTATGAAACTCTCCTCAAATTACTCAGTTTGGCTGTGCCATCTTTCTTCCGCCTGGACCCTGACTGATGCCTGTTCAGCTCCCTGCTTTATACATAGCAGGGCATTCAATAAAGGCTTTTTATTTTTTAATTTTTATTTTATTTTTTAACATCTTTATTGGAGTATAACTGCTTTACAATGGTGTGTTAGTTTCCGCTAATAAAAGCTTTTTAATTTAATTAAATAGAGCAGTCTGACTTTTCTGATATTTTCTTTCAAAGATGGCTTATAGCAGGGTGACCAATTGTCCTTGTTTGTTTGGGCCTGAGGGGACTTGGGACTTTTTGTTTTCAAATCAGGACAGTTCTGGGCAAACCAGATGAGGCGGTCACAGTAGCATGTACTCTTTTAACATTTTTTTTTTTTTTTTTTTTTTTGCGGTACGCAGGCCTCTTAAGTGTTGTGGCCTCTCCAGTTGTGGAGCACAGGCTCCGGACGCGCAGGCTCCGGACGCGCAGGCTCAGAGGCCACGGCTCACGGGCCTAGCCACTCCGCGGCATGTGGGATCTTCCCAGACCGGGGCACGAACCCGTGTCCCCTGCATTGGCAGGCAGACTCTCAACCACTGCGCCACCAGGGAAGCCCTCTTTTAACATTTTTAAATGGTTTTTGAAGAACATATCTTTCAAAAGATTTCTATGATCATATTTAAGCTAAAGTTGCCTTACTAAACAGT
This sequence comes from Mesoplodon densirostris, assembly GCF_025265405.1. Classification (NCBI taxonomy): domain Eukaryota; kingdom Metazoa; phylum Chordata; class Mammalia; order Artiodactyla; family Ziphiidae; genus Mesoplodon; species Mesoplodon densirostris. Next base: position 3,911,029 of record NC_082670.1, on the reverse strand, counting down.
AACAGACTATTTCCCACTTGTGAGAAAATCTGTCTGAAATGCTTTTCTTAAAGGTACATTGTGTAATGTGAACAGATCGTGCATTATTGTGTTTTGTCTGATCAAGTCTGTTTACTCTCCAGGGGAAGTTACCCAAGGAACTAGTAAGACATCAAGAAGTGATGTGTAAGTGCTTATTAGGAATTTTGGAGTGAATGGATTGGCAAAGTGCATCGCAGTGAAAAATGGGGCTGCTTGAATGTGGTTCCTGATTTAAAAGGTACTTTCAGGCATTTGAACGGATAGTTTCTTGTTTTCATGTCCTTCCAGTGCACTGTTATCCTGAGAACATAGGAAGATATTTACATGTTATGAAGAGCATATTTTATTTCTTTGTGTTACTAATTCTATTTACTGGTATATTCTAATTCCTAAGAGATAGATCAGTTGGGAAAAAAAAGCAGCAACTACAAACAAAGCTAACATTTTGAGAAGGAATCTTTATTTACATGTTGGAATGTAGTTTGGTTATTTTATCTTTTTCCATTAGAGATATGTTTATTAAATGACAATATTAACAGCGATCACACTGCTCTAGTAAATAGGCTATCTGGGAGGAGAAAATTTAATTGGGTTAAAAATTTACCATGATTTGAATGCTTCTCAATTCAAGATATTATTTTCTGGTAGGAGAGCTTTTGACTATTCACTGCAGAAAAGCCAGAATTTCAAATATGTATCTTTTTACCCCTGCCACTGAATATCAAGTTTCTTGATCTACTCTTGCTCCCAAAACATTGTTCCCTTCTAAGAGCTGGATGAGATATTGTAAATTGGTGATATTGGTTGTGGTAATATTAGAATTTAATAACTCACCTCAGGTATCTCAGGATAGCTCCCTTTGGTATTATCTCTACACTGAAATGGTTGTTGTTAATATTGTTTTCCAACTATAAACTACCGCAAGGAATGCATGAGAGATATTGACCTAAGTGTATTAAATTTAGTTCCCTGTAATAAACATTTATTGAATACCTACTACGTGTAAGAGGATAATAGAAAACCAAATTTCACATTGGGAAGGTACTAATTCAAGCATCAAACTAATGGAAAGAAAAAATCAATAGCCACTCATTTTGGCTAGGGTGTAAAAAAATTACATTACATATATTCATATATTTTTGAGACTAAATTTCCAAGACTCGATTCCCCTTTTCTTTTGTACCCTTGTGAAATTTGTAAGAATTTGACTCAATGTTTAAGAGTAGCAAATCTTTTTTTCTTCCGTGAACTGTGAGGGCATGAAATAAGATCTCAGGGTCCCAAAGTAAACTCTCCCTGACTTCTGCAGCTTGCCCACAGATGTACTTTTCTAGGGTAGTATGTGATGTTTGTGGCTGACAATGTAATAGCATCTGAGTTCAGTGGGCTTAGTAATTTTGGGGTCATAATCCTGAGTTGCCACTACCACTGAAATGGGCTATAGAAAGGAATACAGAGGCCAAAGGACCTGTGACTTGGTTGAACACAGTGAGCAGAATTTGATCCAAATCTAAGCTTTCTTTGGTGGCAGAGACTGTTTTCTTTCTCCATAATGGCATAAGAAGGTATATTGGGGAAAGCAGCAATAGATCTTCAATGAAAATTCTGGGGACTTTTTTTTTTTTTTTTTTGCGGTACGCGGGCCTCTCACTGTTGTGGCCTCTCCCATTGTGGAGCACAGGCTCCGGACTCGCAGGCTCAGCGGCCATGGCTCACGGGCCCAGCCGCTCTGCGGCATGTGGGATCCTCCCAGACTGGGGCACAAACCCACGTCCCCTGCATTGGCAGGCGGACTCTCAACCACTGCGCCACCAGGGAAGTCCTGGGGACCTTTTTAATGAAGAGATTATGCTGATAAAAGATCAAGAATATTTCACACTGCACATGGCCAGATGAACTAATCTTAACTCAAAATGCCTCATCCTGGGTAGAAACGGGCTGCTTTGAGGTCTAGCAGTCGGGGATCACCCTGGAACAGTTCCCTACCTTTGTTTTCTTTGTTACAGCATCCTTCCTGTGGCTCCAGATGTTACTCTAATGTTCATGAAAATGGGTCACTAAAAGCCAGGAAAAGCGAGTCTCTTATTGATTAAAGAGATTAGCCAATGGTCAGCTCAGGCCCTGCAAGAATGGGGGTCAAGACGGGTGTGTGGATGGTAGGGGGGAGCCACGTGATTGGTGAGAAGTATTTAAAAGGGAGGCAAGATGAGGCCAACGTTTAAACCACTGGATGTTAAATTCTGTCTAAGGACCGTATAGATTAATACAGTGAAACCCAGCTTTAATTCTCTTAGTTTTGTTTTAATACTCTTCATTAAAAGTGGGTTTCACCCTATTAAAAACATTTGTTTTATATAGATTAAACAGATCTGTGTTCTCTTGGACACTGTAATTCCACTTCTAAAAGTTTATATTAAGGACAAATACCCAGATACATGCATAAGGGTGTACATAAAAGGATGTTTATCACAACACTATCTAAAAGCAGTATAAAAGTGGAAATAACCTGAATATCTATGAACAAGGGGTGACATCTGCTTCAGAAATCCAGAATGATGCTATAGATGTGTATGTCAAATAAGGCCATGTATATTATTTAGCTAAAGAGAAAATAATACCAAAAGTCATGTCTACCATTGCCCAATGGTTGTTTTTAAAAAATATGCAGGTAACAAAAAATCAATATGTAGATATTAATTGGAATTAATTACATTAATTAAATAGAGGAGTTTGGTACTCTAAACTGTATTATCTCTGGGCAGTAGGAATATAAGTGGCTTTTTAAAAGAAAATTTATACTTTTAATATTAAGAAGAAACTGTACAGGTATTACCTTACAAATCCAAAATAAACAAGAACAAACAAAAAAAACCCTTTCATTTTAAAAACTGAGATGCACCTTTGCCTAAGCAGAGGTCCTTGATCTCAGCTTCAGGAGGAAGTCTCTTTGCTGGGAAGTTAAGAGCCCCAGCTGCACCTGGGGGTCTGGAAGCTGCGGCGGCAAAAGCATCCCAGGAGCTCCAAACAGGAGTCGGGGAACTGAGAACAAACTCTTTCAGACGTGGCTTTGGACTCTGTACTTCCCAGACACACCCTACCCTGCTCTTCCTAATTTCTGGCTCATGTCCCTACTGCCGGCTAGGGCTTGCACTTGAATGCCCCACTGATTGCAAGGTCATCATTCCCCAAACTGACTGGGACCTCCACGAAGTCTTTCCTGATGGGATGGAATCTCTCTCTCATTCCATCTTCTGTAACCCTTTCCGCCTCTCTTGGGGCATCCACCTCCTGCTACCTGTATCTTGTATTGATTGGAGCGCCTGTCTTTTTCCCTTGCAGCATGAGAGCTCCTTGAGGCAGTGTCTCTGTCTTACTCACGGCTATCCACCCTGAGGCACCTCACCCCATGTTTTTCTGATGGGAGGCACCCCAAAACATATACAGGAAATAAATGAAACAAGGGACAGCTGACTTCTGTAGGTCGCGAGCTCTCACGACATCTGGACTTGCTTGTTATTTCTCAGCAAGGTAGAAAACCACTTTCCCATTCTATTTTGCCACGTCAGGAATCCAGGCATGCCTTGGTGAAGATAAGGCAGAAAGCATTAGGGCTGCCTTCTTTGCTATTTGTACACACAGGGTGTAGGATGTGCCATCATTTGACTTGGAGGAAGTGGAAAATGGAACCCAGCCAACTAATTCTTAGGTCATTAAAAGTAAATAAAGATGGCAATAAGTGACACGAAAGTAGCCATTGCAATATAATGAAAGCTCTGGCTACAACAACAAAAAAATAATTTAGAGAAGCCAGATGGAGGAAGATTTAAAGAGAACGGGAGAGGAGAGCCAGCAAGTGAGACTGTCGTCAGACAGCTGCGGGGTGACGACTGCGGATTCCAGAAGGCCCATGCTGAACATCTGAAGTCAGACCAGTGAAATCATTGCTTTTAAATAACAGGCGTCCCTCTAAGCATTCTGCCCTCCCGCATCACAGCCAGTTCAGTTCCCGAAGGTCTTACCATTGCTTCTCCTCAGAAATAGTTTCCGGCAGCCCTCCCTGCCTGTATTGCCAGGTCTTATTCCTGCTTTTCCTCCAGGCTGGTTTGTGGCATGTCTGGAACACCATAAAATTCTTCCGGGGTCTCTGCGTTCTCTGATCACCACCTGCGACTACAATCCCAACCAAAGGAATGTAGTTACTAAAGCCAACGGGAGAACGGAGGCTCAAGGGATTTACCTCTTTCCCGAGGTCCGGATGGAGCATGACAGCCAGCCGGCCCTCTGCTCAGGCAGAGGACGCAACGGCATCATTAACCACTGCAGCATCAGGGGCGTCGCGTGCGAAATGACCAAGAAGAGAAGACAATGTTTAACGCCGTCAAGCTGCTCTTCTCCGCGGCAGATGTCAAAATCTTGCTTTCCCGCCGCGTGCAATGAAGTATTACACTACGTTAAGCAGTAAGTAAGCCAAGGGCCCAGTCTTCATCAGGAGGGTGGAAGGCTGTCATTTGTGGTCATGCAAACGTGTCCGCATCACACCTTAAGGACCATCTCCATTCCTCTCTTTCTCTGTCTTTTCTAACAGGCCGGGGGACGTCAGGACGACAAGGAGGCAATCCTTGCCCTCGGGTGGCCTACGCTCTATTAGAGAGACACACCCGTAACATCTTATACAAAAGTTCCGAAAATGAAGAAGCAGTAACGAGATGTTCAGATGGAGCCTGGGGGAGCGGTAGCAGAGGCACGGAGGCACGGAGAGCGTGCTGTGTTTTCAAGGCCGGGACTGGGGGCCAGGGGTTTGTAGAAACACGTAGTCACAGGTGGTGCCGGAAAGGCTACCCCTTCTGGAACTTGTTTCGGATGAATCAAAAAAGCTGAGGTCATTTCCCTTGGCTTATAAGACACTTACCTTGAAAACTGCTATAACTCATATACTGCTAAGCAGAACCCTAGCTCAGAGGGTACATCAAGGTCACCGCTGCCGTCTCGGGGGACAGGGACAACTGGGGCCTCTGTGAACCCATCAGAACGTGTGTGGGGCTGTGCAGAAGTCAGCGCACTCGTCCTCCTGCCGGGGGCTCAGGGTTGTTGGGGAACGTGGGACGTGACCCTAGAGGGCGGACACCCTCCCACCTTGTCCATGCGGCCTCACCGGCAGCCCACCTTTTATGTCATAGTTTAATTTGAGACCAAATGTGCATTTCTTGGAAACTGCTTTTCTGCTTTAAGGCAGGAAACGCTCAGGGCAGCTGCAAAGGAGCACGTCAGAGGCCAGGGGAGCCTGACCTTGCTCTCCAGGGCTGACCTGCAGCTATGCTGTGAAGGGCCCAGGGTGGCCTTTGACCTCCTGAATCATATTGTTAATATCTTGTGTTTACTGGGAGCTCCTTATGCACCAGGTTTTGCACAGAGCATTGTACATGTGTGCACTGATTTAATCTCCATAACAACGCTGTAAGACAGGTGAGGACTTGCAGTTCATAGAAGGTAACTTCCCTGAAGAAGGCTGTAAGGGCTGAAGCTGGGACTTGAACCAGGCACTCTGCTGTTCTTACTCTCTTATCCCCCTTCCTCTGTCTAAACCTGATTTCAGAAGAGGCCTTAGAGCCGGGGTCCCCAACCCCCGGTCCGTGGACCAGCACTGCTGCGCAGCCTGTTAGGAACCGGGCCTCACAGCATGTGAGCGGCAGGTGAGTGAGCGGAACTTCATCCGCAACTCCCCGTCGCTGCCCCGCATCGCCGCCCCCCATCGCTCGCATTACCTCCTGAAACATCCTCCCCCTCCCCCTGCCCTGTCCGTGGAAAAATTAGCTTCCACGAAACTGGTCCCTGGTGTCAAAAAAGTTGGGGACCACTGCCTTAGAGGACTTCCCTGGTGGCGCAGTGGTTAAGAATCCACCTGCCAATGCAGGGGACACGGGTTTGAGCCTTGGTCCAGGAAGATCCCACATGCCGAGGAGCAACTAAGCCCATGCGCCACAGCTGCTGAGCCTGCACTCTAGAGCCCGCGAGCCACAACTACTGAGCCCACATGCCACAACTACTGAGCCTGCGCCCTAGAGCCCGCGAGCCACAACTACTGAGCCCGCATGCCACAACTACTGAGCCTGTGCTCTAGAGTCTGTGAGCCACAACTACTGAGTCGATGTGCCACAACTACTGAAGCCTGGCGCCTAGAGCCCGTGCTCCACAACAAGAGAAGCCACCGCAACGAGAAGACTGCGTACCACAATGAAGAGCAGCCTCCGATCACCGCAACTAGAGAAAGCCCGCGCGCAGCAACAGAGACCCAACGCAGCCACCAAAGAAAAGGCCTTGGAGACATCTTGAGGCCAGTATACATGTCCGCAGAGAGGCAGTGTGGTGTGGGGTTGGGGCCACGGGGACGGGCTGGCTGGAGCTGGAGTCCTGGCTCCACACCTTCCCCGTGTGACCCGACGGAGGGCCTGACTCTCCAGCCTTCAGGGTCTGCATCTGTGAGATGCCGCCGACAGCCACACAGGCTCACAATGGTCGTAAGTGAGAAGTGAGAGGATATGTACAAGCCCCGGGCACGTGCTGTGCTGTTGGTGAACGGAGCTGTGACTGAGCTCCGCTAGGAGCTCTGTGTGCATTCTCCACCACCGGGATATCCGTGTCTTACCAATCAACAGTACTTCAGCCAAAAGAAATGAATCTAACAGTCGAATTTGTAAGAATCTGCAGTCAATTAATTTTAATTAAGTAATATGCAAATACCTACTCGCTTGCAAGGGGCTCAGATAATACAGATGGTCAAGTTGCCTTTAATCACCCACACGGTAGAATTGGACTCCTGGTCAGATCTGCTATAGAGCACAGGGGTCCTTTCCTGGCATCGGGAAGTGACCAGGCGGGCAACTGTCCTGGGGGCCAGCTCTGCTCGGACCTTGTAGTTCAAGGATCCTGCTCTCACGTCTCCTGTTAAAAGCACGGCTGGGAATGGAGGTGCCTGGTGGGCAGAGAAGCACCAGATCTGGGGAGCTGGGTTCCAGCCCTGCTCTGCCTCTAAGAGGCTGTGTGAACGTGGCCCTCGCTTCCTGACACTAGAGAATGGTCAGGCCCTTCTTCACAGGTCACTCCGCTCAACCCCCTCACTCGACAGATGTGGAAACGATGAACCACATCCACCTAGGCGAGCGGCCGAAGCTCACGTACTTAGTAAGCGGTAGAGCTAGGACTGAAAAGGCCCCAGCCCTCGTCCTCGTGGCTTGGATGGCCATAGCACACCAGCTGTGAAGGCATCTCTTCGCCCACCCCTCGTCCTCGTGGCTTGGATGGCCATAGCACACCAGCTGTGAAGGCATCTCTTCGCCCTTTCATTCAATGTCTCGTAACTGGGAGCCGTTCTAAGCTCTCACATTCTCTGGCTCCACTGCTGTAACCCTCCCCCTCTCAGGGCCTGGCAGCGTTGTCCCAGGCATGAGTGAGGATATAACTAGGTGGAGGGGTCTCTTTCCGCCCTGGCTTGGAGGTTCCCAGTGTGACGGGACGCAGGGCAGGAGAGAACCCACAGCTGACAGCTGTCCTGGTCGCAAGTGCCCGAGAGGGTGGCCCTCCCTGCCCGCAGCTGCCTGGGCCTCCAGTCAAAGCCACCAGCCACTGGGAATGGGGACAGCAGCCACCCTTTCTGTCTCCTTCCGTCTCCAGGTCACTGTCTCCACTTTTACCTTCTCTCAAGACCCTGCCCTCGGCCTTGCCCAGGAGGAAATTCAGGGCGATTTGGGGCATGTCTCCGCCCTGCCGGGATGGAAGTTACTTCAGTGTCTCCCAGTGACTTGGGGTAACAGAGTTATGATTGCAGAATTTGGATTCTCTCACTGCCACACGCTCCTGGCCTGAATCCCCCCCAGGCTGGTGGCGGCAGGGCCTGTTCCCACTCAACGCTTGTTATTGTTACTATTATTTTCATATGCGGTGATCACCTGCCCTCCGGCAGCTTCATTTGAAGCCTCTCATTGGCCAATTTAGATGCACACTTCCTCTGTCCAACCTAGAAGGCAAACTCACATCCACACAAAGAATGATCACCCAAGGCAGATTTTCAGAAGACAAGCCCGATGTCTGAACCACCCTGAGCCCTGCGGTTCTGTGCCATCCTCTGGGCTCCGTCACCAAAGACACCAAGAGAGTAAGCTGCCATCGAGAAAGACACAGCTCCCAGGGCAAAGTCAGAGAGGTGACTTCGGGAGAAATCTGAGGAGAGAACAGGGGAACGGCCTGCCGTGATTCAGCGACCAGACAACAAGCGCTTCGGGGCTCAGTACAGTCGAATCACTTCTAATCTCAGCTCGGCCATTTACCAGGTATGTGGCCTCCCCTGAGACACTTTAATGTTTCCTCATCTGCAGGAGGAGAGGGTTGGGGTCAAGGGCCCTTTCTGGAGCGTGCCTTAGCTCACCATCTCTTCTCCGTACAGGCTAGGACCCGGGGTCCAGGGAGGGGGGTCTTTGCTCCCAGGGAATGTGTGGTCTTGTTGGGGAGAATGCTCCCTGGACTCACCGTGCTGATGAGCGCACTGTGTGGGGTTTTGTGCTGAATCCCAGGACCTATTTCAACCACAGGGCTTTAGAAAGGGTGAGTGCAGAGGTCTGGAAAGCTGCAAGGAAGTGGTAAAACATGGGAAGGGCCTTGAAGGATGGTTAGAATGTGAGGAGGGGAGAGGAGGGAGAGCGCTTCCAGGTGAGAGGAGCCAAGAATAAAGACCGGGACCGGGGCGGGGCCCTGCGGAGGGGAGCCGGCCTGCCTGGGGGAGGAAGCAGCTGACGGACCGCCCAGGTGGGGCCCATCATGCAGCCCCAGGGTTCTCTTCTTCCTCCACTGATTTATCTTTTTGAGTCGCTGCTGTGTAAGTCATCTAGCGTTTTTGGCTGAAGAGTTTTAAGAGTGAAGTGTGCACTGAAAGTTTTGTTTTAGAAAGATCTGTTTGTGGTGTTAAGGTTTAGAGGTAAAATTGATTAAATTAAGGAGGACCAACCAGACAGTGGTTCTCAACCCTGGCGGTACACTGAAAAATTATGGATCCTTGGCCTTTTCCCTAGAAATTCTGATTTAACTGGTCCGGGAAGGGTTCTGAGCACAGTCCCTTCCTTTCCTTTTTCTCCCTCCTTCCCTCCCGCCTTCCTTCTCTTCCTTCCTTTCTCCCCGCGCGACCCACACACGTCTCTCTTTCCTCCTACAGCTATTTGGGTGGGAGGTGATGAAGGCCTGAAATAAAATAGCAGCAATCACAGTGGAGAAGAAATTAAGATAAAGAGACATTTTTATTCTTTTTTTTTTTTTTTGCGGTACACGGGCCTCTCACTGTTGTGGCCTCTCCCATTGCGGAGCACAGGCTCCAGACTCGCAGGCTCAGCGGCCATGGCTCACGGGCCCAGCCGCTCCGCGGCATGTGGGATCTTCCCAGACCAGGGCACGAACCCGTGTCCCCTGCATCAGCAGGCAGACTCCCAACCACTGCGCCACCAGGGAAGCCCTAAAGAGACATTTTTAAAGGAAAAACTGCCAGCTACCTGGCTAATGAAACATAGGGGGTTAAAGAGAGATTCTATTCATTTCCTCAAAATATTGGTTGAGCACTTGCCATATGCCTCTCATACGGAATCAGAAGCGATGGAAATTCAGATGACAAGACCCTGGTCCTGCCTCCAGGGAGCCTGTGTGTGGAGATGACAAAGAAAATAACTACAGTACGGGCAGAATACAGACACTGGATGAAGGCTGTTTTTTTTTTACGGGGTAGAGGTACAGACAGGAGAGGGGAAGAGGCTCCCGCCCGCAGAAGCAATGAAGGAAGTGCTCCGTGGAGGGACCATTTAGAGGCAGCTTGAAGCCTGCGCAGGTTTTCAGCAGGTGGGGATGGGGGAAGGGGCCCCAGGGGGAGTCACAGTGAAAGGTCAGGTGTCAGGAATGGCAGAGAACACATGGCAAGAAGCAGCCTGACCCCTAAGATGCACACGTGTGTGGAAGGCTTAGTGGGGAAGGTGGATGATGGGTGCGTTGAAGTCATCAGAAAACAAAGAAAGTGCTGTGAGGGTAATATTAACTTTTAAATTAAGGCGTCATTTTATACAATACAATGCACCCAGTTAAGAAGTCAGATTCTTTTAAGGTCTTGAATGTTCAGTTAAGGAATTTGGATGACCAGAGATCACGTGAAGCAATAAAGAATCAATAGGTTTGGTATCATTTACTAACTATGCGATCTTGGACAAATTACTCAAGTCTCAGGGCCTCATTTCCTCATCGTCAGATGTGATAGGACTGGGCTTCCCTGGTGGCACAGTGGTTAAGAATCCGCCTGCCAATGCTGGGGACACACGGGTTTGAGCCCTGATCCAGGAAGTTCCTACATGCCACAGAGCCACTATGCCCATGTGCCACAGCTGCTGAGCCTGCACTCTAGAGCCCGCGAGCCACAACTACTGAGCCTGCATGCCACAACTGCTGAAGCCCGCGTGCCTAGAGCCCGTGCTCCGCAACAAGAGAAGCCACCGCAATGAGAAGCCACGCACCGCAACGAAGAGTAGCCCCCGCTCACCGCAACTAGAGAAAGCCCGCGCACAGCAACAAAGACCCAACGCAGCCAAAAATAAATAAAATAAATAAATTTATTTTAAAAAAAGGTGATAGAACTGTACCTCCAGGGGAATGTGGGAAGATCAAATAAAGTATTCAATATAAAATGTTTGGCATGTAAGAGGGATGTAAGACTTATTAGTTCTCTTTCCATTTTACTCATCAGAATCCTCCAGGGTGGGGCCACAGTCTCGCCACGTTTGAGAAGCACCCTGGTGGTTGTGAGGCCCAGCTAGTGTTTCAGGTCATCTGTGTAGGCAGTGGGGGCCACGTGGGCTTTGGATCAGGGAGACGGCACGGTCAGAGCTGTACATCAGGACTGGGCCTGGCAGCCTGGGAGAAGGAGGGAAAGCAGAGTGCAGGGAGCAGGTGGACGACCTGAGGTGGAGGGGACAGTGGTGAGACTGGTTTTAGTTGATCTTTGTTTATTCACCCCCAGGAATACATTGGTTCGGGCCTACTTTGAAGAGGCCCTGTATTCCGTACAGAAATCAATGTGCCCTCAGTGCCCTGATGCATCTCTTAAGCAACGACTCTTGGAAGGCTTTCTGTGACCTCCTTCTGGCTGACCCAGTGGGCATGCCAGGAGCAGCGGTTCAGGAAAGCGTAGGGGTTTCCAGCTGACCACGGGGTACAGAGCACCCAGCACAGGTGCTGCACTAGGTGGGTAGCTGGGGAAGGGTTCTTCTTGGGCTTTATTTTCCCTTTGGATCTTCCAGCCTGAGCCCCACAACCACTTCCCAGTCTAGATCTCCTTCCTAACACAGATGCCAAAGGAGACGAAATCAATTAGATTCTCATTCTGAAAAGATCGTGTGGCTTCTGTGCAAGGAAGAGTTACTGAAAGACCAGAGTATTTGGGGGAGCAGCTCAGGTGAGACATGACCATAGCTTGGTCCATGTGATGTACTAAAGACAGACATGAACCAGAGATTGAGGCAGCTGACTCGAGAGTCCTTGGTGATGAAGTAGGAATGATGATGGGAGTCAGTGGATTGATTCACTTCCTATAAGCGGTGCCTCTTGTGTCCTGCTGTTAACTCCACAGGCCTAAAGTGGAATTCCTCGCTGTTCTCCACATCTCTCTCGCTGGCTTCCTAGAGACGAATATTTGTGTCCCCCCAAGTTCATATGTTGAAGCGTGATGCCCAGTGCAATGGTATTAGGAGGTGGGGCCTTTGGGAGGTGATTAGGTCATGAGGTGGAGCCCTCATGGATGGGATTATTGCCCCTATAAAAGGGACCCCCGAGAGCTCCTTCCCTCCTCCTGCCAGGTGAGGACACGGTCTATGAACCAGGAAGTGAACCCATCCCAGACACCAAATCTGCCAGTGCCTTGATCTTGGACTTCCCAGCCTCCAGAACTGTGAAAAATAAACGTATATTGTTTAAGCCTCCCAGTCTGTGTTATTCTATTATAGCAGCTCTGTCTGCTCATGACACAATCATTTTCCAGTATTCAATCTAAAATCTGGACCTAATTTTGGACTTCTACTTTGCTTCTATCCCCAAATCGAATTAGTCACCAAGTCCGGAATTTTCTCCTTTTGAAATGTCTCTTGCGTCTTTTTCTTTCTTTTTATTCTAATTCAGCCCCTTATTATATATAATACCTGAGGCATTTGGTGCTTCAGTTTTCTCTCCCAGTTCTGGTCCCCACCCCAAGCACCGTAACCAAGACTTAGTCTCTCTGAAACACCGCGTTCACCATTCTATGCCTTCCGCAGAAACCTGCAGTGATTCTGCGTTGACCGGACATGAAAACCTGCGCTGCTCGGTTTAGAATCAAGGCCTTCTGTGGTCTCTCTCCCAACTACTTTTCACTCTCTGCTCCCCTATGATTGTAGTTCTAAAACTCTTTTCAAGTTACAGAACTTTTGTTCCAATGGAAACTTTTGTTCAAAAACATGGCCGCTCCATAAGTCAAGCAAGTAGAAGCGGAGTTTTTGGTTGAAGCAGGGATGCGGTTTGATTTCCTCTCCCCTGCCATGGCCTCCTTTCCATCCTTACCTGCTGTGTCCCCTGAGATGAGCTTCTTCAGACTGTTGTTTGAAATCCATCGCCTTCCAGGAATGCTCTTAGGTTGAAATAGGTGTTCTCCTCAAGGAACCAGTGGGTCACTGAGCCCAGCGTGCGTTTCCCTGCACTGGGCCTCTGTCTGCCTCTCCTCTGCCGGTTTCCCCATCAGGCAGGGACTCTGTCTCATAAAAGCCCCCCTCCGTGGTGTAACGTGTGCATCCTCACCACACTTCTTCAGGGGGTGCAAGTGCGGACTTAACTGTACTGTTTCTTATAGCATCCTTCGAGAAGCTGAGGGCATCACGGCAAACACAGCCCAGACAAGCAGGTTTACAGGGACCATCAGTGTGGTGCACGCACACCTTTGGTCTGATGTGATCTAGAAAATATTATATGCAGAGCAGTGTTTTCCAAATTTTTTCCTCCAAGGACTCCATCGAGATAATCACCGTCTGAAAGCCCCCTGGCTGCATTCTCACTCTTGTTTGATAAAGAAAATATTATTTTTGAAGGAATCCAATTACCCAACAAAGATTGGTGAAACCCAGAAACACTGATTGTTACGGGTGATTCTGAGAGTTGAAGTCCTTCAAAGGAGAGATTTAACTCCTTTTTTGGGGGAAAAATTTACCTTGAAGAAGAGATTTTTCAACCTTTCAACCTTTACATGTAATTGAGGTTCAGAACCCTTCATTGCTAAATCCCTGTGAGGAATTTACCTCTGAACCTTTCATAGGTACCTTCCAAGTACCATTTCTTTCGATGTTTGCTTGCTGGCAAGAGAAGGAGGATCTCCAGGGAGCTCAGAATCTGGTTGGTTGTCCCAAACGACCTAGAAAGGCTTTAACACTGGATTCAGAGTGAGTTGTTTCTGCTATAGGAATGTGAAAATAAGTCCGTTTAGGAGTTCATGTCATTTTCTAACTATTGATAACTTGATCTCCCTCCCTCCTCCCTCCTCCCTCCCTCCCTCCTCCCTCCCTCCCCCTCCCTCCCTCCCTCCCTCCCTCCCTCCTTCCTCCCTTACTTCCTTCCTTCTTTCCATAGTACGTATATCTATACTCAGAACCTTCTTTCCAGGACAAATTTTATTTTCACATTGAAAATATTGTGTATATGTATGTGTCAAATATTGTTAAATTGAACAATTGTTGACTATTATTTAGCACTTTTATCATTTTTTTGCATTCTTATCCTTCATTTTTTACTTTGTCTTTTTATTGTGAAAAATTTCAAATAATACAGAAAAATAGAAAGAAGAGTATAAGAAGCACATATAATATATACTTAGATTGAACAAGTTTTAATATTTTGCCACATTTGCTTTATATGTAATCATTCTATATATGCACATATATTTAATATATTTCTAAACCATTTAAAAGTTAAATTACATACACCCAAAATCTTCACCTCGAAATACTGCAGCACACCTTTCTAAAAATGACAATCTTTTACATAACCACAATACCAATATCACACCCAACTAAGCTAATAATTCTGCAGCCTGTATTTGTTTCCTCAATTGTCCCTCAAACATCTTGTATACCTGGTTTGTTCAAAACAGGATCCAGTCAAGAACATCCCTCTTTTTCCAGAACAGTTGTTCCTTCCCCCTCTTCTCCCGAATATACTGACTTGTTGAAGGGATCAGACCACTTCTCTTGAGTGTCCACGGTCTGGATTTGTCTGATGGTTTCCTTACAGTATGGCTCATCTTGTTCCTCTTTCTTCTGTGTTTCCTGTATCTGGAAATTATAAAGAACTAAAGGCTTGATTAGATTAAAATTAAACATGTTTGGCAAGAACACCTCATGGGTGATGCTGTGCACCTCACGTTGCTCCCGGCTTTAGAACCACACACCCCAATACCTTCAGGATAACACATTTCCGATACCTTGACACCTCCTGTGCTTCCCTTTCCAATAACAGCACACCTGCCTTTTCGATTATCTTGAATGTCGTGTTGACTACTTCCTGTATTTCCTTTACAGTTTTATCACATACATATGTATCTCCAAATGATATATTGTTTAGTTTTAAACTTGTATAAATGAAACCATGCCGTATATATTCTTTTGTGAGTTATTTTCATTCAACACGGATTCTGCAATTTATCCAGGTTGGTATGTGAAGCTACAGGTCATTCATTTTCATATCTGTGTCCTATTCTCTTGCATGACTACACAACAACTTATATATCATTCTACTCTCAATTGACATTGGATTTTTCCAGATTTTTGTTATTACAAACAATGCTGCAGTGAATACCTTCATACATATTTGCAGTCTACATGTCCAAGAGTTTCTGTAGGGTGTATATCTAGGAATGTAATTGCAGGGGTGGATGGTATATGCGAGTACAACTTTGCTAGGTGTATCAGTCAAGGTACAGTTACAAAGCACACAGTAGCCTAGCTCATCAAAACTGAAAGGGATTTATTATAGGTTATTGATCATTTGCAGAATTGTTGGGAGGGTTGAAGGAACAGACTCTAGGCTGAGCTTCTAGGAATGATTCCCAAAGCCACACCAAAGGACTGGGCCACCAAAAAAGCTAGCACTTTTCCCTTCATCGGGAAGTTATGTTTTGAACTGGAAAGCTGCCAATGTATTTCTGGCTTCAAAGCCACAATGTCCTACATACAATTAGGAAGCCACTTAAGCTAAATCAGGAAGCCACTATTAGACCTTCTGGCTCCAGAACCAAGCTGCCTCTGCCCTGAAACTGACTTTTAAAACTGGGAAGCCACCATGATAATCCTTGCCAACAAAACGAATGCCCTGAGCCCTGCCTTGCTCTCCATTTAATGGAGCTCAAGTCTCACTGAGCTCATTGGACAGGCCAAGCCTTCATCATATCCAGGACCCTGGCTATGGGGGTGTCTTGGAAATGTAGACTTTAGTTTTCTGCCCTTTGAAATACAGGATAGCGCCCTAGAAGGAGGGTAGGAAGAACATTGAGCAAACTAGTTCAGAGTTAATGTCAAAGTGCTTCCCAGTGGGGTGGAACCAGTCTACGCTCCTGCCAGCAGTGTAGGGGAATATTTGTGGTTCTACATTCTCGCAGTGTTGGGTTTTGTGGGGTTTTTGTTTTTGAAAAGCTATTTTATTGTAATCTGAATTTGTGGTTCCATGATTAATAATAAGGATGAGCGTGTCTTCCTACATTTATTTGTAGGTATTAGCCATTCGAGTATCCTTTTCACAGCTAGGCCTAGGCCCTTATGTCTTCTATATATTTCCTGCTCTTTTTCTTTCTTATTAATTAGGATCTTTTACATATTCTGAATAATGATTCTTTGTTGGTTATATTTTACAAATATTGTCCAGATTGAAGCTTGTCTTTTCAATTTTCTTTTCTTCTTCTTTTATTTTTTGGTCTAGCCACAAGAGATCTTAGTTCCTGGACCAGGGTGTGAAGCCGGGACCCCATCACTGAAAGCGCCGAGTCCTAACCACTGGACCGCCGGGGAATTCCCTGGCTTTTCACTTTTCAAATGGTGATTTTACTGAACAGAAATCATTATTAGTCAGTTTTGTCAATTTTTTTGTTTATGATTTATGCTTTTCTCACTCAAAGTCTTACCTTATACACAGATCATTAAGATATTCTTCTGTATTTTTAAAAAAGTTTCAGAGTTTTACTTTTCCTGTTTTAATTCCTGATCCATCTGGAATTGGTTTTTATGTATGGTGTGAGACATGAATCCATTTTCATTTATGGATAACCCCTCTGGTCTGCAAAGCCCGATTGATCATGTATCTTTTTTTTTTTTTTTTTTTTTTTTTTTTGCGGTACGCGGGCCTCTCACTGTTGTGGCCTCTCCCGTTGAGGAGCACAGGCTCCGGATGCGCAGGCTCAGCGGCCATGGCTCACGGACCTAGCCGCTCCGCGGCATGTGGGATCTTCCCGGACTGGGGCACGAACCCGTGTCCCCTGCATCGGCAGGTGGACTCTCAACCACTGCGCCACCAGGGAAGCCCCATGTATCATGTTTTGATTTAAGTGTGGATCAATTTCCGAGCTCTCTTTTTCTCTGTTGGTCTGTTTTTCATCCTTGTATTAGTAACACGCAATCCTAATCACTGAAGCTTTATGATACATCTTGATTCTGGTGGAACATGTTCACCTTTTCACCTACTCTTGGCCCTTGGCGGTTCTCTATACTTTTTAGAATTAGATTGCAAAGTTCCACAAAATATCTTCTTGGGATTTTTATTGGAATTTCATTGAATCTACACAACAGTTTGGAGAGAAATGAGATCTTTAAGGTATTCAATCTTCCTATCCATAGAAAATTTTTGTCATTCTGTTTATTTTGGTCTTATTTAATATCTCCCACCAAAGTTTTATAACTTTCTCCAAGAAGGTCTTGTATATCTTTTGTTAGACTTATTCCTTGGTACCTTATTTTCTTGTTGCTATTGCAGATAATATTTTTACACATTGCATTTCCTAACTTCTTTGTTTTTGTTGGTATGTAGAAATGCAGTTGACTCATATATTGATTTTATGTCTAGCAAACTTACTAAAATCTTTTATTAATTCTAAGAGTTTATAGATAATTGGAAGTTTTCTATGGAGAACATAATATCTGCAAATAATGACAGTTTGGTTTCTGTATTATTTTGAATCTGTATTATCCTTGCCTTAGTACACAGGTCAAGATTCCAATATAGTGCTGAGTAGAGGTAGGGATAGCATGTAACCTTTTATTATTCCTGATTTTAAAGAGCACGTGTTCATATTTCACAACTGAGAACAAGATTTGCTGTTATTATTTTGAAGAGACTCTTTATCATATTGAGGACATTCCTTTCTTTTTCTAGTTTGTAAAGGAATTAAACAATTTTTTTCTTTTTTCTCATGAATGCTCTTTTCATTTTTATCAAATGCTTATCTTACATCAATTCAGATCACAACATAGTTTTTCTCCTACTAATGTTATAAATTATATTGATATATGTACTAACGTTGACCTAACCTTTAATTCCTGGAATAAACCCAATTTGGTCATGATTTGTTTCCTTTTTTTTTTTTAATTGCTGGCTTCAGTTTGCTAATATTTTGTTCAGGATTTTTGCATTCATGTTTGTGAATGAGATTGGTCTTCAATTTCTTCTCCAATACAGTCCTTGCTGAGTCTGGGAAGTGTTCCTCTTTTTTCTGTTCTCTAAAGAGTTAGCATAAGTTTGGATTGTTGGGTTTTTACAGATGCTAGAGCCAGCCAGCTTAGTGGAGAGACCAGTATTTGGGGTTTGAGACCTGTATGAACTCCCTTCTTATCATTTAGTAGCTGCAAGCTCTCGGCCTGGTAACTTAGATCTCTGGGACTCAAGTTTCCTCATGAGTTAAATGGGAGGAGTAGTACACGCTCTCCCTGCCTCAAATGGTTGTTGCATTACCGTGAGCATTAAATGGGATACTTTATGTATAACTGCAATATAAATCCTATAGGGAAGATAATCCCTGCCAAAGCCAGCTTTGGGGAAAACATTGTCCTGTGGATTATTCTCTCTGTGATATTGTAAATCAGGTGAAGGAAGCAGAAATGCTCTTGGAGGCTTCATCTACTATGAGGTTAGGGTCAGAAGCACTGACAATATACCTCCAGAAGAGATGGTGTTAGCAGTTTCTGAAGTCAGATTTGTAGCTTTTCCTTCAGAGCCTTGGAGGGGGCCCAGGTCACTGAATCACTGACTGTCAGGGCTGGAGAGGGCTCACATCCAATCAATGGTGAACTGCAGCCAAGACGGTATTAACTCATACCCAGGGATTTAGGATCTTAATTTTAAATTGAACACTAATTTTTGCATGTGTGTTTTAATTTATGAAAATAATGCCTTCTCACAGTAATGGGACAAGAGAGTTTTTAAACGATATGAGAGTTAAAAATAAAAAAAGTTTTCCTTTTTCTCTTGTCACCTCAGCCCCTTCTCCTCCTTAGAGATAACTTTTTAAACTTTCTCTTTGTAGTCTTTCTGGAAGTTCCTGCCATAATTCTAAAGGGTATGAATTGACTGCTATTCCTTGATTTGTAAGTTTTTAGACGGTATCTATTATCGCCCCACTACAATGATGAATTTATCTTTCTTTCACTCTTCTCCACTTTCTGCTAGTCACATTTTATTTTTAGTTCTTCTCTTAGAATTATATTATATACCACTATATTAATATTTAATAATATTATTAATAATAGCATTAATAATATTTAATAATATGAAATATTCAAATAACATTTTAGAATGTCTGCATCTTGACCTGGAATTGATTTTAGCGTTTTCCCAGCATTCTCACTATATAATATGGGAAACTTGGTTCCTCTACATTTCCCTTCATTCTTCCACCTCCATCCGCCTCCTAACCCCTGCCATCCATACCGTCATGTTTCAATAACAGATATTCTGTTTTATAACAGATATTCTGTTCTGTAACCATATATGTCCTTTGTGCTTTGCCTATAGTTTGATTCTAAAAACTAAAAGCCAAGTGTTGATAATTTATCCAGAATTTGTTACTAAGATAACGTAAATACGTGTTCAATGAAGACGCGAAATGTGATTGCTAAACTAGAGAAGCAGATGAGACCCTGTATTAACTAACCTGGGTTCCTGAAGGAGGAAACTCTCAAAAACCAGCAGGAAGAGTGATTTCCAGGAGAAGGGAAGAGGCTCAGCATATTGTAACTACTTACCTTTATTACTACTTTATGCATTCATCTTATAAATAAAATTATCCAGCTTTTTAATTATACCATTTTTGCAGAGAATCAATTTCCTTTATGAATACATTTTTTTTTAGAGCTTGCTGAATTTTTCTAATTTTTCTAGGTTCTAATTTGGACCTATTGCTTTCCAGACTTCCTGCACAGCTATCATCCTGGGGTTTCTTTTCATTCTCTCCTGGGTTAACTTTCTTGCAGGTTGTGTCTGTCACTTCTTTGCACTTCTCTTTAGTTTTGCTGTGGTACATTCTTGATTAGTACTTACAGAGAAGGTCACTATGTGATAAGTATCTGAGTCCTCGCATATGCATTAGTGTCTAGATTTTATTCTTATTTGTGATTGAAAACTCAGGAAGGTATAACATTTTGTGTTTAAAATAAAAGTTCTTCAAAACTTAAAGGCAATCCTCATTGTCTAATGGCGTTGAATGTTGCTTGATAAGAAATTTGATGCCAATATATGATTCTGGTTCCCTTGTAGGCAGCTTATTCTTTCCTTCCAGAAACTTTATATTTGGCATTCTAAAATTTCATGATGATGGCTCTAGGGCTGTGTGTGTGTGTGTGTGTATGTGCATGTGTATGTATGAGTGTGGTGTGTTTTAATTCATCCTTTCTATGACTTGGTGATGTCTGCAAACTGGCATCTTGCTTTTGCTCTGGAAAGTTTTCATAATTTTCTGTCTTGTTTGTTTTCTGTTCTCTTTGTCTTGAGCATCTATTAAGTGAATATTAGACTTCCTGAATTTATCCTCTTAAGTCTCTTAACCTTCTGAATGTTTTTTTGTAAATCTCTGCGTTTTTAATTTATCATCTGAGATTATCAATGTTTTTCTTCTAGCTCTTCCATTGAATATTTTATTTCATCAATTATATTTTTAAAATTAAAGAATTTTATCTTATCTGATTTTTGGGGTGAGAATACTGTGCTGTTTCTTCCTCTTTATCCTCCTCCTCCTTCTAACTTGTATTCTTATTCTTCCTTCTTCTCCTCCTCCTCTCTTCTTCTGTTACTTTTCTCTCAGATGCCGATTAGAGTTTGGAATGTCTCTTCTGTGGCCCGTACTATCTGTATTTTCTCTAGGGTATTTTGTTTTTGCTCATCTTATTCCATCTCTCTTGGGTGGTTAATTTTTTCCCTCTAACTAATTATCACTTAGTTGATCAAAATAATATTTATTCAGTTCTTTCTCTTAGCCAGACACTGAGCAAGACTGGCTAGGTGCCTACCCCATGACGCTTGCACCGTAGGGAAGAGGTCAAAATTATCAAGTGAATAAATAGGTAAATAGGAATTTCAATTTGTGCAAGTGTCATGAAGGAAATAGAGCAGGGTAACTTGAGAGCAAGTAATGAGGTGGAGGCCCTTTAGAACGAGTGGTCAGAAGGCTTCTTTTAGAATGGGACAGAGATCTGACACCAGCAATGTGACAGAAGTGGGAGGTGGGGAAGGGAAGGGTCAGATTACGTCACATCTCTAGGTAGGCCCTGGTGTGAGAGGTTTGGCTTTGATTTAATTGCAGCAGGAAACCACTGGAGCATTTCAAGAGGGGGGTCATGCTCTGATTTATGGTTTTAATGATCCACCCTACCTGCTGAGTGGAGAATGACCAGAGATAGACGAGGACGGCCATCGGAGCCATGGGGAGCCTCTGGCAGTGTCTGAGCTGAGTGAGGTTGGGGGGGGGGGTGACAGCAGCAGGATGCTAAGGCCTGGCCACCACGAGGACGTCCGTCTTGTAGGCAGGACAGAACGTGCTGCGAGAAGGAGAGAGTGGTCCATTGTGTTAACTGCCGTGGGAAGGTTACGGAAGGTGAGGACACAGCAGTGGACATCGCACCTGGCAAGGGAAGGTCACTAGTGACTTCACAGTCTAGGAGAGTCCTGAAGCGGAAACTAGATGGAGTGAGCGTATGCAGCATCTGGACCTAGTACCTGCCTAGAAAGTTACTCAGTGGTGGATTTGTCACTTCCTATTGGTAGCTTGGAATGAAAATTCCTTTAATATTTGTCCCTAACCCAAAACACTTCGCAGAGCTGTCCATATTTCTTCGAAAGCCCTCCCCTTCTCCGTACGTCTCCTTCCTATTCTTCTAATTAGGTCAGAAAACAGCCTCAGTGAGGAACAAATGGTTTTAAAATCTCCCTTTACCTCCATGTAATTCCTGCTCATCTGTGACCAGAAAGGGAGCTTGAATTCCGTTTTGTTAATGGGTGTGTGTGGGGGGACTGGGGCTTCTTTCGGGCTGCTGGTGTTGAAGCCGGGGAAGCACAGGGTAGAGGAGGTGCTGGGAAACTATCAGGAAATGGATGAAGTTATTGAAGGTGTGAAATGCTCTTTGGGTACCCTCACTATCTGAAACCAAGAAATTAAACCACAAATCTGTAAATTTTCCTCTAAAACCCCCAAACAAAAAGCATGAGTTTATTTCCAAAGTTACCTAACACATACAGATGCTTTTCTTAAATTCCAAATTTTTGAAGGTAGGGATCAGATCCAATTGGTGAAGGGATGTGCAGAACTATCAAAGTGACTAAGATGTGCCTCCACTGTAAAGATATCACCTCATTTAATCCCATAACAGCCCTTGCAGTGGGTTATTTTAATTCCTGTTTACAGATGAGGAAACCTAGGACTGGCCACAGTCACACAAGCTAGTGACAAACATACTTAGTAGTCGTGTTTATCTATCCTTTTTTCCTCCTCCCCCCAGTTTAGCTTTTATTTTTGTTAAAGCTATAAATGCATAAAGTACAAATATAGAAATAATTCTACATGGCTGATTGTCAAACATAACAATTCCGTGTCCCACTCCCCAGAAGCATTCACTTGCAATATCCACTTGATTCTTTGAACATTCACTCAAATTTGTAAGTAACATATTTTTTTATTTAAAAAAATTTTTGGACATTAAGTATTTGCTTCAGACATGGAATACAGGACTTTGTTCTCTTTCACCCACCTTCACTCAGCACACAGTTCATCTCCATTCTCCCAATATAAGTAAATTATGATTTTGGTTAGCTCATTATTCGAGTTTATTATGACAATGCATGCTGAGTCATGCCGTACACAATTCTCACTTTTTCTCTCTGTTGTATCTTTTCATTTTCTCTAGAGTAATCATTGCCTTCTTGTTTTAGTTGCATCGTTTTCTGTATACCTGTTGCTAATTCAGTGCTTACTCTTCCAATATACTCAGTTTCATCTTCTTGAAGAATCTCTTCTGGATCTTCTGGTCTGCTCCAAACTGGGCCAGTTGCCCTGTATATACCAGTGACTTATCTGTCATCCTGAGTTCTGCCTGCATCCATTATGCTGGGTAATTCCTTCAACTCTCTCCTTGCAGGTCTGAACAGGTCTTTTTCTATCCTCTCATTTAACTGATAGTTAACTGAGTGTAAAATTCTAGTTTCAAAACATTTTACTTCAGAAATTGAGAGGCTTCATTCCATTATCTTCTGGCTTGTCCCATAAACCTATGTTTTGTTTGTTTTCTTCTCTTTTGAAGTTTGTAGGATCTTTTCTGTTTCTAGCATTCTGAAATGTCACAACGATGTGCTTTGTTGTGGATCTATTTTGCTTCCTCTCTGGCTTTTGTGGGCCCCATTTACTCTAAAAACATGTCTTTTGGTTCTGGGAGATTTTGCTTAAATTATTTTGCTGGTGACTTCTCTGTTTTCTCTTTTTGGAACACCTGGACCAATTCTCTATTTTTTTTCTCGTTTATTTTCTATTTTTTGTGCTTTTTTGTTCTCTCTGGGAAATTTTCTCAAACTCATCTTCTATTTTAAGTAGTTTCCAAGAATTACATGAATGTTCTTCTTTCATAGATTTAAAAAAACCAAACCAAACACAATGTCTTCCATTATCTCTCTAAGGATATTAATGATGGTTTCGGGGGATGTTTTTTCTCTTTTCTACCTGATTTTTCCAGTTTGTTTTGGTGCCTGGCTTTCAAATTAATATATTTTATTGACTCTAAGACCCTTTGATGCTAGTGCTTTCTTGACTCTACAAGAAGGTGTCCATGAAGTTATCTGGCACAGCTATATCGTGACTGCCTCATGGATGACAGTGACTTCACAATACCACCAGTTTGTAAGCTGTATCTGGATTTCAGAGATATTCATTCAGTGATGTCAAATATTTGTATCTTAGAATCAGTGAAATGGAGTAAACATTTTCTTCTGATATCTGGGGATCCTTGCCATTCTGCTCATAGTTTAAGAGTGGTGTCCCAAAATCTGTTGGAAGCTTTCTCTGTGTGTTGTTGTTGTTGTTGTTGTTGTTGTTGTTGGTGGTGGTGGTGGTGGTGGTGGTGGTGTAGGTATTAGTATTGGTTTGGTGTTGGTGGTGATGGTGTTGGTGGTAGTGATGGTGTTGGTGGTGTTGGTGCTAATATTGGTGTTGGTGTTGGTGGTGATGGTGGTGATGGTGTAGGTATTAGTATTGGTTTGGTGTTGGTGGTGATGGTGTTGGTGGTAGTGATGGTGTTGGTTGTGACGGTGTTGGTGTTGGGGTTGGTGGTGACGGTGGTAATGGTGTTGGTATTAGTATTGGTGTTGGTGTTGGTGGTGATGGTGGTAATGGTGTTGGTATTAGTATTGGTGTTGTTGTTGTTGGTGGTGTAGGTATTAGTATTGGTTTGGTGTTGGTGGTGATGGTGTTGGTGGTAGTGATGGTGTTGGTTGTGACGGTGTTGGTGCTAGTGTTGGTGTTGGTGGTGACGGTGGTAATGGTGTTGGTATTAGTGTTGGTGTTGGTGGTGATGGTGTTGGTATTAGTATTGGTTTGGTGATGGTGGTGGTGGTGGTGATGGTGGGTGGAAGGCTTTACTGACAGTAGACTTCATTGGAAGGTGATTTGGCTTGACTGTTTCATTAGGAAACCCTCTGATTATTATTATCTTTTGGGCTGGCTGGATTCTTGAGAGAAAAATTTTTGTATCTTTTGCCAGAAGAGGTAATCCTGGCTGCCAGTCTTCTGAGAGTAAAAAGAGGAAGGAAGGCTGAGGACTTAGATATTCGATGTGCACACTTCTGCTCAGTCCCCCTCCCCCTGTATTAGTCCTGCCTTCCCTCTGCTTGCTGTTCCCAAAGGTGTTCAATTATACCTCTCCAGTGGGAAGAAACCTCCATGCTCTTCCCGTTGTGGAGTTGGGAAGGAGAGCTGAGGATCTAAATGTTTCTCAGACAGACTTGCAACCAAACCTTCTGTTTTCTGCTTCATCTTTTTCTCCACTTTAAAGAAACCTGGTGCTGCTCCTGAGCCTTTTGAAGGTCTGTGGTGTAAATCTTGACTTTCCCCACTGTTGGCTCAGGTTTGCTTAAATCAGTTTCTTCTCCTCTTTCATTTTATAGCTTCCAAAAAATTTCTTTTTCCATCCTCTCTGTTCTTGTGGGTCTATGCCTTAAAAATCGCTTTACTGTTACTTTAGTTTGGTTTAGGGAAGAAATAGAAGGAAATATCAACATTTAATTTGTCACCTTTAAATGAAAGTCATCATTTATTTTTTCTCTATAATTAAGAGATGTAAGTTCAATTCAGAACACTTAGACAACAATAAAAACTACAAAGGGGAAAACCCCCGAGATCTCATCACCAGAGATTACCACAGATAACACCTTTGCACGTAACTCTAAATACTTTGTGATAAATTCTTAGTTTTGAAAATGATGAATAAACTAGAATGCACACTTGAAAGACTTTTGACATATATTGCCAGGTTGACCCACAGAAAAGTTATTCCCGTATACAATCAACCAGAACCTGTATTTTAAAATATTGCCATCAACAGGGGTTAGTATTCTTTTTAAACTTTTGCCAATCTGGTAGGGAAAAAGTGTCTTCTTTTAATTTGCCTTTCTTAAATCCTAGTGACTTTAAGTCCTGTACTACATATAGTCCTATAAATTCTGGTATGAATTGTCAGTTTGTATTTCTTTTTTTATAAATTACATTTCTCATTTCCTCTATTTCTAATTAGTGTTTATTTTACTGATTCATAAGAATATATTAAGGCTACCCTTTAATACTTCAAATCAATTTTCCTATTGTCTTTCAATTTTTAAAGATCTCTTTTCATATTGTGCTGTTAAGCAATTGATTCTTTCTTTTATATGTATGTCTTTGTTGTTCTGTTCTTACCTCAAGGCTGTGCTTACCTACATGGTCTTTTAGTTCTTACGTGGTTTCATAAAGCATGAAATAAGGCTCTAACTTTAGGTTTTTTTCTTATTTACCAATTATCTCAGCAATATTTGTTTAAAATATATTTTCCACATTGATTTGAAATGCCACTTTTATTTGGGTTTGTTTCAGAGCAAAGACCATGAACCTTTCAGGACCCCGTGCTCCCCTTCAGAACAGGTGAATTCGTTTTTCTTCACCTATTTCTTCATCTGTCAGTGGTGCCAGGGAACTGCATTATTCTTCCTGTTGCTATTTTGCAGCCTGATATGCTCTTATTCATCAGTTCCAGAAACGTACCTGGGTCCTCTGTGGTGCTGGGGTTTGTGCTAAACACGGGGAATACAAAAGAAATGAAGGCAAGCCCTGTGTGGTAATCGTGTCAGTAAGCCAGAGACAGCTCCATCCAGGAGTCATTCCGCTGTCCTGGGACAGGTCTCTTCTACACAGGAAGGTGCAGGGTTACAGAGAATCTGGAGGACGTTGAGCAAAATGGTCATGATAGTTGTTTCTGAGGGTGTGATCTTACTTGAATTTTTACTCCTTCTTTATTCTTTCCTGTAGTATTGCTTGTATGTTTCACAAGCATACACATTATTCCTTTTTAAATAAATCGTTATCGTTTTGAAAAAATGGACCTCTGTTTCATGGAGTTGGGTTAATTGCAACCCTTGGTTCAAACACTCTCTTGGGTCCCACATTACCTCCCACTACTGGGCATATACCCTGAGAAAACCATAATTCAAAAAGAGTTATGTACCAAAATGTTCATTGCAGCTCTATTTACAATAGCCCGGAGATGGAAACAACCTAAGTGTCCATCATCGGATGAATGGGTAAAGAAGATGTGGCACATATATACAATGGAATATTACTCAGCCATAAAAAGAAACGAAACTGAGCTATTTGTAATGAGGTGGATAGACCTAGAGTCTGTCATACAGAGTGAAGTAAGTCAGAAAGAGAAAGACAAATACCGTATGCTAACACATATATATGGAATTTAAGAAAAAAAAATGTCATGAAAAACCTAGGGGTAAAACAGGAATAAAGACACAGACCTACTTGAGAATGGACTTGAGGATATTGGGAGGGGTAAGGGTAAGCTGTGACAAAGCGAGAGAGAGGCATGGACATATATACACCACCAAACGTAAGGTAGATAGCTAGTGGGAAGCAGTCGCATAGCACAGGGAGATCAGCTCGGGGCTTTGTGTTCACCTAGAGGGGTGGGATAGGGAGGGTGGGAGGGAGACGCAAGAGGGAGGGGATATGTGCGTGCACGCACAGTGGGGAGGGCCTCTGATTGCCCTCCTCCAGGGCTGGACGCAGGGAGCCGGGAGCTTCAAAAAGCAGACGGCACCCGTCCTTCGCATTTTGACCAAGACACAGGCCCCGCCACTTACTCGCCCTGGATTATATTCTGAATCGAACCACTTGCAAGTCAGTTTAGGCAGGAACCAAGCCTACGTTCGGTGAGTTCAGCTAATGCAGAGATGGGCGCAGAGCTGGATCTCCGGTGAGAAGGTCACCTGCCTCGCCCGGCAGCCCTCACTGCCTCCTCCTCCCATTCCAGGCTAGACTTTTTTTTTTTTTTTTTTTTTTTTTTTTTTGCGGTATGCGGGCCTCTCACTGTCGTGGCCTCTCCCGCTGCGGAGCACAGGCTCCGGACGCGCAGGCTCAGCGGCCATGGCTCACAGGCCCAGCCGCTCCGCGGCATGTGGGATCCTCCCAGACCAGGGCACGAACCCGTATCCCCTGCATCGGCAGGCGGACTCTCAACCACTTGCGCCACCAGGGAGGCCCCAGGCTAGACTTTTTAAAATAAAGCCTGCGGCCACGGTCACCTCTGGACTTTGCAGTGGCATTGGCCCCTCACCTTGAAGTTGGCTGCCTTCACCTTCGTGTGTGTCTGCTCGGGCAGCCGGGACAAAGTGCCACAGACCAGGCAGCTTAAACAACAGACATTTATTCCCTCACAGTCTGGAGGCTGGATGTCCAAGATCAAGGTGTCGCAGGGCTGCTTTCCCCCGAGGCCTCTCTCCTGGGCTTGTAGACGGCCGCCTTCTCCCCGTGTCCTCACGTGGTCGTCCCTCTGTGTGTGTCTGTGCCCTCATCTCCTCTTCTTATGAGGACACCCGTCAGATGAGCACCCACCCTAGTGATCTCATTTTAACTTAATTATCTCTCTAAAAACCTTGTCTCTAAATATGGTCCCATTCTGAGGTGCTGGGGGTTAGGACTTCGACATATGGGCTTTTGGTGGCATGGAAAGCAGCCCATAATAACCTCCTGCCCAGTATAAACTCAGTAGAGTTAACGATACCTGTCATTCATGCTTGGGGTGGGGAGATTACTCAGCAGGTAGCCCTCCTCCCAAGCACGTAGCTGAGATGAACCACATAAGGTTTTAGCCTTTTTGGAGAGTAAATGTAGGCGATGAATACTCTCAGGTAAGGTACCATAACTGGGAACTTGGGAGCACTCTGGGCTTGACGGTGGTGGCAGAGATTGGTGATGAGGGGCAGGAGTAGTGAGGGAGCGGAAATGGAGGAGAGATGGTGCCAAAGGGCAGCATTACCTGGAGCTGGGGTCACAGAAATGCAGACTGTTGCAGCCAGAAGTGATCCCTGGAGGTCACTGTCCCCGCAGAGTTCCTGGACCGGAACTCTGTAATGTTCCTCTCTTCCCAGCACGTGGAGAAGACTCATTTCCTGTTCTCCGTTCACGTCAGACCGCTTGGAACCCTGGCACTGTCCCCCACACCAGACCCAGGAGGACAGGTCAGGAAAGGCGCATGCATTGAGGGAGGTGCGTATACAGGGAGGCCAGTACGGCAGCATCTGTTCATTTTACCTGCTCACACCCTGCCTTCCTTTCTTCCGGTAGCAGACTCTATTTTCTTGAGCCCGGAAATGGGCACGTGACCCTGGATGGGTAAATCACTGCACCACTTTGATCTCAGTGACTGCTCCAAGAGTTCAGTGAGGTTGAGCCACGCTGAGCTAACCAGGGTGACCCTGCTGGAGCCCAGAGAAAGGCCCTTACTCTCTGGATAAAGAGCTGTCAAGGACATAAGTCTGAGCTGCTGTTGTCAGGAATCCACCCATGGCAGAAGCTGGTTTGGCTAAGACGTCTGTGCACAGACAGAAATGGAGGCCGGGCAGAGAGGGTGGGCCCGGCGACTCTGGAGTCTCTGCTTGAGGCCCGGACCTGGCCATCTCCGCCCCGGCCTACCGTCCTTGTGCTGTGGCCCCAGGACCCAATAAATCCTTCCTAAGCTTGGATTTCTACTATCTGTGACCCAAAGAGTCCACCTAATTCAGGTAGAGCATGGAGTGAATTAAAAGTTGTGAAAGTGGAAAGAGAATTAAAGGGGTTTGACCGCTATGTCCTCAGCAGGAAGATGAGGAAGGGCCAGGCGTGCAATCTGGAGGAAATGGTCAGTTACCACGTGGTGACTGAGAGCAAGCAAAATGGTTCAAATGATCTTCGGCTTTTACTTTCTGAAAAGGAATCTTTGAATTGGAGAGGTGAAAAGAAACTCGATTAACCCTTTGGGGAATTGAGACCCAAGATAAGAGAGGAGACAGTAAGAAAGGGCCACCTGCCTTGAAACGAGCTTGTCTCTGGTCCTGCTGAGGCTGGTAGTGGAGCAGACACCCTGCCACGGGAGCGGGAGGTGTGCTTTTGCAGGAACCGTGATAATGGGGCAACATGCTGTAGAGCTGGAATAAGTGTTAGATCAGTTTTCACAAGGTGTTGGGACTCGGGGTGCAGTTCTTAGACTCTGGGGGGGAGGTCACACCTTGAGTTCAGTGAGACGTTCAAGCTCTTCACGACATGCTGGCGGCCGGCCCTCTGGTCCCAGACAACTGGGGCTGGAGGAGCAGCTTTGCCTGGAGGGCGGCGAGTGGAGAGAGGAGTGATGAGAGAAGGGATTCTGTGTCGGGCAGGTGGCATCAAGGTGCCTGCAAGGACAGCTGTGCAGGCCGCTCAGATGGCACTTTGAACGCTTTGGTCTGGAGCTCAGGAGAGAAGTTAGGCCTGGTGAGGTCGTGCCGGGGCTCGTGAGCAGGAAGGCCGTGACCCGATGGTGAAGGAGAGTCCCAGGGATTCCGTGCTTCTAGAATAGAGAAGCCAGAAGCGTCGGGGTGACTTGTGTTGAGGGCCTGGTGGAAAGAGAAGAGCCGATGGGGAGAGAGAGGAAGAGGGTTCAGAGATGGGAAGGGCTGGGGAAGCAGAGGGACAGAGGGCGGGGAGGAAGGGGGCAGTTAGCAGGGGTGGCCAGGTGACGGCTAACAGCATCTAATGCAGAAAGAGGACTGCGCTATGGCGGGACCTGCGAGAAATCCGTTCCAGTAGACGGGGCAGAACAGTTGAACAGGAAGACGGGAGTGGACGGGCTTCCTTCCTCACTCGGTCACTGCCTTTGCTTGCACCTCATCGCTCACCAGCCTTTCAAGTGGTTTCCAGCCAGGCGTCTGCCGTGGTTTGCTTCCACGTCCACACCTGCACCCGCGCCGCTACCTGCTTGCCTTCCTGGAGCCCAGCTCGCGGGGGCCGAGGGACAGCACGCAACTGCCCCTCCCCCCGGGTGCCGTAGCTGGAGAGATGCTGACTCGACAGCTCACGCGGAGGGCCCGGACTCGGTGGCCGCTCGCTCAGCCCTGTGGGAAGGAAGCAGGGGCTGGGAGGGGTGTCACGCTCTGCGTCGCAGTCAACCAGGAGGAGGTGGCAGTGGGCCGGCCATCTCCACGGTGTGGCTCCAAGTTGCCGTGGGGGCTGCGGTCTGAACTACAGCGGCAGCAGAAGCCCCCGGACGGAGGCCCAGCCGCGGCCTGAGGAGGTGGGATTCAGGCCAGGCCTGGACGTGTGCACGTTACGTCACTCCTAGCATGTTCTGTGGGCAGAACTGAGTCACGTGGCAGGCCGTGGCTCTGCGAGAGGCCGGGGAAGGCAGTCGAGCTGAGTCACGGGGGAAAGGAGAAGCTTGCCAGACGGGTGGGCGTGGCATTCAAGACCTTGCCACATTGCACCCAGCCCACTTCCTGTCCCATCTTCCTGGAGTGTGACTCCACTCCAAGGTACAGGGGAGCATCACCCACCGTTCCTACGTGTACTAGGCGCACCCCCATTTCCCCCTCAAGCAGGAACACTCCTTTCCCAGCCCCTACCTACTTCCTGGAATCCTACTCATGCTCTAAAGTACAGGGATAGGCCACCTCCTCCAGGGAGGACTTCTGAGTTGCAATTATTCCCTCCTCCTGTAATTTGTTTGCCTCAGACTCCAACACGCTTCATCTCCTGCTTGTATTAAAGCTGTAACAGTTATATAAATTCCTCTGTGGGCTGCAGGGCAGGGTGAACTCAGAGTTACCTTTGCTCACCCTAAACCTACGGAAACAGTGGGTTGTACGATCCCAAATCAGGACATGCGGTCTGAGAAGTCTTAGTGTACGTGCCAGGATCTAGTGGGTGACAGATTAGATGGTGGATTCTTCAGAATGTCCTGGAGGCGTAATAGATACTCAGTGAATACTGCTGGCCTGGGATGGAATTCAGTCGCTGTGATCACTTAGTCACGTACGAAGCAAGAGAGAGGAACCTGAAGGGACTTTTCAAATCACAGCAGCACCAGCTGGAGACATTTTCTGGGGCCCCAGGGGACCCAACATACTCACCAGCCTTCCAAGACTCCCAGCCAAATGAAGTGCCTAGACACCTCACTGAAAAAGTACAAAAATCCAGTGAAGTGGAAATGTGATGTTTGAGGGTCACCGTTTTGCGCCAGCACGTGGCCACTTGAACTTGCATGCTTTTGAAGGCACCCTGGGTTCTGAGGTGATTTTAAGATGAATGGCTTTATCTGGTGTCTGCTATGGTTCATTTAGCAACTGGAAGCTTGTTTCCAGCTCCGTGGCTGAGGGCCTGAGGATGGCTTGTGAACTACTTTGTCAGCAAGTCAACCAGGGATGGTGTTTCTAGTCTGCTTGTTGCTTGCATGTGACCCTCAATTATGAATGTTAATACAAGGAAGGCATTATTTTAACAGTAAAAATGTTTGCATGTATCCGTTCCATTCAGGGCTGAGATGTTATTGGCACTAACCTGAACTGAAGCAAAAAGGAGCAAATAAAAAGTATGGCTGGTGCCAAAGCAGAGCCGTCCGGGGCGGAGGGCTGGGCTGCTCCCAGCTTGGTTTCAAGGGGTAGCATGTCCTGTGTGGGCTGTGTATCTGTGGCTCGGGAGACACCTCTCCGAGCGGCCAGAGGAGTGGGGAGCAAGGACGGGTTAGTCAGTGTGGAGGCAGCTCTTGCCTGCTCACTGGTCTTCCTTCTCCAGGTCTCCTGAGAGCTCCAGAACCTGTGACCTTGGCCTGCAGGGGAGCCCAGCCCAGTGAGACTTCCGTGGGGATTTGCTAGAGGACCCTCCGTCCAGCCCAATCTCGCAGATGTTCCCAAGACACACCCCACATGCCTTTGCTCATTCTGTTTCTTTTTCCTGGAACCTGTGTGACCCACTTGGAATCCAAAGCATCCTTTAATCCATCTCCAGTGGCACTCCTTGCATTCCTCTCTTTGATGGCCTCAACCAGTTATGAACTCGGAGTTCAGGGTTCATCTTTTGTATCTGCTGCTGCTGCAACTTCTGGCTCTTTCTTGCCCCACCAGAGGCTTTTCACATCCTTGGCACTTTCTAGGTGCCGGGCACTGGCTCTGCAGTCAGGCTTCCTGGTTCACTTTGGAGCTTCCACCACCTCGGCTGTCGGATGGGAGGATGAGTAGCCCCTAGCTGATGGAGCTGATGAAGGACCGTGCAGGTAAACTGGACAAGCAGGTGCTCAGGTTCTGGCCCGCACAGACGCCCATGGGCTGGGAGCTCGTGATGCAACTAATCAGAAGAGGATCTTGCTCTGTACAGACAGGTGATGAGAGAGGAGAGAGCATGAGGTGCGAAGCTCAGAACCCAGACACAGGAGGAGTAGTTGATGGACCAGGGTGCCCAGTGGTCCCCCTCTGATACCTGGAGAGTGCAGTGGCAGGGGTAGGGAGCTTGAAGCTCGGCCAGAAGCCCCTGGTGGGGCCCAGCTGAGGTCTGAGGATGTGGGATTCAGCTTCGTAGGGAGAACCTTCTGATGGGGAGAGCTGTCCACAGATGAATTGGGCTGCTTGAGGGGGCTGGCGGTGGGCTGCTCATCAGGCGGAGACCTGGCCAGAGCTTGGGAGGAAGACTGACCTTCAAGGGCCCTGGTGAGCCCAGTATGGTGCCTGGCTTGTCCCAGGGCCATTGGCGGCTCCACGTGTGAGCTGTACGGCGCTCTACAAACGTGACTATGATAACGTGGAGGTTATCTCTACTTGTAGAAATCATGGTCCCTTCTCTTCTAAGAGCAGCAGTCAGGTGTGGGTGGAGAGGAGATCAGATCCTGCCTCTGAAGCGGCTCTCACCTGAGTCGAGATGGGGTGGCCAGAGTGGGTGGGAGGCGGGCTGCAGGGCTACGAATCCCACACAGGGTATTTTTCTCTGGTGAGGGGGGGGCGGTCAGTACAAGGTGGCCATTGTGGGTTAAAAGATAAAATACGGCCACCAGGAGGAAGTGGGCAGGAGCTGAATCTGAGAGGCTGTTCCTAGCAAGGACTATTTATAAAGTCTGCCCAGCATCCAGCTCAGCTTGGCGGGGGCTCCCTCCTTCCCAGGACACGGCCCCAGGTCTCTGGGGAGGGACACCTGAAGGACACCCGGGCTGGGCTCCGCCACGAGAGACACGGCCGGTTCCACAGGCTGACTCTCAAATACCCTGGTAACCTGTGGCTGTGGTTTATTTTGTGTTAGAAGGGTTGGGTCGGGGGAAGTGGAGTTTGCTTTTTTCCATTTGCTGAAGATGTTATTTTCAACAAATATATGTTCACAGAGTTGAAAGAGACTCATGGAATAAAGCTGTTTTATTGTCAATGAAATCATAGCTATGGAGGTTAACTCAGGCTACTTGTAAAAGCAACCATGAAACAAGGGGCTGATAAGAGCAAACTGCAAAGAGGAAAAAAGAGCGAGGGAGAATAATGACAGGAAGAAATAAGGTACAATCTGAGGGGTGCGTCCCACAGACTCTGAGCCAGGGAGCACAGCAGGGTGGGTGCAGCCCTGGACAAAAGGTCTGGGCTTTGTCCCAGCTCTGTCACTTACCAGCTGTGTGACCTTGGGCCAGTCACTTAACCTCTCTGAGCCTCATTTTTTCCTATCTGTAAGTTAGCCTAATCATTCCTGCGTGGCCAGCCTCACTGAGGTGCTGTAAGTCCATCTTTGTAAGCAATATTAAAACACAGATACTGTCAGACTCCATTCCCTTTCCTCCTGGCTACGTGCACAGTCTCTGCTGACATGCTGCAAATTGGCTTCTTGTTTCTGCATCATGCCCATCTGCAAAATGCTGTTTCTGTTTCGCCTCAAACTGCCACCTGGGGCCTCATGGCTGACTTTGGGGTGATGGTGGTGAAGCCTGCTTTCCTAAGAGAGGTGTACCAGAATTTCTCTCTCTCTCCCACAGTGCTCAGAGTCAAAGCCTAGGTTGGCCCCTCATTTTCTACTCTCCTCCTCCTTGGCTGCCCAATCCTGGCCACCCTGTTGTCCATTCATTCCTTGAACACAGCCGTCATGCTCCAGCCGCAGGGCCTTTGCACGTCTGCTCCTTCCGACTGCCCTGTGCTTTCCCGGTCACCCATGGATCTTTCTCTTACCTCCTTCAGGTCTTCCTCACACGGGAGGCCTACCTGCCCATCCTATTCTAAACAACACAAGCCATTTCCTGTTTGTCTCCCTTGTTTTATCTTTCTCTTCAGCAGTTACCACCATCTAACATACTGCATATTTCACTCATTTATTGTGTGCCCCTCCCACACCCACCCTGGAATGTAAGTTCCACGAGAGCAGAGATTTTTCTTCCTTTTGTTCATTGCTCATTCTCCTCCAACATCTCCCCTTGTAAAACGAGCTTGGGAATAATCTCTCTCTTTTTTTTTTTTTTTTTTTTTTGATTGTCTGGGGGAATTTGTATCAAATTGAGATGATTTGTTCCTTGAAAGTTTGACCCCACCTGTAAATTCATCTGGGCCAGGTACTTTTTTGTCTGGGGGGAATAATTTTAGCTAGTGTGCTAGTTTCTTTGATAATTATATCACTGTTCAAAATGTGTTTGCTTAAGTCAGTTTTAGTAAGTTATATTTTTGTAGGAATTTGTTGAAGTTTTCAAAATTGTTGGCATATCTTTTTTTTTTTTTTTTTTTTGCAGTACGTGGGCCTCTCACTGTTGTGGCCTCTCCCATTGCGGAGCACAGGCTCCGGACACGCAGGCTCAGTGGCCATGGCTCACGGGCCCAGCCACTCTGCAGCATGTGGGATCTTCCCGGACTGGGGCACGAACCTGTATCCCCTGCATTGGTAGGCGGACTCTCAACCACTGCACCACCAGGGAAGCCCTGTCAATCTTTTTTTTAAATTTACAAACTTTGCATATCCTTATTTTTAATGAGTGTCTCTTACAGATAACACATACCTGTATTTAAAATATTCAATGTGTTAATAATTTGAGTGGTGAGTTTCATCCAAATATATTTATTTTACTTATTGATGTATTTGGACTTAGTTCTGTCTTCTTTGTCTCAAGTTTTCTATCTTTGTTAAATCTTTTCTTGCTTTTGAAAAAATTATATCAATATCCCTCCAATAAGACAAGAACTTTCATTCTTAGTTTCTTCCCACCTCTGTCAGCCCCTATCATGTAGTTATTATCTATACTCTTAATTTACACTATTATTGATATTTTTATCTTTTTCTTTAGTCTTAGCTATTTATTTAAGACAATACAAATTCTTTCAGGTTACTTAATCCCTTCTCCTTTAGATATATATCTCTTGCATCATCTCTTGCATTTGTCTTTCTTCTTATTCAAATATTTTATATAAAACCATTTTTATGAGTCTTTGTGGTGAAACATCTGAGGGCTTGTATGCCTGAGAAATAAAAAAAGTCATGCCTGTATATTTGGATGGCAGTTCAGTTGGTTACAAAATTTCAGGTTTAAAGTTCTTTTCCTTCAATACTTAAAAAATATAATTCTATTGAGTTATTGCATCTATTGTTGTTGTTTGGAAATGCGGTTTCAATCTGAATCTGCTTTTTTTTTTCTGGAAACATTTAAAAAACATCTTTTTGGCATTCTTACTTTTCATAATAACATGGATAGGTGTGGGTTTTACCATCTGTCTTAAAAAATTTTTTTTATCAGCTTAGGGGTTCCTTAAATTTGAGGTTTCTAATCTTTTTCAATTTGTAGGAATTTAGTCTATTATTTTTCAAAATTATTCTTACTCTCCATTTTTATTATTTTTTAATTTCTGGGACTTTTATTATTTATATGTTACCACTTACTTCTAACCTCTATATCACCTCAATTTTCTCTTATATTTTCTGTTTCTTTGACTTTTCTTCTTCCTTCTGGGAGAATTGGTCAACCTCGTCTTTCAAATTGTTACTTTGTTCCTGGGCTATTTCCATTTTGCCCTTTATGTCATCTAGAGGGTTCTTTATTTCAAATATTGCGTTTTTGTACCTATTATTTATATTTTGATGGCTTTCTTTTCTGTTTCATGTTGCTAGTATTTTTTAAATTCTTTTTAAAGAGATATGTGAATTAGGCTAGTTTTAAATTCTTGCCTCTGTGTCCTAATATTCTGGTGGAATCTTTAATCCTGAATAGTGGGGTTTTTTTTTTTTTTTTTTTTGAAGAGGCTGTGTTCTTCAATTGTCTTGTTGATTTGGCCTCTGAGATCGTTTTCTGGAAGGGTATCAGCTTTCCTCCAGTGATGCACCAGAGCCAACTGGTGCCAGTTTCTGGAGTTTAGGGAGGAAGGGGGAAATGTGCCCTGGGGGGCAGAGCTCCTTACTCCTCTCGAAGTCAGGGCTTTACTGTTGCCTGCAGGGAGAAGCAGCATTAGAAGATGCTCTTTAAATTGTAATCCCCAGCTCTGGGGGATTGGAGGAGGAGGGATGAGGAAGCAACTGCCTAAGGATTTTTTTTTTTTTTTTCGGTACGCAGGCCTCTCACTGTTGTGGCCTCTCCCATTGTGGAGCACAGGCTCCGGACGCGCAGGCTCAGCGGCCATGGCTCACGGGCCCAGCTGCTATGCGGCATGTGGGATCTTCCCGGACCGGGGCACGAACCCATGTCCCCTGCATCAGCAGGTGGACTCTCAACCACTGCGCCACCAGGGAAGCCCTGCCTAAGGATTTTTAGCCTCAAGTTATATATTTGTTTAGCTCCTCACCCATATTGTACTTCTGCAAGGTCTGATTTTACTCCTGAGGACAAACGGACCATTGCTTGGGGGGAGGAAAAGAACCCTTACCATCCCTTTTCCGTTTTTATCATTTTACAGCTGTTCTTTCTCCACGGAAAAGCCACCTTCTCCTACAGACACACAAGTCCATAAAAGCACCTCTGCTCATCCCAGGGTCTCCACATATCTTCTGCAGTTCCAGGGTTACTTTCATGGAAAGACTCTATATTTGCAATTGACAGAGTCTTGATACCAAACCCATAGGCCACTTTCTCTATGTTGAATGCTCCCTTTTTTCTGTCCCACGCACTTTATTCCAGCTGAGTTAGCCTTCTTCTCTTTTTTTAATTTTTCTTTTATTTTTGGCTGCATTGAGTCTTCATTGCTGTGCATGTGCTTTCTCTAGTTGTGGCAAGTGAGGGCTACTCTTCGTTGCAGTGTGTGGACTTCTCATTGTGGTGGCTTCTCTTGTTGCAGAGGACGGCCTCTAGGCGAGCAGGCTTCAGTAGTTGTGGCACACGGCCTCAGTATCTGTGGCTTGCGGGCTTAGTTGCTCCGCGGCATGTGGGATCTTCCCTGACCAGGGCTCAAACCCGTGTACCCTGCAATGGCAAGTGGATTCTTAACTGCAACAGCACCAGGGAAGTCCCTAGCCTTCTTAAGGATCTCTGCTCTACAGCTTTGGGTGCTACAGCTTTGGGCTTCGCTTAACTGGCTCCACTTGGTTCTTCTTCTCCCCCCCTCATCTTTAGCTTTTCCTTTATCCTGGAAGATCACATTTCACACAACTCATGACTTATCTTAGGGAGCTTTTTCCAAATCACAACAATTTTTGATCGAATTTATCCCAGCTTCACCCGAATTTCTGCTCCGTAGGAGACAGAGATAAAGGGGACTGGGGAACAGAAGGATTCATCTGTAAATGGAGTTCGACAGCTCCCCTCTGAATACCTATGTCCACCCTGCTCACCGAAGTGACAATCTTATTCCCATTATTCTGCTTCAGAGGAAGAACCATTTTCTTCAAAATCTGGATTTGAGGGGTTTCAGACTTAGGGACACAGGACACAGTGGAAGACAGTGATGAGATTTGGGCTGAAAATAGGAACATTAAATGAATGTTTGAAAAAGTGATGATGAGGCCCCCTACCAGCCTGCTTCCCTTGCTCTCTTCCTAGAACATTGGAAGCCAGAGATGTTTCTTTTACCCTTGGGTAAGAATTCATCCTTGAAGGAACTCTGAGTCCACAGAGAAAACATCTTCAGACACTGACATTTTCTGGAAAGAAAAGTCCACTTTCTACTACTTGATCACTTCCTGAAGTCTACCAGTCAACAAGTTCCACCCTTGCATAGAGAACGAACACTCAGTTTTAAGACTTTCATATTTCCCGTTAGATATGGACCCACAGCTAAGGATCACCACACATTTGAGGACAGCCTTTAATATAAGAGACTGAAATTAGCATTGTCTCTAGAGGAGACACATCTGCAAAGATCAGAAGAAAAAAATAGTTGAATTACAATAACGTCCATAGAAAAGAGGAACAATCTGAGAACAAGGAAGAGCTCTTTGAAATAAAAAAGAAAGAAAGAAAGCTGAAACAAAATTTCCAGTAAGATTTTCAGGAAAAAGAGAATCTCTTAGAAAGTAATGACAAGACAAAAAGATGAACCACTGAGAGAAAAGATGAGAAAATCAAAGGTTAGGTTTGGGAAGTTCAACATCTTTCTGGAGTTTTAGGAAAAGAAAATAGAGAAAGTAGACTGGAGGAATTTTAAAAATACATCCTGCTCGAAAATTTTCTAGAACTGAAGGACATAATTTTCCAATTTGAATAGGTCCATAAGAACCTAGCATAATGATTGAAAAAAAGTGGGTAAAAACTTTCAGAGAGATAGAAAAGGTAACAAAGGATCAGGAATTAAGATTGCACCTGATTTTTCAGTAGCAATGTTTAAAATTAGATAAAAATAGAATAATATTTCAAAAATCTGCAGAAAAATTATTTCAGTAAATATAGAGCTCAAATGATTATACTGAAGGATATGTAAATTACATAAAAGTAAAATCATATCTCCCGGGTATAAGGCGTGTAGTCCCAAACTGCCTTCTACATTTAAAAAATCAGCTTTCTGGGGGTATAATTTATGTACAACAGAATTAGCTAATTTTAAGTCTACTGTTTAATGAATTTTGACTAGTGGTTCTCAACCAGAGGCAATTTTACCCCCCAGGAGATATTTGGCAATGTCTGAAGACATTTTTGGTTGACACAACTTGGGGGATGGGGGGTGCTACTGACATCTAGTGAGATAGAGGGCAGGGATGCTGCTAAACATCCAGGAATGCACAGAGCAGCCCTGCACAACAAAAACTACACTGCCAAGAACATCAGTGGAGCCAGGGTTGACAAAGCCTGGCTTTGAGAATAGCTATGTAATAGTCAGCATAATTATCCTACTGTGCATTTCTCACCTGAGAAAGTTTCTTGTACCCTTTTATAGTCAATTCTCTTTCCCCACATCCTGGACCCTGACAACCACTGATCTACTTCCTATCCCCACAGTTTTACTTTTTCTAGAATTTCATACAAGTGGAATCATACAGTACATAGTCTTTTGGATCTGGTCTTTTTTGTTCAGCATAATGTTTGTGTCATTCATCCATCAGAAATTCATTCTTTTTTATTGCTTTGTAGAGCCCTACTGTATGAGTGTACCACAATTTGTTCACCTAAGGAAGGAAAAGTTGGATTGTTTCCACTTTGGGGCAATTATGAATAAGGCTGCTATGAACATTGGTGAATTTGAATTTATGTGGACATGTGTTTTCATTTCCTTTGGGTAAATATATAGGAATAGAATTGACAGGTCATAGCAAGTATATGCTTAACTTTATAAGAAACTACCAAATTGTTTTCCATGGTTGTACCATTTTACATGCCTATCAGAAATATATGAGTTCCAGTTTCTCCATATGCTTGTCAACACTTGGTCTTGTCAGTCTTTTCAGTCTTTTTAACGTATGCTTCTGTGATGAATAATTTGTTGAGCATCTCTTAATATGCTTATAAACACTTGTATAACTTCTTTTTCTAAAGTGTTTGTTCAAATCTTTCCCTCCTTACAAAAATTAGGGTTTTTATATTTATGTTATTTAATTATGAGAATTTTTAATATATTCTGGATGCAATTTTTTTCTCATATGTACATATTGCAAACATTTTCTCCCAGTCTGTGACTTACTTTATTTTCTTAACAATGCCTTTAAAGGGCCTCCCTGGTGGCGCAGTGGTTGAGAGTCCGCCTGCCGATGCAGGGGATACGGGTTCGTGCCCCGGTCTGGGAGGATCCCATATGCCGTGGAGCGGCTGGGCCCGTGAGCCATGGCCGCTGGGCCTGCGCATCCGGAGCCTGTGCTCCGCAACGGGAGAGGCCACAACAGTGAGAGGCCCACATACCGCAAAAAGAAAAAAAAAAAAAAAAAAATGCCTTTAAAAAGTGGTTTTAATTTTGATAAAGTTCCACTTATTAATTTTTTCTTTTGTGGTTAGTGTTTGTTGTGTCCTGTGTATGAGACCTTTGCTACTCCAAGCTTGCATATATTTTCTCCTGGCAGTTTTATACTGTCATCTTTTACATTTAGGTCTGTGACTTAGCATTTGTCTATGGTTTGAGGTAAAGACCATATGGATATCTGGTTGTTCTAGCACCATTTGTTTGAAAAGACTGTCCTTTTGCCGTTGAATTACCTTGTTGTTTTTGTTGAAACTCAGTTGATCATTTTTATATGAGTTCATTTCTAGACTCCCTAATCTGTTCCATTGATGTATGTGTCTATCCTTATGCTAATAAATAGTTCACTATCTTGATTACTGTAATTGCTTAGTAAGATTTAAAGTCAAGTAGTGTTAAATCCTCAACATTTTTCTTCTTTTCCAAATCATTTTGATTATTGTAGGTTCTTTGAGTTCCCATATATTTTTTAGAATTTTAGAATCAGTTTGCCAATTTCTACAAAAAATGCCTGTGTTAAGTCTGTGGATCAGTTTGGGGACAATTGACATTTTATCTCTATTGAGTCTTCTTATTCAAGAATAGGTATATTTCTCCATTTATTTATTTGTTTTCTTTTTATTTCTCTCTGCCGTGTTTTTATTTTTCAGCATACACGTCTTTATTCATAGAGGTATTTCATGTTGTTTGTATTGCAAATGGAAGTTTTTTTAAAAATTCATTTCAATTTGTTTATTGCTGGTATATAGAAATATCACTTTTTCCCTAGCTTTAGTGAGATATAATTGACATATAACATTGTGTAAGTTTAAGGTGTACAATGTGATGATTTGATACATGTATATACTATGAAATGTTTACCACAATAAAGTTAGTTAACACATCCTTTACCTCACATAATTACCATTTTGTTGTTGTTGTAATGAGACCATTAAAGCTCTATTCTCATAGCAACATTCAAGTACAGGATACAGTATTGTTACCTATAGTCACTCTGCGGTGTGCTAGGTCCCTGGAAGCAATTCATCTTATACCTGAAAGTTTGTAACC
Source organism: Mesoplodon densirostris (assembly GCF_025265405.1). Taxonomy (NCBI): domain Eukaryota; kingdom Metazoa; phylum Chordata; class Mammalia; order Artiodactyla; family Ziphiidae; genus Mesoplodon; species Mesoplodon densirostris. The sequence goes on along the minus strand of NC_082670.1, from coordinate 3,869,566 downwards.
TTTGAACAATGTCTCCCCATTCCACCCCCACCCCCAGCCCACAACAACCACCATTCTACTTTCTGTTTCTATGAGTTTGATGTTTTTAAATTCCTCATATAAGTGACATCATACAGTATTGGTCTTTCTGTGTTTGACTTATTTTCACTTACATAATGCCCTCCAGGTCCATCCATCCATGTTGCTACAAATGGCAAGATTTCCTTCTTTTTTATGTCTAAATAATATTCCATTTTGTCTGTGTGTGTGTGCACATGTGCATGTGTATGTTATATCTATCTATCTATCTATCACATCTTCTTTATCCATTCATCTGCCAGTGGACACTTAGAGTGTTTCCATGTCTTGGCTGTTGTAAATAATGCTGCAATGAACATGGAAGTGTGGATAGCTCTTTGAGGTAATGATTTCATCTTCTTCAGGTATATACCCAGAAGTGGAATTGCTGGATCATATGGTAGTTCCATATTTAATTTTTAAAGAAACCTAATTTACTTTCTAAAGAAAGTACTGTTTTCCATCTTGCCTGTACCAATTTACATTGTCATTAACAGTGCACCAGAGCCCCCTTTTCTCCACATCCAAATGTTAGCATTTGTTATCTCTTGTCTTTTTGAAATAACCACCATAAAAGGTGCGAGGTAATATATCATTGTGATTTTTGTGTGTGTGTGTGTGGTATGCAGGCCTCTCACTGTTGTGGCCTCTCCCGTTGCAGAGCACAGGCTCTGGACGCGCAGGCTCAGTGGCCATGGCTCAAGGGCCCAGCTGCTCCGCAGCATGTGGGATCTTCCCGGACCGGGGCACGGACCCGCATCCCCTGCATCGGCAGGCAGACTCTCAACCACTGCGCCACCAGGGAAGCCCTCATTGTGATTTTGATTTGTATTTCCCTGATGATTAGTGATGTTGAGCACCTTTTCATGTACCTGATGACTATTTGTATGTCTCCTTTGGAAAAAATGTCAATTCAAGTCCTCTGCCCATTTTCAAATAGGATTGTTTGTTTGTTTTTAACTGTTGAGTTGTTTAAGTTACTTACATATTTTGGATATTAACCCCTTATCAGACATATGCTTTGAAAATATTTCCCCATTCTTTATGCTACCTTTTCATTTTGTTGATTGTTTCTTTTACTGTGCAGAGCTTTTTGGTTTGATGTAGTCCAACTTGTTGATATTTGTTTTTTGCTGCTTTTGCTTTTGGTGTCCTCAAAAAATCATTGCCAAGAGCAAAGTCAAGGAGATTTTCCCCTATGTTTTCTTCTAAGAGTTTTATGGCTTTAGATTTTATGTTTAAGTTCTTAATCCATTTTGAGTTAATTTTTGTGAATAGCATTAGATACAGGTCTAATTTCATTCTTTGCATTGATATTCAGTTTTCACAGCATTTATTACCATTTATTGAACAGAGTCTCCTTTCCCCATTGAGTATTCTTGGTTCCCTTGTCAAATATTATGCCATATATATGTATTTATTTCTGGTTTATTTCTGGGCTTCTATTATGTTCCATTTATCTTTGTGTCTGTTGTTATGCCAGTGCTATACTGTTTTGATTACTATAGCTTTGTGATACAGTTTGAAATCAGGAAGTAAGATGCCTCTAGCTTTGTTCTTTCTCAAGATCACTTTGGCCATTTGAGATCTTTAGTGGTTCCATATAAATTTTAGGATATTTTTTCTATTTCTGTGAAAAAATGTCTTTTGGATTTTGATAGGGATTATATTGAATCTATAGATGGCCTTGGGTAGCATGGATATTTTAATAATATTATTGGAATAACTCTTTCAATTCATGAACATGGGATATATTTCCATTTATTTATGTCTTCTTCAATGTCTTATAGTTTTTGGCATATAGATCTTCCACTTCCTTGGTTAAGTTTATTCCTAAGTATTTTATTGTATTTGATGTTATTGCAAATGGAATTATTTATATCTGTTTCAGATAGATCATTGTTAGTAATACTACTGATTTTTTTCTTTCTTTTTTTTTTCTTTTTGCCATGTCATGTGGCTTGCAGGATCTTAGTTCCCTGACCAGGGACTGAACCTGGGCCCATGGCAGTGAAAGCACCAAGTCCTAACCACTGGACTGCCAAGGAATTCCCTGATCTTTAAGTATTGACTCTGTGTTTTGCAACTTTGCAACTAATCATTCTAGTGGTTTTTTCATATTTCCTTAGGATTTTCTATGTAGACAGTCATGTTTGCAAATTACATTTTTCATCTTTTCTAATCTGTATGACTTGTATTTCTTTTTCTTGCCTTGCTGCATTGGCTATGGCTTCCAGTTCAATGTTGAAAAGGAGTGAATGTCCTTTCTGTGTTCCTGATCTTAGTGGGAAAACAGTCTTTCACTATTAAGTATGATGTTAACTCTAAGTTTTTGTAGATACCCTTTATCAGAGTGGAGAATTTCCTGCTTGCTAAGAGTTTTTATCATGAATGAGTGTTAAATTTGGTCAAATGCTTTTTCCATTATCTATTGAGATGATCATATGGTTTATCTTTTATTTTGTTAATGTGATGAATTACACTGATTGATTTTCAAATGTAAAACTAACTTTGAAGTCCTGTATAAGTCCCACTTGAACATGATGTCTTACACTTAAAAAATATTGTTTGGTTTGTATTGTTTGGTTTGCCAGTATTTTATTAAGAATTTTTGCCTTTAAGTTCATGAAGAATATTAGCCATAGTTTTATTTTAGTTTACTTTATCTGGTACCTTTTAGTTTACTTTATGAGGCTGATGTCATAAAATGAGATGGAAATTTTCCTCCTCCTCTATTTTCTGAAAGTATTTGTATAGGATTTGTATTATTTCTTTCTTAAATATTTGATGGAATTTGTGGAGAAGCCATTTAGATCTGGCTATGTATTTTTGTGAAGGTTTTAAATTACAATTTCATTTCTTTAATAGGTATGGGTTTATTCTTACTTTTTAATTTATTCTCATGCCAGTTTTAGTAAACTGTATCTTTTAAGAATGTGGGGGCTTCCCTGGTGGTGCAGTGGTTAAGAATCCGCCTGCCAATTCAGGGGACACATGTTCAATCCCTGGTCTGGGAAGATCCCACACGCCGCGGAGCAACTAAGCCTGTGCGCCACAACTGCTGAGCCTGTGCTCTAGAGCCCACGAGCCACAACTATTGAAGCCCACGCACCTAGAGCCTGTGCTCTGCAACAAGAGAAGCCACCGCAATGAGAAGCCCGTGCACCGCAACAAAGAGTAGCCCCCGCTCACCGCAGCTAGAGAAGGCCCGCACGCAGCAATGAAGACCCAACGCAGCCAAAAATAAATAAATACAATAAATTTTTAAAAAAAGAATGTGACCAATCTGTCAATTTTTTGACATATCCTTGTCATACTCTTTCCTTATTACTTTTTAAAAAATATTCCTAGGATCTATGATGTTGTTTCCTCTTTGATTCCTGATAGCCCTACAAGGCCAGTATGACTTTGGATAGGATCTTCACTTTGTAGCTGAGTTTAGGATGAAAGATTTGCTCAAGGTCACACTGGTGCTAAGTGCCAGAGGGTGGACTCCAAACTCATTACTTCTACTAATAAGTCCATAATATGCATAGTCACATCACAAAACAATTTTAAGCATGTTGATTTATTTACCTGCATATATTCATAACCATAACCCAATTACTTGAATGGTAGGCAGTAGGATGGAACACATATTGACTTATAGGTTTGAATAAATGGTACCACAATTACCTGCTGCATGACCTCGGGAACGTTAATTTATCTGAGCCTCATTTTCTTTACCTGAAACAGGATATTCCTTCCTTCCTCATAGGGTTGTCCTTAAGAGTTAACACATGTAAAATGCTTTTAACAGTACCTGGATTTTGCTTAATGGTATGATCACTTTCGTTAACTATACTAATCCCTGTGAGATTATTTAATGATTCACGCTTTCTATTTTTTTGTATATGGGAACAGTAATATTGTCTGACTATCGAGATGATGATATTAAGTTTTCCTAGTGGACTGCTCAGTTTCAAAAATGAAGCATGCATAGGTGAGCGTCAAAGTTAACTGAAATTACTTTAAAAATTAATTTACTTTTGGAGATCATCTTTCCAGTAACATGAATCTTCTGGGAGGCAGGCTACATCTGTATAAATCCTATTTTGTAAAATAGTGTATATGCAGAGAAAAACGTGGATAAATCTGACAGTTAACGGTGGTCATCTCTGAGGGTTGGGATAATGGTGGAGGCCATTCATCTACTTATTTATATTTTTAGTGCTTTTAAAAAAATGAGACGATTACTTTTATAATCTGAAAAAAGAATATGATTGAAAAATAATTATATGAAAAATAAGCCTTTTTATCAAAAAAGTTTGACATGACTTTGCTCCATGCTGCCTCCTCACTCACAGTCATTTCTTCCTAAATGCTCTGAAATCTTCCTCGCGTTGACATCAGCTGAGAGGTCTCTAGATCTGGAATTTCTGTAAGCACCAATGAACCACTTGTGTCCTAGAATTTGCACCTGGTTTCCATATAGCTGGGGTGTTCCTTAGTTCTCTCCAGGCCTGGTGGTCAAAACATTTTAGGATGAGAGAAAATGTGCTCACTTTAAAGGAAAGATTTCGCTGCCAGTCTTGCCAGCCGTGAATACAACCTGCGGAGGACATCACTGCTGTCAAAACTGTTTTAATTGAATGTATTTATAAAGAGAGATTCAAAAGGGACTTGGGCTGTTATCTCACACCCCAAGATGGCATTCGAGCTTTGCTTTTTAATTATTCCTAGAGTTATTTCTAAAACCGATGCTGCACTCAGTTTTAACCTTTTTGTCCCTCGCTGGCCCTTCCGGGTCTGTCCAAGGCACCCTTCCTCAATTCCTTCTCTCCACGTTTTCCCTTTTTCCGTTCTTTCTGGAGCTCCTGCTTCTTCCCGGAGCTGGGAGGGGGTGGGGAGAGGCCGGCTTTGGCCCCAACAGCTGCAGGAGCGGCTTGGCTTCCTGCGTCCCCAGGCCGCCTGCTTCTTCCGAGGGCTCTCCGAGTTTGGTGTCCAGCAGCTGCCAGGAGGGCCCCAGAGTTTCAAATGCTTTCAGATCTCACCTTATTACGGTCTTAAAAATGTCATCATTCTCCAAGTTGACAAGCTCTCTACCTAGGACGATGTCTAGGGAATGTTAGTTCTGTCTAGATGCTCCCTCTGTGACTGGTGGGTCCTTGCAAATGTAAATAAAAGCAATGCAGGCACCTATGCCTCACAAGGTGTTGTGCTAACTAACACGAGTACCGCTGCCCCCGCGCGAGTGTTGGGCTTTTGGTTGTTGGGGAACTGAACAGGTAGCAGGCTGTGCTCTGGTGGCAGAGCGCGGACACCCCGCCCCCACCCTCTGGGGAGCCTGTTGCCTCCGTGGGGAGTTTATGAGCACTTACTGTCTGTATTCAGGTTTACGACATACACGCAGCATTTCATTCTCCACCTTTGTGCTGGCTTGAGTGTGACACTTCAGAAGAAATGACTTCTGGGATGACTGCCCTTTGGAAAGAGTTGAGAAGAGTTCAGAAAAGGATGTCATGTCAAAAAAGGCCACGTTCTGACCAAAGGGGAAAGTTGATGAGATTATCCCATGACTCAGATTCCAGGGAATTAGCTGAGGGTTTCTGATGGGTTCTGCCTTGTAGATGTGGATGGTGACAAATCCTGTTCTCAAGTCTTCCAGGCCAAGATCAGAGTAAGACTTTGTGTGTGTGTGTGTGTTTGGCATTTGACCCCATTCAAAGTTGCTTTCTGAGAGGTGTGGCCGTATGTAAAGGGGCTCTTGTGATGTGGCTCAGGCTTTAATGCTTATAACCAAGCTGTCAATTGGTCACCTCTCTGGAGCATGTGGTTCTCCTCTCAACCAGCAGCCCGAGTCCTTACCCTCAGGCAGAGGCATGGAACCCTGTCTTAAGAACACAGTGTCTGGAGCCAGACAGCCTGGAGATGGACGTTCAGTTCTGTCATACACCAGCAATGACATTTAACCCATTCGTTCCTCGGTCTTTCAATCTATAAAATGGGTATAATAATAGTACCTCCCACAGGGTGGTTGTGAAATTGAGTGAAACAAAGACCTGGCTTTGTCCTGTGGGTGGTACTGTCAGTGACCCTCCTGAGTGGGTCCCCAACAAGGTCCTCCTGCCCGTGGTCACTTGAGCCAATAGAACGAGAGGGAGTTTGGTTCAGAACAAAGGAAAATGTTATCCTCTGATCAGAGAACCAAGAGGGGCCAGCTGGCTCTGCACACGCGCTCTCCTGCCAGGTGCTGGAAGGGGCTGCTTTATAGGGATCTGGGGAGGGGAGGGGCGGGGCTCTCAGGGGCGGGGCTCTCAGGGGTGGGCGCAGGTGCAGGCGCAGGCGCAGCATCTCTGCAGACGACCCCCACCCCCCCACGCCGCCATCTTGAATCCCGTTGTCTCAGGCGGCCCTTCTCACCACTGCCGGGCGCCGGGGTGTCCAAGCCGCCGTTTTCCACCAGGAACCTTGGTCTGAGGCGCCGGGCGCGCGGCCTCTGCACGCGGCCCCCTGCGAGCCAGTGAAGCTACACTGAACAGAGAGGGAAGCAAGGTTAGACTTAATTTTATTACCAGATTCTGTCTTCATTTCCCGCGAATTGTTGACGAGCGTTGCTGGCACAGGCCCCTCCTCTGCCGCCTGTCCTGCGCCTTGGCGGTGAGGCCCTCTCCGGCGGCGCCTCCGGCAGAGCGCAGGCGCTGTGACCCAGGGCAGGAGCAGCGCGTGTCCTCAGCCGCCACTGGGTGTGCGTGGCTGTCCCCAGGCCTCGACCCTGGCCGACTGTTCACATCCCTGAGGGGCCCTCTTTCCTCTAACCACCCGGGGACGAAGGACACCAGACAGTTTACGAGCCATGGCCCACGTATTAGCAAGAGAACAGGGGTCCTGAAAGTGCGGGCACCTGGGTCCCGGGCCCTGGCGTGAGGCTCCTGCTCGCACCGGGGTCAGTTTTCGGGCACAGAAGCGTCCGGTCGGGGAGGGGCCGTCCCCGAGCGGTCAGGGGCCGCGGCCCCGGGGGGTGTCTGTGGTGGTCGGAGCTCGGGGCCCCTTCCGTCCAGTGTGGCTGCCGGGCAGGACCGTAAGGGTCGCGGGGCGGGCGCTGGGCTTGCGGCCAGTGGTTTTCCAGGGGTAGGTGCCCCCCGCTCTTGGCGGGAAGGGGCGGGGGCCGGGTGCTGGCTGTGGGCAGCACCTGGTCGCCGTACCCCGGAGGGCGGTCTTAGTCCCCGTCAGCTGGCGGCCGCGCTTGAGTTGTTCCATTTCCAGGGGGCTGAGGTGGCCCTTCTCGGGGGCTTGGAGGCGTGGGTTTACCAGCCGTGAATTCACACGTGCTTAACCTTGACTCGTTCCCTGGGGCCACCGCACGAGGCTCCGGGCGATGGGAAGCAGATCGGTCCACTTCTCTTGAGTGTCCTGACAGCGCTCGGCTCAGGCTTGTTCCGAGGTCTGATGGGTTCTCTCAACTTTCCCCGACGACAGGGGGTCTCCAGGCTAAGAGCAAGGTCCCTCTTAATGTCCAGGGCACTTGTTATCCCCTCTGTCACCTCAGACACAGACGCTGGACCCTTGTTACCTTGTAGGGATCCTGGGAGCCCATCCTGGGGATTCTTTCTTTCAGCAGCGCCTTAGCCGCTGTGGCTGCCGTTTGGGTTCCGGCAGGGAGTGCTTCCGGCCACCCCGAAAACGTGTCCACCAGCACCAAGAGATGCCTGGAATTGCCCGGTGGTCTTGGCACGGCAGTGAAGTCGCCCTGCCGCTCTTCCTCAGGATATGTCCCTCTGGCCTGGACGGGCTTTATCCGCGGGCCTCGGGGAGCTCTGGTGATGGTGGGGCTCGTTGTGCAGAGGGGGCAGTTCTCAGCCATCCGACTCCACGCTGCCGGGAGTTACCGTGACCTCAGCTAACCAGTTATCCAGGGCTTCCCTCCCGTGGTGAGCGCCTTGATGCGCCTCTCTGGTGGCCGACAAGCTGCAGTTTGGGGAAACTAGTGTCCGTGCTCGTTCACGAGCCACCCGTGGCCTCCTAGCTCTCATTTTTAGGTTCGGTCTAATTCTTCCTCCGTGTAGACTAGGGGATAATTGGATGGATCTGGCCTTCGAGGTATGACGGGTAGTTGCCAAGTTCCTGGTTCTAGGGCTGCCCTCTGGCAGTTGCGTCCACCTCGTGGTTTCCCTTTATTACCTCTGCACCCCTCTTGGGGACCCCTGCAATGAATCACTGCCACTTTTGGGGACGCTGTACTGCTTCTGAGAGCTTCAGTATGCTTAAGCCATGTTTCACGTGTTCGTTCTGTGCAGTAAGCATCCCTCTGCGTCCAGGTAGCCCCGTGTGTGTGTGTGTGTGTGTCGGATGGCATACGCCCACCGAGAGTCTGTGTAAAATTCGAGATCTTCCCTGTCCCAAGTTCTAAGGCTCAGGTGAGGGCTACCAGCTCTGCCTTTGGGGCAGAAGTCCCTGGGGGGAGGCTTCTTGCATCTGTGACTTGGGTCTGGGAGGTCACTGCGCATCCCACCAGCCTCTTTCCCTCCCTCGTAAAACTGCTCCCGCCTGTGAGCCGTTCCCCTTCGGCGCTTGGGAAAGGCTCGCTTCCTGCCTCGGGGTGACTGGACTAGATCTTGTCTGTGGCTTCTATACAGTCATGCTCCAGGGTCCCCTGTGCTCCAGGGTTTCTGTGGGTAGCAGGGTGGCAGGATTTAGCGTGTGACAGGTGTTTTTAGTAACCACTAGGTTGTCTTAAAGCATAGCCTGGACTTGAATCGACCTTTGGGGGCTAGCCATTCAGTTCCCATGGAGCTGGGGTCCACACCGTGGTCGGCTGGCCGCATGGCAACCTTTCAGAGCCGTAGCGGCTGCTACGGAGGCAAGGGGGCCACCCCCGAGCGCCTTGATCTGATTGCCCAAGTAAGGGGTCATGGTTTCTGAGCCAGTACCCCAAGGGCGATGCCCCTTCTCTCACGAATGGAAAGGTCCTCCCGCCCAGAGGACACGGAGGTGCCGGCACACGCTCTCCGGCCAGGCAGGCGCTCGGCAGGGCTGCCTTGCGGGGTCTCCTCAGGGGCAGGGGCGGGGCTCCCGTAGGGCAGGCGTGGCGTCGCTGCGCGCGGCCCCTGCCACCAGGGGGCAGCGCCGTGGCCTGGGGGCTTCTGCGCACGCCCCGGAGCTGAGGTGTGGGCGCTGCCCTTCCGCTCGAGGAACCCGGGTCTGAAGGGCCAGGTGCAAGGACTCTGCTCGTGACCCCTGTGAGCCAGTGAAGCTACGCTGAGCACAAAGGAGAAGGAAGAAGGTTAGACTTCCTTTTATTACCCGGAGTCTATTTTCATTTCTGGGGAACTGTTAATGGGCTTTGCTGGCAGCAGTGCTACAAGGGGGGTGCAGGGAAAGCAGGGCTGCTTTTTGTTGCGGCTGCTTGTTAGTGATGGGCAATTTTCAGCCCCCTGCCGAAGTCCAGTAAGAACAGTGATCTTGGAGAATAACGGTAACAGCAACTGCCAGCATTTATGGGGCGCCTGCTACGTGCACGGCCACCCCGGAGGAGAGGCCCCCGGCACCTGTGTGCCCCCATCGCTCTGCTCTAGCGCCGGGGCCGGGTCAGTGAGATGAGCCCAAGGCTGCCTCCGGAGCGGACGGTTCGTTCACCCGCTGGGATGCAGGCTTATGTCCTCAGCCTTTATGGAAGGTCAGCACGAGGAACAGCCACGTGGTAAACACTGTGATTGAATCCGGTGCATTTCATTGTATAGCAGCCTTTATAGAAATCATCTGTCACGAATTGCCTCAGAGCGAAGAAAAAGGTTGTCTCTCTTGATGTCTCCTTCTGTGAGATGGGCACCTGGGCTTCACACCTGGGGACTCTGATCCTGTAAGTTTGGGTAGGGTCAGATAACGGTGTTTTTAAAATGCTCCCTCCCCCGCCCCCCATGGATCCGCAGCACAGCCGGGGTTAGGAACCCCTAGTGGGGCTCTTCACTCTTCCCCGCGTGCCCTGATGGTTTGGCATCGTGGAGCTAAGGTTTGTGGTCAGTTACAGCTCCCTACTGTCGGCTCAGTGCTTCTGCCTCCACAGTTCACCCGTTGAAGCCCGGCGCCCAATGCAATGGCGTTAAGAGGGGGGCCTTCGGGAGGTGATTAGGTCATGAGGGTAGAGCCCCCATGAATGGGATTAGTGTCCTTATAAGAGACCCCAGAAAGCTCCCTCCCTCCGTCCACTAGGTGAGGACACAGTGAGAAGGAAGTGGGCTCTCAGCAGACACTGAATCTGTAGGTGTCTTGAGCTTGGACTTCCAGCCTCCAGAACTGTGAGAAATAAATTTCTGTTGTTTATAAGCCGCCCAGTCTGTGGTATTCTGTTTTATCAACCGGAATGGTCGAAGATACCTCCTTTTACTTGGGTTTTCTGATAGAATTTTTACTCCCTTTTCACGCCTCATCTCTTGTTCTTTAATTTACCTTCTTTTAATAATTTTATAGTTCATGTATCATTTATTGTAAAAAGCCTCAAATCTGTTTTCGGCAAAAAAACAAATTAGTGGGAGGATGAGCGTAATTGTCCGTCTGAAGTTTTCAACAGGTTTTCTTTCAAATTCTCTTCATTCTTTCTATCATGAGTTTGCCTACCTTTGCCATTTTGGGGTAATAGTTTGAAAAACTAAACAATTACAATCATTTGTTTTTAAAAAGCATTAATATGTTCTAAAGGGAGAGTGGCTCACTTTCAAATGTCTTGAGGTGCCGTAACTGTGAAGAGAGACTGTTCTAGGTGCAGGGGTTCAACCCAGAGGTAATGAGATTGGAGAAGCCATAATGAGTTCAGAGGAAGGTGCTGGGATAAGTACAGTCACAGAGGTTGTCAGCCTAGGGTGGGGCCTCTCTCATCTCATGGACCTCCCACCCCATCCCACGGATGTAGCTTTAGGTGCACTCCTGGTTTACAGTAGTCAACATGCAGCAATTATTTCATGTTTGTCAACAATATGATACAGGACTTCGGTGAAGATGAACTTGGCCTGGGTCCCTGATAACGGCTTTTCCAGTCAGCTTCCCTTGCTTTGAAGCGGTCTTCATCCAATAACAAGGGGCGATTTCAAAGGTCATTGCAAGATTGCAAAATAACGAGTCCAGACACGTGTTGTTATATGTGGGATGGTGACTGATTGGGGCTTGGATGAAATGACATTGGCTTCAATCCAGAGCTGGGTCTAGATTCAGAGAGTAATACACATGTGACCGCTTGCAGGCATTTTTCTGGTCTTATTTTCTACATAGAAAAAAAGAGCATGTTTTTTTCATTTAGTGTGAAAAATACTCCAATACCACCAGACTATTAAATTGATTGGATTGATGGAATGGTTTTTAAATTAAATTTTGAGTAATACTGATAAACTTCTATATTGTTTCCTCAGCTATTATTCTGCATAAGTGATTTCCAACTAAGTTTAACTAGCTTTTCATTCCAGGGGTGATCATAACCCAGCTATTTAATTCGGGCAACCCCTCCCTGTTTTCCAGGAAATCACACTTTTCAAGCACCTGATCTGTGTACACTTTTGCCCTAGATACTGTCACTGTCCTTTAGGAATTCACTGTTGAATTGGGACAATACATTATGAATACAGTACAGAGAAGAAAATGATAAGCAGTACAAAGCAGTGTAAATTAACTGTGACACTGGAGGTGGAAACACAGGTTGGCAGGAATTCAGAGGCTGGAATAATCACATGGGTTGGTGGGATCCGGAAAGGCTTCCCCAAAGTGGTGTGAGCTGGTCTATGGGAAAGCAAATCTTTGGATATTCCTGGACAGAACCTCTCCCCTCCAGCCACAGTGGTCTGTGCACCCGTGGAAATGTCTTTCCCTTTTCACCGCCACCTTTGCCAATACCATTCCTCTCTCCTAGAATGTCCAACCTCTTTCTCCACTTAGCGTAATTCTCCGCAAGTTTCTAAACCCAGGTTGTGGGGCTCCTTGAATAGGTGGCTTAGGAATGTGAACTTGCTGTTAATGGGCATCGCTCCCTACTTTTGAGTAGGGTTGTAAAATGATAAGTGTGAACCAAGGCTGAATTCAACCTTGAATTGAGAAGAGAATCATTTCCAAACGTTCAACACAACAGGCTTATGCCTCCTCTTTATTAAAATAATTTCTTTATTGATTAGCCCTTATGTGAGAAGGGAGCTAGAGACAAGGCAACGTTAGCCAGAGCGGGAAATCTAAAGGTCTCTCCAGATTCTAGATCCCAGAGAAAATGTCTGGAGGTATATTTGGTTGTCACGATTTGAGGGGGTGCTGCTAGCATCTAGTGGGTGGAGGCCAGGGACACTGCTAGACGTCCTGCAATGCACAGGACACTCTCTCCACAACAAAGAGTTATTTGGACTAAGATGTTAATAGTGCTGAAGTTGAGAAACCTTGCACTGGAGGAAATTAGAAATGACTTACTGACACCCAGTTAAGAGGAGGTTGCTTGGAAAGATTTATCTCAGAGGAAAGAAAAAGTAGCAAATCTGTTCAGCTTACAACATCTTGACCAGAAAATAAAGTCAAAGGAAGACTTCAGCTCATTCATCAGATGCCCTGTTGCCAACCCCTTTCTGCCTGTACAGCTGTTTGGTACAGTTCGGTACAGAGCTGACAGTCTGCCTTTGACTACACAGGTATCAATGCCAAACAGATGACTTCAGGGAAGGCACGCCATTGAGTCATTGCCAAGAAGCACCATCATCCCTCCTTGGGCGTGTCAGGCGTTCCCACCTTCCCAGGTGTGAGCAGGTTAGACAATTCTCCCTAGTTTCCTTTTCTCTCTGGAGGAAATGCAACTCGTTTGGCCAACGTTGGGGAGGGACAGAGGCCCATTAGAAATCTTGAGGGGGACCCTGAAAACTTCTGTCTGGATTTTCTTGTCATAGGGTTGTGGTCTTGACTGAACAGAAGCTGTTGATGAACCTTAACTATTGTTGTGCTTGAATACTTTTATTTGGGGGGAACCAGGGATCAGAGGTTGTTTTAACTTTATTTTGATGATTAATGTGTAAAATTTATGTTCATGTTTTAGTAACAAATGACTTGCACACTTATATGTCAGTTGTGTTGGTGAGCATGAAAATGAATGAATGAATTAGTGAAAATTATTAACTAGTCAACAGTATTTATTGCATGTCAGTTATGTACCGAAACATAAGTATTAGGTACAGTATCATAGGGATTCATAGTCAGGTCTAGGAGACAGTTCAGTAAAAAGATAATTATAATACAGTGTGCTAAGTGCTGTGGCAGGACAGTTGTATGGCGCTATGGGGGCATGGTGAGAAGTCCCTTAAGCTGAGACCCGAGACTTGAAGGTTAGTAGGAATTAGTGATAAAAAAAATCTATGGGGGATAAACATTAAGGTCCTACTGTATAGCACAGGGAACTATATTCAGTATCCTGTGATGAGTCATAATGGAAAAGAATATGAAAAAGAATATATATATCTATAACTGAGTCACTTTGCTGTACAGTGGAAATTAACATAACATTGTAAATCAACTATACTTCAATACAATTATTAAAAAGTGTATGGGAGGGCTTCCCTGGTGGTGCAGTGGTTGAGAGTCTGCCTGCCAATGCAGGGGACACGGGTTCGAGCCCTGGTCTGGGAGGATCCCACATGCTGCGGAGCAACTGGGCCCGTGAGCCACAACTACTGAGCCTGCGTGTCTGGAGCCTGTGCTCCGCAACAAGAGAGGCCACGATAGTGAGAGGCCTGCGCACTGTGATGAAGAGTGGCCCCCGCTCGCCGCAACTGGAGAAAGCCCTCGCACAGAAACGAAGACCCAACACAGCCAAAAATAAATAAATAAAAAAAACAAACCAATGAACCGACATTAAAAAAAAAAAAAAAGTGTATGGGAGAGTGGAGGAGGATGGGGTGGGAGATGTTATTCCACTAAGAGTGGCCAGCATGTGCCAAAGCTCACAAGTTAGAAAAAGCATGGAGTGTTCAGTGAACTTTAAGATGCCCAGCAGAGCTATTTTGAAGATGCAGCTTAGGATTCAGTAACAATTGTAGATGAGAAGTTCATTCATTGGATGGATTAACCAAGGGCAGTATGTATAGCAGGGAGAGGACAGGACCTGAGAGAAATACAAACAAGAGATGGGCAGAAGGAGAGGAGCCGAGACTCATGCAGTTTGGCCAGAGAAAGTAAAAAGATAAGCCATAGCTGGTAGAAAATATGTGCAGTCCCAATACGTGAAGAACTTGGACAAATCAATACGGAAAAAATTAACCCAATGGATAAATGGACAAAAGAAAGGAAAAAGTGTTTCACAAACAAATGAAAGGATCCTCAACCTTGTCGGTCATCTGGGAAATGCTAAATAGAGCCACAAAACATATCATTTCTCACCCATGAGATTAGAAAAGTTAGAGAGTCTGACAATACCAAACGTTGGCAAGAATGTGGAGCAATGAGAACTCTGATATCCTGGTGATGGGAACGTAAATTAGTGCAACCTTTGGACAAAAAAATTGGCATTAACCTAGTAAATATGATGATGTATGTATGTTACATATTCAAGGGTGCCAGGAGGCATGTGACAGTATGGTTTATAATAACAAAAACTGGAAATAAAATATCTATCAATAGTAGAATAGAAAAAAATTTTTGGTCTACTCACACAATAGAATACTACGGAGCAGTGAAAGTGAATAAACGGCAGGTCTGTGTATGTTATGGGTTGAGTTGTTCCCCCATAAAATTCATATGTTGAAGTCCTAACCCCCACTATCTCAGGATGTGACTGTATTTGGGTGTAAAGTCTTTAAAGAAGGAAATGAATAAAATGAGATCATTAGGGTAGGCCTTAATCCAGTGTGACCCATGTCCTTTTAAGAAGAGGAAGTAAGGACACCAATCCATAAAGAAGGAAGACCATGCGAAGACACAGGGAGAAGAAAGCCATCTACAAGCCAAGGAGAGAGGCCTCAGAAGACACCACCCCTGCCAACACCTTGGTCTTGGACGTCCAGCCTCCAGGACTCTGAGAAAACAGATTCAGTTGTTTGAAGCTGCCCTGTCTACGGTACTTTGTTATGGCAGCCCTAGCAGACGGATACAATGTGTCAATATTAATGAATCTCAAAAATATAAGGTTGGCTGAAATTGCAAGTCACAGAACACTAACAGTGTGATTCCATTTAGGTAAAGATTTTAAAAAAAGAGTAGTTTAGGGCCACAGACACAGACACAGACACACACATAACACATTCTTACATTCTGACACTCCTTTAAAAGATGGAGCTTAATTCCCCTCTCCTTGAATGTGGGCTGAACCCAGTGGCTCACTTCTAATGAATAGAAAAGCATAAGTGATAGTGTGTGACTTTTGATACTAGGTCATGAAAGGCAGTGTGGCTTCCTTCATGCCCTTGCCTGGATCACTTGCTCTGGGGGGAAGCCAGGTGTCAGGACACTCAAGTAGCTCACGTGGCAAGGACCTGATGCCTCTTACCAACAGCCACGTGAGTGTGCCATCTTGGAAATGTATCCCCAACCCCAGTGAGGCCTTCAGATGACTGTGGCCCAGGCTGAAGTCTTGGCGGCAACCTCATGAGAGATCTGGATCCACGACCACCCGACAAAGCTGCTCCCAAATTTGTGACCACGAAACCTGTGAAGTAATAAATGCGTATTTTTTAAGCTGCTAAGTTTTGGGATAATTTGTTACACAGCAATAGATAACATACATTACACTATAGAGAAAAAGCAAGAGAATGATCAACGTAAATTTCAGGATAATGGTAACCTCTTGGGTGGAGGTAAGAAGATGCAATTAGGCAGGGGAACATGCACACTTCAAAGATACTGGTAATGTTTTTGTTTATTTATTTTTAATTTGGGTATCAAGCACCTGTGTATGCGTCTTGTTATTTTTTAAAAACTGTATAGATCCGTGTTATATACAAACATACATGTCTTTGGTGTATGGGAGCTATTTTATTAAAACAAACAAAAAACCCAAATAATTGTGGCCAGAGAAATAGAAAGAAAGCCAAGTGTTAAGCTTCATGGCAGCTAAGAAATGAATGCAGACACAGAGAGCAGGTAATGGTGCTTAAGGAGCAGGGCTGACCAGAGAAACCCAGGAGGGTAGCCAGACCGCACTGAGTTTGCAGACTGTAGGTGTGTAATACCAGCCACCTGACAGGCTGAGTGGCTTCCCTGCAGCCATGCCCAGCATCCCACACTAAGCCTGCAGAACACACACCATAAATAGCCCTGAAGAGCAAAGTCCTGTCCTTGCTGTCACACCCCAGCTTGTGTCAGATCTTCCATATAGTTCGCATAGTCTGTCCTTCCCTCTGTGCTCAGCTGGGTAGATAACTCCTTTTCTTGTGCCTTTACCAAAATAACAACACCAACTGTTAACACTTCCAGCACTTACCATGTGCCGGAAGCACCGTATTAATGGTTCTCACGCATAACTTCATTTTATCTTTACCACCACCCTGTGGAGTAAGTACTCTTATTATCCCTATTTTACGAAAGAGGTTACACAGTAGTCATAGTGGGGCCAGGAGCTGTTTAACTCTAAAACGCCAGGGCACAACCAACACTCCACACGGCTTGTTAAGTGAGGGGTACGTACAGAGATCCCAGCCCATGCTGCCATTGATGGCAGTGTTGAAGCCCTCGCCTCCAGCATGATGGTAATTTGGAGGTGGAGCCTTTGGGGGGTGATTACAATTAGATGAGGTCATGAGGAAGAGCCCTGGGGACGGGATTAGTGTCCTTATAAGCATCGCCAGAGAGGGTGCTTCCCCTTTTTGCTTTCTGCCGTGTCAGGACACGACCAGAAGATGGCCGCCTGCACCCCGGAAGAGGGCACCCTGATCTCGGACTTCCAACCTCCAGAACTTTGAGAAATCTCTGTTATTTATAAGCCACCCAGTCTATGGTACTTTGTTTTAGCAGCCCGAAGGGACTGAGACAGCCCATACCACCTGGGATCCCTTTCCAGTTTTATGTACATCTGTTCCCACATTGTTTTCAGTCCCGAGGGCCAGCACCTGTGTCTCTGTCACATGCATTGTCACAGGGCTGCCCCCAGCCTGCCAGATGCTGCTCTGTCTGCACTCACAGAGAGACAGAAGTGACTGGAAATTTGTGCTGTCCCAAGGGCAGCCTGAGGCCAATGACAAATGGGGGTGTGGGTATAAACAGCCCAGGTCCTTGGAGCTCCTCACGTGGGATCAAGCCAGAGGTGCCCTCTGTGGGCCTTTGTGCATGTGGCAGGCGGCAGTTTCAAAGATGACCACAGTGGTACCTCCCACCCACATGCTCTTCTGCAATGTGACCTTGCCTTAGGCCCATTGAGGCTTGGAGATAATTCCCCTCCCCTTGCATCTGGGCTGGGCTCAGTGATGGCTTGTAACCAGTAGAGTGCAGCTGAGTCAGTAGAACTTTGCTGCTGACTTCTGCACCAGGTCAGAAGAAGCCTTGCAGCTTTGGCCCTGTTCTCTTGCAAGTCTTCTTCTCCAAGACTTTGCCTCTTGCAAGGCTTGCTCTTGAAACCCAGCAGCCGTGCTGTGAGAAGCCCAAAGCCACAGGGAAGGCCACATGTAGGCCCACTGGTTTGACTCGTCCCAGCTCAGTCACACTTGCAAGTCAGGAAGCTTCTAGATGGTTCCAGTCCCTATTTATTGAGCCATCCAGCCTTTGAGTGTTCCGAGCTAAGGCCCTAGACACGACGGGACAGAAGCAAGCTGTCCCATTTGCTGTGTTCAGATTCCTGACCCGCAGAACCTGTGGGCATAATGAAAAGGGCAGTTGTTGTCCACCACTAAGTTGGGATGGTTTGTCACGCAGCAGTGGGAAACTGCAGCACTAACTATTGCATCCTTGCTTGGCTTTCTTCCTTTCCTGGTCTCCTACCAACATCTTCTGGGAACACAGCCCAGTAAACCCCTTTCATACTCATTTATGTCTCAAGACCTGCTTCAGGGGAACCTGCCCTAAGACACCCCATAGCCTCATCTAGCCTGGACATCGGGGCTGGAAAAAGGAGTCACCAGGAACTTGAAGGAAGAGCACAGACACATCGGCCCTTCACGTCACCACTGAGGAAGTCTTACCTAGAAAACAAACACCTGGGTGCGTCCTCGGCCCTGAGTCAGTAGGTTGGAGTCTCCGGTAAGAGTGTGAGCGTATCTGGTTATGGATTCAAGGGACAGAGAGGAGCCAGGACTGAGAAGGTGGAGGACAGGGCAGGGGGCTGGTAAGAGCCGAGCTGGGCATCTGGACGGAAATGGTTGGTCCAGACAGGACGTGTGGGAAGGGTTCCACCACGAGGCTGGTGTCCAGGTGAGACCAGGTGAGGCAGAAAGAGGTTCATAAACCTGGAGAACAAAAAAAACCCAGAGACAAGCACCGGGGGACAGCCCAAGGTAGATAGTCAGAAATCTGACAAAGCCAGTTGGAGTGGATAAAACATGACACAGACACGGGGGCCCCCGTGCCCCTCGGAAGCCTTGTTGGATGAGGTAGCATTTTCTCCTGGCTAAAGTCTTCTTAATGGTTCCTGTGGAAGCGACTCCTGGCATAGCCAGGCTGGTCTTCATGGCACACATGCTGGGGGTCACCAGCTGGGAGTGTGGACTTGGGCTGGCAACCACTCCGCTAGCTGGTCTGCGAGCACAGATGTGGCCTGGGGCACTGGAGCACCGAGGTAAATATAGTCAGAAGATTTGGCACACGGGAAGTAGCTGGCAGGCAGGGCGCTGTGGCCTGCCCTGCAGAGTGCCAGGGAAATTGGTGAAGGGGAAAAGCTTACTTATTTTTTGCAGGAAAGATGAACAAACAGAGAAGAGAAGTCAGGGCAATGCAGTGGGGCCAGAGGCCTTGAGGTTGCTTTCCAGCCAGGGTTTTCATCTGGGAAGAGAGCTGATTCACAGGCTGTCGTGCAGCCTCCAGGCCTCCTCGTCCCATGCACTTGAACTTCAGGGGGCGTGCCCTCCTGGACCCAGCCAGGGGTGGGGCTGTGCCAGAGCACTCCACCAGCAGTGCGCAGACTCTCCAGGGCGGGAGACGCAGGAAGGAGTGATTTAATAGCCCGCCTAAAAACGGTAATAAATTGGGTTTTTAAGGGTTACACAGGCATAAAATAATTCAAAAAGAATCTACAGTAAAAAATACATCTCCATCTCACCCCAACTCCTAGACCAGTTGTCTACCAACGACTGTCCTCAGTTTCTCATGCATCTTCTGAGATATTCTGTGCACACAGAAGCATGTATGCTTGTGAGGCCGTGCCCTTGCTTGCCAGTTTTCACACGTTTGACTGTGTACCACATCTAGTGGTGTGCTATAGCCGGCCCTATCAGCTCATAGGAGACCACTGTTCAATTTTCAGGAGTTTGGTGCACTGGTTGTCAAGCACAGCCATTATTAAAAATTAAAATATATGACCTTATTATTAAATAAGTCATATTAAAACAAATACCCCAAACTCACAGCTTCCTAATTATTTTACTACATGTTTCTGTTATCTATTTTATGTTCCCGAGGTCATTTACACCTGTCGTATCTGTAGAGTGGAAATACTACACGTCTTGTGCTGTTTATTTACACCCCTTCCCAACTCTGCGTTCAGTGAGAGTGTGTGGCTTGGAATTGGTCATGGTGGGAATATTTACACCCTGGAAATCAGCAAACACTACAGATGAGAGCGAGTTTTATTGTTCTGCTGATTATCTAGACCAGGGGTCTGCACACTTTCTCTGTGAAGGGCCAGATAGTAAATATCTGAGGGTTCGCAGCTACATGGCCTTCTGTTGCAGCTACTCAGCTCTGCCATTGAAGCACAGAAGCAGCCTTAGATGATACGTAGATGAATGGATTTCCAAATTGCATTTACAGACCAGATGGCCGGCCAGATTTGACTCAGGGGCTGCCCTTTGCTGACTCCTGTTCTAGACTTCGGACAGTGGTGGGGAAAACGATAACAACACAGATTCAATGTAGAAGCATTGTGTCTGACTCTTATGTTTTGAAGAGTACCGAAAGGTGAGGAAATACTCTTCGATATTCAAAAACCGTGACCTGATTCAGCCAAGCAGCCCATGTCACTGATAAGCGGTGAAGTTCCAACATACATACATGTTTTCTGTTCATTTCACTCATGAATAAAAAGAATATCAATCAGTCTTTATGTATGAACACACTCATTGTCAATGATATGAGTGATTTCTTTGATGACTGAATAGTAATCAAGCTTTATTCAGGGTCTGATTTTGTGACATGATTGTTAGTAATAGAATTATAAAACCGACAGAAATAGCAAGTCACGTGGATGTTATAGGATGGAATTTACAATAAAGAATATTGTGTATTCTATTATTTATAAATTGTACATTAAAATCTCTTATATTAATAAAATTGATAATTATCATATGTAATATACATATACAGTTTTTTTTACATTAGTATCCGCTCAGCATTGCATATAACTGTTCAGAATCTTACTTTTATTCACAATGTATTATGAAGAATCTTTCATACATTATTTTCAGCAACTATATTCTTTTTTCTTTTTTTTTGGCTGTGCCGTGCGGCTTGCAGGATCTTAGTTCCCTGACCAGGGATTGAACCCGGGCCCACGGCAGTGAAAAGTTTTAACCACTGGACCACCAGGGAATTCCCGCAACTATATTCTTTTTAACAGTTTGTACTGTTATAGATATGTTCCATATTTGTTTAACCATAGCCCTACTGATGGGTATCTAGACTGGTTGTGAGTCTCATTGTTAGAAGCAGTGCTACAGTGAACATTCTCATGTACAAGCCACTGCACACACAGATACAAATGTATCTGTTGCCTAAATTTTTAGAAGCAGAATCGCTAGGCTAAAGAGTGCATGCATGCATTTATAATTGTGATAGATGATGACAAATTGCTTTTCAGAGAACTTGAACCAGTCACACTCCCACCTAAACTGCAAGAGAATGCCTGTTTCTCTATACCTTTGTCAATGTGGTATATTATCACACTTCTGATTTTGGAAGTCAGATGACAAATTGCTTTTCAGAGAACATGAACCAGTCACACTCCCACCTAAACTGCAAGAGAATGCCTGTTTCTCTATACCTTTGTCAATGTGGTATATTATCACACTTCTGATTTTGGAAGTCAGATGTCGAATTGCTTTTCAGAGAACTTGAACCAGTCACACTCCAACCTAAACTGCAAGAGAATGCCTGTTTCTCTATACCTTTGTCAATATGGTATATTATCACACTTCTGATTTTGGAAAATTTGATGGATGAAAATGGTACCCTATTGAAATTTAACTTGCATTTCATTTGTTATGAGGAAGAGTGAACACTCTTCATATGTTTAAACACCATTTGTATTATCAGCTATGCAAACTCTTTATGGTCTTTGCTCATTTTCTATTTTTTTTATTTTTATTTTTTTACTAATATCCAAGATCCCTTTCTGGCCTTCCCAACAGAATATGAGCTCCAAGAGGCAGGGAGTTTTAATTGGTTTGAATCCCCGAAAGCTTAGAATGGTGCCTGGCACATAATAGTTACTCATTAAACATTTGTCGATTAATTAATTACTAAGGGATTTAGCCCCTTGTCTGTCATATATGTTGCCATATTCTCTCCCAGCTTGTCATTTGCTCTTTGACTCTGTGGTATTTTTTTCCCTTGAAGGAGTTTTTAATTTTTATACAAGTTTAGAAATCTTTTGTTTTATGCTTTTTGTACCTTTGCATCTTGTTTGGAAAGATTTTCATTTCTAAAAACAAATAAATTCTCCTGTGTTATCTCCTAGGAATTTACAGTTTGATTTTTTTAAACATCTTTATTGGAGTATAATTGCTTTACATTGTTGTGTTAGTTGCTGCTGTATAACAAAGTGAATCAGCTGTATGTATACATATATCCTCATATCCCCTCCCTCTTGTGTCTCCCTCCCTCCCACACTCCCTCCCTATCCCACCCCTCTAGGTGGTCACAAAGCATGGAGCTGATCTCCCTGTGCTATGCGGCTGCTTCCCACTAGCTATCTATTTTACATTTGGTAGTGTATATATTGAAACACCTGGAAATTATGTTAGAACAAGTGATAAAGTCGGCATCAAACTCAATGATTTTTCCATTTGGCTGCCCAGTTGTTCTGACATACTCATTGAAGTATCTTGTTCCCCCGGTGGTTTGAAATTCCACTTTATCATCCACCAAATTCCCATATGTGGGTGGTCTATTTCTAGTCTCTCTATCCCTCCATCTGTGTATTCACGTGCCAGCACCAGGCTGTTTTAATTATTAACGCCTACTCTTTTACATGGTGTTTATAGCGTCTGAGTGATCAAACTCACGTAAATATCACAGTATGATTAACCCATTTTTGGCCTTAGGCCTAAACATGTAGTTTAAAAAAATGTATAAAGTGCTTTTGCAGACATTGTCTCACTTGATTTTTACAATACATCTGAAAGGGAGGTAGTGGCGGTGTTTTTATTGTACCATTTTACAGATGAGGAAGCTGAGGCTCAGAGAGGTCAGGGGCTTTTTGCCCATGATCATTCACCTAATGGTTTGTGGGATGAAACTCCTGCTCTTTCCTGTAGCAAAATGGTGCTTAATGGAAAGATGCATTGTTAAAATAACAACTAAGACAGAATTACTCTGAGTCCTATAACCAAATCAAGTCAGTGATTTATTTCCACATATTTTCCTTGTTCCTGTATTCACTCCCTTATGCTGTCTTCCTCAGATTTAATGGAGACGCTCAGGTGAGTCAATGTCAGAGAACTTTGAAGAAGATAATGACTCATTTATTAAGAGATTCTTAGCACAGCTCCTGGCATCCAGTAAGTGCTCAGTAAGGGACAGCCATATTTACATTCTTATTCTTATTTGTTTGATTAAGAGAATGAGCTTTCAAGTAGGACAGACCTGAGCTCCAATCTTTACTCTTACATTTATTAGCTGGGTGACCTTGGGCAAGTTACTTAACCTCTCTGAGCCTTGGTGCCCTCATGTAAAGTGGGCCTTGTGATAAAACCTCGGGTTTTGTGATGATTAAATGAGATAATATACGAAGCCTCTATTAGCACAGTGTCTGGCACATGCTAAACAATCAATGTTAATGGTTTTCTCATTGATTATTTTCTTCTGATGATCCTAAACTTATTTCTCCACCAGTGGGGACATTTCCATATTCTTTTTCCAAGAAAATCAGGGATAGTTAGTTCTTCAGTAATCTGCTATTCATGGACACACTCTTGCATACCTGATGACTCTCTGTTGCCTTATCTGAAAAAATGGAAATAAAAATCAATGGAGGAAACTCACTTTAATTTAGACTCCACTTATTCTTGCTGGACCCCACTGGATCTGTTTGCCAAGAAAGGGTTTGTGAAATAAATTAATAGCGTACATAAGACTTGGGAAGAGTCTGAAATAATTGAGGGAACGATTTCCAAGCATGCTTAAATATTTGAGGAGTACTCTGAGTACAGTTTATCTGAGATCTCTGAACCAACCATATCCATTTGTTAACTAGTGATTACAGCTGACTGTGTACAGTTATGGACTGAATGTTTGTGTCCCCCTCAGATTCCTGTGTTGAAGCCATAAGCCCCAATGTGATGGTATTAGGAGGTGAGGCCTTTAGGGGGTAATGAGGGTTAGAAAAAAGTCATGAGGGTGGAGGCCCCACGATGGCATTAGTGCCTTCATAAGAGGAGGAAGAGACACCAGAGCTGGCTCTCACCCTCCCTCTGCCATGGGAGGACGCAGTGGGTAGGGGACACCCTGCAACCTGAGAAGTGGGCCCTCACCAGAACAGAATTGTCCAGCACCTACTTTTGGACTTCCCAGCCTCCAGAACTGTAAGAAATGGGTCTGTTTTTTAAGCTGTGGTATTTTGTTGCTGCAACTCAAGCAGACTGAGCCATGTTCCAGTCTCTCTCCCCAGCTCAGTGTGTTCTTAAGGATAGGTCACACCACGTCCATCTGTAAGACCACTATGCCCAGTATGGCGTGCCTGTCCCAGGAGCAAGTAACCTGCCCACGACAGGTGCTCAGAGAGTGTTTGTAGAAATAGCACATAGTCCAAGGACTTTTGCTTGGAGATACTTGGTTATTCTAGATTCAGTGATTTGATTTATCTTTAATAAGTTAAAGATATCTTATTGGACAGTCCTACTCAGGTATCCTGTGGGCCCCTCAAATTCAGCTAAATGCATTATTTCATTCTGTAAAGTCAGATCTCACCCCAGTTTCCTAATTTTTTCCCTCGGCACCATCATTTTTCCAGACTCAAAACTTGGAGTCATTTTTGCTTTCCTCCTTCCCCATCTCCTCTCCATTAATTAAGTTACCAAGCCCACGGTTCCTGCCTTCAAAGCAGCTCTTGTCTCTTTTACCTCCTTAATCCAGTGCCATTCTCTCCACCAGGCCCCTCACCTCATCTCTGCAGTACTGGAATGGTCTTACTTTCTTTAGCAGAAACCCCTTCCAATTCTGTGTTATTTTTATTACCTTTCCTTTCTTCTGAAATATAAAAGTTAAGCAGTCACAAAAGAAATGTATAATGAAAATATATTAATGTCCCTTCATTTCCCCTCAATCCCACTTCCTTAAAGGCAACGGAAGTTAACAATTTGATATGGATCTTTCCATATTTTCCTGTATAGTTAAAAAAAAAGGTCATACAGTACAAATAATCCAATGGAGAGAAGATAGTTCTTTCAAGAAATGGGACTGGAACAACTGAGTATCATGTGGGAAAAATGAACCTCTATCCTTATCTTGTACAGTAGGTGAATGGAAAACTTATAACTTCTAAAAGAAAACACAGGAGAAAAATCTTTGCAACTTGGGGTAGCAGCAGCTTGCTTGAATAGAACACACAAAGCACTAGTCATGAAAGAAATAATTGAAAAGTTGGGCTTTATCATCAAAGTTAAAAAATTCTGCTCTTCCAAAACACCATTAAGAAAATGAAAACTCAAACATCCAACTTTAAGAAAAAAATTCTCTCTCCATATATATATCTAAGAACTTTTGTTTAGGTATTTAAATAACTCTTACAATTTAACAGTAAGAAGACAACCTAATTGAAAAATAGGCAGAAGACTTGAAAAGACAGTTTACGAAAGATGTACAAATGAGCACGAGTAGATGCTTATCATTAGTTTTCATGGAAATGCAAACTAAACCACAACGAGATACCATCATACATCTAATTAAATGCTTAAAACAAAAAGGCTGACAATACCAAGTGTTGGCAAGGTTGTGGAGCAACTGGGAACCTTGGTGCTGGTGAGAAATTGTTTGGCATTTCCATATAATGTTAAACAGACACATGTGACAGGGAATATCTCTTGTAAATAGTTACTCAAGAAAAATGAGGGCTTCCCTGGTGGTGCAGTGGTTGAGAATCTGCCTGCCAATGCAGGGGACACGGGTTTGAGCCCTGGTCTGGGAGGATCCCACATGCTGCTGAGCAACTGGGCCCGTGAGCCACAACTACCGAGCTTGCGCGTCTGGAGCCTGTGCTCCGCAACAGGAGAGGCCGTGACAGTGAGAGGCCTGCGCGCCACGATGAAGAGTGGCTCCCGCTCACCGCAACTAGAGAAGGCCCTCGCACAGAAACAGAAACGAAGACCCAACACAGCCAAAAATAAATAAATAAATTTATTTTTAAAAAAATGAAAAGAAGTGTTTGTACAAAGGCTTGTATACAGATGTTCATAAGAGCTTCACATAATAGGCAAAAACTGGAAACGACCCAACCATCTATATAACAGGTGACTGTGGTCCGTTCCTATGATAGAATCACAATCAGAAATAGAAGGAAGGGGGACTTACCTGGTGGTCCAGTGGTTAAGACTCCATGCTTCCACTGCAGGGGGCACAGGTTTGATCCCTGGTCAGGGAACTAGGTCCCACATGGTGCAACTAAGAGCCTGTATGCTGCAACTAAGAGATCCTGCACACTACGATGAAGATCCCACATGCCGCAACTAAGACCCGGCACAGCCAAACAAACAAACAAATAAATAAATGAAATAGAAGGGAGGGAATTGCTGGTACAGGCAACAATGTGGATGACTCTCAAAATATGCTGAGCAAAAGAAGCCACACACAAAAGAGTACACCGTGTATGATTCAATTTGCATTAGATCCTAAAACAGGCAAGATTAATCTGTAGGGTTAGAAAACAGTCAGTGATTGCATGGGGCTGGTGGAGGGGATGCAGGGTGGAGGGGATGCAGGGCAGAGGGGCACAAAGGAGGGGGGAGTTTTGAGTTCCTTGATTGAGGGGGTTGTGAACGGAGGTTTACATTTGTTAAACTCAGTGAATAGTACACTTAATAGGTATATTTTATTGTATGCCAATTGTAACTCAATAAATTGTGTGTGTGTGTGTGTGTGGTAACAAGAGCATGCTGTACAGGTTATTCTGCTTGTTTTGCTTAATGATGTGTCATGGACATTGCTCTGGGTCAACACAGAGACCAGCTCATTTTTTAAAAAAAATGCATGTATAAGTTTTTAAAAAATGTATGGATGAGTTCTTTTTGATGGACATTTAGAATGTCTCCTTTTTTCTTCCTGACACACGTGGCTGCTGTAAACATCTTTTTGTGTCTGTTCTTATATTCTGGGGCTTTGATTTCTGGAAGCGTAGATTTTCCAAGTCTGCACTGTTGGTTCAAGGGGGCATGGACGTTTTAAACTTTCATAGATGTCATCAAGTACTTTCTGTAACGGAAAGACACTTGCCAGCAAAGTATGAGAATACCTTATCCTGCATCATTACCAGAACTGAATATTATCACTCTTTTTGCCAGTAAAAAATGTTATCTCATTTAAATTTGCGTTTCTCTTGCTACTATAGGTGTTGAACATCCTTTTTCTTTTTTCTTTTTTTTGATACTTAAATTTTATCTTCTACAAATCACTTGTTCATATCCTTTGCCAAATATTCTATGGCGTTGTTTTTCTCTTTAAAAATTTAATTTTCCTATCAGTGCCTTAGCAGAGTTTTTGTGTATTGCCTATCTTGTTATTAGTAAATTATTTTTGTCACCTTCTCACCTATCTTATAATTTAAGAAACGCAGTGTAGTCATTGAATGAACCTCTCTGAAATAACCCCCGAGGCCTAGCACCCTTTCAAAGTAAAGTCCCTTGGAAATTTATAAACTGATTAAAAGAGTTATCAGAAAAGAAATTTTCACTTTTTGACTTTACATAAATTTCTGATGATTCAGGTATGCCTTCACCTAAAAATGAAAATATACACGCAAGGTTATAAAAATCAAATGCTGTGTTCAGTAGCGTAGTTGCTTAAGTGTAGTTTATTGGTTTCTTTACTAAGAAGACATTGCCACATGGCACCAATGCTAGATTGGTGTCACTCCCATGTGCTATTCATTAGTAGTAGAATAAAGTCTTAATTATATATACTGAATATTTCTTGTGCTTCTGTAACTCCAAACCCCAGTTAATCCTTTTTCATGTTTGAATTGGAGATTGGTGGGCTCCTGAAACTTCATTAATAGGGGCAGTTTCTTCTCAAAAAGTAGTCACACTCATTACAGAACCTGGCAGTTTCTTTCTTTCTTTCTTTATAGATGGTCCATCTATAAAAATCCCAATGGGATGCAGCTGCATCCCAAGACTACAAGAAGTAAGTGCTTGAGTTTGGGATGTTTTGTGTACTGAATTAGCCCAGGATTATGAACCATAATCCTCTCTTGTGAGAAGGAGGGTAGGTCTCTCCCTGTCCATTGACTGTTCGCCCGGAAACTCAGGTCCTGGTGCCCAGGCTCAGCTACACACGTCAGCCCTTGGAAGGTGGAGAATTGCAGCATAAATGACCCCTCACGCCGCCCCCAAGCCTGTGGGGAAGATGGACCCCCTCCCTCCTCAGCCAGAGTGTGGGTCCTAGTGTGGTTTCCCACACGGCCCTGTGAAGGAGGCCAGCCTGGCACAATGCCTCCATGCCAGGGTGACACTTCTCAGCAAAGAAACCCCAGGTGACAACCTCCAGTTCGTTTTGCACACCATTCCAGACCAGTCGTTCTAAAGCTTTCTCTTCAGCCACTTCCCTCCCAAACTGTTAGCAGTTTCCCACTATCCTCTGGATTAAGAGCAAATGTGCTCCACGGAACTTCATAGCCTGGTCCCCGACCCAACTCCCACTGTGCCCTCCTCGCAGACAGGGCAGCCATCCCAGCCAGTGAGGGCCGATCTCCCCTCGCAAGTGTGCCCGGCCTGCTCCTGCTGAGGGCCTCCTGCCTCCTCTGTCCTGACCCCCTCTCCCTGCCCTTCACGGTCTAGTGCAGATGTGACCTGTTCACAGACATCCCAGATCTTCTGGGCTGTGCTGACCTTTCTTGCATCTGAACTTCACTTGACTCTGCGTTAGTGTTTCTCTGGCCTTTGAGTCATGTGCTGTCTTTTGGAAATTACCATTTTATGAGTTTCATTTTTGTCTTTCTGCTTTAGCACGTGGTGCTTCTCTGTGAATTGCCGTTGAATCCTGGAAGGGAACAGAGACTAAGTCTTACATCCTTTCTGTTCCCCTCCTGGTCTTTACTGTTGTAGTAATGCTGAGCCCATAGAAGAAGCTCCATACAGCCATGTGCCATCAAATCATGTGCTTGTACTTGTTAGCAACCCTACTGAACTTCATGAAATACTACAATGCAGATTAAGTAATTCGGATCCACTTTCTTCCAGTTGTTCTGAATTCTTGCATTCATTCATCCAGTATTTTTGAGAATTTGCTATTTACAAGGTACTGTGCTATGTGTGTAGGGATGTAATGGTAAGATAAAAAAAGGAGGGGGGGAGAAAGACACAGTGCCTGGCCTCATGTGGCTAAAAGTCCCATGGGGATGACAGGCATCAAAGAACCACACCCAAAGCACAAACCTAGCACAGAGTAAATGCCACAGTGAATGGCCACGTGGCTTTGTGAGAGCCCCGCAGAGGAAATTGGTCCAGTGGGAGCGTGACAGAAGTCTTCCCTCCAGAGTGATCACTGTACTGCATGTTGAGGGAAGCTGGACAGAGGTGGAGATGGATTCCAGCTGGAGGGTTGGTGCTGGAGGAAACAGGCCATGGGGAGTGGAAGGAAGCTGAATGTGACGGTGCAGAGAGAGGCGAGGCCAGGAGATGGATGGGGCTGCATCACAGGGGGAGGCCCACATGCAGGGTTTTTCCAAGTTGTGTTAAGAACACGGATATCATGGATGGTTTTAATGGGGAGACTGGAATACCACTGGTGCGGGGGAAGATCACGCCGGCTGCAGCATCAACAGAGGAGGGGAGGCCACCAGGGTGAACGTGAAGAGACCATTCAGGAGGCTGTGCAGAGGTCCAGGTGAGAGACCGTGGTCCCTCGTGTTAGGATGGCAGGAGAGATGGAGAAAGGAAGGCCTCGTCGTTAAGAGTTAACAGGGCTTCGTGATGAGCGGGGTCTAGGGGTGAGGGAAAGGGGTACGTGCAGGTGCTGAGGTTTCTGGGGAGCACAGCAGGGTTGGACGGTGGTGCCATCCACTGCGATGACACACTGACAGAGGGCCAGACTGGGCAGGCAGGCGATCACAACTCTGGTTTGGGATACGTCAAACTTGAGGTGCTTGTGAGAAATCTGGAGCAGAGATGGCTAATACACAGCCATTTCCCCCTTATTCTTTGAAAAGGAAGTCCTCCTGAATTTCACTGGGCATAGGGCTGCCCAGTTAGAGAAACTGTTTCCCAGTGTTCCTTGCACCTGGGTGTGTCCATAAATCTAACTTCCGCCCGTGGAAGTGATGCGCACAACTTCTGAGGTCACGCCCTTAAGGGGAATCCACCTGTGCTCCCCTCACCCTGTTCCCCTTCCTGCTGGCTGGGGTGCGGGTGTGGTGGTGGGGTGGGAGTGACCACCTTGGACCCAGAGCTGGGACACTCGTGTGGAGGGTGGCAGAACGTCTTGTCAGGCCGGGCCTGCCTGTCGCCTGGCTGTGATTTGAGCGGGAGCTACGCCTCTGTTAGGACATTGCATTTTGGGGTCTCTGTGTGCCTTACCTTGTACAGTATCCAAGCGGAGATGGCAGGTAGGCATTTGGGCTCAGAGGGCAAGTCTGGAAAAGACGTATGAGTTTGAGAATTCTCAACATGTAGGAATAAGGAAAGCCGGGAGTGTGGAGGAGGCTGTCTGTGGGGGGAGAGGAGAGGCTGGGGGGAGGGGTGGTCAGGGTGGAGCCTCAGGAGTCCACACGCTGAGCGCTTGGGTTGGCGAGCGTGAAGAATCAGAGGAGGCTGAGAGGACTCAGCTGAAGCAGATGTGGGAAGGAGCGGGTCAGGGGTCCGGGAGCAGAAGGGGGGACGGAGCGCAAGCAGTGGCGTGGAGCTTGACTGGCGTCCGTGAGCGCTTTGGTGCTGCCCGGCCAGCCTCACCCATGCCAGCTGGGCAAGTTGTCACACCAAGGGGTTGTTTGCTAATGAAGATTATTATTGCTAATGCAACTCCGTAATAACTGTGCACATCTCTGGCAAGAACACAGAGACATCTCATTACTATTTCTCAATCCAATTTTCATGATAAATTATCCAGAAAGATTAGAAATCGTCAAACTCAGCTTGTTACTTCACATAAAACGCTAAACAAACCTACATGTTTTAGTATCCTACCTCCAGGTTCCAGAAATTCATTTAAATTAAAACAAAAATATTTAAGTTGTGGTTAAAAAACAACACATAACATAGCATTTACCTAACAGGCAGCTGACCACAACTTTGCTATAACTGTTGTGGAGACAGCAACAGGGAAGAATCTATCCTAAAACAGGGTCAACAGTTGATTTAGGGAGGTTCTAACAGGGAGCCTCACGGATCAAATGTCCTTAATTGCAAAGTTGTACCACTGTCTTTCCTGATTCTGAAAGAGACTGGCCAGGAGATGTGAGAAAGGCAGGCAGCACAGATGATCTAATGTGGTCAGCTGTCCCAGTCCCAACCCTGGTCTTGTCCCAGACCTCAGCAGACCACCCTCACTTCCAGCAAATAAGTGGCAAGCCAAGACGGGGATAAACTTCCCTGAATCTAGAGTCCAGTGCTTCTTTGCTACATCACCATACCCAATTTTGGTCTTGCTAAAATAATTTTTTTAAAAATTACCAACTTAGCCTTTTTTTTTTTTTTTTTTTTGTGGTACGCGGGCCTCTCACTGTCGTGGCCTCTCCCGTGGCGGAGCACAGGCTCCAGACGCGCAGGCTCAGCGGCCATGGCTCACAGGCCCAGCCGCTCTGCGGCATGTGGGATCTTCCCGGACCGGGGCACGAACCTGTGTCCCCTGCATCGGCAGGCGGACTCTCAACAACCGCGCCACCAGGGGAGCCCCATCTTAGCCATTTTTGAGTGCACCGTTCAGTAGTAAGTCCATTCACATTGTTGTGCGACAAGTCTCCAGAGCTTTTTCAGCTTGCACAACTGAAACTATTCCCATTAAACAACTCCCAGTGTTCCCCTCCCCCAGCTCCCAGAAACCACCATTTTACTTTCTGTCTCTATGAATTTGACCATTTTAGGTACCTCACATAAGTGGAATCAGACAGCATTTATCTTTTTGTGACCGGCTTATTTCACTCAGCTTAATGTCCTCAAAGTTCATCCGTGTTGTAGCATTTGCTAAGATTTCCTTCCTTCTTAAGGCTGAATAATATTCCATTGTATGCATACACTACATTTTGCTTTCACAAATTCATTTTTAAAAAGTCAGCTTTCCAAATTACTGTATCCTTCTGGTAAAGCTTCTTGTTTACCTAGAAAGCACGTAGAAGGGAGATGGCAGATTAGTTACCAACTTTCTCTAAGAAAACGGACCCTCTAAATCAGGGGTGGGCAGACTTTTCCTGTAAGGGGCCAGGGAGTGAATATCTTTGGCTTTGGCGGCCATACAGTCCCTGTCACAGCTACACAATGACTCTCCTCCCAGGGTGTCTGCCTGGCTCCTGCACTTTTGTAGTTGCTGATGTTTTTGTTTACCGTCTGTCTTCCCTGCAAGCCTCGAAGGCAGGGGCTATCCCCTCCCACCCCCGATGAATTTCTAGCACCTGGTACATCAAACCCATGGCAGGGACTTCACATATATTATATGTCCTTGGGGGAAATACGGTGTTTGTTGACTGGCTTGTCCCTGCAGTGTGTCAGGCTCCTTGGGAAGGAGTTTGTTCACACATATTTGCCTAGAGGACAATGTCTGGTCCTTTAAAATACCAGTGTTTGGATGTCAGTGTGCCAGAACCAAAGATGAGAATTTAAGACAGTTTTGATAGCTCTGGGTAATAGGAGAGTGAATGGCTTATGTATTAGCATGAAAGTAAATGTTTTATCCTTCTTCTTTCTGTTCTTACTGACCTCGAAACAGCTGTGTATGGTCATGTTTGTTGATCACTGCACTGGGGCCCTGGCTGGTGGGGCACGTGGGCAGATGCTCATCTTTGCAATCTAGGCCCTGTGCCAGCTGTGGCCTACGTCACCTGGAGGGGGTGTCACCTGGAGGGGGCATCTTTTTCTAGTTCATACTAGAACTAGAAAAAGAACTGCGCCACCAGGTGTCTTGTGGGCCAGCTGTGCCTGCACTGACTGCTTAGCTCAGAAGTTTTCTGGCTTATACATTGGTCTCCTAACCTAGCTTTTCTGCCTCTGAGTTTTCCCTCCTATAATCTTTCCTGCTAGATTAATCTCATCATTCCTGTGCTCAGAAAACTTCAGTGGACTCCTAACATTCTCACGAGGACTTCCTAGCCTTCTCCAGGTCTGGCCCCATCCCACTTGTCACGCCTGACCTGTGGCCACCTCCCACCACGCTCGCTGTGCTGGCTTCACCCCAGCAGGACCCTTGCTGGTTTCCCGGCCTCACAGCGCCGGCGGCAGGAGCACTAGCGGCTCACACTTACTGGCTCCTCGGTGTGAGCCGGGTGCTGCACCAGGAGCTTTGCACGCCCTGTCTCACCCGCTTCTCAGAATGGCCCTCTGACATGGGTCCCGCAGGACCCCCTCCTTCGGCCCTGAAATGCTCCACGTGCCTTTTCTCCTCTACCGAGAGCAGCTCCGTGAGACCGAGTCTCTAAAGCCACGTCGGATGAATCCCAGATCGTCTTACCATCTTTTCCGTCATTCACATGCATTATGTCATTTAACTGTCTCGAGGATTCTGGGAAGTATATTATTATCTTTGTTTTTCAGCTGAAAAAACTTGGAGCTCACAGATGTTACGTAATTTTCTCAAGGGCATGTAGTTAATTACAGGCAGAGCTGTTTCAGAGGCCTCAGCTGGTTTGATACGAAAGGCTGGACTTCAAAAAGACCAGTGGTTCTCAAACCTCATTGCCCATAGGGATCACCAGTCACTGGGAACTAGTTTTAAATGGGCACTAACTCTAGAGATTCTGCCCCAGTTGACCTGGAGGAGGGCCCCGGAATGTGCATTTTCCATATGCAATTCAGGCGATTCTGCTGCGGGTGTTTGTGGAACATGCTTTGAGAAACCCCCGTGCTAGACTATCCTGTCTCAAGTGATGCATATTAACCTCTTCTATGTGGCAGTATATGGTCAGTACATTCAGCTGCTTTTGAATCATGCTTACTGGGCTAGCTCATCAGTTATAGAGCAGGATGCTTCCTTTTTATTTGTTGTGGCAGAGGAAATGCATCCATTTTGTCCCAGAGAGGCCCTGAAATCTTTGAATGTAGATTTAAGAGAAGCACAGATCTACTTCACACGGTTTGAAAGAGTAATCTGCGGGAATTCCCTGGTGGTCCAGTGGTTAGGACTCCATGCTTCCACTGCAGGGGACCCGGGTTCGACCACTGGTCGGGGAACTAAGATCCTGCACGCGGCCAAAACAAAGAGTAAAGCTAGTTTAAAAAGAAAATAAATAGTGATCTTCTTCAGAGGGACAGTGCCTCCCACTCTGGCTCTGGAGATGAAAGAAAGAATTCTCTGCAAGAGTGTTGAAAGCA
Organism: Mesoplodon densirostris; assembly: GCF_025265405.1. Taxonomy (NCBI): domain Eukaryota; kingdom Metazoa; phylum Chordata; class Mammalia; order Artiodactyla; family Ziphiidae; genus Mesoplodon; species Mesoplodon densirostris. The sequence goes on along the minus strand of NC_082670.1, from coordinate 3,835,505 downwards.
TTGGTTATACATTGAGATCCTGCAGCTTGGCCAATGAAAGATCTATAAATGCTTGGAAAATCCGTGATTTTCCTGATAGGTTTAACAGAGTGTGTCATTAAGGGAAATGGCCTTGCCCAATACTGGGATCGAGCACAGAGCATCGAGCCAAAGGGGATTTTTCTCAAGCCTGAAAATTTAATGGAATTCACCCTGCTGGGTTTCAGACTTTCCTGGGACCCATGATCCTTTCATTGTTTCCATTTTTTCCCTTTCGGAATGGGAATGTCTATCCCGTGCCGGCCTCCCTGTTGTATTCTGCAAATAGAAACCTTGCCTGGTTTCATAGGTTCATGGAAGAGGAGTTTTGCCCCAGGTTGAATCGTACCCCAAGTCTCACCCATATCTGATTTAGATGGTATTTAGATGAGACTTTGGACTTAGAGTTAACGCTGGAATGGGTTAAGACTTTTGGAGATGCTGGGATGAAGTGAATATATTTTGCATTTGTGAGAAAGACAGGCAGTAACGGTCCAGAGGGCGGACTGCCGACTGTGTCTCCCCCAGGTGCACATATTGAAGTCCTAACCCCCAGGGTCTCAGAATGTTATCTTATTTGGAAATAGAGTCGCTGCAGATGTAATTAGTTAGGATGAGTTCACCCTTGAGTAGGGTGGGCCCTCATCCAGTATAACTGGCGTCCTTATGAAAGGGAGGAATTTGAACAAGGACACACACCCACAGAACACCATGTGAAGATGAAGAGAGATTGCAGGGATGCATCTACAGACCAAGGAATGCCAAAGATTGCCAGCAAACCATCAGAAGCTCAGAGAGAGGCATGGAACAGATTCTCCCTTGCCGCCCTCCAGGAGAAACCAACCCTGCCAACACCTTGATCTTGGACTTCTAGCCTCCAGAGCTGTGAGACAATGAAATTTCTCTTGTTTAAGCCATCCAGTCTGTGGTACTTTGTGATGGTGGCCCTAGCAAACTAATACAGATTTTGGCATGATTTAATGCTTTCTGGACACACAACATCTTCCCTGAAGACTCTCTTTATCCCTGAGTTAATCAGTCAAGGACTCCATTTTCAGAAAACTCTAAGATACAGGGGAAATCTCATGGAATGGGAATTTAATTACCAAAACGTCAGTGAGGCTTGGTGTCTCCACAGTGCCACTCCCTGAAGCCGTGGAACGAACAAGCACAGCCCAGAACCCACCCTCACGACTGGGCTCAGAGCTAAGCATTGCTGGACATCCCTTGCGACCTGCGGTAGATTCTCTTAAAAACAAGCACTTGAATGTAGTGACTTTCTGAGTGCGCTCCACTGAGCTCCCCTTACAATGCTCTCTTGCGGTCGGTGCCAAGATATTTTGGGCTTCCCTCCATCTCAGTCCAGCCAGGAGTCAGGAAAGCTGTCCCCCGGATTCCCAGTTCCCAGAGGCCAGGGCAGGTTTCCATCTGCCTACCACCTGTCGGTATCTGACCAGTGAGGGGCTGCTGTGGAGACAGCTGGGACAGAGAGTTGGAAACTCGTTATGTTAAAGATGGAGGAGAAGCTTTCTGTAGGCTTGTGTCACGGGCTGCCCCTTAACAGGGTTTTGTCAGTGTTCGAGTTGAGGTTAAAAAAGTGTTTCTTCCTTTGATGAAAAGAGATATTTCTAAAGGAGAGGAGCATGGGGGAAATAATGTGGCCAGACCAGTTATGGAGCCATTCTGAATCCTTGCAAATATTATGGCAGCCATACTGAATACAACTGAATTCAAACAGCTATCAGGTTGGTACCAGGCTCCTTGACAAGGGCAGTATAGGCATGGAGACTGAACTGGTGGCTGAACCGATTAGGGAGGAACACGTCCTTCTTGTGCAAAACCTGGAGACCCCCAGCTTTGCTGAGGTCACCGCTGTCAGCTTGCCCTTTTCTCAGTGAAGGTTATATTGTCAGACGGACTAAAGGCTTGGGGTGGAGGAAATTTACTGTGTAAAATCCAGATTCTCCAGGACAGATGATGTTTCCTTGTCCAAAGGAAAGAATGTCAACTCGGGTCTCGGTGTTTGGTTCTCTATCCTGACCCCTTGCCAGCCGGAATTCTTAGCTGCCATAACACACATCCCAGCGAGCCCCTGCCAACAGGTAGTGCATGTGGTTGTTTACTTTTGAAGGTTTAGCACGATGGCAGCTGTTGTTTCCCTCCATCACCGGAGCTGGTGGACTCATTTGTTCAGCCGAGTGGGCTACTTCTCCTGGTGGGAAGATGTTTAAGGCTTCCTTAGCCAGGGAAGGCTGGGAGGGGCTGGGTGAGGCGTCAGGCAGCTGTGCAGGGGGTGGCCTCTATCACGGGCAGAGGGGAACTGGATATGTTTGAGGGGTGGAGGGTCTGGAATAGCAGAGAGAGAATATGGTGGGGATCACACTCAGGGGTTGGGGGCGTCCAGTGAACTGGATTCACAGATGGAAGAGAAGGGAGGGGGCCCCTCCCTCACTCATGGTGCAGCCAGAAAAGTCATCCAAAATGTTTTCAACAGAGAGAACTTAATACAAGGAATTTATTACCTGGGAAGAGCTGAGAAGACGCAGTGGGTGGTGAGGCAAATTAGAGGTGAATAAAGCAAGAAGCCAGCTGTAGCGTCAGGTGTATTAACTTGGGCACAGAAGCTGGGGCACCGGCTGGAAATGGGAACCAGTTCAGGCCTGCCGAGTGGGAGCTGGGATGGTGAAGGGAGGGGCTCCTGGTGGGAGGTGGAGCCACTCAGAGACGCTGCCTGAGGTGAGAGGGTGAAGAACCCTGGCCCCTCCCCATCCCCAGAGCATTTTTCTGTCCCAGACTCCTGGGAAGCCACTTGGCAAGAGAGCCCAGGAAGAGAAAAGAAGAGAAAGCTCATGGATGAACTTGAGAGCAGACAGCAGGTGACCAGCATAGCCATGACAGACAGGCACTGGGTTAGGAGCCCGTCAGTGCCGTTATCGTATCTCTGGGGATCCGAAGGGGACCAGAGGGATCAGAGGGGTGCATCAGGTTGCCCAAAGGCACGCTGGGGCAGAGCCAGAATTTGAACGTGGGACTCTCTGGCTCTCGGTTCTTCAGTACTGTGCTGAGGATAGGATCGGCCTTATGAGGATAGAGGGCTTCTGGGGATGCTTGGGCAGAAACGCACAGAGTCAAGAAGACGTGCAGGTGCAGGGTTGTTAGGTGGGAGGAGGGCCCACAGGTGGGCCAGAGTTGGGAGGACAGTGGAAAGGCTGGGGTGATGGGGTGATGTCTGCCCTACTCTGGTTGGATTCAGGCATCAGAATTCTACGAGCAGCCACAGGAAAAATGAGAAAGCCGTTTGGCCATGATTTGGGGGATGGGGGAAGAAAGAGAGGGAAACTCCAGGTCATGCCAAGATTTCAAGCAGGGGGACAGCTCTGTGGTGCAGCTGCAGGCAGAGCGCTTGCTGCAGTGCTGTCCGCTGGGCAACCGGCTCCATTCTGGGAAGACAAAGGCCCCGGCAACCCCAGAGCTTTGAGCACACGCATCTTTTTCGGACTCAGTTGGATCTCCCCGTGACCAGCACCGTGCTGGAGGTTTGGAATGGATGTTTGTGTCGCAACAGTGTTTTCCAGCTGGTTGCCTAAATTAAGTGATGAGTCTGCAGAACGTGTGCCGGGAGGATTTGAACTCAGATGGTGGGTCCATGTTTACTGCAATGCTGACTAATTCTGGCACTGCATCAGGGGATGGGCTCAGAGTCATTGAACGTGTTTTTAAAGTTCACAAACAGGTTACCCCAAGTACTCACTGCATGGGGTGCAGTCTGTGAAAGGTTTTGTGCTCTTCCTGTGTTCTCTAGAGTGATGACTCCAAGATGTTGTCACCAGGAGGTCAAAGCTCCTTTGCTGAGCCCTCCTCCCCAGCAGCTCCTTCTGAAAGGAAGGAGAAACGTTTTACCCCGTGGCAGCATCTCAGCCACCAAGCCCCCTGCCCTCCATTGCATCCCGAGAGCGGGGCTTCGAAAACACGCAGTCCTGTGGAAGAGATCTTTAAAGTGGATGAAGGACACGCTGCCTTCAAAACGCCCGCCTGGATAAAGAGAAAACTTCTGAAAGCAAGTGTTAACAATTGAAAGAACAGGGGAAGTTGAAACGATACCTTGGCCCCATGCATCTTACCATCCCCAGCCGTACTCCAGAAGTTTCCTTCTGTGGAGGGCATCGAGCAACGTGGTTCTTCATCAAGACTGAGTAAAGAGCATCCGCTTTGAGTCTGAAAAGCTCAGTCTAGCAGCTCCTTTCATTGGACGGTTTGGCCCAAGGAGCATTTCATGAATTACACTCATCACAATAACACGCCCAGGAATCTGCGTCTGTGCTTGGAGAATACTCCCACTTTATAAATGGTCCACTTTATTTAGCCCAGTGTACACACGCATGACTGAATGCTCCCCTGGGAGTGAGGGTGGGTGAGATTGGAGAGGAGGAGGAGGGGGAAGCGAGCAGTCGGCCCATTTACTGGAACACGGCAGCCACGAAATCTGCCGGTGGCCTGGACCTCGTGGTCTAGGACGACGGGACCCTGAGGCCTTGCTCCGACAGAAGCGGCTCTGCCCTGATGGGTCCTGGGCCCGTGGTCTGCCCGCGGCAGCCACATGGACAAGTGTTGGTTGCATGGCTCCTCGGTGCCACCTTCTGTGGAGGTGCTGGGACTCACCAGCGGGCGGCTCTTGTCCCAGAGGACTGCAGAGTCCTACAGTAAACGAGGGATCATGGGGCCGCTGGCAGGGTGAGGGTGAGGACACAGGGCGATCCTTACCTTGGGGGCCGGATGAGTGGGGGCGGTTGGTGGCCGGTGCTCACTCTTTGGAACTAACCCTCTTGGCTGCTGCTTCTGTATATGTACCTAGTAGCTTCTAAGTGAACTGTGAATTTGGGGGAAGACATTACCACAGAGCCTCTTTCTCTCATCTCTTTTCTCTCTCCTCTCTCCCCATTTTTCCTACCTCCCTGTGATGTGAAGCCATGAGCAGTGGTCATCTTTTCAAAGTTAGTCCATAGAATTGGGACCAAGTCCATCACAGCAAGGCCAGGGCTTCAGAGAAAGTGGACTGAGTCTGGAGAAACACTGAAATCTGATTGTCAGGTTCTAGAGACAGGCATGGTCAGGGCACAGAGCTGGTCGTGGACCAGACTTGGCTGGTGAGTGAGGAACGTGGAGGTCCAGGAGGACTGCAGGGGTGGAGGGGAGCAGAAGCAGGGAAGAGACCACCCCCAACCAGAGCTCGTGGACACAGAGGCGACCTCCTGACCCAGTGGGTGGCCTCATATGCTCTTGCTGGTGGGCAGAGAGCTGTCTGGGAACAAAGGTCACCCGGGAGCTGCAGGTGGGCACTGGGCAGGGGGTGAGCTCGGTGGGGAGGTTACGGCAGCAGCGAGGGCAGGTCTGGCACCCGTCTGGATTTAGTCTGAGCCTTTCTTTTTTTTTTTTTTTTTTTTTGCGGTACACGGGCCTCTCACTGTTGTGGCCTCTCCCGTTGCGGAGCACAGGCTCCGGGCGCGCAGGCTCAGCGGCCATGGCTCACGGGCCCAGCCGCTCCGCGGCATGTGGGATCTTCCCGGACTGGGGCACGAACACACATCCCCTGCATCGGCAGGCGGACTCTCAACCACTGCGCCACCAGGGAAGCCCTGAGCCTTTTTTTGTTTTGCTTAGTTTATTTCCTGGAGCGTGGACCCAAAGAAGTCCTCCTGACTTCTGAGGGAACTCTGCTTTGGAGTAGCTTCTGAGCGAGCTCTGCACGTCAAGAAGCAACATCTCGTCGGGACGCTGAGTCCAGGCTGGCTTTCACCTCAGCTTCCTTCAGCTGATTTTCCTTCCATGTTCTTCTTTTTTAAAGAGGAGATACTGTTTGTTGTGTCATATGGAACTGTGATTACTCACCCAGGGAAGGATGCCCCCCTCGAGACTGTGGCAGGAGCAGGGGAAATTCCTTTCAACACTGGCCCCGAGGAGTTCTCGTGATCCTGGTTTCCGTTTTGGTCACAACCGAGATGAAAGGACTCGACCCTGTATCGGGGGGATCTAGACTTTTGACCCTGAGGGAGGCAGAGGTGGATGAAAACCGTGCCCCTCTCCATGCTGTGAACGAGGGGGCACATCCTGCTACAGGTTGGACAACGGCGGTGCGTCAGACGTCGGGCTCGGAGCCCGTCCCTAAATGTAAGCGTCGGGCGGGGAGGAGGAGCAGCTGTGGAGAAGGGGCTTATCTGTTCCCCATCAGGGTGTTAGACGACACTATCCGATGTCAGCTTAGTCTGCTTGGGCTGCTGTAACAAAATACCACCGAGTGGGGGCTTAGGAACGACAGATAACGAACGTCTCACAGTTGTGGAAGCTGCAGGTCTGAGACCAGGGTGGCAGCAGGGTCAGTGAGGACGCTCTTCTTGGTCACAGACCTCTCTGCGCCCCCACACGGAGGAGGGGCTGTGGGCCCTGTGTGGCCTCTTTTACACGGACACGAATCCCACCGCGAGGCCTTCGTTCTCACGACCTCATCACCTCCCAAAGGCCTCACCTGCCGACACCATCACCGTTGAGGGTTAGGGTTTCAACACGAATTTGGGGGCAACACAAACATTCAGACCATAGCGTCTACCTGCATTGTGACTTTGTGTGTTTGTAATAGTTATTAGAAATGCAATTAGAAATAGCAGGTTTCCTAGAGAAAGTTTCCAGTTGGTAAAAATGGGACAACTTATCTTGGATGATCACGGACATTTCTAGTGGAAGGATTTTTTTTTACATCTCTTTACTTCCAGCCACTCTGATATATGTAACTCTGCGAACTTCATTACTTCTAGATTTCGTATTCTCTAAAAAATTAAAAAAAGAAATTAAATGACTCACGTGAAGACTACTGTATTAACCATTTCTAAGTGTGAAGCTCAGTAGTGTTAAGTATATTCACATCGTTGTGCAACCAGTTTCCAGAACTCTTACTTCTTGCAAAACGGAAACTCCCCATTCCCCCCCGCCCAGCTCCTGGCAGACACCCTTCTACTTTCTGTCCCCGTGAAGCTGGTGACTCCAGGAGCCTCACAGAGGCCACATTGTACTGTGGTTGTCTTTCTGTGACTGGTTCATTTCACTGAACATAATGTCCTCAAAGATTTGGTATTCTTTTATTTCATCTTTAAAATAATATTTCCACTTAACATCAGAGGGATAGCCCATTCAAACTTTGGAAAGGTCATCGATAGAATGTAAAAAATATTCTCTAAGCCTGGAAATTTTAAAGGCACGTATGTATCTGGAAAACAGCATGCTGCTCGTAGCAGAGTGGGACATCTTGGAGGTGAAAGTCACATGGGCTGACGCCTCCCTGGTGAAGGCAGAGGGGCCGTATTAAGTGGTGCCAGCCGGAGACCTCGTGTGCAGCAGAGAGCTGAGCCTGCAGGCCTGGGGCCAGGGGCAGGGGCGCTCTGCAGATGCGCCTGCTCGCGGTGGGTGCCCGTGGTCACACTGCTCCCCCGGGGCTGCTGCAGCAGCTGCCAGCGGAGTGGGGCTGGCAGCCGTGCCAGAGGGGGACATCTGCCTGGGCTGTCGCCGGAACGGGAGGACAGGAGGCAGCTGCAGAGAAGCAGAGACAAGGGCAGGAGCGGAGGAGGTGGAAGGAACACCCTCGACCTCTGTCTCTGCCTCCTGCCCCAACACAGGCCCACAGGTTGGTCAGGGAATTCCGAGGAAGCTGTTCCGGTCCTAAGCAGCTGTCCAGCCGTGTCGCACAAATGCCGGAACCAGGGGAACGGGAGGGGGCCACCAGGCCGTTCATCTCCCAGGCGGGGCCTTTAGACTCTTGGAGTTTCCATAGGTCTCGGCAGTCAAGCAGATAATCTCTAAGCACCGTGACACCATCTTTTTCAAAGAAATGTAATTTGCTACTGGCAATAATACGGATTTCCCACCCCCAAGAGCCCATGTGTTTTCTCACTATTTATCAAACCTTTACACTCTGATGAGTAATGGAAAATACAGTGGCAATTTGTTACTGCTTTGGTATTGTTTGCTATCAGGAATGACACTGGAACTAAGAGGTAATCAGTTAAACGACTGCATTCAATATTTATTCTCTCTGGAGGGAGTATACACACACTCACATATCAATAGGGTTAATGTGTGCAGCCTTTATAAATGATCTGGGTAGTAATTTTCACTTTAAAACACCGTGTTCCCATCCGTCGTCTCATTCGGGTGTCACGAGAATGTCTATGGGTTGCTGCAGCTGGCAGGAACGAGGTTTAGAGGAGAAACGCTTGTCCGTGGCCGTATAGGAGGTCAGCTGGGGCTGAAATATAGGCCTCGCCACTCTTAAACCAGAGCTTTTCCCACTAAACTGTACTTAAGAAGAAGAACGTGTCAGAACCAGAGCAAGAGACAGACTGTTTCTCCTCCTGACTGGCAGGGCTTCTCCCACGTCCAGCCCGAGCAATCCTGAGCTGTCCAATTAGGGATGACTTGAAAATCAAGGGGATGTAACTATGAGGTTGAACTGTGCAAAACTTCCATTTTTAAACAGGTTAAAGTAGTCAAGTATCAACAATTTCATGTTTCAAATGAATCGGTCTCCCCAGATTTGCGTAGGTTGCATTTCCCATACAGCATCACATTGGTCCTTTTGTTGGTTACTTTGGCCCGTTGCTTTCCTCTCCATTTTGCTGCCCCTTGGTCCGATCTGCAGTGGCAGCAGAGCATTCTTTTCGTGGCCTCCACGGCCAGGTGGAGCCAGCCATAGGGGCAGCAGGCCAAACGGGGCAATTAAAGCCAAACCGGGCAATTCAGGGTCATGCAAATGTGACTCACGAGTGAAGAGCCCGCAGGAAGTTCCAACAGGTCTAACTGGCTCCTGGTCCCTGCACACTTTACCTGAAAAGGGAACTGAATTGGTGCTCTTTTCCATTCATCTGGCATATTTGATGTATGTGCTCTGGTGAGTGGGAGACAGCTGATTTCCAAGGCTCTTGCAGAGGGATGATGAGAAAAGCAGGAGGGCGTCTTGGCCGAATGTCAGGAATGAAGGAAGGGGCAGTGAGTCAAGTGGCTAAAGAGACGCACATTAGAGTCATTCATTCTTCCCGCTCGGCGGAAGCTGGAGCCTCGCACCGCTGGCCAGGCTTCCCACCATCTGGAGCGAAATCAGGACACTCCCACCAGGGCTGGAAGGGCTTCAAGTGGGGGCAGCTGACAGAAGGGCCACGGCCGCACGGCAGGAACACAGAGGAGGAGGACGGTGCCGTCTGCATTTTCTTCTCTGGTTACGAGGTGCTTTTGTGAACCGCTTGAGATTGGTCACAGAGTGATTAAGCTGAAAAGCTTCTGGTGCTGCTGCCCTGGAGGCGCAGCGTTTTGAAGGTGCTGCACCCCAGGTTTCTCAGGGCCCCTTTTCCGGCAATAAAGGCTTCATTTCTCTTGGTACTCCACGTGGTCAGAGCCCAGGCTGAAGAACCCTGATTCCCACGGCAAAATTACAGACCCAGCGAGCTAGAGTTAGAAAGACAGGGCCTGGGCAGCGCCCACAAGCCCAGTTCCAACGTGGCAGAGCCTGCTGGAGGGAAGCAGACTTCCATAAGCCAAGGGATAGAGGCGTGCAGGAGGTCAGCTCTCCGGGGAAAATTCACGACTCTGATTTGTAACATCTGCGATTGCCGTGGTGTCAGAATACTCCCACTGTGACCAGTTTCAAACCACCAATAGTTTAACAACCAGCTTGCAAAATTTCTGGGTGTTTGATAATCTTTCCCCAGCTTGGACAGCTTGAGCGCAGCACGACTTGGTGGCATAAAAACTGGAGTTGGGCAAATGCACGAGCAGAGGTTTAACATGAGGGGTCCTGGCGTGGAAGCGTCTCAGGGCCGACTGTCCCCTCCGTCTCCTGCTTCCCTCCCTTCCTCCTGGACCAGTCACTGCTCAGGACAAAGGTCCTGGTCCCAGGCTCTGACCTTTAACACTGTGCCCGCCTAGTCACATCCCGGAGCACCCAGAGCCCCACGACTTCCTAGATGAGCTCACACAGGTGCTGGGCTCTCAAACGCTCTCCCTGTACTCAAGCCAAGGGCGTAACCTGCCAGGAGGCTGCTGCAAGCCTCCTGTTGGGACTCTGGTGAGGGGGTCCCGTAGCTGGAGCATGGGTGGTCTCAGATACCTCCCCTAGTGGTCCCTATGCAGAGTTTAAAATGGCACCTCCATGAGCAAAAATTCAGTTAACTTGTTAGGAAGGTAGAACCCAGCTTTTTATGTAGGATGGGTTTATTCAGAAAGAAATTCCCATGACTCCCAACTGAAAGAATTCAGAGTTTAATGATAAATCTGTCTTCCAATTATGCACACTAGGGCTGTGTCATCTGCATTTTGGCAAACACATTTTTAGCTAAGCCTCAGGTTCCTTATTTGCAAAACTGAGTCGCCATAGTGAACTGATCTGTAAGGCATCTGTCTGTTCTGTGCTTCTGGGATTCTACTTATGGTCAGTGCACGTTTCTCTACACTTCTCTATATGGTTTTTGGTCCTTTATAAATTTTTTTTATTAGTTTCTGCTTTATAACAAAGTGAATCAGTCATACTGTCCTTTATAAATTTGATCGTTGTTTTTTTGTGCTCCTGGGACATCTGGTATCCCACTAAACATCATTATTTAGCTGTGCCACAAATAACTTTTCTGGCTAAGTGAACTCGGAGGGCATTCTAGGTTAAACTAGTACTTTGCTGAGCATCTTCCTCAGAATCTCTGATATTCTAGGGTGCATTGTGTACCTCCAAAAGGGAAACTTAATGCTCATGGATTCCCAGACTTCTTGATCTCAAATGGTTTTTTCTAAGGACAGTGTATCAACCTTCCAGGGCTGCTGTATCAAAATGCCACAAATTGGGTGGCTTAAACAACAGAAATTATTATTTTTTCATGGTTTTAGAGGCCGGAAGTTCAAAATCGAGGTATTGGCAGGGCTGTGTACTCCCTGAGGGGTGAGCCTGTTCCATGCCTTTTCTTCAGCTCCTGGTGTTGCCCTCAGCCCTTGGTGTTCCGCAGCTTGTAGATGCATCGCTCCAGTCTCTGCTCTGTCACACGTGCGATCTCTCTGTGTGTCTCTGCATCTCTCCCCTCCCAGGAAGGCTGCACGGACACCAGTCACACTGCGCTAGGACCACCCTAATTGAATACGACGTCATCTTAACCTGTTCACATCCGCAAAGGCCCCTTTTGCAAAGAAGGTCACGGTCACAGGTACCAGGGGTACAGATGTCAACATACCTGTTGGGGGATGCAATGCAACCCACAACGGATAGCCATTAAAATTGCCTAAAACTGGTGGTCCAGCAAACACATTTTGGGAAATGCTGTCCCAGGAACTTGTAATTAGGATTCACTCACCAGGTACGTGGTCCAACCCTTAGGTCAAGAGTTCTTAACGTGATATCAAGGGGTTTGTGCCCTTGGATGAGAAAAAAATTGTATCTTTATTTGTACTATTTCTAATTGAAATTTAGCATTTCCTTCATTTTTCAGGGTAGGTAACAAACCAAAGTAATATCACTAGTACTGTGACTTTGTCAGATTTTTCCACCTCATACTACAGTTATTGCAGGTCTCTTGGGACATCATTTATAAATCATCGCCATCTCAAAATCACAGTGGGCGTGAGACTCGGCACTAGATCTTATTTAATGGGTTAACAAGCAAACACATAACACAGATCTGTTTTAATATTTTGATAACTGTATTTCAACCTCATCAGTTTCCTTTGTAATCCTTTATATTTTCTTCTATACACTTAAAAACACTATTCTGAGGAGACTGTAGGCTTCACCATTCAGCCAAAGGCCACCCTGACCCAAAAAAGTTAAGAGCCTCTGTCCCCACTCACGGCCCCGATGACCGAAACAACCCAGCTTCCGTAGAAGGGTTTAGCTGAGAGACAAAACACTAGCAGAATCTTTCCATTTTTACAGATAAAGAATTAATACGTAAGCCAAATACAAATATTATAAAATACTTTATTTGTAAATGAAATACCCAATTGGGGCAAAATGTAAAAATGAAATAGACATAGGTACAATAAGTTATACAAGAACTTTCAATTATTGTCACTCTGTATTGATTATAAATAGATCACATTACCAAGGAAAGCATTGTCTAGGTGTTGGGATAATTTAGTTAAAAGTATCTGAATAACTTACTAGACACATTCCTCTTGGTGTGTGTACACATGTATCAAATAATTGAACATACTCAACTACATTTCCTGTGAAAACTGCAAAGTCCTGGTCAAACGAGGCTAAATCTCTGAGCTGCATGAACGAGCTTGGTCACATCGTGGTCCGGTCTTGGAAGAGATCACTGAGGCACATAACCCCTGGAGCACTTTGGCCTCGGTGAAAGCACAGGAGCATCGAGAGGCTGAATTCCAGCCGGGCTCTGCCCCTGAACATTTAAGGAACTAAGCACGTCGTCTGACTCTGAGCCTGTTTCCTCATCTGTGAAAAATGGGGATACTGGTGTGTGTCCTTTCTCTCCCCCAGGGCAACCAGTAGATTTGATTGAGATAACCGATGTAAAAGTTCTTCGTATGTAAAAGTGCTGTATGAGTATGAGACATAGAACTATTCTTTCATTCTTTAATGTGCCAACATCCAAATGGGCATAAATCGATGGCATTCTCTTATATATAAGAAGAAAATTAATATATATGTATTTTTTTCATGGACACTCAAATGCCAGTGTCCCCCCCCCCCATCATTAAGTGCCTGGAAAGGCATTGGAGGTCCCAGCAAGGCCGCAGGGGAGTGGGCCTGGGTGCCCCTGGGCTTCCGTTTGCCACCTCCTTCCCCTCAAGGTGCCCCCCCACCTGTCTCCTCTCTGCCAAGCCCTCCCTTGTGTGCTCCCCGCGCCCCAGCCTGTGCTTCCCACCTTCCTGTCCTTCAGAATGTTCCATCCTGCAGGCTGTTCCCACGGGGCAGTGGTCCTCACTGTTGGCTGGACGTTAGAACCATCTGGGGAGGCTTTTCTCTGTCCTGATGGGGGGACCCCCACCCAGATGACTACATCAGGGTCTCTGAGGGAGGGCCTGGCGTCAGTATTTTAAGGCACCCCAGGTGCAAGTGCCACCTGGGTGTTGTCCTGGAGGTTAATCGGAAAATTGGAGTCCCTATTCACCTGTAGCCAGTTATCCCTCCCCGGGAGACTTTGTTTTAAGTCAGGCCAGCCATCTTAACAGTTTTCTTAAAGAAGGTTCCCCCAGTGCACCTCGGTACCCACTGCTTCCATCCACCCTCATGACATTCTCCGGGAGTGTTATCCTCAGTCCGATCCATCCAGCTAGGGAGACTCAAAGCCGTGGTTTAAGCCGAAGCCATGCACTTACTTCCTCAGAGCATCGAGGTGCCTTTCTGAGGAATAGGGCCCTCCTGCTGAGATGGGCAGCCGTCCCAAGCCCTGCATCCAGGCTCACCTGGATGCCTCGCCTGCATCTCTGTATTCTGCTGCATCAGGGAGAGGATTTCAGAGAGGAGCTGCGACTTCTGCTCCCTTTACACTTCCTCGCAGCCAGTTCTCTCCTCCACTGCTTTGCACATTCATAGGGAGGGCTGAGGGCTGGAGCTGGGGGGACTGTCTCCAGGCAGGCAGGTGCACAGCCCTGCAGCCTGCAGGAACATGCTCAGCCCAGGAGTGTTAGCTCTGCACCTGCAGTCTTGTGTCTTCCTCAACCTGGGCCCCTCATCTAGGTGTTCCAGGGGTCTGCATCCACCCCGCTCGGGGCCCAGGCACGATCCCAAGACGCTGTTGCTATTGCCCCGTGGCAGGGTTCTGACCTCCTGAGTCCTAGGCGGCTGCCATCACCATGGGATTTAAAGGCCATGTAGAAAGGCCCCCCAACTGGGTCCCTCTAGTCTTCCCAGGTCCCCGACACTCCCACCTTTGAGGCCGCTCCTTTGCCAAATCATTGCATCTCCGAGGGCCCTGGGTTAGAAGGTTTGCACCCTACGAGGACTCATCCATTCGTCTCTCATCTGGTGTTGCCCCTTCTGGGGCCCCGAGCTAAAGCAGGGATGTGCTCTGAGGTCTGGACTTGCACTTGTGTGCTCTTGGGCAAATCACTCCTCTTCCTGAGGATCAGTGTTCTCATCAAAGCAACAAAGATTTTCATCTTTTCCCCACATATTTCTACAGGACTGTGGTTGGGATCATTGGAGATAACAGACAAGAAATTGATTTTTCTACAGCAAAGCCTATTTGACAACGTGTAAGACAGTTTCATTACTGTTATCGGAAAAAAAATGTGTGGGTCTGCTTTGTGCGCTGCAGCTCGCTGACAGCGAGGGGCAGAGTTTGGAGGAAAAAAGGTGCTGCAGTGGAAGCTCCTGATGTCCTGAGGGCGAGCCCAGGGTCATGGGAATCTGGAGAAGACAGCCTGAGTGGGGAGGAGAGAAAATTAATTGGGAAACGCTGGCCAGCTTCCCTTATTCCACACTGTGCCAGGAGCCAGCTCAGCCACTACTGGGATAGGTGATGAAGAAGCAGCAAACCCTCCGCTAGCTCCCATGTGCGTATTTCAGACTCAGCGGGAGGGTGGGCCACTGACAAGAATAATACAGACCAGCAGGCAGGGCAGGAGATACCCAAAAGGAAAACAAGGAAACAGGTTTGAGCTGGGCCTGGCCTCCTTGGCGTGGACTGGCTGACTGGCACCAGGCTTCTGGGCTGGCCCCGGGTGTGGTGCTTGATGGGGCCAGTAGGGCATCCGCCAGGCTCAGCACCCAGGCCTTGGGGAAGCTCACTTGTGCAGGGAGGTAGGACCTTAGCCTTGCAACCAGGCTGGGTGAGGCAGGCTCAGTGCAGAGCACGTCCTTCTTTGGGGGTCAGGTGTCCCTTGTGATTGGAGAGGTTGGGGCACCTGCTGCTTCAGGACCACCTTCTGTGGTCCAGGCTCCGCCCGGACTGCCTCCCCAAGAGACTGTGCCTGTAGGCAGGTCACATCACCTCTCCGGGCTGTCTTGTTCATTCTGTAAGGCGAGGAGAGTGGCCTAGATGACCTCCAGGATCCCTTCCAGCTCGGCAGCAGGTTGCCCTATGATCCAAGACTAGTTTCTAAGGAACCCAAGAAACAATATGGCATATATGACTGGAGCCCATGGATTGGGAGTTTAAATTTTTTCTGAAATTATAAGATCTTTCACATTAAAACCAATACTGAAGTATGGCATGCCTCAAAAAATTAAACATAGAATTATCATATGATCCAGAAATTCCACTTCTGAGTATACACCCTTAGGAATTGTAAGCCAAGATTCATACAGTTGCACACCAACGTCCATAGCAGTATTATTCACAACAGCCGAAAGGTGGAAACAACCCAAATGTCCACTGAAGGGTGAATGGAAACAAAAAGTGATATATACACACAATGGGGTGTTACTCAGTATGAAGAAGGAAGGGATTCTGACACGTTCTACAATCTTGAGGACATTATGCTCAGTGAAATAAGCCAGACACAAAAGGACAAATACTGTATGTGTACCTATATGAGGTACTTAGAATAGGCAAATTCATAGAGACAGACAGTCGAATGCTGGTTACTAGGATCTGAGAGAGAAGAAAATGGGGAGTTAGTGTTTAATGGGTGCAGAGTTTCAGTTTGGGAAGATGGAAAGTTCTGGAGAAGATGTAAGTTGGGGGCTGTACAACACCGTGAGTGCACTTTACGCCCCTGAACTGGACACATAAAATGGTTAATTTTATGTATATTTCATCAGAATAAAAAAGCAAATACTGGAATATTTATGCATGTTAATGGTTTTAATTTGGTATACAAAATAATGGTGATAAAGCATAATTCTTGCTGGTTTGTGGCCCTCTTGCTGATATGAAGAATGAAACCAGTCACTGAATAATTAACTTAAAAAATCAGTTAAAGTGGGGAATTACTAAAAATGATGCTCCTGTACTATATTGTAATTTAACTCAAAATTTCTAAGTGTACATTTAATCATCAGTTTTCAGGTCTTTTTCTTTGGTGTAGGTTTGCTGAGTGGAGTTCAGCATGGTCTCCCTTGCATAAACCACACCCAAGGTATATCATTTACAGATTCTAGTTTCAGAGTGTTTGCAGTGGAATGAGGTCTTAGAGACACTTGTGAATAAAAATGAAGGCAGAGTTCTCCTAGATTCTTAGGACTCTTCTCCATCGCCCGTGCTTTTATAATTGTATCACCTCACCTAATTCCGCATCTCTATGTCTGCATAACTCTCTGTCCATATAAACATATTTAAATAGCTAGTCTTTATGAAGCTTTCCCAAGGCGTTCAATGCATTGTGTTCTGGAACAACCAGGCTGCACAGCCTTAGGAACACACACCATTCCTAGTTTGCAAGCATAGGGCAGAAGTGCGCACTTCATCATAAGACAAGTGAAAAGATAAGCCATAATGCAGGAAGAGATACTTGTGACACAAAAACTGACAAAGGAGTAGGATGTCAACCACATAAAGAACTTAACCAAATCCATAAAAAGAAATAACCCAGTAGGAAAATGAGCTTAACACTTGGACAGGCATGAAACCAAAGAGGAAATCCAAATGGACGCTCCTCAGAAAAGAGGTTCAACTTCATTAGTAATCAGGGAAATGCAAACTGAAACCCCAACGAGGTAACACTACATATGAGACAGGCAGACACTAAGAATGCTGAAAATACTAACTGTCGGCAAGTATTTGGGGCAGCAGAAGCTCTGGGGAAAGTTGTAACCTGCTAATAACCTCTTTGGGAAGCAGCTTGTGTTGTCTATGGAGATGGAAGACACACACCACCTGTGGTCCCGCACTTCCACTCTCAGGTCGATTCCTGGAGAAACCCAGGCAGAGGTGCAGCAGAGTGTACATTCGGCAGGAGTGCTCATGGCAGCCTGGCTCACTCAGCTCAACCCAAACCACTCAATACCTGTAGGATAGGTACATAAATTCTAATACGGTGGAACAATGAAATACTATGTAACAATGAAAATGGACAAACTATACACGGGAGTAAATCTTCAGGGCATAATATCGAGCAATAGAAGCAAGACAAAGAATACCTTGTGATCACATTTATTTCAGGTTGAAAAGCAGGTAAAACTAAGCTCTGGTGTATCATTTGGCGACATATACATAGATGGTTACCTCTGGGGGTGTTATGGGCTGAATGTTTGTGTCCCCCACCCCAAACTCATGATGCAGTTTGAAGCTCCCATGTGATGGTATTGGGGGGTGGGGACTTTGGGAGGTGATCATGTTTAGACGAGGTCATGAGGCCACGTGGAGCCCTCATGATGGGCTTATAAGAAGAGACCAGAGAGCTTGCTTCCTCTTCCTCTCTCGGCCATGTGAGGACACAGCGAGAAGGCAGCCGTCTGCAAGCCAGGAATGGGTTCTCACCTGAACCAGACCCTGCTGGCACCCTGGTCTTGGCCTCCCAGCCTCTAGAACTGTGAGAAATAAATGTCTGTTGTTTAAGCCACCCAGTCTGTGGTATTTTAGCAGCCCAGGCAGACTAATACAGGGGCGTTGGGTGTGTTTCAATTGGGAGGGACATAAGGGAGGCTACCAGATATTGGCAGTGAGGCCCCAAGGAGGGTTACACAAGAGTGTACTCTCTGATTATTCATTAAACTCCATGTGTATGTTTTATTTATGTAAAGGTATATAAATTTCAAAGCAATAATTCACACTAAGAATGAATAAAGGAGTATGTGGGTGTGCCAGCAAGTAGCTTCCTTGATGCTTGGCTTCTTTTTTTAAAAAATATTTTGTGAGACTATGTTTTTATTTATTTATTTATTTGTTTGTTTGTTTGTTTAATTTTTTTTTTTTTTTTGGCGGTACGCGGGCCTATCACTGTTGTGGCCTCTCCCGTTGTGGAGCACAGGCTCCGGACGTGCAGGCTCAGCGGCCATGGGTCACGGGCCCAGCCACTCCACGTCATGTGGAATCTTCCTGGACCGGGGCATGAACCTGTGTCCCCTGCATCAGCAGGCAGACTCTCAACCACTGCGCCACCAGGGAAGCCCTATATTTTTTATTTTTATTATTTTTTTAACGTGGACCGTTTTTAAAGTCTTTGTTGAATTTGTTACACAATTGCTTCTGTTTTATGTTTTGATTTTTTGGCCGTGAGGCATGTGGGATCTTAGTTCCCCGACCAGGGATTGAACCTGCACCCCCTGCATTGGAAGGTGAAGTCTTATCCACTGGACCGGATGCCTGGCTTCTTGATTGTGGCATGTCTTATGAGGGGACAGGGGGCCATGGTTAATCCAGGAACCCGGTCAGGGGGAGCTGTGGTGGAGGAGGTGAGGGAGTGTCTGAGAAAACATGATAAAAAGGAAGTACTGATACATTCAGGTTGAGAAAAGAGGTTCTGAGGAGTTATAATATTTTCTTTTTCATTTTACATTATTACATAATCCACAGTATGACAAATGAAATGCATTTTACTCTTTTTGGTGACAGTTCCGTTGAGTTCCTTCTCTGGCCCAGTCTTCATATCTGGGAGAAAATGAGCATTTTTCTGGGTATTTGTAGGTATAATCTGGATAAAGGCAGACAAAGGAATTGCTTTCAGAAGTATTATGACAATATATAAAGCATAGTAAAGGGATGTAATCTCAGAAAATATTCAAAGCCTACCTCTACTTCCAAAGTGACCCCGTGGAACCTTGGCAGGATCCCACAGAAGCCTGGGCTTCTTGCAGTGGAGCTTGAACACCCTGCTGTAGGAAGGAGGGACCCAGCCCTGGGCGTGTGGGGGAGAAAGGAAAGCTGAGCAATTCCTAACTCTTAAGGGCACATTCTTCCCGACTCCATCATAGCTTTGCTCCGTCTCGGAGCCGTTGGCCTGTGGGTCTGATAACTGAGGTACTGTGAGAAGAGGACCTGCCCTCCTCTCCTCCCTTCCCTTGGCACCCAGTGTCAACACTCTCTCGTTTCATTTGTGTTCAGTCTGTGTTTGTTGAATTAAATTCTTGAAAGCATCCAAACGGAACTCAAAGAGCTTTGGGGATTCAGAGGGGTGAGACTTTCTAAGGGGTTATTTCTGCTTGGGAAATGGGGCGAGACTTCATGAGAGGGAAGGACGCCGAGCTGAGCTTTGAAGAATGAAGAGGGGCTGTGGACAAGGTTGGATTTGAGAGAGGAGGTTGCAAAGGCACAAGGCAACAGGGACAAAGCATGCTTGGAGATCGCGGTGGTACTTGTTTGGCTGAGCCTGTGGGAAATAAAGGGAGAGTTAAGCAGAGGTGGAAGTGAGCCGGTTCCTGCATGCCAGAGCCAGAGACAGTCACGGGCAATGCGGACGACGAGTGGTTTGGAACAGAAGTGTGCCTGGGCCACAGGGCAGTCTGGTGGCAGCACATAGGCTGGCTTGGACAAATGATTGGCTGAAGCCAAGGGAATGGGTTTGGGGGCTGGTACAGGAGGTCTGGGCAGGAGGTGAGGAGGGCCAGACAGACAGGGCTGGTAGAGCACATGGGAAGTAAGGAGCAATTAATGCTCAAAGAAAGAAAAACAGGTATAACATTAGCTGCAGATGGGCTGAGGGGTGCAGGTGGAGAGAGATGGCTGCGGTTTGTAAGACCAGTGACAAGGAGTAAGAGGGTGCATGAGTGGAAAAAGAAGGTGGGTGTGGGCACATAACGAGCTGTTTTCCACTTGCTCGGTTTTCAGTGCTGGGGGGACATCTAAGTGGAAACATCCCACAGCTGGAAATTTGGAACTGGAAGCCTGGAAAGAAGTTGGAACTAGAGCAACAGATTCAGGAGACAAGAGCCTGGAAGTGAGCCCTGGGTGTGCACTGGCCCCAGAGGGAAGCTGCGTGGAGCAAGAGAAGACAGGATTTGGTGAAGGTGCATATTTAGGGTGAAGAAGAAAGAAAGAGGCCGTGAGTCAGGATCAAAGGATAATGTAAACTTAGATGAAGACACAATTTGGCTGTGAGCTCTGTCCATCCACCTCTGCACTTCCCAGAGACAGAGCCGTCTGTGCTTCATTTGAGGATTGGACCAATCCTGGGCTCTGTGAGGAAGCTCATCAGTTTTGGTTTTAAGTGGTTCCAGGAAGTTAAACTTGCTTGTTGAATAGGCTCCACTACAATACTTACCTTTGTTGCAGGTTGTAGCTAAAACCCGCAAGAGCCTGGAGTAGGGGGGACTACTGTGAATGATGATGCCTATAACTCTACATGAGAAGGACCAACAAATAATCAACGCAGAGCTCTTAGTGTGTGGCAGTCTCTGCTAAGAATTTTGCAAGCATTATCTCACTTATTCTTTAATCCACTTGGCCAGATATTAACATCTTCCCAGCTAACAGAAAGGAGACTGATACTCAGAGCCAATAAGGTCACAAAGCTAGGAGGTAGCAAAGGGTTGGAGTCCAGGCAAGCTAACCTAACAGCCCTAAGTACTACATTATCCTGAGAGAGAGAGAAGAAGCAGGAATGAGAGTCCAGATGTAAGAAAGACGAGAATGAGAGCAAGTTCAAGATTAGTTGATAACGTTAATTACCAAAGATGCCTTGGACTGACAGTAAAGATTCCCCAAGTCGACGAAACAAATAGAAGGTCTTTATATCCTGGACAGTAAGGGGGGATTTAGGGTTTCCTAGAACTAATCATGTTTTGATACAATCTCCCCACCTCAAGATACGCAGAAGCCATCTCTGAGAAGACTTTACAAGGCACTAGAGAATCATGAAATCTGAAATGAATCCTGAGGCGTGTGATGTCAGAAAGATGGCAGAATAGGAAATTTCTGCTGTCATCCCCTCACAGAATGTTGATTTGACAGTCACGCATGGACAAAAGCACCTTTGTGGGAGTCCCAGGAGTCCAGCGGAGAAGGTCCAACAGAAAAATCTGAGACTGGATGCATTGAAAAGGGTAAGAAGAACGGCTTCTTCTCCTTCACCTGCATCACTTCTCCCCCAAGGTGGCACAGCTTAGTGCCAAGAGAGACCCCCTTGGGCTGCATTTCTCTCCCAGGGAAAAGTGACAGTGTGTGAGTGAGCACCCAGCTTCCCAAGCTGTGCGGGATGCTGCTCAAGGGGCCCACTTCCTTCTCACCCCACCCAGAATACTGAGGCGATTTGCACAGTTGAGGAGTTGGGAGGGGCTGGGAGCACAGCAACTAGGACTCAGAACTCATCAAAAGGATGCTGCTAAGTGCCTTGCAGTTCATCCTATTAAACGCTTTGTGGCCTCTGTCAGGAAGCTCCCCCACAAGCCAGTGGGGACACCTCACTTGTGGTCCACCTAACTGGCCCATGGGCACCTCTCATGTTCTGTGCACTTCAACCTCCTCTCCCTGCATGGCCAGCTCCTGGCACATGCTCCCATGGATGGTGAACACAAGACTTTGCAGATGGCTGTGTGATTGGGAGAAAGCTCACAAACTTGAGTGCTTCAGGGCACTGCTCTAGAGAAAACTGGGAGACTCTTAGAACCTGGCCAAGATTCCACCGAAAACTGTTAGAACTAATCAACAAATTCAGGAAAATTGGAGGATACACAATCAACATATAAAAATCACTTTCATTTCTATATACCAGCAACAAAATAGCTGAAAAAGAAATTAAGAAAACATTCCCACTTAAAATATTTAGGAATAAATTTAACCATGGGGGCTAGAGACCTGTACACAGAAAACTATAAGACTTTGATGAAATAAATTGAATAAGACACAAACAAATGGAAACATATTCCATTTTCATGGATTGAAAGGACTAATGTTGTTAAACTGTCCCTATTCTCCAAAGCGATCTATAGATTCTTATCAAAATTCCAGTGGCATTTTTCATAGAAGTTGAAAAAAATTGTGAAATTCGTATGGGACCACAGAAGACTCCAAATGGCCAAAGCAGTCTTGAGAAAGAAGAATGATGCTGGAGGCATCACAATTCCTGATTTTAAACTACATTTCAAAACCACAGTAATCAAAACAGTATGGTACTGGCATAAAAACTCACACCTAGGTGGATGGAACAGAATAGAGAGCCCAGAAATAAACCCATATTAACTAATCTTTGACAAGGGTGCCAGGAACATACAGTGGGGCAAGGGCAGCCTGTTCAGTAAATGGTGTTGGGAAAATTAGATATCCTTATGTAAAATAATGAAACTATCCTTATCTTAAACCACTCACAAAAATTAATGGAAAAGGGGGCCTCCCTGGTGGCGCAAGTGGTTGAGAGTCCGCCTGCCGATGCAGGGGATACGGGTTCGTGCCCCGGTCTGGGAGGATCCCATATGCCGCGGAGCGGCTGGGCCCGTGAGCCATGGCCGCTGAGCCTGCGCGTCCGGAGCCTGTGCGTCCGGAGCCTGTGCTCCGCAACGGGGGAGGCCACAACAGTGAGAGGCCCGCATACCGAAAAAAAAAAAAAAAATTAATGGAAAAGGGATTAAAGCCTTATATGTAAAACCCGAAACTGTAAAGCTCTTAGAAGAAAATATAAAGAAAAAGCTCCTTGACATAAGGTCTTGGAAATGATTTTTTGGATATGACATCAAAAGCACAGGGAAGAAAAGAAAAATAAACAAGTGGGACTACATAAAACTAAAAAGCTTCTGCACAGCAAAGGAAATTATCAACAAAATGAAAAAGCAACCTATAGAATGGGAGAAAACATTTGCAAATCATATATCTGATGTGAGGTTGATATCCAAAATACATAAGGAACCCATAGAACTCAGTAGCAAAAACACCACAAATAATCTGATGAAAAAATGGGCAGAGGACCTGAATAGACATTTTTCAAAGAAGGCATATAGATGACCAACAAGTACATGGAAACATGCTCAACATCACTAAACATCAGGAAAATGCAAATCAAAACCACAACGAGGTATCACCTCACACTTGTTAGGAAGGTTATTATCAAAAGAGATATATATGGAACCTAAAAAAAAAAAATGGTACTGATGAACCTAGTTGCAGGGTAGGAATAAAGAGGCAGACATAGAGAATGGACTTTGGGACATGGGTGGGAGGGGGAAGCTGGGCGAAGTGAGAGTAGCATCAACATTTATACACTATCGAATGTAAAATAGTTGACTGGTGGGAAGCAGCCGCACAGCACAGGGAGATCAGCTCAGTGCTTTGTGATGACCTAGAGGGGTGGGATAGGGAGGGAGGGGATATGGGGACGTGTATGCATATGGCTGATTCACTTTGTTGTGCAACAGAAACTAACACAGTATCATGAAGCAATTATACTCCAATAAAGATCTATTTTAAAAAAATAATAAAAAAACCAAAACACTGACAAGAGATAACAAATTTTTGCAAGGATATGGAGAAAAGGGAAACCTTGTGCACTGTTGGGGGGAATGTAAGTTGGTACAGCGATTATAGAAAACAATGTGGAGGTTCCTGAAAAAATACAAAAGAGAATTACCATATGATCCAGCAAGTCTACTTCTGGATATACATCCAAAGGAAAGGAAATTAACATCTCGAAGCACTCTCATATTCATTGCGGCATTATTCACAATAGCCAAGATATGGAAACAACCTAAGTGTCTTTTGACAGATTAATGAATAAAGGAAATGTGGTATATATTTATATATATCACATTTTTACATACACACACACACCATAGAATATTATTCAGCCATAAAAAGAAGGAATCCTTGCCATTTGTGACAACATGGATGAACCTGGGGGACATTATGTTCAGTGAAATAAGCTAGAAACAGAAAGACAAATACTGTATGATCTCACTCACATGTGGAATCTTAAAAAAAAGTTGAAGTTGTAGAAATACAGAGTAGAATGTTGATTGACAGGGGTTGGCGGGTGGAAATGGGGAGATGTTGGCCAAAGTGTACAAAGTTTCAGTTATAAAACGAATAAGTTCTGGGGATCTAATGTACGGCACGGTGACTATAGTTAACAACACTGTATGGTATATTTGAAATACGCTAAGAGAATAGATCTTAAGCGTTGTCACCACACACACACACACCATGGTAACTGTGTGAGCTGATAGATGTGTTAATCAACTTAATTGTGGTAATCATTTCACAATGTATACATATATCTATTATGCTGTATACTTTACAATTTTATTCGTCATTTATACCTCTATAAAACTGGAAAAAGTAAAAACCAATCGTGAATCCGAAGGTAGTGAGAGGAAGGGTGGTAGATGCTGTGACATCCTCCCCCACGCCATCTCCAGCTTGTGAGTGAGCCTCCTGGGGCGGGCTAGTCATCTAGTATTAGATTGACGAATGTGAAAAGTAGATTATAACACTTTACCAAGAAGCATAAGCCATTGTCCTGCCTTCAGAGAGTCGTGGGGAGACAGAGATCACAGGGTAGGGGGAGACACAACCTTAGAAAGGACAGGCCAGCTCAAACTCCCAATTTTATTTTTGTGAATGGATTAATGTCCAAGAGAAACACTTACCTGTAGGAAGAATGTTTTTGTTATTTTGCTCCCATTAGAGGCTCTGAAGATCCCTCTAGTGCTCCTATTCTGTGATTCTGAGAACTAAAAAGAACGAGTGTGTGTGTGTGTGAGACGTGTGTGCATGTGTAGATATAGGGTGAAATCCACACCTTCTCCAGGGCCTGGTGGAATAGTGGAGATGATGTGGAAACAGCTAAGGAGCTGTATGAGCTGGTGGCGGGTGAAGGTGAGGAGAGTGGTATATGTGTATATTTTTAGAAAGAGGGAGAGAGAATTCCTCTGTTGGGGCTTGGAATCCCCGGACAGCGCTTCACCTTCAGTGATGTGTCTTGTCTTCTTCCTTTACTTGGGGCCGGGCAGGCACCTGACAGCCTGACCCCAGGGCTCTGCAGAGCGGCTGAGAAATGCTTGTCCAGGCACAGGTGAAGTCGGATGTTTCTGGAAGAGCCGGCTCCTTTATTTGACACTAGACTCTGGTGACCAGTGGATTGACGGAGGCAGGGCCTGGGAGTGGCTGAGCTCAGCGCTGACACGTGAGTCTGCAGCACAGGACGGCGTTTAACAGTGCGGTAGCGGCAGGGCTGGAATCGGAGCCCCACTCTTGCCCCGCATCCCTGTCGGCACACGCCCACACGGCACTCCTTTCATCCTCCTGGGCTCCCCGTGTCTTCGGTCAGGGCTGCCCTGCACGCGTCTGAATGAAAATGAATAACAATACAGGTTGGATCACAGGGCTGGGGGAGCCTGAATAAGGGTCCTGAGGCTTCACCGGCTCAGCGTGAAAACTTGGCCTGTCTTTTGCAGCCCAGAAGCTGGAGGGATAATGGACTTAAAGTGGTGCCTTCTCTCAGGCTAATTACAAAGTCAGCAAGCCAGGGCCCTGGGATTCCCTGTGCACCTCCCCATGAAGGGGAAGCAGCTCCTGACCCTCGGGGCGCTGAGCAGGGAGGCGGTGCTGGCAAGGAAAGCGCCGCCTGCAGCAGGGGGCAGACCCCGGGTCACCCGCTGCAGCTGCGCGGACTGCCTGGTAACCTCCCGCAAGTTACTCTGCCTCTTGCAGCCTTCGTTTTTCCCCCGTTAGAGCAGGAATAATATTTTGTATATTAATCCTTTGTCAGCAAATATTTTCTCCCATTCTGAAGTTTGTCTTTTCGTCTTGTTTATGGTTTCCTTTGCTGTGCAAAAGCTTTTAAGTTTCATGAGGTTCCATTTGTTTATTTGTTATTGTTTATTTTTTTATTTGTTTGTTTTGTTTTTATTTTGTTGTATTTCCATTTCCCTAGGAGGTGTGTCAAAAAGGATCTTGTGGAGATTTATGTCATAGACTGTTCTGCCTATGTTTTCCTCTAAGAGTTTTATAGTGTCTGGCCTTACATTTAGGTCTTTAATCCATTTTGAGTTTATTTTTGTGTATGGTGTTAGGGTGTTCTAATTTCATTCTTTTACATGTAGCTGTCCAGTTTTCCCAGCACCACTTATTGAAGAGGCTGTCTTTCCTCCACTGTGTATCCTTGCCTCCTTTATCAAAGATAAGGTGACCATATGTACATGGGTTTATCTCTGGGCTTTCTATCCTGTTTGCTCAACATCTCTAATCATTAGAGAAATGTAAATCAAAACTACAACGAGTTATCACCTCACACCAGTCAGAATGGCCATCATGAAAACATCTACAAACAATAAATGCTAGAGAGGGTGTGGAGAAGAGGGAACCCTCTTGCACTGTTGGTGGGAGTGTAAATTGATACAGCCACTATGGAGAACAGTATGGAGTTTCCTTAAAAAACTAAAAATAGAACTACCATTCGCCCAGCAATCCCACTACTGGGCATATATCTTGAGAAAACCATAATTCAAAAAGAGTCATGTACCACGATGTTCATTGCAGCTCTATTTACAATAGCCAGGACGTGGAAGCAGTCTAAGTGTCCATCGACAGAAATATGGATAAAGAAGATGTGGCACATATATACAATGGAATATTACTCAGCCATAAAAAGAAATGAAATTGAGTTATTTGTAGTGAGGTGGATGGACCTAGAGTGTGTCATACAGAGTGAAGTAAGTCAGAAAGAGAAAAACAAATACTGTATGCTAACACATATCTATGGAATCTAAAAAAAAATGGTTCGAAGAACCTAGGGACAGGACTGGAATAAAGATGCAGACATAGAGAATGGACTTGAGGACACAGGGAGGGGGCAGGGGAAGCTGGGACGAAGTGAGAGAGTGGCGTGGACATATATACACTACCAAACGTAAAATAGATAGCTAGTGGGAAGCAACCACATAGCACAGGGAGATCAGCTCGGTGCTTTGTGACCACCTAGAGGGGTGGGATAGGGAGGGTGGGAGAGAGATGCAAGAGGGAGGAGATACGGGGATATATGTATACGTATAACTGATTCACTTTGTTATACAGCAGCAACTAACACACCATTGGAAAGCAATTATACTCCAGTAAAGATGTTTAAAAAAACAAACAGGGATAATAAATATTTGCAGGGTGGCCATGAAGAAACAAGGCAGCACCTGCATGGTGCCTAGAACACTGGGGGCTGGGTGGGGGGCATGCGGGGTTGTCGGTTCTCTTGTTGCCCCCACTGTGAGCTACCATGGTTGAGAAGACAGGGTGAGTATCCCTCTCATGACGAATTGGAATGCAGAGTTTGTAGAGTTTAGAAGGTGCTGCCTGGGACCATGTTTTTGAAGGAAATGAAGATTCCTTCTAGATTTCATGGATCAGAAAAAACAGAGAAGGCAGGACATGTCCTGGCCCTCAAAGGACAGGTCGGGTTTTCAGGGGAAGCATCATAGGGGAAGGAGGTGGCTGAGCAAATGCTCAGCGGAGGGAACGTGCTGTTTTCAGTGGTCGGTGAGGAAACCAGCCAAGTGGGAACAGAGGGTTGACCCAGGTGGGAGGGGATGTTGGCACCTCATCTTCCTCCTTGTCATCTCGTCACACCTCACTGAAATGACTTGTTGAAGTCTTTGTTCTCCTGGCCAGGTTGTAAGCCCATGAGAGCAGAGACTGTGCCTAACCTAGCTCACCCTGACCTGTATCTCTAGGGCCTGGCACCGACTAGATGCTCAATGTATATATCAAATGAATGAATGAATGAGGGCATGGGTGGACGTATTGGGAAAGGTAGGTTATGTTCGGGTTGGGGAGGGTCTGGGCTAGAACCGAGAACCCACTGAAAGTTTTAAAGGAGGATGTATCTGTCTGAAGGGGGTGTTTTAGGAAGGAGTAACCTGAGAGCCCATGGAGGATGGGTTGAAGGGTGGAGGATTTGTAGGTGAGATGGAGGCCAGTGAGGAAGGCAGTGGGGTCATGAAGGCATCAGATGGTGGCATCCTAGACTCATCCATTACCAGTGGTGATGAGACAGAAAAGTAGGTGTGATCAGATGAATGAAACAAGTGCTCCACAGAGTTTTTCACCCTGTGGCCTCTTCTGATGGTTTCTGTAATTCTTAAAATTCTGCGTCTATTTTCCCTCTCTGGAATAATAGTAATAGTAAAGGTCCTAAAATGTTCAAACAGTTAAGAAAAAGAGAGAAAAAGCCACAACTTCCCAGTCTTTGCCCATCTGGCTCGGCCAGGGAATAGGTGGCGGAAAGTCAGCCCAAAGAGGGGACAGGGTGTGGTGGGTGCAGGGTCTGGATGGTGAGAGGTCTGGGCCAGAGCACAGAGCTGAGGGCCTTGGCACTGTGGCTGCTGGATTCTCTTCTTTGGAAAAGGTGGAAATTCCTGACTTTCCTAGTGTGGAGTGAGAGAAGAGGAGGAGGAGGAGGAAAAATAATAACTTTAGTTTCCTGCCCAGTTAAAAACCTTGAGTACTTAGGCTTTGTGAAATGATTATACACAGTGTTCTAAAGATTTTATAAATTCCTCTCTAGGGATAAGCCTCCAGGGAGAATATGCCCCAAGGGACTACTCCTTCTTAAAGAACAGGCCCAGAGCGGAGAGTCAAAACTTCCTCAGAAATGCAAACAATCCTCTTCAGATTAAAGGCCTTTTGCAAGTGCTTATATTTTGCCTTGCTGCAACTTCAGGTGTTCAAAGACCAGTGGTTGGAAAAGATCTACCTTCAAGGGTATAAGTAGACAGAAAAGCCTGACACTTCCAATTCCCATCTCAGAAAGGATATCAAGAACTGGGTCCTGGATGGGAAGAAAGCATTGTTTTCTAAGCCTTGAATCTTCACATTTGTCGTTTCTGTTACACCTGGTTTGTTTCTGGGCAGGATTAGTAGAAAAGCATTGCAGACAAAATAAGCCTGAATGCCTGTCTTCAGCATAGCAAGGAGGGGAGGCTGGGCCTCTCTTCAGCCAGGCTTGGGAGCAGAAGAACCAGAGGGGACCAGGAGGTGGACAGTCACACAGAGGGGAGGAGAGCCAGACAGTCTTGAAGCCCTTGTCAGTGAGGGAGAAGGAGGGCGTCCTAAGTAGAAGCTGTAATAGTTAATCCTATGTGTCAACTTGGCTGGGCCACAGGGCCCAGATATGTGTTTGAACAGTATTCTGGATGCTTCCGGGAGGGTGTTTTTGGATGAGATTAACATTTAAGTGGGCAGATAAATGTTTGAATAAAGCAGTTTGCCCTCCATAATGCGGGTGGGCCTTAGTCAGTCCGTTGAAGGCCTGGATAGGGCCCTGAGCAAGAAGAAATTCTGCTGGCAGCTCGTCTTCAGACTCAAACTGCAGCACCGGCTCTTTTCTTGGCCTCCAACCTGCCAGCCTATCCTGCAGGTAGTGACCTTGCGGGTCTCCATAATCTTGTGAGACAGTGCCTCAAAGTAAGTCTCTCTCTCTCTCTCCATGTATATATATACACACATACCTTCTATTAGTTCCGTTTCCCTGACTAACTCTGTTCATCAGTCCTGCTTGCTTCAATCATCTGTGCTATTAGCAAACTCGGATGAGCTCAAGCTATAGACGGTTCCAAGTATGCTGAAAATTCAGAGAAAAGTCTGCGACATTTATTAGAGGATGTTTGAACGTTATTTAGAGAATGGAGGACATGATGATACTTGCCAACTGGGATTCCTTTGGCTCAACATTAGAAAACAGATATGGAACAGAGGGCAAAACATTAGAACAACATTTCTATTCAGTAATAAACTTCACTTTGAAGTGGATGGTTAACCCTGAGTATTCTAGTTAATCTTAGTATCCTGGTTCAACAAAGCTTGGGACAGTTCACATTCCTGACTTGTGCAATGCAATACATAGCTTTATGCTTTGGAGCATGCTTGCTGAATTGAGTGATTGTCCTGACAGTTCAGGCTGAGCAGGGACTGTGGCTGGACAGATTGGCGGGGAGAGACTGCTGAAGCATGTTCAGTGGAGAAGACAGAGCACGTGTCTTTCTGGCCAAAAGTTATTTCTGAGAAACAGAGGGCTGTGGCCAGAGGAGAGTCATTTCTAAGCAGGTCACCATGAGCACAAGAACAGTACAAGTCGTGACTGCACCTGAGGCCACCGGTCCGAGAACCAGTCTTGGCTCCACCTCTTTAGGGTTGAAAGTAAACGTTGGGCTGATAGGCTCGTCTTGAATCCTGACATTGTCCCACGGTGGAGAGAAGGGGCAGAGAGAAATTTCGTGCCAAAACAAGGAGGACCATTTCAGGCATGTTCGTTGTAATGACACAGCTTAGAACACTGTTCAAATGCTGGGAGAGGAGATGGACTGCTAGGCCGTGAGGTTTTAGTGGAAGGAAGGTGGACCTCATGTTCATAAACACTGGCCTTGCCAAACTACTCACTAAACTCCCGAGAGGGCTCGTTCTCTCCCCGGTCTGAGTCTTACCACATCTTTGCTGGAGACTACTACCAACCCAACTCCTCCTTGAGCATTAGGTCTCTATATGGAAGAAGCGTTTCTTGTTCCTCCTGTGTGCCACCTCAGCCTGCTGCTGGCTTTTCTCAGCCCTTTTCATGTAGAATTAGTGCCTCCTAGACCCTGTGGTCCTTGAGGGAAGGACTGTGACTCTTGCCCGGTTATACGTCCAGTGTCTTGAAGAGGGCCTGCCACGGTGTAACTGGCTCCCTTTCCTTCTCCCTGAAGTTTGACCTTGACCCAGACCCCTGTATCCCATTCAGTTCTAAAGCAGGGCTCTACAGGGCTTATCTATTCTCATCTAGCTGATCCTGTTATTGGACCTGCTTTGACCATAAAACCCTACTTCTCACATTTATTCCTTATTATTATATAGTCCCCAGTTCTTCCAGAGCATGGATTTCCTTTCTTTGGGCCTCAGCTTCCTTTAACTGTATCAGATGCCTGGAACTAAGTCTCCCCAGCTCTGAGCGTAATGGAGGTTGGTTGCCTCCACAAGAACTTGTGTCCCTCACCTGTTCACAGCACTTGGCTTAGATCCGGCCCTAGATCTTAGGCTTTGTCTAAGCCATCACCAAATGGGAATTTTGCCTTGCATTCCCTTCTCAGCCTGTTCTGAACCTAACTTTAAGCACATGTCCTGTAATAACTGATCCTGGTCTTACTGTGTGTTTAATCCTGGGCTTTCCCTGGCCCTGAGGGACTTCTTGGACTCCAGATCCTGGAGCAGTTCCCGGAGGTAGGGAATGAGCTGTGGGTACAATTCCATAAGCCTTAAGGATGAATAGTAATGTGTCTCAGAAACATACTCAGAAGCGTAGGTTTTCTGTATTTGGAGATTTAAAGTTTTCCCCCACAGATTACAAATCAAAGACCAGCTGTACTGAATTGAAAGAGCCCAGTTGTATTTATGCCAGGTGGGTCCTGCTTCTGTGATGTAAATGTAGGGCTCTGTGATACAGAGGTCCAGTATGGTCCCCGAAGGTGTCCATACTCCAATCCTGGAACCTGGGCGTACCTTACCTGGCAAAAGGAAGTTTGCCGATGTAATTTAGGTTACTCACCTTGAGATAGGGAGATTATCCGGGTGGGCCCAACCTAATCATCTGAGCCCTTAAAAAGCAAAGACCTTTTCTCTGGATGGAGTTAGAGAGACACAACAGAAAGGGAAGTCAGGGAGATTCTAGTCCTGGGAGGGATTCAGTGTGCCTTTGCTGGTTCTGAGATGTAGGAGCCACGTGCAAGGATTCTAGGGAGGCCTCTAGGAACTAAGGGTGCCCTCAGCTGACAGCCAGCAAGGAAACAGGGACCTCACTTCCACAACCACAAGGAACTGAATTTGGCCAGCAGTCTGAGTGAGCTTCAAAGCAGATTCTTCCTCAGAGCCCCCAGTAAAGGAATGCAGCCCTGCTGACAGCTTGATTTCACCCCTGTAGCCTCTAAAAGGGGGATCCAGTGGAGCCACACTGTACCCAGATTGCTGAGCTACAGAATTGTGAGATGAGGAATGGTGTTTTTTTTTTTTTTGGCGGTACGCGGGCCTCTCACTGTTGTGGCCTCTCCCGTTGCGGAGCACAGGCTCCGGACGCGCAGGCTCAGCGGCCATGGCTCACGGGCCCAGCCGCTCCGCGGCATGTGGGATCCTCCCGGACCGGGGCACGAGCCCGTGTCCCCTGCATCGGCAGGCAGACTCTCAACCACTGCGCCACCAGAGAAGCCCGGAATGGTGTGGTTTTAAGCTACTACATTTGCGGTGATTTGCTCTGGCGGCAATAAAAAATGAACACAGGGCTTTGTCGAGGTCAGAGCCTTCAGGAGGACTTGCCCTTTCCTCTTCTGTCCAAGATTCTCAGCGGCAAAAGTGCTTCTCTGAAGCTCACCTGGTCTGTGTGGTTAGTGAGGAAGCCTATGAGCTGAGAGCACACAGTTCCGTCTCTGCTCACAGCAGACTTCTTCCTGCTTGGGCACTTGCTCAGAACAGCATATTTGGAGTTCCGCAGCCTCCCTGGTGAGCCAGATCCTGGCCATTTCATCACCCCGCCAGGGAGCTTGCCCAGCCAGCCTCCAAGGAAGCCGTCATAAAAATGCAAACACTCATGTCATGTACCCGCCACCTCCAGTGGCAGAGTGGAGCTGGGCTTATTTTGCAGCAAAAAGCAAAGCATCAAGGCAAACGTTTCTGAGATAGACCTGTCAAGCAGGTGAGTCACCTCTCTGAAGACTGCTTCCTGTTCAGCAAGTTAAATTGTCTTCTACAGAAATCGGGCTGGAACAAAGGGCTCTGGTGATCTCGTCCTGGATTCCCTGTGAATGGTTGGTTTCCGTGGGTGAGGCCCAGAGCTAATGATGCCGATGGCAGGGTATAGCTCTGCAGGTGGGCCAGTGTGGTCCATGGAGGGGCTCCATCTAATCGAAACTGTCCTAACAGAGCACCTGTGCCAGGCCCTGTGCTAGGAGCTGGGGACGGGGGAAAAGAGTCAGATCCTGCCCACAAAATCCACAACAGAGTGGGGTGATGAGCCCCAAAGCAAGGAGGGACGAACTGATGTTACGTGAAGGTGCGGAAAATCCTCCCCGTGCGGAAGCAGGAGAAGTTAATCTGCCTGCATATCCTGAGGAGGCTTCACAGGAGAGATGACATTTGAGCCCCACCTTGCTGGAGGGGCAGGGATAAATACTAATCGATGCCATACACTCGGTGCTATACATGCTGTAATTTCATGTCAGTGGAATTCCGATAGGAAGAGCACCTGTAGGGTTAGGCACAAAAAAGCATAAAGAAGTAAAAATTTCCTGTGAGTAGGCGTTCTCATTGATTACTAGAGTGTTATGGCTTCTAGGTCCCTCGGTGGACAGGGACCTGGGGTGGCAGGACTGGATCACTGCCCCCAAGGGTTACGCTGCCAACTACTGTGATGGAGAATGCTCCTTCCCTCTCAACGCGCACATGAACGCCACCAACCATGCCATCGGGCAGACCCTGGTTCACCTTATGAATCCCAAGTATGTCCCCAAACTGTGCTGTGCGCCAACGAAACTGAATGCCATCTCCGTGCTTTACTTTGATGACAACTCCAACATCATCCTGAAAAAATACAGGAACATGGTCGTCAGGGCTTGTGGGTGCCACTGACTCAGGACGAGCTGCTGGGGACACATGCACTGCCTTGGACTCCTGCATCACATCTGCCTTAAAAGGTACCCGGAAGCACCGAGAAAGCGGGAAAAGACGCCAACACTATCTCGTGCTGGCTGCTGCCTTTCCACCCTAACAGACATCTTAAAGGACCTCGTCCGTAACCTGCTCACATAGTAAATGTCGTGAGTAGTTGTCCTGATACACGCCTGCATTTACGTCTATATCCATCTATCCATATTGAAATCTGTGAGTTCACTCCAGTCTCCCAATCCCACACAACACCTCAGGGTTCAGTCTAGTTTTTCCCCTTTTCCATATTTGTAACTCCCTTCTTCAGCTGTGGAGTGTGGCCTGTTTTAGTCGGTTTGGGTTGCTGTAACAAAAATACCAGGGTGCAATTTAAGCTACTCTGTGTGGCTTATAAACAACAGACATTTGTTTCCCACAGTTCCAGAGGCTGGAAGTCCAAGCTCAAGTGGCTGGCACATTCAGTGTCTGGTGAGAGCCCACTTCCTGGTTCATAGATGGTGCCACCTCACTGTGTCCTCACATGGCAGAAGGGAGAGGGGAGCTCTGTGGGGCCTCTTGTGTAGGAGCATCAGTCACCTTCATGAGAGCTCCACCCTCATGATCTAATCGCCCCAAAGGCCCACCTCCCACTCCCATGACACTGGGGATTAAGCTTCAACATACGCATTTGGGGACTGGGTGGGGGACACAGATGTTCAGCCTTTAGCGTAGCCCCGTGTGAAAAGTAAGGCTGGAGAATAAGGTATATTGAGAAAGAGGACAGATGCGGACCATGGTTTAGAGTCTGCTTAGGAAGGACCTTGAGTGTTAGGACATGATAAGACTTCGTCTTTCAGGTACTGGTAAGTTCAAGGTTACTGAGGAAAGAATAATAGATTTAACCAGAAGAGAAAAATTAATAGAAATGTAAATAGAACCACATAAGGTTTTTAGGTAGAAAAGGAAAGACTGGGGAAAATTTTTACAGACTTACAGAAGTTCTCTAGGGCTACGTTCAGCTTAGTTGCTTGATTTCTCACTCGGTGTTCATTCCTGTCCTACTGAGGTGCCCCACTGTGACAGACTGAGCACATCCCTTCACTCTTGGGTCTGCCTTTTACCTGGAATCTGAAAGTCACAGTGAACGATCTCCAGAAGATACCCAGTACGTGTATTTCCCCACTGTCCATGTTGGTACACAGGAAACATTTTATTTACCCAGGAGCAATAACATTTGTTATAATGGGAGTGGGATTCATTGCTAGGGGACCCTGGTATCCTTTGTCAATGACTGAATCAGTTAAGAAGCTTTTGGTGGCAAATAATTGAAAACCCAGCACGACTAGCTTAACTAACAAGGAATTTTAATGACGCCTGTAGCTGGAAGTTCAGAGGAAGGCTGGGTTCTAGGCTGACTTAATCCAGGGGCTCTGGACCATTTGCCTGGGATCCTCTGGGCTGTGCTTCCTCTGAGGCTTGTAGTGAGATGATCACACTATTCTGGGTCTCACCTCAATGCCCGACGTTATCCAGAAGAGAAAGGAAAATGTTTTCCAGCATCTCTTCAGGAGAAGAAAGAACTTTACTAAAAGTTTCCTGTAATGGTCTTTTTGTATCTTAAGAAAGAATTTTTCACCTTTTTTTCCTTTTATTTCTATTTTTTGTTTTGAAACAGCCTTAGATTTACAGAAAGATCGCAAAAACAGTATAAAACCTTTTTTCTTTGAACTACTTGAGAGTAATTCACCAACCTGAAGTTCCACAAATGTTTACAGCAGCTTTATTTGTATTGCCCCAAACTGGAAACAACCTGGATGTCCTTCAATGGATGAATGGTTAAACAGATGGTGGCACCTCCATACTGTGGAGTTCTACTCAGCACTGAAAAGGAACCAACTATTGATACATCCTGGATGAATCTCCAGAGAATTATGCTGGGTGAAAAAAAAACCAATCCAAAAAGGTTACAAAGTCTATCATACCATTTATATAACACTCTTAAAATGACCATGTTATAGAAATGGGGACGAGATTAGTGGTTGCCAGGGGTTAAGAAGGAAGTGAGAGACATAGAGAATAGACTTGTGGTTGCCAAGGGGGAAGGGGGGGTAGAGGAGAGATGGAGTGGGAGTTTGGGGTAAGCAGATGTAAACTATTATATATAGAATGAATAAACAACAAGGTCCTATTGTATAGCACAGGGAACTATAGTCAATATCCTGTGATAAACCCTAATGAAAAAATATAAAAAAGAATGTATATATGTGTGTGTGTATGTATATGTATATATATAGGTACAGATATATGTATAACTGAATCACTGCTGTGCAGCAGAAATTAACAACATTGTAAATCAACTAGACTTTAATAAAAAAGAGAAGGAAGTGAGGGTAGGAGGGGTGGGGGTGTTTATAAAATGGCAACACAAGGGATCCTTGTGGTGATGGAAATGTTCTATCTTGACTGTATCCAAGCCAGTATCCTGAGTGTGATGTTGTACGATAGCTTTGCAAGAGGTCCCATCAGGAGGAATTGGGTAAAGGGCACACAGGGTCTCTCTGCATTACTTCTTACAACTGCGTATGAATCTATAATTATTTCAAAATTAAAAGTTTAATTTTTTTAAAAAGTTAAAGGAGAGTTAAATAAATACAGGAGAAATTTTTTAAAAGCCCCTGAAGTTCCATCCACCAGAATAATTTAGCATATATTTCCTATGAACAAACACATTCTCCTTCAAATTCTTATCCGCAGACTCTATTCAACTCTTGCTACTAGTCCCAATAAAGAATTCCTGACTTCTTTGACTTGGACATTTTAAAAGTGAATAGCCCAGTTAATTTTACAGGAGGTACCTCAACTTGGGTTTATTCGATATTTCCTCATTGAATTCAGGTTTTGCATCTTTGGCAAGAATAGCACAGACGTGATGTTGGGTTTCTCTTCATGCATCCTATCACCTGGTGCATGGTTTCCATTTGTTTAGTCATTGGAGGTGCTTATTTTAATCACTTGATTAAAATTGTATCTGCCAGCAAAAAAAAAGAAAAAACAAAAAAAGGGGGCTTCCCTGGTGGCACAGTGGTTGAGAGTCAGCCTGCCGATGCAGGGGACACGGGTTTGTGCCCCGGTCTGGGAAGATCCCACATTGCCACGGAGCGGCTGGGCCCGTGAGCCATGGCCGCTGAGCCTGCGCATCCGGAGCCTGTGCTCCGCAATGGGAGAGGCCACAACAGTGAGAGGCCCACGTACTGCAAAAAAAAGAAAAAGAAAACAAACAAACAAACAAAAAAATTGTATCTGCCAGCCTTCTCCACCATGGAGTTACTTTATTTTTTCTTGTAATTAATAATTATTTTGTAGGGAACTATACTGCGGCAATGTGAATATATACTTCCTATCAAATTTTCAATATATTTATTTATCTATATATTGATACTAGTATGGACTCATGAATTCCTGTTTTGCTCAGTGGCCTATGATCTGTTACTATCATTATTTATTTTGATAACCAGATTATCTATGATTTGGTCAGTGGGAACCCCTTTAAACTGGTTTCTGTATCTTTTTGAAATGTTCCCTAATTTGGGGGTACTTTCTTACTTTCTGGTAGAACAAGGTGTTCCAGGCTCATCTTGTTCTTTTTCTGCTTGGATCATTGAATCAGCCATTTCTCTAAGAATCCCTGGTTCCATTTAGTGCAGAATGATATCTAGAAGGCAAAATTTGGATATTAAGTGTTCTTGTTGCTACTGGGTGTCATTGTTTCTAGATTCTCTCAGCAGAGAGTGAGGGAGTGTATCCTGGGGTGTATACTTGCATTTATATCTGTATTTACCTCTATATTGAGATCTGTATCTGTATTTTTATCTGTATCTATATCTGTATGTATCTCCATGAGTTCACACTGTCTCCAACTCTAAAACAACAACACAGGGTTCTAAATCACCTCTGAATCTTCCTATCTCGCCCGAGTCAAAACATTACCTGGCATATGACAGACTCTCAGTTTATGACAAAGGAGTAATCTCTCTCTCTCTCTCTCTCTCTCTCTCTCTCTCTCTCTCTCTTTCTCTCTTTCTCTTTTTGCCACACTGTGCGGCTTGTGGAATCTTAGTTCTCCGACCAGGGATCGAACCCAGACCCCCAGCAGTGAAAGCGCTGAGTCCTAACTACGGGACCACCAGGGTATTCCCAGGAATAATCATGAAAGACCTCAATGGAGCATCAGCCCTGCTGGAGGAAGTGCTCAGATCATGGGGATGGAAGCCAGGCTGCTGGGGCGGGCAGTGGAATGGGAAGGATGGCAGTTGCCAGTTACAGTCTCTATACAGACTTTAATTCTTCAGATCTTCAAAGCCCTAAACAAGTAAAACATAAAATCAATGCACTGTAAAGAAAAATTAATTACTGTATTTTATAACATAAACAAAAAAGTATTCTCTGGAAAAATCTAACTCAAAAAAAAGGGAGGGGAATACAAGATTAAAAAAAATATTTGCAATTCATATTACAAAGAGTTAATTGTCTCAATATACAAAGAGCTTTTACAAATCAGTAAGAAAAAAGATTGACCATTCAATGAGCAAAAGTGGACACAGGGCATAAACTAGCATTCATAGAAAAAAATGAAAATGACTTAACTGTATGAAAAGATGTTCAACTTTATTCACAATTAAAGAAATGCAAACCAAAACAACAAAGTGTGCCAATTTTACCTATCAGATTGGCAAAATTTTTAAGTCCAGTAATACCCAGTGTTGGCCCATGTTTGGAGAAACTTGCATCTATCAACATTTTGGTGGGAGTGAAAATTTGTCTGTCACTTTGTTACAGGAATTTGTTGACATCTTTAACATTTTAAATTTACATACTTTTACATTCAAATAATTATACGGGGAAGGGAAAACAGAGGGGGACTGAGATAGGCTGTGATTTCAGAATATATTTATTCTGCCCTGACGTAAGCCCTGGGCTGTGTTCCAAAGGCCTTGTTCACATAGTTTCCTGCTCATGGCAGCTGTTTATTTTATTTGTCTTTTCTCAGCAGTCAGACTATGTTGTCCTTTGGCTCCAGCACCAAGGAGCTGTGCTTCTCATCATGGGAATGATGATGCAAGAGACCTGCCTT
This sequence comes from Mesoplodon densirostris, assembly GCF_025265405.1. Lineage (NCBI taxonomy): Eukaryota > Metazoa > Chordata > Mammalia > Artiodactyla > Ziphiidae > Mesoplodon > Mesoplodon densirostris. The sequence goes on along the minus strand of NC_082670.1, from coordinate 3,796,922 downwards.
CAGTTTGATGTGGTTGCTGGGATGAGACTTGTTCGTTTTCAGTAACGGGAATGTGTTTGTACCTCTCTTTAGTGCGCATTGTTATTGCTAACTTAGCATCCATTCTCCCTTCTTTCTTCCTAAGAAACTCAAAAGAGGGCTGGGACCAAGGCAGTAAATAGTAGAGGGGATGGAAAGTGGAGGGTGGGTACAAAAGGGGGAGTAGTAGTCAAGGTTTGGTCTTGTTGGAAGTGGGAGGTGTGTGTATCAGAGGAGCAAGGAAGCTGGGGGTTTGGGGAGGCGAGGTGAAGAGTGGGCGCTCCGAGAGCTCCAGGTTCCCCTTGGTGTGGATGGTGATGCTGCTGACCAGGAGGGACACGGGAGGAGGAGTGGACTTGGGAGGCGAGGTCATTTAGTTTTGGACTTGCTGTGCTTGAGGTGTTGGTGGGACAACCAAGTAGAGATAGCCAGTAGGCAGTTGGCAATAAACAGCTAGGTTCTGGAGAAAGTCTAGACCGAAGATACAGATGTCTACTAGTCATTGGTCATAGTTGACGGAGGATGAGATGACCAGGTCATGAAAGACAGCCCCGCGTCTTATGTGTGTATTTTAATTTAACAAGAACTTACATAGCCCTTGCTCTGGACCAGGCACTTGGCAAATATTTACTCATTTAATACAAATGAAACTTTGAGGAAGATACTGTATTATTATTATCCTCATTTTGCCGATGAGAGAATTGAGGCTCAGAGAAGCCCCACAACCTGCCCAGGTTCTTGTAGGTCATAGTGGCACAGACCAGGCTCCAACCCAGGTTACGTGGCTCCAAAGCCCGTGTTCTCACCGCTACACTGTGCTACACGGCCACTTTATACTGGGCATTGCTTGTCTGTGTGTTTATCAGGAAGTTTATAGGAATGAGAATAGCTTCTACTTGCTCTGTCCTGGGGCCCTGCTGCTGTTTGTGTAAAGACTACGTCCTGCCATTTTAGGTAAAAGCTAAGACATCTGTGAGTTGAGGAGGATCTTCTAGATTTATGAGTAAAAGCCTCATGTTATCTGTGCTGCTTACGTCTCCATGGATGCAGGACACTGAAGTGACAGCAGGAGACCTACAGGGAGGGCTGCTGGGTTCACCGGCACTGCTTGTCCTCTTTCAGTTAATTTCCACTCACCTTTTCAACTTCTTCCCTCAGTGACTTCTGGATTTTTGTTTTACCAAGTTCCGGGTGATACTGTAAAGTTACAACTCCTGCAGTAAATCTCCTCCAAAAAATCACATATCAGTAATAGAGAGCATACAAAAAGAAAGCATTAACAGATCTCAGACACATTTGGAAATACGACAGACTTTCCGTGGTCTAGAAGCAAAACAGAAACACAACTAAGAGGATGTACTGCAGTCATGGTTCTTCTGGGCTTAGGTTCTGAAGCAGGTACAATGAGTGGGGGTGTGTATTCTGCAAAGTCACAGACAGTAAAGCACTTCACGTAGGGCAGGGGATCTGGGCCAGGCCCATTTCATGAAGCTAGGTGGTGGGATGGGTCTCCCTGCAGTGATGGGAGCTGGAAGAGCTTACTACTGATTGTTTATTCTGTGTGGGGGCCCCTGGCGTATACCAATAGCAGGCAGGTGAGAGGAGGCCGACCCAGCCTAGTAACCTGGGCCAGGCCGCTTGCTGCCTCGATGACTGAGCCTGAGATATGCACTGTAACCTGGAAGTCCTGAGCCACTGAGAGAGTATTTGTTCCAAGGTTGGGAGCCCTGAGAGAGAGGTATGTAAAGGTGACCACCAAATGTCAAGGCAGGGACAGCAGATGGTGGAAGGGGAGAGAGAGAGAAGAGAGAGGCTTCCACTCAAGATGAGCCTACAACTGAAATTCCTTAAAATTTCTAAACATATTGAAAAAGAACACTAAGGAAGGCTACCAACAAAAGAAACCATTGGGAGGTCAATTCACTGTAGTCAAAATGATAACAATAGAAGACTAGTTAGTCAAAAATCACTTCCTTGTTGAGTGCACGACTTGACTCCATTTCTTAGCCTTCCTTGCAATTAGGCATGACCATATGATTGCCAGCCAATGGAATGTGAGTAGAAATGAGGTGTGCCACTGCATACCTGACTCATAAAAACTTCCCCAATGCTTTCTCCATTTACAAGCTGACTGGGATAGAGACACTCCTTGTAACCTCGGGAGCACACGTGGAAAAGGGCAAAACCTCCATCAACCTGTGTCCTTCAATGACCCTTTGGAGGAGTTGGCTTACTGGCCTATTCACCCACACAGGATTGTTACATGACCAAAATTAGCTGCTGTTGTGTTGAGCCATTACATCTTTGGACCCTCAAAAGAGATCAAGGAAAGAAAATGTATGTAAAAGATGAATAATAAGTAATAAGAAACAGAAATAAAAATATCAGTAGATGAATACAGAAAAGAACCAACTAGAAATCTTAGAAACAATGATAAATGAAATTTTAAAACTCAAATGGAATAAATGCTACACTAGACACAGTTGAAGAGAAAAATTGATGAATTGGAAGTATCACCAGAATATAGTATATAGAGAAAAGGAAACAGAAAATATGAAAGAGAAGTTAAGAGTCACAAAAGGGGGGACTTCCCTGGTGGTCCAGTGGGTAAGACTCTGCGCTCCCAATGCAGGCAGCCTGGGTTCGATCCCTGGTCAGGGAACTAGATCCCTCATGCATGCCGCAACTAAGAAGTCCGCACGCCACAGCTAAGAAGTCCGCATGCTGCAACTAAAAAGATGTTGCATGCCGCAACGAAGACCCGGCACAGCCAAAATAAAATAACTAACTAACTAAATAAATAAATATTTTTAAAAAAGAGTCACAGAAGGGAGTTCAAGGTGCTCCAATAATCATAAAATAGGAATTCCAGAAGAAAATAAGGATTGACTCAATGGGGAAAGCAAAATTTGAAGATGTATCACTGAGAATTTTTTAGAATTGAAAGTCATCGTTTTTCAGATTAAAAGTGTACATTGAATCAATAGAAGTAAATCCATACCTAGATGCATTGCAGTGAAACATTGAATATCAAGAATAAGGATAAAATATTAAAGGCTATTAGAAAAAATAAACAATAAACCTATAAAAATAATTAGAATGACATCAGACATCTACTTAACAACAGTAGATGTCAGGAGACACTGGAGTAGTATCTTTGAAGTGCTGATGAAAAATAACTGACAACCTAGAATTCTGTACCTAACTAAACTATTCTTTATGAATGAGAATAAAGTAAATAAATTTCAGACAAAGATTAAGTGAGTTAACCACCTATAGATTCTTATTGAAAGAACTAACACAGATATATTGCAAACAGAGGAAGAGTGAACCAAGAAGGGGGAAACAGGATCTAAGAAGCAATGGTGAATACAAATAATTAATAATATATATTTTACCAAAGGTAATCAATGAGAAAAAAATCTAATTTTTGTGTGTATGTTAAAAAAAAGTGCAACTCAAATTCTAGACAGTCTTCACAAGGAAGGGGCTTTTCAGGGGTGGTTAAGGATGCTGAGTTTCTGGTTGTGTTTGAAAGGAGAATAAAGACATTGAATAACTTTCTTATTTATGGTTAATTATGATTGTTGAAAATTGAAGAGTAAAACTAAAGAACAAAGCACAACATATCATTCAAAAGCAGCAAAGGAAGTAAGAAAGAATGAAGAAAACATTATTGAAATTTAAGAGAAGTTAGGAAAGGAGAAAAGAAGAAACAAAGAAAAAAAAAAGCCAAAACCACAAGAAAAAGATGGTAGAAATATGTCCAGATAGATCAGTAATCACGATAAGAGAAAATAGTTGAAGGCCTTTTAAAAGACATAGACTTTGAGGTTTGATTTTTAAAAATTAAATTCAGCTTTGTGCTATTTACAAGAAACATAAGAAATGACACAGAATAGTTAAAATTAAATTGGAAAACTAAACTGGAAAAACTGAATAGACAGACCAGTTGTAGGGCAAAGATCATTAACGGGGATAAAAAGAACATTCATAATAAGAAAGGAGCAATCCTGCAAGGAGCAACAATCATAAATTTGTATGTTCTTAACAACATAGCCTCAATATATGAAGCAAAATCTAATAGAATTACAAGAAAATTTATAAGGAGATTGGAAGATCAAGTTGATATAAAATAAAGATACAAAGGATTTCAATGGCACAATTAAACTAGACAAAAGATAAACTAGATAAAAAGAGAACCCTGCACCTAACGTAGAGATCATAACAGTATTTTCAAGCATACTTTGAACATTTATAAAAATGGACTCTAATAACACAATCATATTCTCTGACTTCAATGCAATTAAATTAGAAATCTACAATAAAAAAAGTATATGGCAAGAGATAACCTCATGTATTTGTAAGCTATAAAACCAACTCCTAAAATAGCTTTTAGGTTAAAGAGGAAATCACAATGGAAATTACCAAGGGAACATTCATGGCTTTCTACTCCAATTAGCTCGGTACCTTGCAAAGGAAGCAGCTTGTTTTCTTACCTTGATTTATGCTTAAATAGTTCCTTGTGTTTTTTCCCTTTTCCCTTTACCATTGCTCTAATTTCAAAGCCTTTTGCTTTGAAAACATTTTCTGGAAATCTTCTTTACTTTTATAGCTTTTGCATTTTTATTCTTGTTCTTTACCCTTAAAACTGTCTGCTTTTATATTGTAAACGTATCGTCTTAATGATTTTCGGTGTTCAGTGCTCACTTTTGTGTTAACATTTAAATCTCACGGACTTCTAATCTTCTCTCTTAAATATTGATTTTACCTTATTAGTCCAAACTCTTTTAAAATAATAGTCCCATTAAAATTTTTTGTCCTTTCAACAATTTTTTTTTCTCTAAGCCTTAAAAAAATCCTTTCTAAACTTCCTACCTTGTATTTATTATTAAACTTGGTATTTTTCTTCTGTTAGTCTTTTTTTCCCCCTTAATTTATAGAATAAGAGCCAGCCTTGGAAGCTTGGCCTCAAAGTGGTGCATGGAAGAAACTCCTCTTTAGAGCGAGGGAGCTTGTGTCTCCTGCACCTCCCATCCCTGCAACCACCAGGCCGCCCTCTGGCACCTACTAACGGATCTCAGCACTGGCTGGAGGTTGGGTTTCACTCCGTGGGACTCTGGAAACCCCTGGGTTACTACTTTCAGCGTCATGGTTTTCTCTGTGCAGGTGAAGTACTTGATGTGTTGCAACACTTTTTCTTCCTCAGTTCAAGGTCTCTGATATTAGTCTTTGTACCTTAGGCCATCTACACCACTAGCCATAGGGTCATCAGCACCACTGGCCACAGGGTCATCTATACCACCAGCCACAGGACCATCTACACCACCAGCCGTGGGACCATCTACACCACTGGCCACAGGGTCCTCTACCCACTAGCCACAGGGTCATCTACACCATTAGCCACGGGACCACCTACACCACTAGCTGTGAGGCTGGAGGGAATGGAAGGAGGGCAGGGATCATGGCGGGAGGCCGTGGCCCTCCTCAGTAAGGAGCTGGGTCATTCTGCCAGAGTCCCAGTATCTTTTCTTGCCTGGGCTTCTGTCTCACTCATTCTCACACTTTATTTCCAAATTCCCTTCTCAGTGGGAATGCAGACATTTTTTTCTGGATACATGATTCTCCTTGGCTTCCTCTCCTGTTATGGAAGAAGTTCAAGAAGAACTTGGCTGGAGCAAAGGTTCTTCTGGATTCGGGTTGAAACATCAGGATCCTGCCGTCCGGCTGTACTGCTGGGTAGAACAGCTTTCTGCATTTGGCAAGACCCCAGTGGGGCAGCCCAGACCTGCCTGGACATCAGAGCCTGCAGGACAGGGAGACAGGCTCACTTCTCCACTGGGCCTCCGGGAGAATGCCCAAAGCACAGGAAGTTTCTTTGCTTCTTGTCCACCCCCTGCAAGGGAGGAGGGTGCTCTTCTGAAGAGGTTAGAGCTCCCGAAAGAACCCGTGGCCCCTTTGCAGCCTTGCCTACGATGACAGCATCCTCTTCATTCAGCTTCCTCCCACTGCAGCTTTTCTTCAGTCCCCTGGAGCCTGCCCCTCAGTGATTTAACGCACTCCCTCTTGGATGTCGGGGCTTCCAAAAGTAAGGAGCTGAATGCTTAGGTTTTTATGAAAGATTTTAATAAAGCGTCTTTGGGGGAGGCCTTAATTTTAAAGCTTGCATCTTCCCATCTTCAAGGAGGTTTAGATCCCTTGTCCTTCTCGTTATCAGGGACACAGCTGGACACAGGATAAGCCTACTTATCCCACTCCTACTTCTGCTGTCTCTAAGCCATCCAGCTGAGCTACAGGAACACCTTCTTTCCAGTGTTGATTTGGTTCCCTGACAAGTTTCCTATTTTTCTTTTCTTTTTAAAAGAATTTTATTGAAGTATAGTTGATTTACAATGTTGTGTTAATGTCTGCTGTACAGCAGTGATTCAGTTATACATACATATATTCTTTTTCATATTCTTTTCCATTATGGTTTATCACAGGACAGTGAATATAGTTCCCTGTGCTCTACAGGAGGACCGTGTTGTTCATCCATCCTATATATACTGGTTTTCATCTGCTCATCCCAAACACCCAATCCCCCAACCCCCAACCTTGGCAAACACAAGTCTGTTCTCTATGTCTGTGTGTCTGTTTCTGTTTTGTAGATATGTTCATTTGCGTTGTATTTTAGATTCCACATATAAGTGATATTATATGATACTGGTCTTTCTCTGACTTACTTCGCTTAGTATGATAATCTCTAGGTCCATCCATGTTGCTTCAATGACATTATTTCATTCCTTTTCATGTCTGAGTAATATTCCATTGTGTATATGTACCACATCTTCTTTATCCATTCATCTGTTGATGGACATTTAGGTTGTTTCCACGTCTTGGCTGTTGTGAATAGTGCTGCTGTGAACATAGCGGTGCATGTACCTTTTCAAATTATGGTTTTCTTTGGGTATATGCCTAGGAGTGGGATTGCTGGATCATACGGTAACTTTATTTTTTTAACATGCACATTCTCTCAGCCAGTGTGCGCTCAGCTCATACGGATGGCTATCTTTTAAGTGTTTATTTATTTTACATATTGTAAGGCAGAATTAATCATCTCTGGTTATCTGAAAGTCAGGATTGGCTCATTGATTCATTTAACAGGTCTCTACGATGTTTCCACTCTGAGCCATATCTGAGCATCATTAGAAAATGGGTAAATTACTTACCAGTAAGCCATTCTTTTAGAGGAGAATGTACTAGCCTAATGGAAAATTTCTCTTCATACTTGGTTAAAAGACATCAAATATATTCTGCCCCTTTCCCAGCGCCCAGAGGTTCATTGTCTCTGTGCATCTGGACCCAACCAGCCAGGTGTGGGGTTTCTATCTGCCACTGCTGCTAGAACAACTCCATCCCCCATAAGAACAGGGCACCCAGGAGGCCCCCTCAGAATGTCTGCTCTTGGAAGAATCGTCCGCAGCTTTATCCTGCGTCTCCTCTAAGGCTCCATCCTCTCCACCCTTCTGCTCTCTGCACGACACGCCATGGAGCAAAGCAGGTCTCTGTGAAGAGTCTGGTCCTGTTATTATACAGAAGTAGTGGTGTGCTGGTGGATGTTTAACAACCAGCTTTCCAGGAAAAAAAAAAAAGCCCTGATCTGCAGAGTTTGCCAGTTTCCATGGTGTAAATATTCCCACCACGTCGGTTCCAGGCTCCAGCCTCCATCACTGAGCCGAGTTGGAAGAGATAACGGCTGGAGAGCGGCTGTGAGCTGGCTGAAGCAGGTCCCTGTCTAAGACCTCTCGCTGAGGGGACCCCAGGGGATACAGCCCGCAAGCTGGGGCCTGAGGATCGTCGTGGAGCTGTTCAGAGGCAGGTTCTCTGGAAACAGGCTCGGAGGTGGAGTTGGCAGGAGGCAGCGTTGGGCAGAGAGAAGAGGGAGAAGCCAACCATTGTCCTCAGAGGTGTCCTGTGTCCTGTGTCCTGTGTCCCAGGCTGAGATGGCTGGGCCTGGGCCAGCCTCAGGATGGACCCCGAAGTTGCTGACAGTGGGGCCTCTCTGCTGACATGCTCCCCTTGGCTGAGCAGCACGTCCTTCTTCAAAGGGAGACCAGGTGGGGCTTTGTGGTGGTGACCACACTCAGATACCACCCGTCGGAGCGTGAGCCCCTGCACGAGGCTGGGCTCGGCCTTTCAGCTGGACGCCCGACAGCCTGTTCCTGTCCGCAGACGGTCTCCTGGAGCAGCCTGTCCCTCCGCTGGTCCCTGCCTGTCCCCATCCTCGGGCTCAGCCCCGCAGCCTCCTTCCTGAATCCCACGCAAGTGCCACTCTGCTTGGCCTGCTGCTTGGCCAGGCCTGGACATTCCCACTACATCTTCCCCAGGCGTCCAACCGCAGCTGCTTCGGGGTTCTGGCCTTGCTCCTCAGTGCTGGCGACTTGTGGTGAGGCTGTCCCGCTGGACAGACAGGGCGGACTCTGGGCTCGGGCTCTGTGCGGGGGACTCGGGCCCGAGAGCGGGAAGCAGGGCCTGCTCTGTGCACGGGTGGGGCAGGCGAAGGAAGCCACCCCACCTGTCCAAACCAGACTGAGGAGAACAAGCAGATTTGGCCCGACACCATGTCAGCCGGAGTGACCGCAGAGCTCTGTGATTTACCCTGATTTTCTTACAGGACACGGTGACATGCAGGCAATACTGACGTCCCAGAGTCCCACGGCTGGTTAGGGACAGAGCAGGGACCAGAACTCGACCCAGAGCCATGTGTGTGCATCCAGCTTCCTGAAGCCCGAGTGTTTCCTGAATCATAGTCCTCTTCCCTCACCTAGACAGTGTGTGTGTTTAGAAATGGCCTTGTTAGCAGATTTTATATGCACCTTCGTTAGCCCCTCCGAGAGCTCACCCCGTTCTGGCAGGTGGCCTGTTTGAGGAGGAATTAGCCTGCCTGCCAACTGGGTGTTGGATTTACATATGAGCTGGGCCACGGGGAAATCATCTGGAATCGCTAAGGGGCTCACCAGACTCCTCAGCCTGCAGGGCAGATGCACTGCGAGAATGTTTTCTGCCTTACGGCGTGTCTGGCCTCAGCCTGTGTCCCTGGGGAGGCAGCCCCTGCAGGGCCTCCAGGAGTTTTTCTTCTGGCCCAGGCCCCGTGGGTCTCGCCCCCCCGACTTGTATTTGCCACGTCATCCTCTTTTAGCAAATATTGTACCTAAAAGAATGAAATAATTTGCATATAGTAGTTAGTTATTTTTGAACTTTCTGGTTTTTCTCTGTGATCGTGTATTTCACAGATAACACATATTTCTTATCTTTCTAATGTATTCTTTTTGGTAATTTTAATCTATTTATTTAACCAATTTCCCCATCAGTGATGAGTAAGAGGTCCGGGCTCCATGTGGGAAGGGGATGAGATGTCCATCTGCTGTTGCAGACCATGCCCTAAGCGGGAGGCTGTGGGATTCTGGGCACCCCCAGCTGTACCAGGCCCCTCAACTCTGCTTCATTGAATTCTCCTTCTCTTTTTAGGCTTTGATTCGAAAACAACCAGCAGGCGTGGGTTGGCAAAGCCTCCTCAGCCTACACATAGCAGGTACAAAACAGTTAAATACCCCAGCTGGGGAGTGGACAGGAGGTGGAGTGAGGTATCAGATGAGAAGTATCACTGAGTCAGGGAAGCCTGAGGAATGGCAGGAAGTTGTTTTGTTGTCAACGACAGTAACCAAACGGGAAGTTTCTTTCTTCCACCAAAATGCAAGAGTCATATATCAATACCCACCCCCACTCCGAAATCACAGGACAAAGCGAAGCCTGTGAATAGAGACGCCGTCTCCCAGCTTACAAGCCGCTGCAGTTGGACCGGCTGGACCGCGGAGGAGCCGGCCCCTGGAAGGGAGGAGAAGCGCTGTGCATTTCAACATCGTACAGTTCTTGCTTTCACCAGACTCTAGAAAGATAGTTGATGGAAACGCGGCACTTAAAAACGGAGCTTGGAAGAATGGCAGGCAATGAAATGAAAGGTACCCTGTGACTGCTGTTAAAAATCCCGATTCAGAGAAGCAGCAGACAGTAGGAAAGGATCGGTGTACCTGAGCCAAACCAAGACAGAGGCGTTTACCCCAGCCGGGTCCAATTTCCTAGTGAGGAGAATTAACCGTTAGTAACAGAACTCTACTGTGTGTGAATTGTAGCCTGATACGTGAAGAATTATGCTTAAGTTATAGCTCTTCAGTCAGTTGCATGCTTGTCCCATTCTTTCCTGTATAGGTTCAATCATTCTTTGCGATTTATTTTGGGAAAGAGCCTATATTAGTCTGCTAGGGCTGCTGTAACAAAGACCATAGCCTGGGGGCCTTAAACCACAGAAATTTATGTTCTCACAATCTGGAGGCTGGAAGTCCAAGATCAAGGTGTCACAGGGTGGTTTCTCCTGAGGCCTCTGTCCTTGGCTGGGAGATGCCACCTCCTCCCTGTGTCCTCACACGGTTGTCCCTCTGTGTCTGTGTCCTAATCTCCTCTTCTTATAAGGACACCAGTCTGATTGGATTAAGGCCCACCCAACTGAACTCTGACCTTTACAGAGGTAACCTCATTACCTCTGTAAAGATCCTGTTTCCTGCTATGGTTATGTTCTGAGGTGTTGGGGGTTAGGACTTCAACATGTGAATGTGGGGAACATAATTCAACTCATAACAGGACGTTTCTGGATATTGTTAAGAACAGGTACCTGGTCTGGCTGTGCCCAAATGACAATTTCTGAGAAAATTCTGGAGTCCAGGCTGTGCAGAACAGATAAGCTAATGCCCTTAAAGAATATGCTGTATCAAAGCTTATTCCTTTCCAAACCTAAGTCCATTAACTTAGATACACCAGAGGACACAAAGACCGAAGTTCCTTCAAATTGGGTAATGGACTTAGTGACGGTTCAACATGATTGTGGTTCTTACACCTCCCACCGTCCAGTCCTGCAATGAGGAGATGTATGGTCCAAAACCCACTGTCTCCATTCTCTGACCTCAAATTCATACTCGATATGAATATTTCTCAGATTTAACTATGACATTCTCTGTTCAGAGGTGGGGTTTTCCATGCCTGATCCTGTGATCAGTGTCACGGCTGATCCTGTGAAGGAGCTGGCACCCGGCGTTAGAGCACCCAGGTGTGATCGCGTCATGGAAGTGAGGTTGTGGATCTTGCTAGAATGATCTCCAATGTCCATTCTCTCCTTCTCAGTACTAACAGAATGCAATTTTATTTGGGTTTAGTAGTATGCCCACTTATAAAAGCTACACCTCGCATCCTCCCATCCTAGGTAAGAATGACGATGTAATATAGTTATGGCTAATGAGGTATAAATGGAGGGTACAAGGTGAGCTTCCGGTTTTCAGGAAAGCAGTTTAAAGGGAGCTAGCTACCTAAGGCAGTCTACTCCTTTGCTCTTTGCCTTTCCTCCTTCTTCCTGTCTAGAACATGGATGTGATGGCTGGAGTCCCAGCAGCCATCTTATAAGCATGAGCGTGGAGATGGTTGAGTGGAAATCTAGACAGGACCTGGGTTCCTCATGATTTGGGGGACTATTACGCCAGCTCTCGCCCACCCTCCTCTGATTTCTCCTCTTGAGAGAGAAAAACAAGCCTCCAGGGCCGCTGGTATCTGCGTGGCTCCTCCTGGACCACAGTGTGAAGTGTCCTCCCTGGCGTAGGCCACCCAGTGGTCCTGTAAACCCTTATCTTGTTTAAGCCAGCATTTTGGGGCTCTCTTCCCTACCACCAAATGTTATGGGTCCAGTGCAGGTGGGTGCAGTGATTAGAATCATCCTCTTGTTCTCCCTGGATGTGTACAGAGCATCTTCTGAAAACCTCTGTGAAATCCTCCTTTAGGTATGAGTACCCCCAGAAGAAAGCTGAGGTTTACCTGGGTTCACATACGCCTCCATCACTGGTTAGCTGTGTGACCTCAGGTAAACTGCTTCACCTCTGAGCCTCACTTGGTCGAGTGCTATCTCTCAGGATCATTGTGAGGACAGGGAGATATGTACGTAAAACACCTGGCTCTATCCTTGCACTCAGGCACTCAGCAGATGGCCCTCCTGTTGTGATGACATCCCTTGTCCCTTCTAGAGGATGACTCTCATCCACGTGTCCAGGTCTGACTTTTCCTTTGGGTGCTCTTCCTGCATCTCTCTCTAGCTTCCTGCAGGACATTTCCAGTTAGCTCTCCTGTGTCCCTTCCAGTGCAGTCCCCAACCACCCTCTCTCTGACGATATCGCTGTCCATCCTGTATCTCATCCTGTATCCTGCCTGTTGGTTCACCTTGACACTCCATGTCATGCCGTGGACCATGCCACAGCACATCAGACCACACCATAGCACGCCACGCTGTGTGAACTCACCCCAGGTACACTATACCACACCACACCATGACACACCACATCCTGCTGCCCCATGCCATTCTATATGGTGCCACAGCACACCACGCTCTACCACAGCCTAGCCCAGATGGGGAATTCAGCCTTTTTGGTAGCTTTCATAACTCCCTCTGCCTTCACGGACAAAAAAAAAAACACCAAGGCCTTTGTGTGGGTAGCAGGCTTTACCGAAGATTTGGGGAGACAGAACAATTCTTGTTCCATAGAGGTTTCGTATTAAAAAAATAGTTGCTCAAGTGTTTCCTGACTTGTAACGCTTCTGGAAGCTTCTCAGGAGTCTACCTTTCTGGCCCTTCTCACCTTGGTCTTCTGTGGGTGCACCATCATTTCCTCTAATCTCTCCTGGTCAGTGGGTTTTGGGGCGCTTGGTGAACTCTTTCATCTCCTCCTGGGGAGCTGGTGCAGCCAGCATCACTCACTGCCTAGAGAATGAAATTCCCGGCTTTATTCTCAGCTCCAGACTCCTAAAATCATTCAGGTTCCTGTGGAAGGAATCATTCCTTCCACAGCTTCACCAAGTGCGTCGGCTGTCTGTGGACCTGAGGTCTGCTAGGAAAGAGGCGACCCTCGCGACCCCCTCCTGCTCACGCAAAGGCTCGTGCTCACACAGTGATGCGTGCCGGGTAAAGCCAGCATGCTTGGCTCCAGCTACCGCCCCAAGCCCCCTTGTCCACCCCACTCGATATTCCTGTAAGACCGAGGTAGAGCGACTTGTTCCCATTACACCTGCGAAAGTCACGTGTCTTCAGTGACTGGCAGACGCAACTGCTGCTTCCCAAGGTGGGAAATTCTCTTCGCCACCCACTCGTTTGCAGTTAAACACCATGGGTTGGTGGTAGGAGAGACAAGACATTTACAGAGCAGCGGGGAGCCTCCGGGTGTGTGAGGCCACCCCCCACCCCCGCCACCTCCCTACCCCCCCCACCCCAGCTCCACATCCTGCGCTTGGAGCAGTGAAGCTGGGTCCCTGAGCAGCAGACTAACCAGGTCCCCCTGATGCTGATAGATTTCCGATCTATTTCCCATTGTATTGACTTCTTCCTACAAGGCACTTCCCCATCATGCTGTCAGGAGCCTGAGGGTGCTGCCTGACTGTGGAACTGCGAGAAAAGGGGGAGAGCTCAGTTGTCTGTAATCTCACAACAGGAGAAACTCCCTCAGGACCCGTGGTGCTGTCATGGAGAGGCACATAAAGGAGAGGCTCACGTCTGGGGCAGGCCCAGGGCTGGCGGGGAGAGGAACCCAGGCTCCCCGACTCTCAAGACAGGTGGCCGTCCACTGAGAGCCAGACGACCCTGAACCCAGGTGTTGCCAGCCAGACCTCCCCCCAGACCTGCCAGGGGGTCAGCCCTGCCAGTCCCAAGAAAGGAGGGGTGAGGACAGAAGTGGGTGGGGGTCTCTGCAGAGTTGGGCCGCACGGGGTTGCTGGCAGCTGCAAGTTGCCTCACTCGGGGCCTGAGCCTGCAGGGGAGACAGGAGGGTGGGAGGCTGGGGGAACGGCTTTGTGTGGCCCGCCCTCCCCCTTCCTGGGGGCTGGACAACGAGGGGCTCCTTTGCGTTCTCCCAGAGCCTCCCGCAAGCCTGCCTCCTCTCCCACATTTAAAGAATCCTCATCCGCTTCTTGGGAGTAGGTGGCTGGCACTTTGTCCCCAGAGTCTGAGAGGATGGGTCAGCCAGTTTCTGTGGTTTTCTTCTGGGAGCTAACTGACCGCTCTCTTGCTGCGGCCCCAAAGCAGGGTTCCTGCTGGGATTTCTGCAGGAAGCGGCAGGGTCTCGGTACCCAGGTAAACTGAGCCGGTGCTGGGTCTTCACTGGAGTGGCCTTTGCTGCGGCCTTCTGGCCTGGGAGTGCCCAGCTGACCTTTCAGGACCCTCAAAGGGGCAGCCTGTTCACGCACGTGTACTTGTACTAGTTGGTAGGGCACCTCCCAGAAGGCGTCCCTGGCTACACTGTTTAGTCAAGTGATTTCACAGGAAAACACTCAGTTGCCAAAACCTGGCAGTAGACACCTGCTTGTTTTGTTGACTGTACTTGCTTAGTCCCTGTAGCTGGGGTCGGTCACGTTTCCCCCCAGTTCACCCCTCTCTCCAGTTCCCCTAGTTGACCCCTGCCTCCCCTGGAAGCTGGGGTGGGCGGTGCCTGTAAGCTGAGGAGGAGGAGACAACGATGGGAAGGCAGAGCTCAGGTGCTGAGTGCCTCTGCCGGCCCTGCGGCCCCACGCCACCCGCTGGAGGGTATCAACAGAGCCCCGTCCCCTACGATGCTTCTCCCTCAGAAGCAGAGTCTCTACCAAGAGGAGCAGCAGCATTTTTTAAAACCTCTCCAAGGCATCATGACGGGGGTCCGAGTGGAGAACCACCTCTGTAAACCCACCGCACAGGCGTGCCCGCCGCCTGCCCGCAAAGGAAAATTCCGTCAGCGGGATTTCTCACTCATTCACAAGGCAGTGTGTGGGCCCCTCCAGGGGTAGAGGCCTTGGAAACTCCTGGGATACACACGAATAAGATGCCTCTTAGGGTCCCACGGCTTGGGGGAGGGGGAAGGCAACATCCTCCATCCCCCCAAAGAGCTCTGTTGAGTGGATTTTGTTACCCGTACTTGATGACAGAGAAACAAAGGTTTGCAGGGTTAAGGCACCCAAGACCACACAGATGATGGGTCACAGAGCCAGAATGCAGCTCAGATCTTTTAAATTCATAGGTTCATACTTTGTCTACTACTCTCTTCGTCTCCAGGGACAAAGGAGTTTGGAGGAGGTGGTTTGGGGCTGCTCTTCAAGCTGGCGTAGAATTTTCTCAGGCAGATACAGGAGGAGTTGCATCCCAGGCCACGGGGACATGCACAGAGGCAGGAGCTCTGGCGGCAAGGCCCGCCCGGATTGCCAGAGTCCTGCTAGAGCATCTGGGTGGGTCAGGAAAGGCCCAGAACACAATCTGTGGAGAACAGCTATTATCCTGAAAGTGACAGGCAGTCACAGAAGATGGTAATGCAGGGGATGGCTGGAATTGTGTCTTAGAAAGATCCCCTGCAGGTGGTACCTTGGCCATGACCCATGGAAGACCCTGGGGATACTTGAGAAGCAGGTGTAGCCCCAGCCAGGTGGATCCCCAGACCCCCAGGTAAGACGAACCCCAGCCAGGTGGAGCCCCAGTAGGAAGGACTCCCAGGCAGGAGGAACCCCAGGCAGGTAGAGCTGGCCTGAACCCACCATAGCTCCCCTGTACTTCATGAGTATGCAAGAACTAAGCTGACTGTCCTTTAACAAACATCACAGTCCGGCGTCTCGGCTTAGTGATGGGACTTTTTCTCTGAAGAGCCCTTCCTCTTCTTTCCCCCTCACTGAATATCTTACACATTTCTAGCTTTGTATGTGGATCACGTGGGGATCATTTTGAAGTGAATGTGACTACAATTTCCTTTGACTCTGGAGGGTCTCCATGCCCCAGAAGCAGCTTAGCGGGCTTGCGTGAACTTCAAGGACGGGCTCCCTCTGGTTGCACAGAGCTGAGATTTCCCCTGCAGCCACACTGACGTCTTGTCCCCTTGTCCCCTTGTCACCGGGCCTTCCTGAATTCCCTGCATTGGAGTCAGCGGTTTTACAGATGAGGCAACCGTGCAGTGGGCTGTGGCATTGCAGGGCTGCGCTCCCAGGACCCCAGGGGCCTGAGTGCCCTGTCGTGAACCTCCAGTGGCGAGCATCACTCAGCCTCTGCACCTCTCCTCTGACATTGTCCCTCTTTCAGGGATCGCGGTGCAGCATTCCTTACTGTCTGGCAAGGTATTTTGGAATGTAGCTCCCAGAGCCAGTCCACACTAGTGTTGGGCCAAGTAAAAAATGCACAGTGCCAGCGGACCTCCAAATGGGGGAACTAGTGCAAACAGATGACTGTAAAATAAAAGTTAAGGCATGAACATAGTGGATGATGGAGTCGTGGAAGTGAGAATCTGAAAGTCTAAAATACAGAATTGGTATTGAAGGAAATGTAGCTCTATTTCCAGGCTCCGGAGTCCGCCCCTTTCGCCTTCCCCACCCCCATCAGTTATTGCTTGGAGAGAAACTTGGGTGACTGGTTTTAATGAATAAGACGGGAGTGATTGGAAATTTGCATACCAATGACTTTCATGCAAATAGGTGCTTTTGGAGTGATTGCAAAATTTATTCTCTTAAACACTTTAAACCCTCTCTTACAGTATGGTTTTTGATGGTAAAACCTGACTTAGGACAATAAAAAAGGGGGCATTTTTTTGCTCCCTTTCTTTGCACCTGACAGGGGCAAATTTCAACCTAGCCTGGGCCCAGTGTTTTCCAATTAAGAATGAAGAGACTCAGATTTATCTTGGAAAAATGTATACAGTGTTTTTATTTCTGATCACATAAAAAGTGCATATGCAGTATGAAAAATTTGGGAAATAAATAAAAGTAGAAAGATGAAGATAAAATCAACTGTACTATAACTCTTTCTCTTTACATACATAAGTAAAATTTTTCAGCAAAAATATGTGCATAGTGGACTTACTGTTCTGTAATTTTTTTTCACACTTAGTGATTTATTGAGAACATTTCCCCATGCCACTAAGTATTCTTTAATGGTAAGGTTTTTATTAATTGTACACTGGTGGCAGTGTAACACTTTCATTTGTTTCACTGTGCCCCAGTTTTGTATTTTTAAGTGGTTTCCAGTCGTTTGTTATTGTAAACAAATGTTCATCCTTACAGATGCATCCTATGAACATCTATGATTATTTCTTGAGGTGAAACGCCTGAAAGTGGAATGGCTGTAACCGAGGGCACACACGTCATACGTATCTCCTCGCTGCCCCCAAGAAAGCACGTTACAACTGATGCGCCTGCCAGCCTTGTGTTTCTTTACATCTTCGGTTAACACTGTAGACCAGACTTTGAAAGTACCTGCTTCTCGTTGGCACGCCGGTCACATTGACGTGCGCTCGCCTATCTTTTCTCCCAGGCCACAGCTGCCTTCTTTAAAGTCAGAAGGTCACTTTTCCCCCATTTTTTTTTATTCTGGTAAAATACACATAACATAAAATGTACCATCTTAACCATTTTTAAGTGTACAGTTCAGTGGTGATAAATACCTTCATACTGTTCTGTAGCCGTCGCCACCAGCCGTTCATCTTGAACCATTTCATCTTCTCAAACCCAAAGTCCATTCTCGTTAAACACTAACTCCTCATCTGCCTCCAGCCCCTGGCAACCCCTGTGCTACTTTCTGTCTCTAGGAATCTGACTATTCTAGGAACCTCATGTAAGTGGAATCACACAGTACTTGTCCTTTTGTGACTGGCTTATTTCACTGAGCATCATGTCCTCAAGGTTCATACCTTGTGGAGCCTGTGTCAGGATTCCCTTCCTCTTTAAGGCTGAATCATATTCCATTGCATGTATAGACCACATTTTGTCTATCCATTCATTTATCAGTGGATGCTTGGGTTACTTCCACCTTTTGGCTGGTGTGAATAATGCTGCTATAAACATGGGTGTACAAATACCTCTTCAAGTCCCTGCTTTCAGTTCTCTTAGGTATACACCCAGAAGTGGAATTGCTGGGTTGTGTGGTCATTCTATTTTTAATTTTTCGAAAACCTGCCATGCTGTTTTCCATAGCAGCTGTACCATTTCACACCCCACCAACACTGCACAAGTGTCCAGTTTCTCCACATCCCTGCTAACACTTGTTCTTTTCTTTTCTTTTCCTTTCTTTTTCCTTCCTTCCTCCCTCCCTTCCTTCCTTTTTGATAGTAGTCATCATATGTCATTCCCATTAGGATGACCACTATCAAAAAAAAAATTCTCATTTGCAATTTCCTAATTAATGATGTTAAACATCTTTTCATGTGCTTGTTGGCCATCTGTATGTCTTCTTTGGAGGAATGTCTGTTCAAGTCCTTTGCCCATTTTTAAACCACGTTGTTTATTTTTGTAGTTGAGTCAGGGGGGTCATTGTTAGAGGCTTGGGTAATTCCCATTTTCTGCTCCCCTCCCCCATCTCTTCCTCAGGGTCAGCAGGCTGGCCACCCTGCCCCTGTGGAGCGTCTACCCACTGTGGCAAATTTAAGCAGACAAGTGGGGACATGGCTCACCATGAGTCACTTTTATCATTTACATTTTAGGTCCCACATAAGTATAGGTGTGCTCCATCAAACATACCAAGATGGGAACTTGCAGGACAGATAAATTAGGGAGTGAGTACTTAGATTATAAGAAGATTCTGGCCCTGCTGTATAATTACTTTCAGAAAGAACAGCTAGAGATCAAGCATTTAAAAATCAAAGTCATTTTATCTGGTAGATTTGCCTTAACTTTAATCTGGTTTCTAATACTAGAAAGCAAGTCACCAAGGCATGCATAGTGTAGCCTTTTAATCCCGAGGGGCTCACCAGGTAATTCGGTCACTCAGAGCCAGACATTCTACAGGTGCTCTGCTGGAATTCACTTCAGAGGGAGATGCTGTGATAAAGTTTTTACCAAATTAAAGTGAGTGTCCATCTTGAAGGCATCAAATATCCATATGCTAGTGTTGTTTAAAAGTAGAACTTTTTTTTTCCGGCAGAAATCATTCTTGAAAGCTATAAATACTGTGAGTAGAGGTGCATTTGTTGAAGCAGGGACCCTGTGTCCCCTTCCTGCAACTCCATGCAGCTCAGGGCAGCAGCTCCGAGGGTTCTGGAGCACAGCTTGAGGACCATGCGGGTAGGGAGGGGCAGATTTAGTGCAGTCTAGACTGGGAAGAATTTAATACTGACCATAGACTGGTTTGGGGAAGTGAGGTTTAGCCTGGGAGAGGGGAGATGGGCCATTCCTTAGAGTCACAGAGCAAATGGGGTCCAGAGACAGTGTTGTAGGCAAGGATTTGGAAACCAGAGGGGTGAGCGGTGAGAAAGCATCAAATATGGAGCAAAACGTCTGCCATGGTGCCAGGGCAGTTGTGAGTGGGCAAGCTCGGGAGAGGGTGAGGGTGAGTCCACAGGGACCATTCGCCAGGGATGAGTACGCTTGCACAGGAAGACCTGGGCACAGCTGCAGTGGGAGGGTGTGTGTGTTGGGGGGATGGGTGTGGGGAGTGGACAGCTATTGGCACGTTCTGGTTCTGGAAGTCCACGTGGATGCAAGACCATCATGTACAACTGGGCAGGTCGTGCATTGTGCCATGTCACCGGGCTGAGGTGTGAGAGGGACAAAGTCCAGGCCACGCTTCAGTATCCAAGCCATCACCCTGGCGCAGGGCTGCATCTGCCAGGAGGAAGGGCCACCCTTTCTAATTCACACAGAGGCCCTTCATGGCTTAGCAGTGGCCCTGAGTGATGCAGTTATTTTGTGGCCAGAATTCTAGAGTCTTGGTCCTCTGCTCAAAGGGTCTCAGTCATCTCACATGACTCAGCACAAGTGGCTCTGAACTGGCCCATCACACAACTGCCCTACAGCTACGGGCCTCAGATTCACGATTCCTCCCCTGACTTGTTCATTCGTGTCAGCAGGTGTTCACTGAGGCCTTACTAAGTGTCAAGCACTGTTCTAGGTGTTTGGACACATGAGTGAACCAAGTAGACTAAGATTCCTGCCCTGGAGGAGAAAGATTACATTCTCCTAGGGGAGTTAAGACAGCAAGCAGTAAATGTAATGAGAAAATTCTCAGTGTGTTGGGAGGTGGTAAGTGTTAGGGACAAAGAAAGGTGGCGGGGGTGCGAGCAGAGTAAATGTTCTGGGACGGGAAGGCAGGTTGAAGATCAAATAGAGATGTCAGGGTGAGGCCTCCTTGAGAAGGTGGAATCTGAGCAAACCTAGGAGCTGAGAGCCCAGGGAGAGCGTGCGGGTGGAGGGGGGCTGAGCAGAGGTCCCTGTGCCTGGTGTGGCTGAGGAACGGCGAGGAGGCCGGAGTGGGTGTGGCATCGTGCGTACCGGGAGATTCGAGGGGGAGGAGAGAGGTGGGCCTGTTACGGACTTTGGCTTTTCCCTGAGTAGAATGGGGAACCGTTGGAGAATTCTGAGAATAGTAAGAGGATCGGATTTAGGTTTTAGCTGTGCTGAGAGTAGAGGATGGGGCTGAGGGTAGAAGCACAGGACCCACCAGGAGGCTATTGGGGTTAATTCCTGTGGGAGGGGCGGGCACTTGGACCAGGGCTGTGGCAGTGGAGGTGGTGAGAAAGGGTAGAATGTGGAAGGTGTGTTGGAGGTATAGGGCTGTGTGACTGACAACCACGCATCTGCTTCCTGCCTCTGTAGACGTGCCTCTTATGGACATTTCATACAAATGAAGTTCTGGAATTCACGCTCTCGTGTGCAGCTTCTTTCACTTAGCATAGCGTTGGCGAAGCTCATCCATGTCATAGCAGTGTCAGTGGCTTCTCTTTATCGTTGAGTAGTATTCTTCATTAATATTGGTATTCATCACCTTTTGTTTATCCATTTCCAGTTAACAGATATTTGGGTTGTTTGCACTTTGGGGCTGTTATAAGTAATGATGCTACACTCATGTGCAAGTTTTTGTGAGAATGTATTTTAATTTTCTTGGGTAGATACCTAGGAGTGGAATTGCTGAGTTGTATGATAAATATGTATTTAACTTTTCAGGAAGTTGCCACACTGTTTTCCAAAGAGGCCATGCCATCTTACACTCCCACCGACAGTGTGTAAGGATTCCATGTTCTCCACGTCCTTGCCAACACTCGATATCGCCAGTGTTTTGATTTTAGCCATTCTCGTGGGTTTGTAGTCGTATTGCATTTTAGTTTTACTTTACATTATGACTATGACAATTGATGTTGAGCATTATTTCAAATACCTATCAGAATTCATATACCTTTTTCCGTTTTAAAATTATAATTTAACATTTGCTTTTAAAACCCTTTTATTTCGAAATAATTTTGGATTTACAAAAAACTTGCAAAAACAGTACAGAGAATTCTCATACCGCCTTTACACAGATTCTCCAAATGTTAGCATCTTATACATGATGGAATAGTTGTCAAAACGGTGATATTAACATGGCTACAACACTACTTAGTGAATTGTAGGCTTTATTTTCATTTCACCACTTCTTCCACAAATGCCCTTTTCCTATTCTAAGATCCGTTCTGGGATCCTGCTCTACCTTGAGTGGTCATGTCTTCTTAGCCTTTTCCAATCTTTAAATGTTCCTAGTCTTTTCTTGTCTTTCATGACCTTGGCACGTTTGAGGAGCACTGGTCAATTATTTTGTAGCATTTCCCTCAATTTGGGTTTCCAGTGTTCTCTCATGATTAGATTGAATGGATTTATTTTTGGCAAGAATATCACAGAAGTGATGTGCCCTTCTCAGTGCATCATATTAGGGGTTACATGATGTCAATATGTCGTATTGTTGGTGATCATTATTAGTCAAATTATTATCGGTCATTTGGTTAAGGTTGTGCACGATGGATTTCTCCACTATAAAATAACGATTTTCCCCATTGTAATTAATAGGTATCTTGGAGAAGATGCTTTGAGACTAGGCAAATATCCTGTCCCTCCTAAAACATTTTCCCACTGACTTTAGCATCTCTTAGTGGACTTGTCTGCAACAATGACTACTGAGTTGTTCTAGGGCAATTTTGTATTCCTCTCATTCCTTCTACATTTATTATTTGAAATTCTTCTGCTAGCAAAAATTTCTCATTTATTTATTGTTATTTATATCAGTATGCACCCATGGATATTTACTTTAATCTATGGGTTATAATCCAGTAGTATCATTCTTTATTTTATTTCTGAAGTTTTCCCAGTTTTGGCCCCTGGGAACTCTTTCAGGTTGACTCCTGTGTCATGTCAACATGCTGCTGTCCTTGTCGAGGGCTTCCTTTGTTTTGGTGCCATGGGAGGCTCATGCTTTCCAGCCCTGGAACCAACCTCTTCTCACACAAGCTCTGGTTTATTTTTTCTTGGAGAATCATATTGAGAAACCAAGATCAGGCACTAGGTGTGCTAATTGCCCTCTGGGTGTCATTACTTGTATGTTTTCTTAGGGGACAGGTCTTGAAAATATATGTATGTGTACTCACCCGTGCAAACACACACACATATATATTTATTTAAAAATCCTAAGTTCATACCGGTACCTCTGACTCCTGTTCAACACCCCAGGGTTTGCTTTAGCTTTAGTCTTTCCTGATTTGTAACATCTTTCTTCAACAGTGAGAGAACTGATTCTCATTAATTAAAGTATTTTTACTTATTTGTTCAATTCTAGTGTGCATATAAAGTAGTTCTAGAATTGCTCCTGTGAGAGACAAATTTATTAACTGAAATAGAGTCTTGTATTTTAACAATACAATAAAAGTTCTTTTGGTCTTGAACCTTAAAATATACACTCAAAGTACTGTTTTCCAGAATAACTTAGTTTGGTTCTTTTCTTTCCTGCTCCCTTCAGCATGGTTATTTTATTCATTTGTAATATAGTTAAGTTCATTTTTTATGACTTTTTGGTTCCATTTTGGGTTTGCCCTGCATTATGGTTGATTTCTTTTAAACTTGCATACAGTAAAATTTATTCTTTGTAGCTTGCAGTTTTATGGGTTTGACAAGTGGATAGAGTCGTGTATCTACCCTGTACTGTGTACCAAAATTCCCTTCTGTTGGCCCCCTTTGCTATTAACCTAACCCTATCCCCATGCTCAGCCCTTGGAACCCTCTGATTTTTTCCCATCCATATAATTGGCCATTTCCAGAAGGTCATATTAATGGATTAATATGAGATGTAGCCTATTGATTCTGATTCTATTTACTTAGTAAAATGCATTTACAATTTATTCATTGTGTTATGTGTGTCAGTGGTTTCTTCCTTTTCATTTCTGAGTAGTATTCAATTCAGTGGATTTACCAAAGCTTTTTAATCCATTCGTTGGTAGAAAGACATGTAGGTAGTTTCCAGTTTTCAATGATGATAAATAAAGCTGCTATAAAAAAAGCCTACAGGTTTTTGTGTGAACATATGTTTTCATTTCTCCTAGGAAATTACCTTGGAGTGGGATTCCTGGATCAAGTGTTAAATGTATATTTATCTTTATGAGTTGCTTCCAGACTGTTTTCCAAAATGGCTTTACCATTTTGCTTTTCCACCAGCATGTGTGAGGGATCTAATTGCTTTATATCCTCATCAGCACTTGGGATTATCAGTATTTTAATCATACTAATAGGTCTGTAATGCTGTCTCATTAAGGTTTAAATCTGCATTTCCCTAATGATGTTGAACATCATTTCATATGCTTATTTGCCATCTTCTTTGGTGAAATGCTGTTGAGATCTTCTGCCCACTTTAAAATGGGGTTGTTTTATCTTTCTATTTCTAAACTGAAAGAGTTTGTTATATATTCTGTATATAAGTTCTTTGTCAGCTATATGATTCGTAAACATTTTCTTCTGCTCTGTAGCTTGTCTTTTCATTTTCTTGATGGTGTTTGTTGATTGTGTATTCCTCCTTTCAATTCTATTATTTTTTACCTCATCTATTTTGTACTAATATATGCCTATGTTTATAATTGTTATATTTTCTTGATGGATTGACCCATTTATTATTTACAAAATGTTCTTCTTTGTCTCTATTAATGTTTTATCTTAAAGTCAATTCATGTGATACTAATATAGTCACTCCAGCTCTCTTTTGGTATATCTTTTCCATTGTTTTACTTTCAGCCTGTTCATGTCTTTGAATCTAATGTGTGTCTCTTGTAGACAATGTAGAGTTGGATTTTTTCTTCTTTAAAAACCTAGGGCTTCCCTGGTGGTGCAGTGGTTGAGAGTCCGCCTGCCGATGCAGGGGACATGGGTTCGTGCCCTGGTCCGGGAAGATCCCACATGCCACGGAGCGGCTAGGTCCGTGAGCCATGGCCGCTGAGCCTGCGTGTTTGGAGCCTGTGCTCCGCAACGGGAGAGGCCACAACAGTGAGAGGCCTGCGAACCCCAAAAAAAAAAAAAAAAAAAATCTATACTGCTGACCTCTGTCTTTTGATTGGAGTATTTAATCCACTTATATTTTATGTGATTACTGACAACATAGGGTATATTTCTGCCAATTTGCTGTTTGTTTTCTATATGTCTTGTGCCAAAGACAAACAGAGACTCTTGAAAGCAACAATAGAAAATTGACTTATGTTCAAGGGATCCTCTGTAAGATTAACACTTGATTTCTCATCAGAAATTATGGAGGCCAGAAATCAGTGGGCTGATACATTTAAAGTGCTTAAGGAAAAAAAAAGACTGTCAACTAACATTTCTAATCTAGCAAGACCATTTTTCAAAAATGAAGGAGAAATTAAGACACTGCCAGATAAACAAAATCTGAGCAAAGTCATCTCTAGCTGCCCTGCCCAACAAGAAATTTGTCCTTCAGGCTGAAATGAAAGGACATTACACAGTAACTTGCATCCACATAAAGAAATGAAGACAATTGATAAAGACAACTACATGGATAGATATGAGACAATATAAATGTATTTTTATTGAAACTTTTTTCTTTTATTTAAAAGACAGTGACATAATGCAGTAATTATAAATTTGTGTGGATGCACAAACACAATCAACAATAATAGTTGGAGACTTCATTCACATAGAAAACTCCACACAACAACAGCACAATATGCATTATTCTCAAGTGCACATGGAACATTCTCCAGGCTAGATAGTATGTTAGGCCACAAAATAAGTCTCAATAAATTTTAAAAGAATGAAATTATTTAAAGTATGTTCTCTAAACACAATGGAATGGAATTAGAAATCAACAACAGAAAGAAGTCTAGAAAAATCACAAGTATGTGGAAAGTTTCTAGTTTCTTAAGATGGAAGCTTAGGTTATAGGTTTGAGATCTTATTTTCCAGTGTAAGTTTTTACAGCTATATATTTCTCTCTGAGCATTGGTTTCACTGCATTCCATAGGTTTTGATGTGTCTTGTCTTTCAGAAATTTGAGTATAATGTGTTTAGGTGTGTATTCCTTTGTGCTTATCCTACTTGGGGTATGTTGAGCTTTTTGGATGTGTTGGCTAACTTTTTTCTTCAAAATTGGGACTTTCCCAGCAATTGTTTCTTCAGATATTCTTTCTGACCCTTTTCTTTCCTTCTGCTTCTCCCACTGAGCATATGTTAGTATGCTTGGTGATGTCCCACAAGTATCTGAGGCTCTATTCATTTTTCTTCATTAAAAAAATAAACTTCTCAGAGTAGATAATCAGCACTGACCTATTTTCAAGTTCTCTGCTTCTTTCTTCTGCATGCTCAAATCTGATATTGGGCCCCTCTAGTGAATTTCTTATTTCAGCTATGAAAATTTTCAACTCCAGAATTTTTATTTGGTTCCTTTTTTTAAAAAATAATGTCTATATCTTCATTTGTTTTCTCTTTTTGGTAAGATATTATTCTCATGCTTTCCTTTAGTTCTTGACACATCGCTTTCTTTAGTTCTTTGAATATATTTAAAATTGCGAATTTAAAGTCTCTGTTTAGCAGTATGTCTGACATCTAGGCTTCTTCAAAGACAGTTTCTATTGTTCTTTGTTTTCTGTGTATATACCACACTTTCTTGTGTCTTTGCCTGTCTTGTACTTAAAAAAAAAAGCAACTGAAAATTTAAAATAATAAAATGTGATAACTCTGGAAATCAGGCTCTCTCCCTTCCTGGCATTTATTGTGGTTGTTGTTTTGCTGGTGGTGCAGTGGTTGTTGTTGCAGTTTGTTTAGTGAATTCCCTGAACTAATTCTGTAAATCTTGTATTTTTTGTCATGTGTGGCCACTGAAGTCTCTGCTTGGTTAGCTTAGGGGTCAGTTAATGATCGAAAAGAGATTTCAGGAAAGGCCTGGAATGAATAAGTCTCATTTTTTGCTGAGGGGCTCAGAACTCACCCAGGCAGTTTACAACTCTGCCTTAGCCTTCACTTCCTGCTTGTGTAGAGCATCAAGGTCAACCAGAGATAAGAGCTTAGGGCCTTCTCAGGTCTTCTCTGAGCATGAGGAAGCCCTGTGCTTGCATGTGGCCTTCTAGATTTCCAGTAATTTATTGAAGCTTCTCAAAGCTTCCTATAGACAATTCATTCTCCACCTTTTATTTTTAAGTGTCTTATTGGTTTATCTGCCCCAACTCTTATTGCTACCGCAGGGAACTGCAATATTAAATGATTGCCACTGATTTTTTTCAACAAATGGCCCTGAGAAAAGGCTGTTTTTATGGGGTAAGCTCTGGGTAAGATCAAATAAAACAAGCCTTGCAAGTGAGATCTTCCAGGGAACCGCCAGACAAGTCTAATAATGATAATTTTCTGAGAATGGGGTTTTGAAAGAGCTGCAAATATTCGAGTGACTCCTGGGCTGCTGGATTTTATTGCAGTTGTGGGATGCTGATTTTCAAGGCTACTGTACAGCTGAGGAAAGGGGAGGTGGCAATAGGGCAACTTAAAATGCCAGTGAGTTCACTGTCTTACTGAGATTCAGTGGTTTTTCTTAAATAAACACTCCTAGACTGTTTCAAGCCTTCAGTTAATTTCCAGAGTTTTGAAAAAGTTGATTTTGACACTTTTTGCCAGTGTTCTCATGGTTTTTATGGAGGAGAGGATTTTTGGAGGTCTTTACTCCTCCATTCCCAATTATGTCACCTGAGTTGACTTTTCCAGTCTATTTTATGAATTATCTTCTTAGTGGTTACTCTAGTAATTATAATATGCATCCTGTTACTATCTACTAAAGATTAATGTTGACTTAATTCCAGTAAAAATTAGCAACTTTGCCTCACTATAAATCCAATTCATTTCCTTCCCTTTGTGCTTTTATTGTTTTATATCTATAGTATATATAATAACATATGATATAACATAGATATAATATAGAGATAGATATTATATTGAATATGTATATGCATTCTAAACCCATAAATATTCAGCAGCAAACCTACTGTTTCTAATTCCCTGATAAGTCCACCTGGCTGACCAAGAGGCAGGAGGATTGGAGCTGCCCCCAGCAATAAGTCTGCAGACTCTTCCTGTTCTTCCCCCAAAGTTCTGACAGCTTTTCATGACTAAATATCTCTCCATTTGCTGTTTCCCTTTAGTAAACTTCCAGAGCCATGAAAGTGTTATTTTAAATGATTTTGTCCAGTTTTATACTTGCTTTCTGAGGAGACGATTTGCTGACCTTTTATTTTGCTATAGCCAGAAGTCCCTTATCATCATAAAATATATTATTTTCATCTTTATTAGATAATGCCAGGCTGTTTTCCAAAGTACTTCTATCAGTTTACCCTCCCACCAGCAGTGTCTGAGAACTACATCTTGTCAGTGCTTGGTTTTACAGGTTTTATTCTTCTTTAGTAGTTTTAAGCTCATGCTGTCTTACCTTTTCATTCTCTTAATGGTATTTTTAGATGAACAGATTTAAGTTTAATGAAGACAAATCAATCAATCTTTTCTTCTGTACTTAGTGATTTCTAACCCAAGATTGTGAAGATATTCTCCTGTATTATCTTAAAGAATCTGTATTGTTTTATTTATCACATTCAGGTTTCAGTCCACTTTAAATTGACTTTTATGTATGAAGCAGGAGGGAAGTTTCTTTCTTTCTTTTCCTATGTGGATATCCAGTTAACTTAGCATAATTTATTGAAAAGATTATCCTTTTCCCGCTGCTCCTGTTTCCAGTCCTTACTTCTGCAAATTTGTCAATGACTGTCAAAATTGATCTTGATATATGCATGTTCAAGACAGTGTAGCCAGATTTTTAAATCTACCTTCTCTTATAATCTGTTGAAAATATTTTTGTTAATTTTAATTTCAAATTTTCCTTTCAAATGAAGTGACAGATATGGAAATAGTCATAGAAATCCTTTAAAAATGCTCTGTAACAAATAAATGTTGATAAATTTTAACAGTCTGCCAAAGGTATAATTTAGGCAACTACCAAATTGTACCCCTGATATAATGTTGTATTTTCTTAGTTTATTCTTTAGTTTTAAAGCAATTCATAATTATAATTATAATAAATTATAATTAAAATTTAAAAAAATTTAAACAATCTGAATTCAAATAAATTAAAATCATTAAATATTTAATAATTCAAATTTAAATAATTTAAATAAAATAAATCTCAACTTTAAACATACTAATCAAATTATATAAAATATTTTATATGTTAACTGAAATTTGCATTCATCAAACCACAAACCTTATATAACTCTCACTGTTTTTCATTATTTCAAAACTTAAACACCAATCAAAATTCCAAGTGATCTCATAGAATGACAAAATTTAAATAATGCAAGTTCTGGTTTTTGTCTTATAATCACTATGTTATCATTGTTTATTTTAAATCTACTATTTAAACACAGGAATATGTAGTACCACAGGACATACAAATAGCAATTTTGAATTGTTACCAACTTCCCCTTGAAACAATTCTATTACTGAGATTTAAAAAATATTAACTTGTATAAGCAAACAATGTAGATAGAGAGTTTATTTTTTCTCTTTTAAAAACTTTACAATTAAGGTATAATCTGCATCCTGCAAAATTCACTCCTTATTATACAGGCCTGTGAATTCTGACAAATGCATTTTTGTGTGTGTTTAACCACCACAATCAAGATATAGAACAATAAGGATTTAAATCACTATCTTGAGATATCTGCACCCCATGTTTATTGCAGCATTATTTACGGTAGCCAAGACATGGAAACATCCTAAAGTGTCCATTGAGAGATGCATGAATACAAAAATGTGTTACATATACACAACAAGAATATTATTTAGGCACAAAAAAGAAGGAAATCCTGCCGTTTGCAACAGCATGAACAAAGCACGAAGGCATTGTATTAAGTGAAATATGTCAGGCAGAGAAAGACAGTTACTGTATGATCTCATCTGTATGTAGAATCAAAAAAACCCAAAATCATAGAAACAGAGAGTAGTTTGGTGATTGCCAGGGGCTGGGAGGTGGGGGAAATTGGTGAAGGTGATCGAATAGTATAGTGTTCCAGTTATAAGATGAATACGTTCTGAGAATGTAACGTACAGCATGGTGACTGCAGTTTTCAATACTGTATTGTATGCTTGAAATTTGCTAAGAGAATAAATCTTAAAATTTCTCACCACATACACAAAAGGTAACTATGTGAGGTGATGTACGTGCTAACTAACCTTACTGTGCAGATTATTTTGCAGTATGTATATGGATATCAAATCATCACATTGTATACCTTAAACTTATACAATGTTATATGTCAGTTATACTTCAGTAAAGCTGGGGGAAAACCCAAGATATAGAAACAGTCCTAGCAATCTCCCTGTCCCACACATTAGTAAACCTTTCTTCCCACCTCTGCACCTGGCAGTCACCTGTTTCCTGTCTGTATAGGTTGCCTTTTCCAGAATGTCATTGAAATGGAATCCTGCAGTGTGTAGCCTTTGATCTGGCTTGCATTTCGAAGAGTGCCTTTGCGGTTCACCCTGCTTGCACATGTATCAGGAGTTCATTTCCCTATATTGCTGAGTGAGTGTCCATCAAAGACATGTATTCCAGTTTATCCACTCTCCAGGTGAGGCACGTTTGGGTTGTTCACAAGTTTTGGCAATTATGAATAAATCCACTATAAAATCTCATGTGTAGTTTTTTGTGTGAATGTAAGTTTTTCATTTCAGTTGGGCAACTTAAACAGTGTCACATTTATCCCTGAATACTTGATGGAGTAAATGGCATCTGAAATTTTTTTTTTCATATTCAAACTCATTATTGCTGCAATAGAGAAACACAATTGAGTTTTGTATATTGACAGTCTATCCAGAAAATTTGCTAAGCTGGTTCTTCAAATCTAATAATTTAACTGAGATTCATTTGGAACTTTTATGTTTGAATTGTTTATTGCAAATTCCACTTTTTAAATTAAGGTCGTTCTCTTCTATCTTTAATTTGCTAAGATACTTTCTTTTAATTTTTAATTTACATGAGGAATATTGATCTTTCTCCCCCCAAGCACTGCTCAGAAGTCTCAGGCACTAAGAAGGGGAGCAGTTGGGTTCCTTTAGATTGTGGAGTTTTTCATTTGTTTGTTTGGTTTTGGGGGGGTTTCTGTAGTTGTTATGTAAATATGATAGGTCAAGAGAGTTTAAGATACTGGAAAAAGAGTGGCAGAGGTGAATGAAGCATGGGATTAAAACTGGTTAGGAGGACAAAAGCCCTGAGAAAGGGAAAGAGGAAAGCCATGGGTGGTGATGTGCCAGGAGAGGTCATGGATCAGGGGACCCAACGAGGTTGAAGACTAGGCCGAAGCAGGAAGAAACAGGTGATGGCAGTCAGCGACTAGATCCGGAGTCTCAACTCTGGTTGCCTGTTGGAATGTGCTCGACAAATGCTCGGATTCTTGGGCCCCACTCTGGGTCAGTTACATTAGCATCTTGGAGGTCCCCAGGCACCGGCACTAGGTGACCCACGTGGCTGTAGCGTGCAGCAGGGGTGAGAACCGGCCCTGGAAGGCTGATGCGGGGATTCCCGAGGTGCACTATGAGGAAGACGGGGTGCACAGAGATAACAGCGCACAGCTGAGGGGGTGGAATGGAGCAGGACAAGGGAAGTGACGCGGACAGGATGGGTGTGGGCGGGCATCCCTTTAGAGCTGTCACCCCAGAAGCAGATATGCGCAGGTGCGCGGTGGGAGAATGGGAGGAGATGCCAGTCTTGGAGGGATGAGCGGAAGTGAGCAGACGCTGTAAGATGACAAGAGGAGTAGAAGCTTTTACGAAATGTAGATAAAAAACGGTCTGGAGAAAACAGTGTGGGTGGAGGATGGCTTTGAGTTGGGAGAAAGAGCAGCCTCGTGGAGGTGGCCACAGGGGAAACAGGGTCTGGGAGCAGGAGGAGGTTCTCCTTAAGGTCAGGAGGTCCGGGAATCATTTGGAAAATATCAACCTGTTTTGTAAAGGCGTATTCCATACGCCTACAATTGTGTACCGATAGTGTTTCAGTCTAGATGTTGGCTGCTGGACGGTTTGGGGCTAAATTGTGGGCCCACCCCTGTGAAGGCCAAAGACCTTCATGGATCTCGTGCGCTCATTTTACCCCTGGCTCCCATTACGTTCCGTTTGCCTTAAATACATTACTGTTTTCAGATTTTATTTTATCTGGGATTATATGTACCTTTCTAAGCTGCCTAAAACATGTTTGGTATGGTGTGTGTTATAAATAAATTCATACAGAAGAATTCTTTGCAGTACAAAATGAATCATTACCAACTTCTTTCCAATAACCAGTTCTCCCTTGTGTATTTAACATGTAATTCTGTTTATACATCACTTTCCTGAAACACATTTATTGTATGAGATAAACGTGTTTTGATTTGATCTAATTTTTCTTGTATAAGTAACAGAACATTTTGAATCAAGGAAGAGGAAATTAAATTCTATATGACCTCCTAATGTTAAAAGAATAATCTGTACGTTGGTAACATAGAGCAGCTTTGCTTCCCCTTCATTTCTGGCCAAGTCTTATATTTACTTTGTCAAAACTGGCAAAGAAGGACTGTTTCTAAAGGTGACTGAAAAGGACCGACATGACATTTTTTGCACCCAGCTTTGGTGCAGCTGCACATAGAGCTGACAGATTATAAAAAAACTTAGTAAATTTAGGAAGTTTGGTTTTGGTGTTGACGCAGACCCAGTGCCTGAAAATGTGTGGCTGGGATATCCAGCAGCTCTGCTTGTTGCTTGTTTCTGGTGAAATGATCAGAGGAAACAGAGCAGGGTGGTTAAGGGCCTGGGCTCTGGGCTTGGTACTTACCAATCTTTTTAAGCCTCTGTTTTATCATTTGTGACACAGGGAGAGCAACTGCATCTACTTCATGCAGATGGGTGAGAATTAAATAAGATAATGCATTTGAAGCACTATGTGTAGTGCCTGGCACATATTGTAAACCGTTTATAGATGTTAATTAGAAAAAAACAGGCTTTCACTTTGATCTAGCTCACTATATGGTGTTATTCTAATTGTTGCCATGCGTTTCTATGTCTCTCTCTAAATAGAGTAATTCCTTAAGGATGGAGGATCTCCCTGTTATGTCCAACTGTGCCAAATCCAGGAGACTCTGGCAGATTAATTTGGTCTGGATCTCTCTCTTAACAAATGTCAGTGGCATGTCTGAGCCAACATGCTTAAAGAAATTCACTAGGAAACTGCCTATAATGTGGAACCTACTGTGTGATTTCATAGATCCATCTGCCTTTAAATGTTTGTCAGTTGCCTTTTTAGTGTCTCAGTTGCCTTTTTAGTTCGCAAATTTATATACTACTTTCATGATGCCTAGAGCATATGAGTATTTTGGATGTTAATAGTGTCTTTTCAAAGCCAACTTTTAAAAAAAATTTTAGTTTATTTTCAGTTGTGTAGTATTTAGTGAAGCAGAATATGTCTAAGGATTTTTTCTGGAGGAGTACTTTCTCTTGCTGTTCTCAACACCTTTGGGAATTGATGGTGGCGTCTGTCTGGTGGAGATGTGCGGGTTTTTTCTCCTCCTTCTTAATGGAATGTTCCACTGGGAAATTTTCTAATTTTCAGGACTTGTGGGGATTTTGTTTTGTTTTTCTCCGTCAACAAATGTAATCATCACATCCCAAAGGCAGGAACATGAGAAACTGAGCAAAATTCTGAGTGGCCCCTAAAATCATGAGCGTGATGAAAGGCCTGTGACTGTGCACCCATTCACACCACACACCCACATGTTCTGTGGTTGCTGACTTTGACCCACCTTAATACTTATCACTCCAAGCTTGCTGGGAAAACGCTGTCTGTAAGGACCAAGGCAGCTGGTGTGTGCAGTGCTGGTTCTCAGGCTCAGAACCAGAGGCATGCTTGCGGGGAGGGGGCCGATTTAACCAGTGAAGAACACAGCTTTCCGAAACCCTTTTTCTTCGTTCAAAAATAGGTGTGGAGATGTAGTGGATGTCCTTTCTAAAATAAAAACCTACATCGTTAAGAAAGCTGGCTCCAGCACTGGGCATATTTCCTCTCAATTTTCGCAGTACGTCAATCACCTTTCATGACACTTTGTGTCACAGAATTTAAACTGAATTTTGAATGCTAGCGAAATATTTTGGCTGTGGGTTTGATTTATGGCATCCTGTTTTGTTAACTGTGGTCTCTTGTTAGTTTTTAAAAGTAATATTTCACGCGGTTGGTTTTATCAAAAGATTTCATAGCTCACTGAATTTATTCATGCTGTCTTTTCAAACTTATTTCTTAAATTGAAAAAGTGATATATATATATATATATATATATATGTGGTAAAAAAATCAACAGTATAAAAGAATATAAGTGAATAAAAAGTAGAAATAAGCCCTCTTCTACCCCAGATTTCCAATCCTGTGAGGCTTCCTTCCCAGGTAGTCATTGTTACCAATTAGCTTTGTATCTTTCTGGAATTTTCCATTTATATACAAGCATATATATGTATATTCATTCTAGGCACACTGATCTGTATCTTGCTTTTTCCACTTAATGTCTCTTTCCATATCAGACTGCCACACCTGGGACAGGCCTCATGTCCTGGGAACATCTCCCAGTAACACAGCATTTTTCCTCCCTGGCATTCCTGGAGCCTGTAATTCCCTAATTAGGCTTCACCCCTTTGATTTGAGCTCTGCCCAATGACTCAAAGGCAGATATTCCTGGGAATCTTGTGTTCTTTTTCATCCTGGTCTTAGTACCAGTGAATTTTTCAGATCCTTTTCTGGAATAAGTGTAGCTGGCATAAGAAGTTGACCAGATTGGGGACCCTGAGAACTGGGGTGAGGCTGGGAGGAGAGAAGGAAGGAGAGGTGTGGCCCCCTACTCAGCTCACGTTCCAATTATTTTCCATGGGCATGTCTGTCTTCCCTGACTCCCTCGTGGAAGGTGACTCCACAGACGAAGACGAGGCTGGGGAGGCTTTCTCTTCTGTGTTTTACACACTTAGAGGAGTCCTAGTCAAGGACTACAGGCCATACATTCCAGTCTGAGCAAGAGTCTCTCCATACTGGGAGAACACCAGGCAGGAAGAAGGACCTCCTTGATAATTTGATAAAAGCTATGACTCTTTCTAGAAAAATGAGCAAATACATAACAATCTGTACACCACTGCAAGGTTATTGTTGTTTGTATGATAATGCTACTATTTATTGGGTAGTTGTTATATGTTGGGTACTCTGTCAAACAGCTCTGCATACTGATTTTTTTTAAATTAAGCCTTATAGTAACAGCCTACGTGGTAGATGTTGTTACCCTCAATTTACAGATTAAAAAACCCAAGCTTCGGACTTCCCTGGTGGTCCAGTGGTTAAGACTTCGCCTTCCAGTGCAGGGGGTGCAGGTTCAACCCCTGGTCGGGGAACTAAGATCCCACATGCCTCACGGCCAAAAAACCAAAACGTAAAATAGAAGCAATATTGTAACAAATTCAAAAAAGACTTTAAAAAAACCCAAGCTTCAAAGAGTTTAATATGCACAAGGTAGCAAAGGATAGAGTTGGGTTTGAATCTATCTCAAGTTCAAAAGCTCCTGTTTGAAGGTATCTCTGACCTGCCGAGGTTGACAGAGGACCGGGCTGGGGATGCATGTAATGCAGGGTCTAGTGCCGCAGATGGGAAAAGCCAAGAACACCTCTGCGAGCACGCTGCCCTGCTGGGCAAGAGGTGGCCTGAACAGGCTAAGCCAGAGCACACTCACGTGGAAGGGCAGGACACAGAGCACCAAGTGTGCTCAAAGCCACCAAGGGCAGAAGTGAGGAAGACGAGTGGGAGGTTTACGTGAGCACGCGGCGTGGAAGCAGAGATAAGAGTAGCTAACGTTACTGAGCGCTAATCACAGGCGAGGCGTTGATCTAAGAACATGACATGCTGTAACCCACTTAATCCTCATAATAGTCCTATGAGTAGGTACTGTCACTATAAACTGAGGGATAGAGAGTTTGCTCCAGATCACACGGGTCGCGAGTTGTAAGGTCAGTGAAAACAGCCAACTGGGCACAGTCTGTCCCTGACCCCCCAGGCTATGCTGCCCCTGTACCACCGGTTCGCATCCCTTCTCCCCTTTTTTGCATCTTGGTAACATCTCTTACTGTTATTTTCAAGTCCAGATGGCCCATTCTCCTGGGAGTCTTTCCCAATCCTTAGTTCCTCATACCCAGGCCTCCGAGGTGGTCTTCATTCCCTTCTAGGCAGCCTCATGGCACTTGGTTCATACCTACTGTTGGTGCCTTTTGGATGTTATATTTCCATTGCCAAGCTACAGGTGTCTTGAGATTGAATAAGGCACATGCTGTTTACCCACAGTGCTTAAAGCAGCACAGTGATTGATGCTCCCACGTGTTTCCTGCACAGCTCGGAGGCTAGGTTCTACTTTACTCCCACCCTGCCGGGTACCTGCATGGCACCTCAGGCTACAAGAGAAGTGGACCATGTAGGAGCTCACCCAGGAGGCTCACGGAGCCCAGGGCCCAGGAGAGCTGGGGGACCTAACGGCACCAGGGTGACCAGCCCCCTTGCTGCTCCCCGGGAAGCAGGTCTTGTCTTTACCGGAGTGGCTTGCAAACAAGCATCTCTCTGCTCTGCTATTTCTGCCTGCTTTTACCCATAGACAGTTGAAGACAGTTCTGTCTATCTTAAAGTCAGAGTCTAGGAGAGAGGATCTGACTCCTTGGCTGGTCACTCTCCAGTGTCAAGTGTCCCTCTTGGGCAGGGTTCTCATGCCAGGTTGCTTCCTAGGCCACTAGCCTCCTATATGTAGTCCAGGCATCAATTCCTGGGTGTGGTGACTCTTGGTAGAACCTGGAATGCCCCTGGGTTTTTTGTGTGTGGAGAGAAATACTCAATCCAATTTCTACTTTGTTGAATGTGCAATGTATTACTCTTCAAACAATCAACATTCATCTAGATATTCAGACACCAGTTACACAATGATTAAATGAAAAAAAGCTTATGAATTTAATAAATTTGATTTCTCCCAATTTAAATATTGATTGCGAATTTAATTTAGGTGCTCACAAATCTAATATTATCGAGTACTTTTTTTTTTTTTTTTTTTTTTTTGTGGTACGCGGGCCTCTCACTGTTGTGGCCTCTCCCATTGTGGAGCACAGGCTCCGGACGCACAGGCTCAGTGGCCGTGGCTCACGGGCCCAGCCGCT
Organism: Mesoplodon densirostris; assembly: GCF_025265405.1. Taxonomy (NCBI): domain Eukaryota; kingdom Metazoa; phylum Chordata; class Mammalia; order Artiodactyla; family Ziphiidae; genus Mesoplodon; species Mesoplodon densirostris. The sequence continues at coordinate 3,760,337 of NC_082670.1, read as the reverse complement.
CCACGGCATGTGGGATCTTCCCGGACCGGGGCACGAACACGTGTCCCCTGCATCGGCAGGCGGACTCCCAACCACTGCGCCACCAGGGAAGCCCTGTTTGTTGTTTTAATTGACTTAAGGAGACAAAGCATGCAAAATTTCGAAGATTTTAAAGCTAATTGGTACTTGATTTTAACATGTCTACCAGTGTACTAATAACATGGGTTTGAATTTGTTACTCGATTGTACATATTTTTATTCCTTTGTTTTATTCTTGCCATTATCTCTACCATTATTATTTCTTTACTCACCTAACCTAACCGGGGCTGCTAACGATTCAGTGCTGTCGTGTGAATGGGACAACAGTGGTCCTTCCTCAAGGAAGAAAACAAGTTTATTGTTTCTTTCTTGTTAATATAATTACAAGTAATAATTATAGCAAAGTCACTCTAAGCGAATTATACAAATAAAGTTATTGAACATGAAATGACAGTTCATGTTTTAAATCACAATAATTAGAAAATTTTGAGTTTAAATACTTTGTTATAAAATAATTACAAATCTTTCTGTCATGTAACCCATTTTTTGAAGGATGTTGTCAACGTTTACTAGTTTCAGTATTTTTGAAATGTGGAACTGTTTGCCAGATTTTACAGTCTTTCTTCTGACAGTGTAGACCTTAAGCAGTTTTAAAATAAATGTTAATGTTGAGTGGTTTTGTTCTCCACTGATGGCATATATTGGCAAAATCAAATACATCCTGATAGCTACAAAGTTTTATAAATGTATCCAGATGACTATGGCTGGAAATAGACTGTGGCACTTGAACGGGAGTCAGGCTAGATTTTAGAAGACAAGGCAAGGATCTTAGCTCAGACATCATACGTCAAAGTCCCATCAGCATCTTACACCTCACCCTGCTCACCTTTCAGCTTCGATGGTAAAATGTTGTTTGTTGCAATCACTTCCCTTGTTATTCTTCAAATTATGTGAGTTATTTAAAAACACTGAAAATGCCATAATATTTTTTGGGTTTATAAACCTTTCTTTTAGGTATGTAGTTTGCTCCAATATAGAAGAAACTGATTAAAAAAATTTATTTAGGAATTTCAAACATAAAAAATTGAAAGGATACTACAGTAAATATCAAACATCTTTTTACCCAGATTCCTTCATTGTTAACATCTTGTCACGTTTGCTTTCCTCCATTTTTTTGTTGAGAAGTTTGAAAATTGCATATGTCACGATGCTCCCTCTACTTCCAAGTGTGTGTGCTAAGAACCAACATTCTCCTGCGGGTCCTTAATGCCAGGATCACACCTTAGAAACCCATTACTTCAATATAATCTAACGTACAGCCCGTATTCAGATGTTCCTAATCATCTCCGAATGGTCCTTTATAGATTTCTCCCCCAGAATTCAATCACGTTTCCTTCATTGTGTTTGTTATGATGCGGCTTCACTTTCCTTTGGTCTGGAATAGTCTCCTCCACTTTGTTGTTGTTGATGATATGACACTTTTGATGAGTTCAGGCCAGTTGTTTTATAAAATGTACCACAACCTGGATTTATATGTCGGGGTCCTCATGACTAGATTCAAGTAAAACATTTCTGGCAAGAACACCAAGAAGGCGAAGTATGATATTGCCACTGAGGCTTATGCTGTCAGCTTTTCTCTTGTCGGTGATGCTAAGTTTGACCAGGAAATCAATTTTGAAAACCAGGTTGGATTGTAATTAGGCAGATCATGAGAGTTTCAATTGAAATTAGTCTCTTCCTTTCTAGAATTTTCTATCTTGGAGAAGCTGGCATCAGTGTCAAGAGACTCTGAAGTTCGTTGAGTGTCTTTATAAATGGAAGTTCGTAAGTCTGTCAAGAGACTCTGAGGTTCATTGAGTGTCTTTATAAATGGAAGTTATAAAGTATGTCATGGGGAATTCCCTGGTGGTGCAGTGGTTAATAAGAATCTGCCTGCCAGTGAAGGGGACACCAGTTCGAGCCCTGGTCCGGGAAGATCCCACATGCCGTGGAGCAACTAAGCCCATGCACCACAACTACTGAGCCTGTGCTCTAGAGCCCGCGAGCCACAACTCCTGAGCCCTCGTGCCACAACTACTGAAGCCTGTGTGCCACAACTACTGAGCCCGTGCACCTACAGCCCGTGCTCTGCAACAAGAGAAGCCACCACAATGAGAAGCCCACGCACCGCAATGAAGAGTAGCCCCCGCTTGCCACAACTAGAGAAAGCTTGCACGTAGCAACGAAGATCCAATGCAGCCAAAAATAAATAAATTAATTAATTAAAAATAAATAAATAAAATAAAATAGGACTCCTGTTTAAAAAAAGAAAGAAAACGTCACAGGATGTCTAGGAGAAGGGCATTCCAGGCAGGGAGCAGCAAGGAGGCCAGGGCTGAAGAGCCGTTAGCAGGGAGGAGGGCTGGATGACCCAAGAGGAGGCAGGAAGAAGATTCTGAAGGCCTTGAAGGCCCCCGTGAGAACTTTAGCTTTGGGCTAAGTGTGAAGGGAAGTCCCTGAGAACTTCTCAGAAGAGGCTGAAGTGACCTGACTTCCATGTTTTTCTTGTCGTTTAGAATTTTTAATACTTTTAAAAAGTGATCTTTCAGACAGGGACAGATTTCTGTTGTATACTGTGCCTACCTAAAAAAGGAAAACATAAGTGAAAGAAGTTGTTTAAGGTATTTCTAAGGCAATACAACTACATCACAACTGCCACCTGACTGACGGGAATTTAAAGACCATCCTGACATCAGGGATGTTAAAATGTGAAAAAATATGATAGGAAGCTCCTGAGTACAAACACTTTGTTTCTGAACTATAATCAACCCCCAGCTCCGTCAAAGCCCCCTGTGTGTGCCGCCCCGATCCTGCACACACGGACCCTGCACACATGGATCCTGCACACACGGACCCTGCACACACGGATCCTGCACACACAGACCCTGCACACACGGACCCTGCACACATGGACCCTGCACACACGGACCCTGCACACACGGATCCTGCACACACAGACCCTGCACACACGGATCCTGCACACACGGACCCTGCACACACGGATCCTGCACACACGGACCCTGCACACACGGACCCTGCACACATGGACCCTGCACACACGGATCCTGCACACACGGATCCTGCACACACAGACCCTGCACACACAGACCCTGCACACACAGACCCTGCACATACGGATCCTGCACACACGGACCCTGCACACACGGACCCTGCACACACGGATCCTGCACACACGGACCCTGCACACACCCTCCCCACCCTGCACACATCCACGCTCCTGGCTGCTGTGTCGGTCCTGCCCCGTCTCTCTACTGTGACTGCACACGTGTGCCTTCGCCATACACTTTCGGTCTCTTGTCTTTGAACTGTTCTGCATGTTTTCATCTGCGACTTGCTTTTTCACTGTCTGACAGTGTGTGAGGTGCAGCCTTGGTCATTCCCGCTCTGGAGCTGGGTCCCCCTGTGCCTGTCCACGCTCTCTCCGTTCTCCTGGTCGGAGGCGTTTGGGGGCTCCCCGTGTTCACTGCTACAAACCGCTTTCCTACCAGCGTTCCCCGCTGGTCTCCTGGAATGCGTGGGGGCCTTTCTCCAGAGCTCGGACCTCTGGAATCGCTGAGTCTACATGACACACTTTCCGACTCTGTCCACTGACAAGGTCACAGCATCCATCCTCCCTCCCTGGGCATCCCAAGGAGATGGGACTCCTGCCCTTGCTCGGTCTGTGGCCTGGACTGAAGTCTGCGTTCAGGGTCCTGGGGGAGATGTGGGAAGATGGGGGGTGCCTCCCAGCCAGCAGCCTGGGGACCAAAGCCAGGACTGGAAGGCAAGGCTGTGCCCCAGCCTGGCTCCCAGAGGGAGGGAGTGAGGTGGGCCCCCTGCGGGGACTGGGGGCATCGCGGACTCCACTGCTTGGTCACTGCTGGGCCGTGGGCCGTGGAACCCCAGAGGATGCCTGTCCTCTGAGCTTCTCTCATCTCGGCTCCCTTCTGACCACAGGAAGGGAAGCTGCAGTGGACCTGGGAACACTTGGGGCTCCAGGCTGTTTATCGGGGTCCAACGCTACGGCCTCTCTGATCCCAGAGGTCAGGGCGGGAGCAGGGACCTTGGCCCCTGGCCACCCGCTGCTGTCTCCACGGTGGCCCGCGTGCTGCTCCAAGGCCTCAGACGCGGCGGCCCACCCCCCAGCGGTGCGCCCAAGAGGCAGAGGCTGGCAGGGACCTTCCTGAAGGGACAGCCGGCCCTGCTGGTTGGTCACTGCGGAGCCCGGACTGGCTGTCCCAGGCCCCCGACTGCTGAGCACAGGCTCTTCCGGGCGGTGGTTTTGTGAAGACAGGAGCCGCCGCCCCCGTGCTGCGCGGGCTGTTTTCTCTCGTCACCTCTCAGGAATCCAGCCGGAGGACGGTTCACGCTGCTGTGTCAGCCCCGCCGCGGCCCCGAGCTCTCCTCCCCCGCCCGCCCGCCCCGCACCGGCCGGCCGTGACGCTCCCTCGAAGGTCTCCGGCTGCCGGCCCCCTGCAGGGAGGACGCCAGGCTCCCACGTCTGGGCCTTTGTTTGTTCCACCCTAGACCTGCTGGTCCCCGTGCTCCCGAGATTGCGGCGTCTGTGCTGTCCTCGGCAGGGCCCCAGTCCCGCCCCGGGGCACGCTGCACGACCCCCGTGACCGCGGGAGGCCGCCCCGGGGACCCGCTGGCGCTCCCCGCTCGGCTCTGCCGCCTGGGAGCTGCTCCCCCCGGGCTGCGTCTGCCCGTTCTGGGCCCGCGGGCCTGCGAGCCGCGCTGCGCTCAGGGCGCCCGCTGCCCCGGCCGCGGCTGCGGCTCCTAGGGTGGCCCCTTTGGCCGCAGCTGCACACTCGGTGGCCTCAGAAGGAATGATCTTGGCAGGACAGGTCGGGCATCGCCTGAGCAGGGCTGTGTGTGGGCGTCATGCCAGATTCCCTCACCCAGTGAGACGGGAAAGGGCGCCTGGTAAGTGTCCTCGAGCTGACCTGATCCTGCCCTTGTTGTGGAGCTCTGGGACAGCTGGTCTCCCCCTGCCCTCGGCCACAGTCCAGTCACGTCCGTCGTGCCCTGCCTGGGGTGGCCTGGGTACCGCGGCACCTTCGCCGTGGGCAGCAAGGTCTCCCAGGTGCCTCAGGGGAAAGGCATAGCCAGTAGCAAGTGTGAGGCGTAGCTCCTGTTTTCCCCGAACCCGGACGGAGATGTGGACGGACTCCAGTGGAGGAAGGCGCCTCTGGCCACCCCTCTGGTCCACATCCGGCACGCGGCTAGCAGCCTGGCTCTGCTGGGCCAAAAGCGTGCTGGGAGGGAGCGGGCCGTGGGGCCGCTCACGCGACGCCACGTCACCGCTCGGTCGGCGTGCATATCCGCCACTCCTCCACCTCCGCTGATCTGGGAAACTCAGCACCCGTGTGCCCGTGAATACATGTCTCCGCTGCACGGCTGTCTCTGCAGGTCCCCAGGGAGATGCACGGTCACGGGGCTGTGTGATCCTTTTTTAAAAACGATGGCTCAGACTCTGGTACCCGATCCACTCAGACCGCAGCCCCAGGAAGAGGAGGGACTGCACTGCCCGTCTCCCTTGGGGCCTCTGCCTGGGCCCAACACCCCCTCCTGCTGGCCCTCTATGATCTCCCTTCATCACACACCCCATTGTCTTTGGGTCCTTGTCGCCTACACCTAGCTGGGCCCTCAGGATAGCATCACTGCCCCCCTCCCCAAAATGCGCCATCACCTCCGTGGGAGCAGGCCCACCGTACAGGGGCAGCAGGTGGGGTACACATTTTAATAGTATTGCTGTGGCCTCTGTGTGGAAACCGGACTTGAAGGAGCGAAGTGGAAGAGAGGTTACCAGGGAGGCTACTGCAACCGTCCCGGCAGGAGATACTGGCAGCCTGAGCAAAGAGGGTAGAGGGGTGTCGGGGGTGACGGGGCTTGGGTTGAAAATCTGCTTGGAACAGAGATCCAGCTGGTTCAGAATTCTGAACGGCCTTGGTGGCTTAAGGACATGGAGAGAAACTAACACAAGCGAAGTTCAGAAGAGACAAAGCCACTGTGTTTGCAGAGGGAAAACCCAAGGTTTCAGATCTACTATGAGCAGTGATACGGTAGATGCATGTCGAGCTGAAAAGTATCTAAAAATCCTGCGGACCCTGGGCTGATCGTGAGTCAGCAATAAAGTGCTCCGGTTTGGAAATCGAGTACAAAATAAACTACACATTTAGAAACCACAAAGCAATCTCTATTATAGTCAGCACTGCTCAGAGCCTTGCTGGAGTTCTGCATCTAGTTTTGGGTTATATGAATGTAGAGAGATGCAGAGAATTCACAGAAGGTTCAGGTGAGAGCTTCAGTGATGATTAAAAGGTTGAGAAATAAGATTTAATAGTTAGAGGAGAAGGCTGCATGGTGATTTAATAATTGTATTTGTCCACAGAGGGATGTGTTTTGCAGGGAGTGCTGAGCAGTTCTAACACATTTCTCTTGATCAAGTAAGATGAGTTGCCTTTATTTTTAATTTTTTTAAATTTACTTTTTAATTGAAGTTTTGTTGATTTACAATGTTGTATTAGTTTCCACGTATGGAAAAGTGATTGTGTGTATATATATGTGTGTGTGTGTGTGTGTGTATTTATATGTGTATATGCATGTATACTTTTTCTGATTATTTTCCATTATAGTTTATTATCAGATATTGAATATAGTTCCCTGTGCTCTACAGTAGGACCTTGTTTGTCTATTCTATGTATAGTAGTTTATATCTGCCGATCCCAGACTCTTAATTTATCCCTACCCCTCTTCCCCTTTGTTTTCTATGTCTGTGAGTTTCTGTTTCATGAATAAGTTCATTTGTATCATCTTTTTAGATTCCACATATAAGTGATATTGTACAATATTTGTCTTTGTCTGAGTCACTTCACTTACTTAGTATGATAATCTCTATGTTCATCCACGTTGCTGCAAATGGCCTTTTTCATTCTTCTTTACGGCTGAGAAGTGTTCCGTTGTATATATGTACCACATCTTCTTTATCCCTTCATAAGATGAGATGCCTTTAAACTGCCTCAAGGGTGATTTTGGTTGGATATGAAAACAGTCCCTCATCTGAAGGGAGGATTGTTAGGCATTGGAATCTGCTCCCAAGGGAAGCTCTTGGAAACTCTTCCCCAGACGCCTTTTCGTATTTGTTGGGGATTGTTCAGTGGAGCCCACCCTGAAGGTGGAGAGATGGCGTAGCAAAGCTGTGAGCAGCATCCACCAGTGGCACTCTGGGCCCCTGAGGACCAAGACGGCCGATGAAGTCGAGGTTTGTTGCTTTCCTTCTCGGGATGTCCTGGGGATCCTTGAAGAAGCCAGGGCTAAGGGATCACTCACGGGTGTCATTGCTGAGAGCTGCTGAGCCTCCTGGGCACCCTAAATGAGACAGAGACCGTGGGGGGCAGGGAGTGGAGATCAGGCGGGGTCCAGGTGCTGTATACCTGCTCTCTCTCGTCTGGTTCTTCAGCGGGGTCCCACCTAGTGTGCGGCTGGCCTGCAAAACTAAGGTCAAGATTCCCCAGTAGGATTCACGTAGAGCAGGAGCAGCGGTTCACGTTCACATGAGGACCCAGCAGGTACTACACGTGGCGGAATAGTCAGGCGGGTGGAAACGGGGCATCACAGGGACCGGACGCTCATTCTGCAGGGGCCACAGCTGCTCAGAGCCGGCTGCCTGCTGTCGCTCGGGGGCGGCTGCGTACACTCAGCTCTCCTGAGAAGTCAGACACCTGGGGTTTTAATACTGATCTCCTACTTGTAAAAGGCTCTGGCAAATAATAAAAATTCTGAGGAAACCTATGTGGGCCAACACCACACCGACGAAGCAAATGCAGCTGCGTCTGGATTTGCTGAACAGGTTCTGAGTCTGCACCTCCGACACAGACTCATGGGAGAGAACCAAGGGGGGCTCAAGCCCAGAGGGACAGGCTGGCCATGGTAGCGGGGCTTGGCCCTGCCCCCAGTCCCCCAGGGTCAATATTACTGAAGGTTCTACAGTTTGACTTTTGGGTGAGATGCTTAAAACAGATGTTTCCCTCTGAATTAGCTAGATAGTTGCAGCTGTGAAGACGCCTTACCTTTTACCCCTAAGATGTCACCCAACTGCCCCTTCCCACATAAAGGATACAGAACAATGTCCAACAGTCAGAGAAAACCAGCTTCCCTTTAGGCTGAGTCACTTTCATGGCAGCACCTACCTACCAGGCTGTTTTTTGAAAGTCTGGGGACGTGTTTGGGATGAGAATGGTCCATCTTGTCAAGAACAAAAGAGGTGGAGCTGGGAACCACTAGTCTGTACCAACTGAGCACCTTTCAGGGAAATGCTTCCAGGTTCTCACTTGTGGGACTGATCTAGGCTGTTGCTCGCGGCCCACTCTGGGTGGAGAGTGTGCTCTGGGGGGAGGGGGAGGGGGAGGCGGGAGCACGCTAGCTCTGCCTTCCCGGGGCTTTTGCACGTAAAGGTGATGCGTTGCTTGTTTATGAGTGGCTGTTAAATAATAAGATTCTACCCAAGGTCTCATACTGAGGCTCACAATGGGCGGGTACTGGGCTGGGTGCTGGGAATACAAAGTCATGGGATCTGTGTGATTCCTGCTTCTAAATGATTTGCCCCGGGAAGAGCTGGACAAATGAGACATCAGTTTCTATTCTGCTCAATGCTTTCACACAGTTGGATTCACTGCAATGGAACATGTGAAGTGTTTTGTTTGTTTTCTTTGTATTTTATGAGATCAAAACAAGACCAAAACAAAACAAAGCAAAAAAGCTGGTAGAATGTCTTTGAGTGTTCTTTCTGCTACCAGGAAAGAATTTTGTTTTATTTCTGCTTTCACTAGAAATTATTGCAAATTCTGAGCTTCACAGAATGCCCTCACAAAAACAGGTTCAGGAATAATTCTATCATAGTTACACAGTTTTCTTTGGCTTGAAAAAAAAATCAGTTAGTTAAATGCTAGACTGTTGCTAAAATGGATCCACCAAAAGGATATAACTTTTGGGGAGAAATTGTTCCATGTTACAAAATTATGTCTTTATCCATTAAATATGTGAGTGTCTAACATTGACCTGTACATGCTAAGGGCATAATGTCTCTTCTCAAATTTTTTAATAATAATAATAGTTACTGTTTTGTTGAGGATTGTCCTGTGCCAGATCCTGCACACGTAATTTTGTTGAATCCTCCCAACAACCCTTTTGAAACAATCAATATTATTATTTCTATCGTATGGATGAAAGCTGAGGCTGTGAGAATGTGCCCGAAGTCACATACTAACAAGTGGCTGGACAGGGATATTCTGCCATCAGAGCTTGTCATTTAAACACTGCTCTAGCCTGACTCCTTTTGGTTTAATGTGAGAGATGAGATTAATACCCAAGTAAAAACGAGGCCTTTCTGATTGCTCCGATCAGAAGTAACCTCTTGTTCTCAGAGCCATAGTTTTCGACTGTCCTTGAGGTTGGGAGACGGTCACATCCTCTGCTAGTGAACCTGACTTCTGAAAGCAGCACCAAGTCCCCAGTACCGACCATGGTGAATATGGTGGTTAATCCCACTTTCAGTCGAAAATGAGGGGAGACTCAAGTGTTACCACTGGCTTGCAATTGTTTCCAAGTGAGGCATTTAGAAATGTTTTATCCAGTGGTGGAAGGAAGTGTTGGCTCTCCGGAGACACCTGTTGTGAAGGGACCTGGCAGGTGCATGCGTGGTCCTGACCAGTGTCGATTCTCCCATTTCCCCACAGCTTTTTTGCATCCCTGGCCCTGAAGGAATGGATGGCCTCCCCATGCGCTGGGCACAGCAGCGCGATTCACTGAGCAGGACATTGATGGGTGGATCGCGCAGCGCGCACCATCGTCTCCTGCAGGTCAGGGTCCCTGCTCACCTCTCTCCTTTTCGTCCTTTGGAGCCTGAGGTCCAGAACGTCCAGGCTGGTGTGTGGTTCTCACAGAGCACCTCCTCCGGCTGCCACTGACTCGCTCCGGCTGGGGGTCCGGGCTCCTTGCTGTCTCAGGCTGCAGTAGGGTCACAGTGCAAGTGGACAGTGCCGACCGCAGCCTTCTTTCCCTCTGCCTCCCACTAGAGAGAAACAAGCGCTCGGGTGGCGAGCCAGATGCGAAGTTTCTGCTTCAGGAACTTTCCCCACAAGTATGCCTCGCTTGGGGTTTCAAAGCATTTACCTTTTGTCCTGCTTCTTTGTCAGGAGCTCTGAATCAGTGGTCCACGTGGCCTGGGGCAAGTGACTTAACCTCCTGAGACCTCCGTTTCCTCATTTGTAAAATAGTGGTGGCTCTACCTCTCGCAGTTGTTGTTTGAAAGAGCACAGATTTGGCTGCTTCACTTGGCTTGAATCCGCCTTCTAACTTGGGTAACTTGTCTGAGCCTCAGTTTTTCCATGCATATGACTGAAACAACGCTTCACTTGTCTTATTTTTGTTGGAAAGATGAAAGGAAAGGATATAGGTACAGCATGAATTCGGATCCTACAATACAGAAAATGCTCAATATTAGTTATTATAATTTTCCTGTGTTGTCTTAGAGGTCGATGGATGGCTTTGGAAGGATGCAGTCCATGCATCTTCTGATATGACATGCAAATATTAGCGCGTAGACAGTGTGCACTCTTCTGGGACGGGGCTCCAGAACGCTCAGCTGATTCTCTCCCCCGCCCCCTCCAGAGTCAAGAACCACTGTTCTAGACGCTTAGATACGGAGAGTTCGTGAACACCCTAGACACAACCTCCAGAACGGGGTTGAAACTTGGCCCTGTCCGTGCCCTGTCGCCTGTGTTTGAACTTAAAGCCCTGAGGTGGATTCTCTTCTCAGCGCACGTCCCCCTCCCCAGCCCACACCTCTTCTGTGTGGCCGTTTGTTGTTTGTGTGCGTGTTGTGTACTGTGGCCGTCTGCCTTCCTGACTGGACTGCGAGCTCCCCGAAGGCAGGGACTCAACCATTCTGTGTCCCCAACACTGGGAGGCTGAGCTCAGATCTCTGAACCAGCGAGGTGCTCTGGAAGCTCATCAAGTAACCACAGGTTCGGATTCATCAGAGCAGGGTGCTGAGGGGCCTCCAGGGGCCATCACTCTGCAGCCTGACTTGGAAGAGGAGCTGAGGGGAGACTTGAAGCATTCAGGCCCACATCCCTGCTTGAGGCTGAGCTGATTTCCACCCACAGGAGGGACAGCAAGTTTCCTCTCTCCTGTGTGATTGCCAGGACAGGTTGGGGCAAGTTGGTAAAGTGTGGACATAACGTGGCTTGCAAACGCGTTGGCTAGCTTTGCTTAGGCAGTTTTGGTGAAAAGAGAAAAGGGTAAAACAGGTAAAACCTGTTCTGCGTTGAAAAATAAAATTGCAGTTGAGCTAAAAGGGAATCTTTTGCTTGTCTTGTTCAAATGATTCAGGGGAAATCAGTGGTGGCCTGCAAATCCAGACTGTTGCCGTAATACTCTGCCCTACGCAGAAGATGGGTTTTGGAATTTAAGAGTTTAAGTAGAGGGAAAAGAGCTTCCTTAAATACTATTCAACTACTAGGGGTAGGTTAAAAAAAAAAGTGAGTCCTATCAAGTTTGGTAAAATTCAGAAAAAACATTACCTTCCTGTTTCTCTCTCTTCCTATCATCTTCCTTCTAGCCATACCAGTGAAAACACTTACTGGGTTGTTATTTTCTCTCAGAATGAATCCATCACACTAGAGAAGGTAAAGTAGTTCACAGAGCCTTTAATTTCCCTGAACTTTCTCAAATTATGAATTTATTTTTCCATTAAAAAGTCCTATAAACACACATAAAAATCTGAAGACTAAGAGAAATAAGTCACTTAAAATCTGACCACCCATATTTGTATAATCCTTTATCCATCCACTATTACCATTTTCAAGTATTTCTTCCTTGTAAGTATACTTAAAATTGTAGTGATCATTTAACTATAAGTTTGTATCTTGCAATTTTCACCTACACATTCACATAAGCATTTTTCTTGATGAGCTCAGCTCTTTATAACCATCAGAGTTAGCGGTTGTATTTTACAGAGTGCACACACCATATTCTCCCACTGCTGAATATGTGGATTGCTTCCCTGGTGCGCTGTTACACCAAATGCCACAGTGAACACCTTAGTGCATAAACGTTTTCTGTAGTTTGAATGATTTTCCTAAGCTTGGTTCCCAGAAGTAAAATCAGCAAATGTAAGGGCTTGGGTGCTCTTGATGTGACTTCCCCGGAGCTTCCCAAAGGCTTGGACCGTCTGCCCTGGGCAGCAACAATAGGTGAAGGTTCCAGGGTTCTCAGCGAGTTTTTATTTAAATGGTGATGTGGAAATGGACTGCCTGGAAGGGTCTCCTGATGAGCCGCTGTCCCTGGGGGACAGGTGGGAGGAGGCCTGTGGCCTCACGGGCCACAGAGGATCTGAACTCATGATCTCACCTTCTTTCCTCCAAGAGGGATTCCCTCTGCCCGTGGACCATTGGAGAGCTGGGGTCTTCGAAAGCACCAAGCCAGAGAAGGAAGGCGAGAGTAGCAGATACAAGTTACAGTTCAGGCCACGGTTAGACTCGTTGCCTCCTCCTATGCTGAGACCCTGAGTGAGGAAGGGAAGTCTCTGCTTTATATCAGCCCTCAGCTTGTCCAGAACCACTTTATGGGGCTGATGGTCCCAGGCAATCAGTACTTAATGTTCTCCCAGTTCGGTCCCAGGTAAGCTGTGCTGCATCCGGCACCTAGAAGACCTGTCTAGAGAGAGGAGGCATCCCGTATGTGTTTTGCTGAGTGCAAGAACGGATGGACAGTAGGACGGGAGCTAGCAGAGCCCTTGTTTCACGTGAGGCATGTGGCAGATACTGCTGTTTGCCAACCAAGCACACATTTCCCTCTTCTTCCTTATCAACGGAACTTCCATTTCACTGGGGGCAGTGGTGCGTCAGGGAAAGACCTCGTTTCCCCAGGCCCCTTGCGCGCAGGGAGAATGAGGCTGGAGGCCTCGTGACACACAGAGCGGTCACTGGGCAGATGTGACCTTCGCGTCTCCGGGGAAGCCCCGCCTCTTCTTTCCCGCTTGCCCCTCTTTCTTTTTTTTTTTTTTTAATTTTACAAATTTAATCAGTTATACATATACATATGTTCCCATATCCCCTCCCTTTTGCGTCTCCCTCCCACCCTCCCTATCCCACCCCTCCAGGCGGTCAGAAAGAACCGAGCTGATCTCCCTGTGCTATGCGGCTGCTTCCCACTAGCTATCTACCTTACGTTTGGTAGTGTATATATGTCCATGCCGCTCTTTCACTTTGTCACAGCTTACCCTTCCCCCTCCCCATATCCTCAAGTCCATGCTCTAGTAGGTCTGTGTCTTTATTCCTGTCTTACCCCTATGTTCTTGATGACATTTTTTTCTTAAATTCCATATATATGTGTCAGCATACAGTATTTGTCTTTCTCTTTCTGACTTACTTCACTCTGTAGGACAGACTCTAGGTCCATCCACCTCATTACAAATAGCTCAATTTCATTTCTTTTTATGGCTGAGTAATATTCCATTGTATATATGTGCCACATCTTCTTTATCCATTCATCCGATGATGGACACTTAGGTTGTTTCCATCTCCGGGCTATTCTTTCCCGCTTGCCCCTCTTTCTTTTTTTTTTTTTTTTTTTTTGCGGTACGCGGGCCTCTCACTGCTGTGGCCTCTCCCGTTGCGGAGCACAGGCTCCGGACGCGCAGGCTCAGCGGCCATGGCTCGCGGGCCTAGCCGCTCCGCGGCATATGGGATCTTCCCGGACCAGGGCACGAACCCGCGTCCCCTGCATCGGCAGGCGGACTCTCCACCACTGCGCCACCAGGGAAGCCCTCCCCTCTTTCTTTTTGTGAGACTGGAGGGGGAGCCGCCGCCTCACCATCGAAAGTGACAGACGTGAGGATGGAAGTGACAAGTTCAAGAGGGCGGAGAGAGAAGGAGTGGGGACCTGGGGTGCTGACACGGTGGTGGGGTTGCTGCATCAGCCCAGGGCATTAGGTTTCTGAGGAAATGAACCCTTTTTAGAAACGCCACTGGGGTTCGATTTTCAGTTACAGGCCACTGAATGCCATCCTTACTGGTACAAGGACCCTGAGGCCCGGGAAGTGTCATCTTGCCCAAGGTCGCAGTGTGGGCCAGAGCCAAGAGCAGAACCCAGGTCTGCTTAGTTAAACCAGCCTTTGGATTTCACACCCTTTCCACTGTTAACCAGTTTTCGATCGGAAGCACCCTCAAAAGTACATTGAGATTAAATGCATTTTCAAGATTTTTGGAAGAGATTTGATAAATAACTCATCCGGATAAATATCGGTTCCTGACTGATTTGGTGGAGAAAGGGTACCTGAAGACACTTATAACACAAGGGTTTTATTTTTATTGTGTGTGCTCTAGTCTGTATGTGAGCTTCTTAGAGGGGTATTTACTTAGCAGAAGAGACAGTACAATGCCGGGGGTTTCTTTTAGATGTCATTGCCTATGTTAACTCTGCCCTCATATTTCATAGAAAATTGGAAATCGAATCTGACAAATTTGATTTCGGATGTGATACTTCAAAACTTTGGTATGGTCTTCCATATGTTTTTTTTTATTTTTAGAGAAGTCAAGAAAAAGCTGGGTATACAACTGCCAGTGTGTATTTTCTCTCACTGTGTTAAAGTATGGACCCTTTGGCAGTATTTCTCAAAGAACTGCTTTTAAATGACATTTGAAAAGCATCTACACTGTTCACATAGTTTTGTTCCTGGGTAACAGTCCTCTACTTTTAGAAGGAACTTAAAGAAGAGACAAGATAAAAGAGTGAATGAGGGTCACGTTCACGTGGTGTCTCGTTTGCTGAGATGACCCCGCAGGGAAGCATTTCCATAAATCAGCCGTAGTGTTTTCCTTTGTAAGCACAGAGGAAGCTGCTCCTGAGTTTTGCACTTAGTCCATTTGTCAGCAACAGGTAACTTCCCAAAGGTGGGAAGCAGCAGAACAAATGCTTCAGTCCGTCCTTTGGGAGTCATGTGACATTTTAGAAAAGAATGTAAGGATGCCATTCAGACAGTCCCATCAATATCCTACTCCTTACTCTATTCATCAGTCAATTCCAATTTTTTTATTTTTTATTTTATTTATTTAAAAAAAAATTTTGGCAGCGCTGCATGGCACGCGGGATCTTAGTTCCCTGACCAGGGATCGAACCCGTGCCCGCTTCACTGGAAGCGCAGAGTCTTAAACACTGGGCAGCCAGGAAAGTCCCTTTTCCAATTTTTAAATGTAGTTGCCGCCCTCACATTTATTGTAATTCTCAGTATGTTAGTACATAGGTCGGATAACTTCCTCCACCTGACGTGTTGACGCTGACTCAGTCTGCCTGTCTTTTCGTGCTTTTCGCTGGCCACAAGGCATGCGGATGTCATGGGATCCTGGGTAGCCCTTTACCTTTGTCCTGTTCTTCAACCGCAGCTCAGAAGTCATGCCAATAACACAGCCTGACCATGTCTGGGAGCTATGCTGGGGTTGCTGCCGCCGTCTTGCTCTCAGCCCAGGGGTAGAGTCAGCTCGGAGGATGACATAGTGGACAAACAGAAGGTCCTTGATGGCACACACCACTGATCATGCTGCATCTGGATTCCCAGTTATGGGGCACAGTAAACGTTCTTCTGGTTAAGCCGGTTGAATCAGATGTGTATAAGCGGCAGCCAAGAGCATTACTACATTTAGGAAGGGCCGAGTGCGCCCTGAATCAGCCCTGCTAACCATCTGTGGTGTCCCACTGTCTGCAGCCTGCAGGAACAGCCTGTCCAGCCCACGTCTGACTCTTACAACTTAAAAATGACGGCCACTGGTGACCCTACAGGCTAGGGCTACCAGATTTAGCAAGTAAACACAGAGGATGCTCACTTCAATTGAATTTCAGATACATAAATGAATAATTTTTATTCCCAAATATTGCATGGGACATCCTAATACTAAACAATTAATCCTCGTGTATCTGAAATCCAGCTTTACCTGGGCATCCTGTATTTTATCCGACAACCCAACTGTAGCTCCTAGAAAGACCTCTGAGGTGCTTGTGGGCACCTGGGTCCTGGCCATCCTGGGCTCTTGAAACCACACTTGTCTGGGGCTCATTTTCACTTAACGACCTTTCTCTGGGTGGCCCATTTCCTGACTTCATGAACAAGAATGACAGGGTTTCCCGCTGGACACCGGGCCCTTCCCTGGCGGGGCAAGGTGAGCCTTCTGTTCTCGGCACCATCCCCACCTCCTGGCACCTGTTCTTCCTCATCGGTGATGCTGCCTGGGGTGTGACACTCTCTGTCCCCACCTCCTACAGCGTGTCCACCCAGCCTGCGGGCCCTCTGCCCCTGAGTGGAGGGAGGACTTGCCTCTGGCCTCGAAGAGACCCACTTCCTGGTCGCCCTGCCCTCCTAGGCCCTCTGGCCCAGCGCTGGGGGTCCCCATGGCTCTGTCTCCATTTCCTTTGCCCACTTTAGTCCGTGCAGTGAAGGTCTGTGTCCTCTCCAGAGGCTCCGGGGCCGCAAGCAGCCTCCCTCCTTCCCTGTGGTCAGTCAGCATTGCTCCAGCTTCCTGCGGTGGCCAGAAAGAGACCCCTTCTCCTTGCCATATCACAGGGATGCTGCTCAGAGAACATCCCCTGGGTGTCTTCTCAGACCTACGCTCCCTCCGTCAGCCCTGCTCTCCTCGGGCCCACCCGCCAGGTTCCTGCCTTCGGCTGATGAGAAAACTCTGGCCTCAGTTCATTCGCTGCAAAGATAAAGATCTCAGAGATGCCATCATCTTCAAAGAGCAGCAGTGAAGTAATCTATCATTTGGTGACTAAACATGTCTGGTTTCTGCTCCTGGGGTCATAATGATAGGAAGAGGGCAGCAAGAAAAACCAGCTTGTCAACAGGAGACGCTGGGAGGTTCCACAGAGCTCTAGTTCCCATTCAGGGGCCGTGTATCAAACGTTTACATAGTGACCGAACGTATTCCTTCTAACAGCTTCTTTAAAGACGAGGAAAGTGAGCCATTCACGTGGCCCTTGCCTCACCCAACCCTCCCTCCATCACGGGGCTATAACACCGTTACGGGCGCCTGCTGTGGGCGCAGTTGTGCAGTCCCTCAAGTTCACAGGTTGAAGCCCTAACCCTCAGTGCCTCAGGGTGGGGCTGTATTTGGAGACAGGGTCTTCAAAGAGGTGATTAATTCAAAATGAGGTCATAGGGTGGGCCCTCATCCAATACAACAGATGACCTTATAAAAGGATGGGATTAGGACACAGAGAGAAAAACCACGTGAGGACACAGGAAGGAAGCGGCATCTCCCAGCCAAGGGGAGAGGCCTCAGGAGAAACCAGCCCTGTGACACCTTGGCCTTGGACGTCCAGCCTCCAGACCGTGAGGGACAACATTTCTGTGGTTAAGCCACCCCATCTATGGAATTTTTACAGCAGCCCGAGCTGACTAATACAGCCTTTAACCACACATCAAGGTTATCATTTCTCCTGCCTGCTGTGAGGCTCCAGGTGGTGGGTAGGGTGTGAGGGACGTGGACAGGGCTAGGGAACGTCCCAGGCAGCGTTCCAGGTGGGGTTGCTCCCTCCCTGCCCCGACCCCTTGCCCTCCTTTCAAAGGCCCCTGTCCCCGTAGTAACCGCCGAGTCGTCATCATAGAAAGGACTTGTGGGCGGGGGGAGCATAGGTTCGAGAAGGCACCCAGGGGATGTTCTCTGAGCAGCATCCCAGTGACATGGGGTCTTGCTTCCTAAATGTTATAAAGGTTGTGGCTATGACTTTGAAATTCCATATAGAGAATGGAGGAAACAAGGTAAGATGAACGGATAGAGGGAAAAACGCTAACCTAATAGCAGCACGATCACCTTCTGTTTGCAAAATACATCACAGGTGACCAAGCCCTCAGTACTGATGCTCATTGTCAACACTGCACGGTGGACAGAGTAGGGTTATTATTAGTCTTTGCATTTCACAGACGTGACAAGTGAAGGTGAGCGTCTTGCCCAAAGGCATAAGAGGGTAAGACGTGGAGGCCAAACCCACATCCCCACCCGGAGCTGCGCGATGTTCCGTGCGCATGTCCTGTTGTCCACTTCTTCCGCGGTCCCTCCCTTGGTGAGGACCCTGAGATTCTCCCACCACTACCTGGGGGTGGGGGTGGGCTGAGAGCGGAGGTCCCAACAGCTGGTGCCTCTGGGACACCCGCTGTTCCCTGAGCCTTGAGCTTTCCCCTCTTCTCCAGGGACAGAGGACAGATGGAAGGACCTGTATATTGCAGGTCAACAGCAATAACACCCACTTTGACAGCCCTCTAGGCCTTGGCCAGAAGCCAAACAGAGAGTCAAAGCCGCTGTGTTTCCACCACCCTCAGTGTGGCTCCTTTGAAAATTAAAGCCCAGCATGTTGTCTTCTTTAAATTCACCATTTATTGTGGAGAGAGAGGAAAGCTCCTGCCCGGTGATTAAGTTTTCAGGAGGCTCACCTTTGAGAAAGGATGTAAAACGTTACTGCCAGGAGGGAGGGGTACCTGAAGAATGTGAGCTGGGCCCTTTCTTCCACGTGCGCTGCGCTCAGGCCATCTCACAGCTATGGGGTCAAGTGCAATAAAGCGGGAAGCAAGAGCCCTCCACTGGAGTACATGTTTTTTAACGCTTAGCGGCCATGAACAGGGAAGGCTGTCCGTCAGCACCACGCATCTTATTGCTTGCTCGGGGCTGTCTGCTCTTCGGCTGCACAGAGACAATCGCCAGGTTGGGGTTTTGGATGCTGCTTCTGGGAGCAGCAGGTGGGTATTACTTGGTGCAAAAGTTGCTTCTTGGTTAAGCGCTAGGTCCGCCCCTGCCGGCTCCATTTCATTTAGGGAGACAGAGGAAAACGCTCTCCTCCTCAGGCCACGCCCCGACCCCCCAGCAGCTGCGCATCTCCGCACATCAGAACTTTCCCTGGCTTTGGGGGATATCCGGGAAGGCTCCGGCCCAAAGAAATCAAATAGGCCAAGACCTCAGTGCAGGAGTTCCTTCCACTCCGCTCCTTCGGGGCTAGTGGTCGTTCAGGCTGCGGGGAGCTGGGAGCGGAAGCGTGTGGCAGGCCAACGAGGGTGGCCCGAGCTCCCCAGCCCTGGTGTTCCTGCCGTTGTATGACCCCTCCCCGTAGTCTGGGTGCCACCGTGCCTGAGACTTTGAGGAAGGTGGCGACTACACGACTGTATGACCGTCTGTGAGACTCTGTCTGCCCCGCCGTCTCCCTGGCCCTCTGCTGGCTCTGCCATAATCGCCTCTGGAGGGGCTGCGTGGCCAGGGACCGCGAGGCCTCGGGACGGAGGGCGGCCTCCAGCTTGCTCTCAGCCCTGCAGCCACAAGGAAGTGAGCTCTCGCAACACCCCGAGGGGCCTTGGGGGTACATTCTCCCCTGTCGGGCCTCCAGGTGAGAACGCAGCCCGGCCACCCCTTGTGAGACCCTGAGCAGGGCCCACGTTAGGCTGAACCCAGACTCCTGCCCCCGGGGCCTGGGCGGTAATAAGTGGGCGCTGCTTTAAGCTGCTGTTGGCCGTTATCTGTTACGGAGCCATAGGTAACTGGTACAGGGGCCTGTGGGGTAAACGGCGGAGGAAGCCGAGACGGCCGCACAAGGAGACGACTAGGGGAGCCCTTGGGAAGCACCGCATGCACTTCAGGAACAGGCAACCACTGGGGCTTCTGAGCACCCTTTAAGGGAGATGCGACTAAACACTTCAAGGAAAATCTGGGGTGAGCGCTGGATTTGTCACTGCCTGGGTGGGTCTCCGGCAGAAAGAGGGGTCCCGACACAGGGGTGCAGAGTCATGGCCTCGGCGGGGAGCACACCTGCCTACCTGACGCAAGGGAGGAGGCACTTTGGCCAGAGGGGAGCCGGCCCGTGTGGGAGGGCCGGTCAGGGAGGTCTGGGGCGGCCTGGGAGGTCGGACGGGCCCGTGAAGCACCAGAAGGACACTGGCTTTCACCGAGTGGCCTGGGAAGCTGTTCAAGGCTCTGAGGAGTGGGTAGGGGGAGGTCACGACCTGACACGTTCACGGACCACCTGAACCCTTAGTCCCCACCTAGTCCCACCTGTGGTGTTTAGGGGAAGGCGGGTGCCTGGGTGGAGAGATTCACCTCACTTCTGTGCCCTTCACGCCACCTAGCACGACGTTCGACGTATTGGCCGCCCAGTAAGCGTTGGCTGGATTGAATCGAATGTGTCAGCCACCCGGGATTGCTGTGAGATTTTCAGCTTTCTCAGAGTTTGAGTCCCAAACTTTATCATGTATTGGAGCTATTGGCATAGCTGGTGAAGTTCAAGGTAAAACTATGTTGGTGCGTAGGGCAGTTCTGGTTTTTGAATCCTCCCCAAAGTTCATGGAAAAGAAAAAGAACGGGCAGGTGTTCCTTCAGGAGGGAGGGGCACCCCCTGCTTTGCCCAGAGACATTAAAGAGGTTGAGATGGAATAGGACTCATGCAGTTTCTCCTTGTGTGAGGGGGGCCGGGGGGAGGGGGGAGTGTCCTCTGTGTGGCTTTGTCTAGAGCACCGGCTACTAGGCTATCACTGGTCTATTCATCAAGTCTTACTGTGGCTTCCACTCCGTTGTTATTTTTAATGCTTTATTAAAGGAAGTGATTAAATCAGTGCACTCTGAGTAAAGCAGATTACCCTCCACAGTGTACGTGGGTCTCATCCAGTCAGTGGAAGGCCTTAAGAGACCAAGGCTCCCCAAGAAGGAAGGAATTCTTCTTCCAGACTGTCCTTGACTCAAGACTGCACCATCAGACCTTGCCTGGTTTTCCAGTCTGCCAGCTGCCCAGCCCTCACATTCATGTGAGCCAATCCCTTAAAATACATCTCTCTCTCCCCATCCTATTCATATATAGATCCTATATATAGGTAGAGATACATGCATCCTAGTCACATCCTATTCATCCTATTTTTCTGAAGAACCCTGACTAATTCACTGTAAAAATTCTCAGAGACTAGGGCTTCCCTGGTGGCGCGGTGGTTGAGAGTCTGCCTGCCGATGCAGGGGACACGGGTTCGTGCCCCGGTCCGGGAGGATCCCACGTGCCGCGGAGCGGCTGGGCCCGTGAGCCATGGCCGCTGAGCCTGCGCGTCCGGAGCCTGTGCTCCGCAACGGGAGAGGCCACAGCAGTGACACACCCGCGTACCGCAAAAAAAAAAAAAAAAAAATTCTCAGAGACTAGAAGTCTATCTACTCCACCGCATGTCCTTCAAGGTTGGTCCAGGTCTTACTTTCGAGCTGGAGTGAAGTGTGGGTGTGCCTCCTGGGATGCCAGGTCTGGATGAGGGTAGGTGAGATGTGCCCGCCAGACAAGTCCTGGTGTTGTCAAGGTAACAATCTAGGGAGTACCGGGGCCTGAGCAGGGTGGGCCTGCCCACCTGCCCTCCTCTTCCCTGGTCCCAGGGGTCCCGACCTTTGGTAGAGAGGGTCCTGCTCTTTCCTCAGGCGTGAACTTCCCCAAGGACCCCTTTTCTCTGCTCCCCACCCCTCATAAAGGGTCTCCATTCAGAGGGGTTCCGATCAAAGCCAAGGGCACGAGGGTGTGAGCACCTTGCAGCCTCAGCCCCTGTCCCGGTGGAGCTCGTAGGGGAGAAGCACCTCTGAGTGGTGGGTTACAGGAGGGTGTTTGGTGAGCATGTTTCCCTTTACTTCCCGGGGTCCAACAGGGATGGCAGGGCTGGAGGCTCGCTGGTCATCTTTCAGGGCAGCCGCATGCAGTCACCCCCACTGTGGACTGCCCCTCTCTGAGTGTCATCGACCCAGGCACAGCTGGTCCCCGGAGAACCCTGAGAACAGAGCTGATTTCCAGCGGGGCCTCAGTGCTGTGCTCAGTACCTTGTAAACAGAAAGGATATTCGTTAGGATACTGAGACCAGAAAGGGCATCCTAAACCCTAGGGGGGCTGGCCACCCCCAGCAGGGACCCTGTCCCGATTCCCATCAGGGCCTGTTGGCCTCTCTGCCCTAGTGACCATCCCTCGTTGAGTCTCAGTGACAGTAAGAATGGTGCCAGTCTGTGTAGGTGACCTGATATTTGCTCTTTTTTTTTTTTTTTTTTTTTTGTGGTACGTGGGCGTCTCACTGCTGTGGCCTCTCCCGTTGCGGAGCACAGGCTCCGGACGCGCAGGCTCAGCGGCCATGGCTCACGGGCCCAGCTGCTCCGCGGCATGTGGGAGCTTCCCGGACCGGGGCACAAACCCGTGTCCCCCGCATCGGCAGGCGGACTCTCAACCACTGCGCCACCAGGGAAGCCCAATATTTGCTCTTTTTTAGGAAGCACTTCCTACATGATGAGACACAGCAGAGTCCACCCAGGAGAAGGGCCCTGGATCTGGTCCCTAAGCGCTCCTGTCAGGAAGGTCTTCCTCCCTGTGAGGAAATGGGTCATCAGCCGCTGTAGCCGGTTAGATTCCTGAAGGCTGGAGAGTGCTGCCGCTTCTCCAGGCTCGGTCAGTCCCACCACAACCCTCACTATCACGTCCCTGGGGGAGAGTCAGAGGGCAGGTGACAAATGCAGAGGGCTAGACAGCAGGTGTCAGGGGAGGGGAAGCGGGGTTCGTGGTTCTGGTAGCTGCAACCCAGGGAAAATCCTCTGAGCCTAGTGTGTGGAGTTCTAAGAAGTCATCTGCAGAGAAAAATGGGGTTTCCTTCCTTCCTCTGAGCTTTTCCGCTCTCAGATCAGAGCCCTTTCAAGTGAGCTTTCCAGCAGGTCCCGGGGACCCACCAGCAGCGGCCTCTTTGCATCGAGAAAACTAGGTCGTGTCCGCCTTGACCAGGCGGGAGCCAGATGCGCTTGGCCTGTCACTGCACCTCCCGCAGGAGGTCCAGGCAGCGGGCGTCGGGGCCGGCGGGGGGTCGAGGCCTAGGCTCGGAGCCCCGTGGGCTCACTGACCCCGACCCTCCATCCCGCCATCACATGCAACGGGCACCACGTCCTCCCGCCCCGCCCCCTCCCTCCCATACCTGGGAAGCCTCGCAGATACCCAGCACGGCAGGTCTCTCCGCTGTTGCCTGGTGCCAGCATTCTATTCTGCACGTGTCTGGCTGCCCCCCGGAGATGTCTCCGGCCATCCGGACGCCCCAGTACAATGCTGCCTCTGTTGCCTTCTCCCCACCTCCTTCACCTTCTGGAGCTCAAACAGATGTTCTCTTCTGAGGGTGAGGACTGCAGAGCCAGTCCTTAACTTGGACATGTTCTGTCTCCAGAATCATCTTATAATCGGGGTTTTGGGGGGATATAAAGTGAGGTCCCCCTATTCACGCGTTAGGAATAAAATGTTCTCTACCCCTTCCTCCGTTTCACATTTGATAAACTGACGTGCTTGTGACACAGAGAAACGGGGAGGCGCCTGGGAGAGGTTGTGGCTGCCTGGACGGCGGGGCTAGGGGGTGGGGCCGGAGCGGGAAGCAGCCTCCTCCGGACGCCACCCGCGCAGGAAGAGAAGGCCGCGTGGCCCTCGCATCTGGAGGGAAACATGTTGAAATAAACGGCGTCACTGTGGGCCTCTAAGGAGTGACCGGTACCTGCCTCCCCGCTTGTCCACAAACAGGCGGGCAGAGCTGGGGTGGGCGGTGCTCAACACCAATCCGGTGAGAGGTGAAGCGCGTGCTCGGCGCCGTGAGCGTGTGCGCGCACGCCGAGCGTCTCCAGGACATTCTCCTTTCCTCCCGCCCCGTGTGCTGCTTCCGCATGAAGTAGGTTGCGTTCCCTGGTTATCAGCGGACTGAGGGCCATCAGAACACATTCCAAGCAAATTCCCGGCGTTTCTCAGAATGCTCTGGACCCACTGATCCCCAGGCCGAGTCGGCTGGGGCCGGCCAGGTGTGAGGCTCCTGCCGGAGGGAAAGGAGAGCAGGCCTGGGAGAAGCCACCTCGGAAGGCAAACAGGGCAACCACCTTGCGCCCCGCAGCTTTATCGTCCTGTGTGGGTGGCGCCCGGCTCCCTCCGAGCCGAGCTCCTGGAGGATAGAGGCCTGTCCCCGGGAGGAGGGCCGTCCCCTGCCCCAGTCACACGCTCATCTGTACAGTGGCACTGTGCATTGCCTGCATCATGGGGGCGCGGGCCCGAGTCTCTGAGCATCCCTACACTCAATCTGGGGGAGAGAAACTACAAAGGGATGTTTTATTTAATATCCCCTTATTTCCCTCTGTCTGCCTTTACGCTGCCTTGATTTCTCCGTGTTACAGACGTAAGGCAGAGCCCACGCTCTGTTAGCTCCCCTTCTGCCCGTCACTGTCGAGTCCATCCTGCAGGTCCCAGCTCTCAGAATCCCACGAGCCAGCAGCAGAGGGGCATGAGCTGCCCCCGGGCCGTGGAGCAGAGAGCAGAAGGGTCCCGCCGAGAGGCAGCTGCTCAGGAGACGCAGAATCAAATACCAGGCTGAGCGCATTGTTCTTGTAGAGAGATTCCGGGTATGAGCTGACGAGATGGAGCCACGGAAACCAGGCAGGAGCGAGGCTTGGAAATGGGTCTAAGGAACTGCCCCCCACATCAAGGCAATACGTCTGGCAGCGCAGTGTCGTGAGTGTGCTGATCAGACGGAATCACCCCAGCTGCGCACCTCAGGGTTATCCCTCTGGGTGACACGAGCCCCCAACCAGGGGAAATGCAGTCTGCCTGTTATGTGCTGCTTGCTTGTGTCCCCCTGCCCAAACCCACATGTTGAAGCCCTAACCCCCAATGGGATGTACTTGGAGGTGGGGTTTGGGGGACGTAATTAAGGTTAAATGAGGTCATGAGGGTGGGGCCCTAATCTGACCCAGCCAGTGCCCCTTTAAGAAGAGGAAGAGACCAGAGCCCCTTTCTCTCTGGACCATACAAGCACACAGTGAGCAGGTGGCCTTCTTAAGCCCAGGAAGAGAGCCCTCACCAGGAACAGAAGCGGCTGCCACTTTGAGCTGGGACTTGCAACTTCCAGAACTGCGGGGAAATAAGCTTCTGTTGTTCGTAAGTCACCCAGTCAGCAGTATTTGTTTTGGGGCCAGAGCCACTAAGACAAGGCCCGAAGGCCATGGAATTTGAGCTCCGTCTACCAGGCACCAGGTGACGCCACAAGCTTTGCATAATCGCTCAACTCATCCTCCCCGTCCTAACCTCACAGACCAATGAGGTACGGACTGTTCTCACCCCACCGCAGAGATGAAAACCCCGGGCGTTAAGAGGTCGGCAGAACTGTGGGGTCCCGGACTGCTGTGTGTGGCCCCTGGACCTGCAGGCCAGCCTGGACATTAACTCTGGGCCTCAGCGCCTCGTGGGATTTTAACGGTAGGAGCGCTGGTCCAGGCAGGACAGTTTCAGGTTCCCCTGACTGGTGGCCTCAGCTGCCACCCCGTCCCTTTCAGGGCAGGTCGGTGGGCAGGGAAAGTATCTGAGGACATGCTGGTCTGGGTGCAGGTGCGGAAAGACTGGGCCTCCCTTTGATTCATTCTTTTCCTTCTGCGTCCCTTCCTGCCCTTTGTCCCCTCTCCCAAAGCCCAGGAAGGCTCACCAGTCACTTCTAGGGCTGGACAAGGGCGAAACTGTGACTCAGCAGGGTTTCCAGACCCCATGCTCACGGCTCATGGCCATTCCGAGGGCCTCCTGCTGAGGGCAGAGAGCAGGTGTCCAGTACTCCCAAGAAGGTGTCCCAGGAAGGTGATGCTTCGTGACCACCCACAGGGGACCGTGGTGAAGGCAGCCCAGCTGACCTGGGGACCCAGCCTCTGCTACAAGCATGAAGATGACGGCTTCTGTCACAAGGGCCGAGAGGCTGTCAATCCCTCTAATAATCTTAAAGTTAAAATCACGAGTCCAGGACTTCCCTGGTTGCTCAGTGGTTAGGAATCCGCCTGCCAATGCAGGGGACACAAGTTCGAGCCCTGGTCTGGGAAGATCCCACATGCCGCAGAGCAGCTAAGCCCGGGCGCCACAACTACTGAGCCTGTGCTCTAGAGCCTGCAAGCCACAACTACTGAGCCTGTGCTCCAGAGCCCGTGCTCCACCAGAGACACCACCGCAATGAGAAGCCCATGCACGGAGAAGAGTAGCCCCACTCGCTGCAACTAGAGAAAGCCTGCGCGCAGCAGCGGAGACCCAATGCAGCCAAAAATAAAATAAATAAAAATAAATTTATAAATAAAATAACGAGTCCCGAAGGAATACGTAAACAGTATGAGAACACCATCTGTGCCACTCAGACTCCCAGGAAGTGTAATATGGCACTAACTGAAATGCACAGGGCACCACTTCTCCTCCTGGACAGGGCAGGGATGGGGAAGGAAGGATCAGGAATAACTCCATCATCTCGGCTCTGATGGAGGAATGTGTACCCGAGGAGAGGTCACTGGGTGGAAAGAAGCAGCTTTCAATATTAGTTTTCTTCTTTGCTCTTTTCCTAATGTTTGACTTTTATTGTGGATTTAAAACTTTTTTTTTCAGCCAGAACTTTGTGGTGTACATTTCTAAATCACAGCTAGGTAATGAAAGTTCTATTTTATCAAGCACTGAAAATGCTGTTTCAAAAATCCAGCTGGATGACATTTTAGAGTATGTGTACATATTTATTTTGTTCGCTTAGTAAGCTGCAAAGTAATCGTGGTACAAGGACAGTGTCTGTGCTGTATTAAATAAATGATGATGTGCCTGGCACTTTGTCAAGCATTTTAAGTGCATTATCTCAGGCCTCCAAACAACCATATGAGTTGGGTATTTTCCCACAACACTGGGATCTATAACAAGAAATATACTTTTGGCCTTTGTCCCATTCCTGGCGCAGAGCTCCTGAAACGCCTGGAGTTTCCTAAGCGATAAGAGGGATACGGGTGTCTTTTGTTATGTCGATGAGTGCCTGTTTGAAGCTCTGAGGATGGGGCTGGTTGCCAGAGGGACCAACCATGTGATCGGAGGCTTGGAGCTTTCTGTCCTGGGGAGGGGATGGGGGGCTGGAGGTTGAGATCAATCACCATTGGCCAGTGGGTTAATCAGTCGCGCCTCTGTAATGGAAGCCCCCATAAAACCCCAAAAGGATGGGGTTTGGAGAGCTTCTGGGTTGGTGAGCCAGACGCATCCATGTGCCATCATGCTGGGCCCCAAACTCTACGGAGACAGAAGGTCCTTTGTTCGAGAACTTGTCTTATGCATTACTTCATCTGGCTGTTGATTTGTATCCTTTAGTATCCTTTGTAATAAACTGGTGATCTAATGAGCAAATGGGTTTCCTGAGTTCTGTGAGCAGCTCTAGCAGATTAATGGACCCCAGGAAGGGGCTGTGGAAACTCTGATTTACAGCCCATCAGTAGGAAGCACCGGTGACCACCTGGCCTTGTGAATGGCATCTGAAGGTGGGGGAGGGCGTCTTGTGGGACTGAGCCCTTCACCTGTGGGGTCTGATTCTATCTTCGGGTAGGTGGTATCAGAACTGAATTGAATTTGTGGGACATCGGGTCGCTGTCCGAGGAGAACGGAGTTGATTGCTTGGTGCGTTAAAGAAAAAACACACATTGGGATTGGAGTCAGAATCGTATTTCTGATCCCCGTCTTACAGGTGAGGGAACTTAGGGTCAGAGTCGCTCGTCCGGGTCGGGGGTGAGCACTTGAGACCAGAGAGAGACCGGACTCAGGAGCGCGCCTGCCTGGCTGGGAAGCAGCGCATGCGCACTTCGTTCCTGCTTCTCCTTCCTCCTGTCAGCTTCCGGGAGTGGCATCGCTGACCTGCCAGCTAGAGACTGGGCTCGTGCCTTTGCTCATTCTCTATTTTCCTCCATCCCTCTTTTCTGATTGCAGCAGAAACGCTTACTTATATCTACGAGTCAGTCTCTCCCTGCTCTGGACTGAACTGTGTCCACTCCAAAATTCATGTGTTGACGTCCTAATCGCCACACCTCAGGATGTGACTGTTTGGAGACAGGGACTTCAGAGAGGTGATAAAGTTAAAATGAAGGCATTAGTGTGGGCCTTAATTCAATATGCCTCTTGTCTTTCTAAGAAGAGGAGATCAGGACACAGGTGGGCATATGGGAAGACCATGTGAGGACACGGGGAGGAGACAGCCGTCTGCAGGCCAAGGGGAGGGGCCTCAGGCGATGCTGTCCAGAACCATGGAGCCTCCAAAGAGTGGGAGGGCCGGGCAGGCAGGGGACCCTCGAGGCCTCGGGCCAACATAGGAGTTCGGAGTTTATCCCCCGTGAAATCGGGTTTTAAGTAAAGAGTGCCAGGGTCAGTTTCCACTTTAAAATCATCCCTTGGGCCCTCACATGGAGAATGGACAGGAGGGGGCACCCGTGGACCCCCCGTTGGAACACAGATTCCCAAACGTGGCTGTAGATTGCGATCCCTTGGAAAGTGTAAAATCATACTGCTGTTTGGGTGCCCCCAGTCCCATCCCAGGGATTCTGATTTAATTGGTCTGGGGTGCAGTCTGGAATTTTTTTAAAGCATCTCAGGTGATTCTAATGGGCAGCAAAATTGGAGCCCTTGTGCACCTAGAAGTTTCAAGACATGATTCAGTGGAGAGCCGATGGCTGTGGCCATGAAGTGGGAAGTCGGGAACAGACACGTGAGATGCATTTTAGAGGCAGAAACAGCAGCTTCGTAGGAACTCTGGTCAAGAGCAGCACGGGAGCAGGAGAATTACGCAGAAGTAGACCACAGACAGACTGTGGAGAAGCATGGGTATTTGGGCTGGTAGTTAAAGCCGCAGGAATAGAAGCAACCACACGGGAGAGGATGTGGATAGGGAAGGAGGAGGGCTCCATTTTAATGAAGAGGAGAGGAAAGAGACCAGTGCAGGGGGGCGAGGTGTAAGGGGTGAAGTGTGGGCCCGGGAGGTGAGGTGCTGCATCTCCATCCAAGGCGGCCTGGCCAACACCCTTGACAAGCCCTGCTCTCCCAGCCTGCACCCGGCCAGTGACATGTGTACCAGTGTAGCAGTGGGGGTGCTGGGTTTACTTTGGATTTTTATAGCAACGTTTGTAGGAATTCCCTATCGCTGTGTGAACGTTTACTACCGACGCAGTAACTTTAAACCACACACGTTCATGATCTCGGCTTCCATGGGTCAGGAGTCCATGTGCGTTTAGGGTCTCACAAAGCTGCAGTCAGGGTGACAGCTGGGGCTGGGGTCCCCTTTAAGGCGGGGTCCTGTTCCAAGCGCAGGTGTTTGTTAGCAGGATCCGGCTCTTCTCCCGCACGTCTCACGGCAGCTTGCTTCTCCAAGGCAGGAGAAGGTGCAGCAAGGCTGGGCCTCCCTTTGATTCATTCTTTTCTCTCTGTGTGCCCTCCCTGACCTTTGTCCCCTCTTCCTGAGCCCAGAAAGGCTCTCCGGCCATTTCTAGGGATTCTGGAGGGAGGAGAGCATCTCTGCCGCTTTGAGTCTCTTGCCTCCGACCCGCTCTGAAAAGGGTCACCTGATTAAGCCAGGCCCACCCAGGGCAATCTCCCTTCTCATTAATTTAAAGTCAGTGGATCACAGGCTTCATTGCATCTGCAAAACCTCTTCCATTTGCCATCTCACACAATTCCCTCAGTGGTATCATAGGTGCCGCTCACACTGCAGGGGACAGG
The DNA here is from genome assembly GCF_025265405.1 of Mesoplodon densirostris. Classification (NCBI taxonomy): domain Eukaryota; kingdom Metazoa; phylum Chordata; class Mammalia; order Artiodactyla; family Ziphiidae; genus Mesoplodon; species Mesoplodon densirostris. Next base: position 3,730,709 of record NC_082670.1, on the reverse strand, counting down.
GCCACATCGGGCAAGTGCGCCAGGGATGGGAGGGACCGCGTGAAATTCTGCCTACCGCAGCATTCATATCAGGCGAAATTTTAAAAATAGTGTTTCTTTTTCTTTTCTGATTGAAAACACAATATAAGTTCATAAGGTAGAATCTGGAATCCTCGGGGATTCCCAAAGAGGGAAATGAAAATCCACTCATCACATCACTTCTCCTTAATGTATGAATATCATCATAATCTAATGGGACCATAATTTAGAATTGTTAAAGTATGCCGTTAGATGCAGCGTACTTTGAGGATATGAACGTGACTCACGGCACTCCACTGTATGAAGACGGACTCGATTTCTTTACTCTTTTCCCTTTTACACTCTGGTTGCTTCTAATTTTCAGCTATGATAAATAATTTCAGTGAATTCACTCAAGCATATCTAAGTGATCGCTCAGAGCTTACTATTCACTTGAAGGTTTCAGGCAGAGATACTTAAAGTGACGGGGCCAGGTGCCAATAAAAAAATCAATAACCTGAACGGGTTATTTGGAAAATAAAATCAGTTTTTCTTTAAGAACATTTTTCACAAGCATTTATCGAGAAAACCAAAATACTGCTAAGCACTTTGGTGTAAACCTTCATGAATATGAGGGTGGCGTTTACACCAGGCTCCCCAGACTCACATGATTACTGCTGGGTACACAGATGTGGTTATGCCACGAACAGAGTTTTGTGACAGCTTCTGGAGGGAAAGACTGAAGATCCAGGAAGGGGGAGAGAAACAGGTGGAGGTGAGTTGGGCTTGGGTGGAAGCAGGCGGGGGAGTTAGAGGGTCCAGGACTGCAGAGAAAAAAGAGACAGAGAGGGTCCCTTAGTTGGGGGCTGCAGTGGCTGAGCCTACTGCCTGGGGTGCAGGAAAGCTGCCTGCGGGTCGTGAGCTCGATAGAGTGATTTAAAACATATTGATCTCTGTGTCTTTGTGGGTTTGGGTTTAACCTTGGTGGTTGGCTTGCTGTGTACGCAGTGGTCGGTCAGAACTGCTGAGCCCCTTCCCCGGGGCTGAGCTGGGCCCGCGAGAGGCGGTCTTGGAGCCATCCCAGGGCGTTCAGTTCTGGAAGCGCAGGTGGGCCTTTTCCTGTAGAGCGGAGGCTGCGGAAGGTACTGCAGCATTGCTCTCACCTTCTGAGTTCTCCAGGAGTGTCTGTGTGTGCTGGGAGCAGGAGGGGAGGTGCCGTGAGACCTGGGAGAGGGGAGGCAGGATGGGCGGGATGCCAGGGCTCCCTGCAGTGGCCGCCGGGAGACGCTGCGCAAGCTGGTCCTCAGCAGACTGTGCCCGACGAGTGACAAGTGTCCTCGCACTCGGGCAGTACACCCGCGTTCTCTCTCCAGGTGCCACGGGAGCCACCTGTCCCTCGGCAGTTAGGCCCACGCCCTTTGCGCGTTATGTGTCTGCTGGGGGCGAACTGCTTTTCCCCTTGAAGGGGTGTGACCTGTATGTGGCCCCTGCCAAGGGCTCTCTCCTCCCCCAGAAGCTCACCTGTGGGGTAGTTAGAGCTTGGTAGAACCAATTCACAGGGCGTCAAGCTCTAGCCACCGCCTCCAAGGGAGCCGGGCTTTCTCTTTTCCCTTTTGTCATCTCAGTGAGCACTGAGCCAGGTGTGGGAAGTGTGAGTGTGTGTTTTGGGAAAAGTGAGTCACTGGTGGTCTGTTTCTGGCAAACCTCTGGGAGGTGGCTTTGCTCCTAGGACGTCTAAAATCCTTTGCTTCTCAAGTTTACAATTATGAGACTCAAAGGACCAAGCATTGGTGTAAAGCAATGATTCTCACATGGGGTGGATTTTGCCCCCTGGGGGACATTTGCCAACGTCTGGAGACATTTCTGATTGTCAGCACCAGGAGGGTGGCGGGAGGTGTGTGTGGGTGCTCCCCATCCAGTGGGTAGAGGCCAGGGTAGTGCACAGGACAGCCCTCAGGACCAAGAATTATTCCGCCCCAAATGTCAGTAATCCCAAGGTTGAGAAACCCCTGTACAGACCAAAGTATGGCCACTATTACCAGAAAGCCCGGCTCCCAAGTTTACAAGATAGAAACCAAACTTCACATGGGAGCCATCTGCCTGAACTCTATTTAGGGAAAGAAGCATGACCTACTTTTCGCACTTCCCCTAAAGCAAGATCAGTCAAAAATTTCAAATATCCCCAATGTGTGAGAAAACAAACAACAAATGTCCAAATCTATTGTCTGGGGGTTAGAGACTCATTTACAGAACGCGGGGACCCTTGAAGCAAAGGAAAATCTGGGCTAGAATTGCCTCACCAAGAGTATCCGTTGAGAAAGAGCGCTGAGCAGGTACAAGGAGTGCTCCCCACCCATCCTCCTCAGGCCCGCCGTGCCTCATGCCAGCAGCGCTTTCAGCCCGAGGCAGAGTGTTGCCAGGCAGGAGGCCTGGAGAGGGCCTCCCTTTGGGCCTTTTGTGCTAATTTAGTTTTGTGGACCCTTTGGGTACCAATTCCAACGGTCTTTCTTCATTATAGATGGTGCCTGTAGGATCAGTAGTGAGGGAGTGTGTCTTAAATTACCAGATCATAAATCTAATACCGGAGACCATCTTCCCTTCCTACACCAGGAACCTGTAACAAATAGCTTTTAGTGCTTTCAAAAATGCTCACACTTTAATGTGATACCTGGGGTCTAAAGAACCCCGGGGTCAGAGGATAGGGTTTTATGAGCCCTGAAACTGTTACGCAACTTTGTGTGTGGGTTCAGTTACCTAAGGAGGGAATCCACTGGTTTCATCACATTCCCTAAGGAGCCTTTATTCCAGATATTAAGAATCATTAACAGGGACTCGTTCACTCATCGCATATTTATTGAGTGCCTCTTATGTGCCAGCACCACGTTCTGTACTCGAGGTGGAGAGAGAGACGGGGTGAGTCACTGATCGAAACTTAAAGAAACAGGAAGGAGTCTGAAGAATGACGGGAGGAAGAGCATTTCCTCTTCCCTTCTTAGGTTCCTCTGACTGGCCTAAGAATTAAAGTGACATGAGACAGATTAGCAGGAGAAAAAGCAAACAAAAGTCAAGTAACCTGTATACATGGGAGAGACCCAGGGAGACTGAGTAACTCGCCCAAATGGCCAAAACCCCCACCTTCAACACCATCTTCAGCTGAAGCCAAAGAAGATGTTGGGGGTAATGGTTTGGGATGTCAGAGGGGAGGAAGGCAATTCACAGGAAGATGGAAAAGCAAGTGTTTGGTAAATCATTGTTTGCTGGGCCAGGCGGAGACAGCGGGACACAGAGTGGACTCTGGTCTTTGGGCCGTGCCGACTTCCCCCACCCCATCTGCCCATACTCGGCAGATGTCTCTGGGGATGCTCTGTTCCAGGAACAGGCCCTTTGTCTCGATTCTTTAGGCAGCTAAGGGGGAAGTGGGAGGTGGTAAAAAGAAAGGCTTCCTGAGTCTTCTGTTCCGGAAAAGTAATCAGCCTAAATTAATCCTCATGCCAAAGAGACACATTTTGGGTTGACAAATCTTGCTCCCCTACAAGAGGAAAGTATAAAATTAATCAAGGTCCATTGAAGAAAACAATCGAAAAATTTAAAGAGCCTAAAAATGGTTTGTTTTTTTTTTGTGGTACGTGGGCCTCTCACTGTTGTGGCCTCTCCCGCTGAGGAGCACAGGCTCCGGACGCGCAGGCTCAGCGGCCATGGCTCACGGGCCCAGCCGCTCCGCGGCATGTGGGATCTTCCCGGACCGGGGCACAAACCCGTGTCCCCTGCATCGGCAGGCAGACTCTCAACCACTGCACCACCAGGGAAGCCGCTAAAAATGTTTTTTGTTTGATGTTGATAGACATTTTTATTTGTACATACGCACCTTTGGACAATACTATGGCAATGGAGATGAAGCAGAGGAAAAGGTATGGTGGTGGATATTTAGATGAAGTCAGTTTTTATTTGTAGACAATAAAAATCTCTAAGATGCTGATTCTGAAAATAGAAGCTAATTGGTTCCCCCCAAAAGTGTTTAATTTAAAAAATTTAACAAGTAAGTGGGTTGATCATCTGTGTTCCCTACAGCTTATAATTTAAGTGCTTTTGGAACGATGTTGAAATAAAAGCTTGCTTTCACGTAGACAGAGGTAAACCGACGTGTCTGCCACACCCGTGAATTACCATGAGGGCTGCCGCTCCGGTTTTCTTCACCGTAAACCCTTACTTTTTTCTTCTTCACGTTACAGTTGCACAATCTGCTTCCTAACCCAGCCCTGACCCTGACATTGGGCATGGAGGGAGTGGAGGTGGGTGATGTCGGGGTCGGGGTGTGTCCCTTGCAGCCATCAATGGGAGTGGCATGGAACCCCGGGCTGCACTCTGCAGGACTGGCCCCAAAGATTCAGCCTGTAACAAAGACAGACTTCACTAGCAAGTCCCCCATGCCAGTTTGGACTTTTACATGAGAGAGAAGTGAATTTCTAGCGTGTTAAGCCACATTTGGGGCCGTTTTTTTTGCATCCAGACAAACTTAGTTAACAAATACAGTAATTTAGGTATGTTCTTACTGCCTTTCCTCTGATGTTTGCCTCCGTCATTTTTATGGTAGACGGGGTACAAACCCACTCAGTGAAAGAGGAGGGAGATTCTTACCATAAAGAGGCATCTGGGCAACAGGTGGAAGAGTTTACGTAGCACCCTCCCCACGTGGGGCTGAGAGCACCTAAGGCTGGACTCTGATGGTTCAGAGCGACTCCCCTGCCTCACAGGCCACATGGTGCCCGGGCGTGCTTCCCCGCTCCGTTCTGCCCACTGGACCAGAGCCGGACACTCATTTGATCCAGAGCCCTTTGATTTTTGTCACTGGAAGGGCAGGAAGGAGGGAGAGATGCAGCAGTGAGTGAACAGGGGCCTTATTCGTATCCTAGGGCGCAGTAACCAAGTACCAGAGACGACAGAAATTTCGCGTCTCACAGTCTGGAGGCCGGAAGTCTGAAATCAAGGTGTTGGCAGGGCCAGGCTCCCTCTGAAGGGCTGGGAAGGAGCTGTTCCAGCCCTCTCTCCTGGCTTCTGGAAGTTTCTCGGTTTGTGGCAGTGTCATTCCAATCTTCACGTGGCGTTCTCCCTGTGTGGACGGAGTGCCACCGTCTGCCTGCCTCTGTGTCCAAATTTCCACTCTTGGCACTTCCCTGGAGGTCCGGTGGTTAGGACTCGGTGCTTCCACTGCTGGGGCCCGGGTTAGATCCCTGGTTGGGGAACTAAGATTCTGCAAGCCGCTCAGCGCGGCCAAACAAAAACAAAACCAAACAAAAACGAAAACGTATTTCCACTCTTATAAGGACCCCAGTTGTATCGGATTAGGGCCCACCCTAATGACCTCATCTCAACTAATTACATCTATAATGACCCTATTTCCAAATAAGGTCACATCCTGAAGTACCGGGGGTTAGGAATTCAACACGTGAATTCGAAAGGGGACTCAATTCAACCCATAAAAAGGGATAAGAGCTGACAGAATATTTAAGCCAAATTATTCCATCCCACCACCAGCAGGAGAGGGAACCAAAGTACCTCAGAGAACCCGGGGATCACGAGTGGGACAGCATCCTGAGAGGGGGCGATGGGCTCCACCGTGAAGCCTTGATCTCCCTGACGCTCCCCCCACTGGCCAGGGCTGCAGATCCAGGACCCTGAAGATAGGTGTCCCCGGTGTCTGGTCTCTGTCCCTGCGTCCCAGATGCCCTTCCATCCTGCCTGGGAGCCGGGGACAAAAACAATTACCTGCTCTGTCTGGAGGCCAACACCAGAGGTGTTGTATGTGAGGAAATACAATTTAACCTTCTCATTGATAAAAAATAACGCATTTTCATTATAACTAAGTTAGAAATGACACAGAAGTTGAAAGAGCGTTAGGAAAATAGCTCCTAATTCCGAGACTCCGACAACCCCTGTCACATTTTGGCTTACGTTTCATGCGTTCTTATCTTCTTTTTCTGTGCATATTTTGCAGAGTCTGGACCATGATCTCTATCTAACTGTATGCTTTGATCTTTCATATAACATAATATGATATTTCCTCTGTTATTACAAATTATGCTCGAACATTCTTTCAATAGCTGAACAAAACTGGAGATGACCAAGTAATAATAATAATACAGAGAAGCTGATATTTTCTGCATTCCACTGTTCCAAGCAATTTATATACATTTTTCAATGTAATTCCAGTAACAGCCCAACAAGGTAGAAGTTTATTCTCATCATGTAAATTGATAAGAAAACTGAGGTGCAGAGTTTTAGCCATTTGTCTAAATTACACAATTTTTAAACAGCCAAAGAGGGATTCATAGACAAGTTTGTTTGACTCTGCTTTCCATGCTTCTAATTACTGCCTAATTTCTTTATTCTTAGATGTGGGTTTGCTTCCAAATTTTTACTGTTATAAATACTGCAATGTACATCTTTGGACAGAACATTTTCTTCCCCTGGATAGATTCACAGAACTGGAATTACTAGAACTAAGATTTGAACATTAAAAAAAAGGGTTTTTTTGTTACATTATCGCCAGTTTGCTTTCCAAAAAGGCTGTGCTGTCTTGTATTCCCTCCAGCACTGTTCTTGTTTCCCTATACACAGCACCGGACAGGCGGACTCTCTAAACATCCCCGCTATTTATGACAGCTGAAAATGGATTGTTTGTGCTTTGTATTTGCATTTATTTAATTATTAGTAAAGTCACACATTTTTCACATGTTTTAAGCCATTTGTATTTTCTACTAATAATTTGGACTGCTTTATCCAGTAAGGTCTTAGTATTAAATTGAATCATGTGTAATTAACATTTTTTAAACATCTTTATTGGAGTATAATTGCTTTACAATGGTGTGTTAGTTTCTGCTTTATAACAAAGTGAATCAGCTATACATATACATATATCCCCATATCTCCTCCCTCTTGCGTCTTAATTAACATTTTTGTAGGTCAAAAAATTGTTGACTGTCAGCTCAACCAAATATTTTTGAATGCATTAAGAATATTAATCTTTAGATATATAGGCTTTAAATATTTTTATGTTTTTATTTATTTTATTTATTTTTTTTTTACTGTCTTGGGTCTTTGTTGCAGTGTGCGGGCTTCTCATTGCAGTGGCTTCTCTTGTTGCAGAACACAGTGTCTAGGCGCGCAGGCTTCAGTAGTTGTAGCTCACAGGCTCAGTAGTTACGGCTTGCGGGTTCTAGAGCACAGGCTCAGTACTTGCGGTGCACAGGCTTAGTTGCTCTGCGGCATGTGGGATCTTCCCGGACCAGGGATCGAATCCGTGTCCCCTGCCTTGGCAGGCGGATTCTTAACCACTGCGCCACCAGGGAAGCCCTTTGTTTATGTTTTGATAGAGATGTTTTGATTTCCAAAATGAGCATCTAAATAATCTGGAAAGGATTTGCATAATAACAAAGGATTTGTGTAATAACAAAGATGGCACGCTCATGATTTCCATGGACTAATTTTTCTTTTAATTTCGTGCTTTCACACTTTGTCTTTTCTGCATTTCCTACTCTGCCCCATACCCTCAGGTTTGAGTCCAGAAAGATGTATCTTTATGAAGTAGATCAAGGCTTGGCATCAACTTTGGAGACAGAATAGGAAATGTCATTGAAAGAATTACAGGTGTCAGTAAAACAAGTAAAAATTACACATCTTTATTATGGCTGATACTTTCTTAGAGTAAAACAATTAAAACTAGCCTGAAAGCATTTGGGGGCATAGCTTTTACTGCAGCAGTGCAAGGCTCTTTAAAGAAAGAGTGACCATGGCTTACGTGAAAGGACACACCTGGTGTGCGTGACAATCTAGAACAGGCTGCATCTCATTTTTAGCCAAAATGAAGATAAAGCCAGACCATCTGCCTTGGCAGGGATTTGATGTCTTCTCTTTCCTGTAGGTAGACAGGAGCCACTGAAATTGAGCTCAGACGCGCATTTTAAACATCTAAAAGGAAGAGAGAAAAGGTACAGTGACAAGCTCAAGTCTCTTGTCAAACGTAAGCTCATGGTCAGAGGAACAGCCGTGGGTGTTTCAGAGGTCGCTGATAAACTCTGCCTTTTAGCATCTGGTGCTCAAGACCCTCACTTGTAGAAACTGTTGCTTGTGTACCCTGGGGAGAGGGCTGGGGTCGTACCCCATTCCGCTTCCTTGAGCCTCTGGTTAAAATGATTCACATCGACTCTCCCTTGGCCTTAAGTACTTTTTTATGTCGAGAACAGATTATCTTCCATGAAGATGGGAAGCAAATCTTGGCTCTTTCCATGTCCAAGCCTTTGATTCACCCAACAGATCCTGCTTCTCTCCTCAAGTCTAAATGGGACTGCATTTTATGTTCATGGCGTGGCTCCCAGGAAGGGGACTGAAGACATTACAGGGGAGGCGTTTGCAGATATAATGACCCTGACGTGCCTGCCAAGAGGCTGAGTGCCCAGTTGGTTTCCCCAGGGAGGACACAGCTCCTGCCGCCCGGCTTGTGCTTGTCTGATGCTGGCCAGGCTGGGGGCACAGCTGGTGGAGAGAATAGTTCTCCTCGGGGCCAAGCTAGCTGACCCTGCCATGAAGCAGACCTGCAAGTTCAGTCCTCCCGGCCCCGGGCTCCGACCAGGGGGAAAGAGCTCAGTTGCCGCCGGACCCTGCACCCCGGGCCCTGCCCGAGCTGGACCGAGTTTTGCGGAGATGCCCTCCGTGCGTACACGTCCCAGGTGCTCCCTGGAGACAGCCATCTAAACACTCCCGCGCTTTCCCAGGGCCTGAGATGGGATCCCACAGTCTGGTTATTATTGTCCGTTGTTGGGCAGGTGAAGGCCCCACCCCATTTCTGCATTTCCTCTCTGCCCTGTTGGGGTGCAGATCCTACTGGGGTGAGATCCTAAGAGCTGCGGTTTCAGTTAAGGTGGGCTTGTTGCAAGCACTTTGAATATAATAATCATACTCACACAAGAACATTGAGATTTTTTTTAAAGAGGAAAGAAGAACAGCACAGAAAGAGAAAGAAGCTGGTAACAGCTTGAAATGAATGTGGGGAAATGTAATTATACTTTCAAAAAGATAACTCTGTCTCCTGTTTGTTTTCTATCAAGATTTATATACTCATATCCTAGCCCCCTCCCCTGGGGTCTAAAGCTCTCCCTTGGAAGCACGTCCATGGTGACTAGAGACTGTCCATGGAGCTGTGGCAGGAACCTTTTCTTAAATCAAGGGCATGGGTGCATCTGTCCTGCCTGTGGGCCTGGAACACAATGATGCAGGATGTGTACCGTCCCTCCTAAGTTCTCCCAGCGTCTCCCTAACTGGCTCCCCGGTGGCCACTCCCTCTCTGTCCAAACCCGTCCTGCACGCTGCCTTACGTGGATCCTCCTGGGCCTAACCAGCCATAAGCCGCTTCCCTGGAGAAGAACATGTGATGGCTTCGTGGTCCCCAAGGCACTGGGAGCAAAGAGCAGTGGCTTCTCCTGGGCTCTGGAGATGCCTAGTCTGACTCACATACTGTCCGGCGCCCCCTCAAACCCACCAGTCTTCCCTGAGGCCCACAACACTTCATACGCCCCTGGACCAGGTCAGACCACCTCTCATGAGCTTCCTGACCATCTGACCGTCGTCTTCCCAGCCCCTCTCACAATCCCAATTCTGGTTCAGTGTCTGTGAGGGTCAAGGCTGAGCTGCCTTCCTCGCTGGCTTCCTGCAGTACCTGGTGAACGGGTGCTCCATGAATGTTTGCCAGTTGAAGGAATGGCATCTTAGCAACAGGGCCAGCCCTGGCATTTAACACTCCGCGGCCATTCCCTGCTGTTCACTCCCCCGCGGTCAGCTCTGTCCACTCCGAGGCACCTATTCTCCCCACCGGCGATGCCCCGCCCTCTTCCCACATCCTACTCACCTCTCCCGGCCCCGCCCATCTCTTTACCCCCGTGCAGGGCCACCCTGGCCCCTAAGCCGTCCGACCGATGTGAGTTCTCCCACTTCCAAGCTCCCGGGGCGCTCCCTGCACCACGGACACGGCCTTGCCTGGCGTGAGACCTGGACTGTCCCCGTGTTCGCCCCTGGACCCCGTATCACATGTGTGCCCGCCTCCCCCACTCCTCGGAGTCCTGAGCGGAACTGAGTCAGACCAGCTGTTTGATAAACGTCTGCCTAAATGATTGCAACTGGGCATCTTCCCTGCTTCTCTCCAAGGATCCACAGCCACAGCCCCTCCATCACTCAAGGTTGACTCAGCCCGGCTTCCTCTGCGGTGGCCTCGTGGGTGACGCCCCACACTGATCTCCCGCTGGATCATAACCCCTGTGGGGGACAGTTTTGAGCTCCACTCCCAGTATGTATGTATATCCGTTACTTGTAGACTTCACGTATGTCCTGTTGTGGCTTGACTCTCTGGACCACCAGTGCCCTCCCAGGGGACCTGCACCCCACCTGGAGACAGAACTCTGGAGCACAGCCCACCTGGAGTTGCCATGTCCTCACGCACTTGGACACAGAGAACACAAGGCCCCACCGTCTGTGCCTGGGTACCAGCCTCCCTCCCACCAGGGCCTCCAGGGCGAGTCACAGGAGTTTCATGCACACCTTCCTCAGTGTGGGGGTACAGGAGAGCTTTGAGACCAGGCGACTCACCACTGGGAGACCCAGCACAGAGAGACCCACCTATTTGAAAGAAAGCCCACTGTGCCTGGCCCGAAGGAGGAACTTAATGCATGTTGACATATAATAAAAATAACCAAGATCCTTGATGGCAAGTGTCATACTCCAGTGTCTTCAAACATTGGCTTGTGAGCCTTGTAAAAGAATTTTTTTGACAAACCCACAGCCAACATCGTTCTCAATGGTGAAAAACTGAAACCGTTTCCTCTAAGATCAGAAACAAGACAAGGTTGTCCACTCTCACCACTATTATTCAACATAGTTTTGGATGTTTTAGCCACAGCAATTAGAGAAGAAAAAGAAATAAAAGGAATCCAAATCAAAAAGGAAGAAGTAAAGCTGTCACTGTTTGCAGGTGACATGATACTATACATAGAGAATCCTAAAGATCCTACCAGAAAACTACTAGAGCTAATCAGTGAATTTGGTAAAGTAGCAGGATACAAAATTAATGCACAGACATCTCTTGCATTCCTATACACTAATGATGAAAAATCTGAAAGAGAAATTAAGGAAACACTCCCATTTACCATTGCAACAAAAAGAATAAAATACTTAGGAATAAACCTACTTAAGTAGACAAAAGACATGTATGCAGAAAACTATAAGACACTGATGAAAGAAATTAAAGATGATACAAACAGATGGAGAGATATACCATGTTCTTGGATTGGAAGAATCAACATTGTGAAAATGACTCTACTACCCAAAGCAATCTACAGATTCAATGCAATCCCTATCAAACTACCAATGGCATTTTTCACAGAACTAGAACAAAAAATGCACAATTTGTATGGAAACACAAAAGATCCCAAATAGCCAAAGCAATCTTGAGAAAGAAAAGACAGCCTCTTCAATAAGTGGTGCTGGGAAAACTGGACAGCTACATGTAAAAGAATGAAATTAGAACACTCCCTAACACCATACATAAAAATAAACTCAAAATGGATTAAAGACCTAAATGTAAGGCCAGGCACTATCAAACTCTTAGGGGAAAAACATAGGCAGAACACTCTATGACATAAATCACATCAAGATCCTTTTTGACCCACCGCCTAGAGAAATGGAAATAAAAACAAAAACAAACAAATGGGACCTAATGAAACTTAAAAGCTTTTTCACAGCAAAGGAAACCATAGACAAGACGAAAAGACAACCCTCAGAATGGGAGAAAACATTTGCAATGAAGCAGCTGACAAAGGATTAATCTCTGAAATTTACAAGCAGCTCATGCAGCTCAATATCAAAAAAAACAAACAACCCAATCCAAAAATGGAAAGAAGACCTAAACAGACATTTCTCCAAAGAAGATATATAGATTGCCAACAAACACATGAAAGAATGCTCAACATCACTAATCATTAGAGAAATGCAAATAAAAACTACAATGAGGTATCACCTCACACCGGTCAGAATGGCCATTATCAAAAAATCTACAAACAATAAATGCTAGAGAGGGTGTGGAGAAGAGGGAACCCTCTTGCACTGTTAGTGGGAATGTAAATTGATACAGCCACTATGGAGAACAGTATGGAGTTTCCTTAAAAAACTAAAAATAGAACTACCATACGACCCAGCAATCCCACTACTGGGCCTATACCGTGAGAAAACCATAATTCAAAAAGAGTCATGTACCACAATGTTCATTGCAGCTCTATTTACAATAGCCAGGACATGGAAGCAGTCTAAGTGTCCATCAACAGATGAATGGATAAAGAAGGTGTGGTACATATATACAATGGAATATTACTCAGCCAGAAAAAGAAACGAAATTGAGTTATTTATAGTGAGGTGGATGGACCTAGAGTCTGTCATACAGAGTGACGTAAGTCAGAAAGAGAAAAACAAATACCGTATGCTAACACATATATATGGAATCTAAAAAAAAAAATGGTTCTGAAGAACTTAGGGGCAGGCCAGGAATAAAGATGCAGACGTAGAGAATGGACTTGAGGACATGGGGAGGGGGAAGGGTAAGCTGGGACGAAGTGAGAGAGTGACACGGACATATATACACTACCAAATGTAAAATAGCTAGCTAGTGGGAAGCAGCTGCATAGCACAGGGAGATCAGCTCGATGCTTTGTGACCACCTAGAGGGGTGGGATAGGGAGAGTGGGAGGGAGACGCAAGAGGGAAGAGATATGGGAACATATGTATAACTGATTCACTTTGTTATAAAGCAGAAACTAACACACCACTGTAAAGCAATTATACTCCAATAAAGATGTTAAAAAAAAAGAATTTTGAAAATCTAGGTACTCATCCACCTGTTTTTAAGTTGGCATCTAAAATTTTTCATCCTATGTTTAAATGTTTATTTCTTATTAATAGGAGATAGGAAGTATTAAATATTTTATGTGGTGAAAGAAGATCAGGATTGATTATAATCTGAGCAAATATTTCATATTATTGGATAAAACAAATTTTCATTACTTTATTGAACACAGCATGCCCTATCTGAGCAATATCAGGTGAAATTTTTGTTTGTGTGTTGATGTATTTTGGAAAATCTGATAGTCATGCAAAAGTCACATTTTAATGGATAAACATCACAAGCTTGTGCTGCTTTGGATCCTCTGAATTATGAGCCCCTGTGGGCCAGCATGCCCTTCTTCTTGCAGAAATACGTACCCGACAGGGAAGGACAGAAAGTCTTGTGAGCTTCAGGGCCTCGGTTTATCATTAACTTGAACTTATCTTGTTGTTTCATGTGCCCTCCTGCAGCAAAGAGCCAAAACAAGATTGGGGTGGATGAGGGATATGGCTTTCTTCCGTAAATTGAGAAAAGGTGTATTCTGAACATAGGCTCAACTCAAGCCGATCAGGATTAGCAAAGAATACCTATAGGCATCGATGCCCTTATGAGAATCACCTGGAAAGTCCTCAAGTCATCCAGGAAGTGTGCACCCAGGTGCAGGAATGCTGGCCTACCCTTGGCTTGGCAATGATCTAGAGTAGAACAATGGACGGTGGCCGGCCCGGGCTGGGGAGTTCCCTCCTCCTCTTGGCTCTGTGGAGAGGACGGACCTCACCTCAACCAGCCAGGACAAAACTGAGAAAATTGTTAGATATTAAATATCAAGCATTAGAAACCAAAATAGAAACTGAAGGGTAGCTAAGCCCAGGGCACACAGTACCATGTGAACTCTGAAACGAGTGAAGGGCCTGGGGCAGGCCCAGGTCGGGCAGGGGCAGCAGGAGTCAAAAGGCAGGGCACAGGGGCTGGAACAGATCTGTGGTCACTCGAGACCATTTCAAGGGCCCTGTGGTTCTTTTCGTCAGCCCTTCATTGGGAAACCCAGGGGCCCCTGGGTCCCCAACTTGTAGCCTCGTCTTACAAGAGAATTGTTTAACCCTTGTTGTATGAAGCGCTGCAAATATAGTCCGGCCTCAACCTTTGTAGACCTGGCACCTCCGGAGGCCCCCAGGCTCGTGCTCTAGTCCCCGGGTCCTGTTTTTCTTGGACAAATCAGACCCTGATGGGCTTTTGTGTCTCAGCTGCACGCCCCCACCTAGGGTACCCTCCCTACTAGTCCTCCAATCTTTGCCTTGGAACCTGCTTGTTCCAGCATGTTCACCCCGCCTCACCCCTTAGAGCAGAATTTCTCCAAGTGGGATCCGCTGCTGTGTCAGCATTCTCTGGGATTTTTGTGGGAAAAAGACAGTAGATTCCTAGGACAAACCTGGAGACACTGGTTTGGTAGATCTGGATTCAGAATCCATAACATTAGAGCCCCTGATGCAGGAACCTGCATTTTTATAAGCTGCCCGGGTGCTCGGAAGTGTTCTAGACCTTGGGATCCACCAGTGCCGTGCTCTGAATGCTTGTTGCCCCCAGTATTCATGTGCTGAAATCCTAATCCCCAAGGTGATGGTATCGGGAGGTGGGGCTTTGGGGGCTGACTGGGCCATGAGGGTGGAGCCCTCGTGATGGGATTAGTGCCCTAATCAAAGAGCCTTCTGCCAGTGAGGACACGGGGATAAGACAGCTCTCCATGACTGAGAAAGCAGGCTCTCAGCAGACACTGAATCTGCAGGTGTCTTGAGCTTGGACTTCCAGCCTCCAGAGCTGCGAGAAATACATTTCTGTTGTTATAAGCTGCCCAGTCTGCGGTGCTCTGTCATAGCAGCCTGGATGCACTGAGACAAGCGGGTGTAGTCAGGGACTTCTGTGCTGCCCCTGGGCTCCCTTCACACCTCTGCTGCAGCCCTCCCGTGTCAGACTGTGATTTATCCATGTACCTGCTTGTCCCACTAGTGTCTGAATTCTCCAGAAGAGAAGCGCTCTTCATCTCTGCAGACTCCACACCAGGCACAGTGCCGGCTACGTAGTGGGCCTTAGTCGCTGTTTGTTCAGTGGTCAGGGTGCCCCTCGTGAAGGGTACGGCAGAGAGGAGGGGCTCATTCTCAGAGTGTCCCCCCCCACCCCCGGGGTGTCAGTGAGCATAATGCTCCCGAGCTTGAAGAGAACCACCTGCTGGGGTCTGGGATTAAGCTCACTGGCTGTGCAGGATGCAAAGGGCAGACCGGGGCAGCACGTGGTGGTGAAGCATCTTGCAGCGTGGAGCTCACCTCCGTGTCTAGGGGCCTCTGCCAGCTGGGCAGCGCTGTTGAGGGCGGTGGTGACGTCTGCTCGGGTGGTGACATGCGGTGAGGGGGAGACCTGGCCCACCTCCCGGAGTACAAATATCACAGTGAAATGAGCGCTCGCTCAGTCTAGATGGAGTCTCCTGGAGTTGCCTGTGAGTGTGTGCAGTTTACTGGATTCCTTGAGGGGCCAGAGTCGTAATGTACTACCTCACTCCCGTCTCCCCTTTACTCCTCGGTACTTTTGGAAGGCGACAATGGACCTGGCTGAGAAGCTGCATTTCCCAGTCCCCCTGTGGCTGGGAACGTTTAAGGAGATTTCAGCAGGAGTTGTGGCGTCCGCCCCCTGCTCTTCCCCTTGCAGCCTGGGACACCCTCTGCAGCAGCAGCCGTTCTCCACTGCGGACGGATGCCGCGAGCACGGTGCACAAAACTAGAAGTCGGCAGGGTCACTGGTGACGTCGTTGAACCACACTGTAGCCATAGAGGCTGACCTTTAGACTGCTTTTATGTGGGAGACAAAACAAACAAGCACACAAAACACTGTATTGTTAAACCGCTGATATACAGGTTTTCTGTCTAACCCTCGCATCCACAATGCTGGGACCATTTGCCTTGTGGGCTGATTGCCCAACATACATTTCTTATTTGCTGCTCACGTGGCCCCTTAGAGATGCAGGACTCACCCTCCACTCCACCTCTAGCTGCTGCCAGTCCACTGGGCCACAGGCTCGCTGTCAATCTTTTAAGTTCCTTGAAAAGCAAGCATCTGGGTTCACCAGCCACTTGTGACATCAGCCAGATGGGTCTTCAGGCGCTTCCCTGAACTCTCAGGGGTGGCTTCATGGACTTTTAATTTGGACCCAGAGGAAACACAGCTGGGAGCCTATTACTCCTGAGACTTTCTTCCTCAGAGACAGTCACCTTTGGCTTTGAGGGGGGTTTTTTGTTTGTTTGTTTGTTTTTAAAGGAGATGTTGGGGTAGGAGTTTATTTATTTATTTATTTATTTTTGCTGTGTTGGGTCTTCGTTTCTGTGCGAGGGCTTTCTCTAGTTGCGACGAGCGGGGGCCACTCTTCATCGCGGTGCGCGGGCCTCTCACTATCGCGGCCTCTCTTGTTGCGGAGCACAGGCTCCAGACGCGCAGGCTCAGTAGTTGTGGCTCACGGGCCTAGTTGCCCCACGGCATGTGGGATCCTCCCAGACCAGGGCTCGAACCTGTGTCCCCTGCATTAGCAGGTAGATTCTCAACCACTGCGCCACCAGGGAAGCCCTTGACTTTGAGTTTTAATTGCATATGTTTAAATCTTCCAGTTTGCAGTTGACACAAAGCTTTCTTGGGGAGTGCATGCCAGACTCATGAGGGAAAAGTAGGAAAGCTTCATAATTCTCTCGGAGGAAGAAGAAGGATGTGCACAAAAATATATAACTTGGGGGAGGGGCTTCAAGGTACAAGGACTTCAAGTTTTCTGATACAAAGGAGCTTTTCCAGATGAGTCCAGAGATCATCACCTTGAAAGAAGATCTAGATAAAGCTGCAAGCATCATTCTGGCCCCAACGAAATGAAGGTACATCCCCAGGTCTGGTCCAGAATATTGTGTATAACTGTAATCTAGCTGAGGGAAGTCCAAAGAATCCACACACTGTGATCAAAACGGTAGACAAAGAAGTCTGAGTGAGCGAGTGTACCCACATGGACTCTGGGAGTCAAAGAGAACTGGGCCAGAGCCCTCTGTCGCCGTGCACTATGAAACGAGGGCACGATGTCCATCCGGCGAGGTTGTTCCGAGGATGACATGAAGCCTCGCTGCAGCGAGCACAGGGCCGAGGTGTGGGGTTGGCGAGCCCAGTGGTGGTCAGTACACGCTGTGCCGTCCTGGAGACGGTGGTCTGAATCCAGCCTCCTTTACTTACTGGCTGTGTGGCCTTGGACAGATCAGCTAACCTTTCTAAGCCTCGATTTTCTGATTTGCAGAATGGGGGTAAGAACGTATCTTACTGAGGACTCTTGTGAGAATATACGACATCATGCGTGTCCAGCAAGCACTTAGCAAAATGCCTAAAATAGAGCAAGACCTCAGCAAACGGTGCTGCCACGCGGCAGCCTCTCCCTCCTCCTCTCCCTCTCCTTCTCTTTCTCCTCCTCCTCAGTTACAGGAAGAAGCAGAATCTTTTCTTCTTCACAGCAGAGAATGCTTTGTTAACACGCTCCTTGGACTTCTGTGACCTCGAATGTTTTTCCAACTGCATCCCACGGTCCGCTAATGGTTAGGTGAGGCCCTGTGACTAGTTATGGCCTATGAGCTGTCGGCAGAAGTGACATGTATCATCTCAGTCAGAGTGATCACTAACTCGCCACGTGGTTGCTTCCCCTGCCCTGGCAGCTCCTGGAGCTACACGCTGAGATGGTCACAAAGCACCGGCAGCTCCATTAGCTCGGGTTCCTGAGTGGCTGTTTGGACCCACGCTGGCTGTGCTCAGCTGCTGGGTTTTGAGGTTGATTTATCACAATAGCACAGCCTACCTTTTCCTGATTGCTAGAAATACTGCACCAGCTGTTGCTGCGAGGCACATGAGAAAGTATCTCAAGGTCAAATAGGCTTAGAAAGTGCTAGGCAGCAAAACAAGTTTATTCTGGACTTCGTAGCCCTTTCAGTATGTTCATGTCCCTTATGAAGCTCCAAGGTTTTCCAGAATAATTTGACAAAGGACCTTTTTTTTTTTTTTTTAAAAAAAAAGCGTGTTTTAAAGGTCTAGTGTTCTACAAAACACACTTTGGAAAAGGCTGACCTCGCCGGTACGTTTGGTTTGTTGACTGTTTCCTCCTGACACGCCCACCCCTGTTCCACTATCGCCAGGTGAATCTGAACAGTATATTCCTCACATTCCCTCCCTAACCCATCTCTGCGGAGGCTGCCACCACCTTCATTCTTCTTCCCTTTGAATCCCAAATTGTCGAGCCCTGCTGAAGAAAGTGGAGAGCCGGACACGGCCTGAACGCCGATCACGGTTCTGGTGCCAAGGTGAGCTTTCAGAATCTTTAGTCTTCCACTTCATTCCCTGCCAACTCCCTGCCAGCCTCCTTCCACGGCTGTTCTTGTTTTCACTTTCCTGGTCCTTCCAGCTTCCCCTCACCCCCTTCTCTCGGCAGAAGAACCCATCGCCCACTTTATGGAAAGGACAGGAAGGGCCAGGCCACCCACTCCTGACCTATTCTCCCCTCTTCTTGTATCATGTGGATCATTACCATGTTGTCGTACTTTAAAAAAAGGTTTTCTTATTAATGTTTCTATATCTGCTTCATATGCATGCCTTTTGTAATGGTGCTAGGGAATAAGATGTTTCAAAAACAGCTCAAGTCCAATCTCAGACTTTTTCCCCTGCCCTCTACCTTAGGAAACCACTGGAAGCTGGTATGTATTTTTCCCATGCATGATTTTGTATTTTTATTTCATATGCATTGCTTCATAAATATACAGTGTTTTCTGTGTTTTAAAACTTTTCAAAAATGGCATTGCGCTGTATGTATCCTTTTGCAGCTTGCTCTGTGGCTCAGTATTAGGTCTGATATTTTGGTTTATTGAAACTGGTAGATGCAGTTAATATATGTTAACTGCTGTTAACATCAATTATCAACAATCAATTATTACATCTATAGCCTCTTTATCTATCCTCCTATAAATCAAAAGTTTATCTTTTATTCTTATGTATATTTCCTTCTCTTCATTTCTTCTTGTGCTCACTTCATCAAGTTGGCCAAAATTTAAAAGTCCAATAGCACTAAGTATGGTAAGAATATGGAGAAATGTAGTCTCTGTGAGTGTAATTCTGTACACCTGCTTGGGAGATCAATTTAGTGACACCTGGCACTGGCAACAAGGAAAGGTCCATTTTGTACTTTGCTTAAGAAACTTTCAGAACCTCTTTCATTTGGTTCTACTTTATAAATTTCTGTGGCAAGTAAGTAGCTTCTTATTCTAGTCATCTCAAAAACTGAAAACTGCTCTGCAACTTTTATACTTTTCAGGGAACAGAGATTCCAAAGGGCTGCGAAAGACCATTTAAAGTGTTTAACATTTTTTGAGTAAGTTTATTGTAAATTCAGGTGTATCTGAAAATGTTAATAGAAAGTAAGGTTACCGATCTTTCATTACATCCTACACTAGTGATGCTTTACGACCTTGCCCAGTTATTTAAAACATACTTTATCACGTTAGTTCCCAGCCTCCCCACCCCAGCTCTAAATGTCTAACCTCTTCAACCTGCACCTTCTCTTTGCTCTGATAGGGTCGCCTCTCTCTCCCTCTGACACTCAATGTACCCCTCGTTTGCGTACGAAACAACAACGACAAAAACAAAACCTAGCGATTCTCCACCCTGGCTGCTGATTAGAAAACCACCTAGGGAACTTTCAAAAACACCAGTCCCTGGGATCCACACCCAGAGATCCTGATTACGTTGGATTTAGAGCCACTGTATTACGCAATTCAACTTACCAACATAGAGGTTCACGCAAGAGCATTCACTTATGGGAAACACATCTGCATGTAATGCACGTTTCTGTCTTCTTTATCTTTCACCTGTTTTGGAGTCTGTCACGTGGTTTTCACGTGACCCACCCCTGCTTTAGTTCCCACTGACTAATGGTGTGAATTTGGAGAAATTTCTTCATCTCAGTGTCCTATCTTCCCCCCATCAGTAAAACAGAGGTAATAATCACAATGTACTTTTCAGGGCTATTGCGAGCATCAAATTAAATTATACATGCAAGTAAAATGGAAAGCAATTTACAAATGTTAATTATTATGAGTCTCCTGCTCAACATTACCATATGTTGTTTGAATTATGTTGTTTGAATTACAGCTTCTGTACATGTTGAATGGTGCTAATTTCCTGTTTATTTTTTGTGTGTATCCTTAAAACCTAAACCTCAATTCAATTAAGACTTTTTTGGTGGGGGAGAAGCAATCTATAATTCTTTAGAATAGTTTATGTTCTTCATTTCCAAAGACAAAGTGAGAGGCAAAAAACATTAAATTGGGGCTTCCCTGGTGGCGCAGTGGTTGAGAGTCCACCTGCCAATGCAGGGGACACGGGTTCGTGCCCTGGTCCAGGAAGATCCCACACGCTGCAGAGCGGCTGGGCACGTGAGCCATGGCCGCTGAGCCTGCGCGTCCGGAGCCTGTGCTCCGCAACGGGAGAGGCCACAACAGTGAGAGGCCCGCGTAACACACAAAAAAAACCAAAACAACAGCAACAAAAAAAAAACATTGAATTGAATGTATTAGCAGAAACATAGTTTATAATTTACAAAATTTTCTGTTGCAGTAAATACTAGCACTGGCTAGGATATTTTGGACACACACATATATGTATGTATGCATATATGTGTACATATATACACACAGGTGTATATAGAACATACGGCAGAAACATATCTTTGGATATGTTGACCGCTGGCCTTTCCCTGTCCGCATTTCTCCTTTCCCTTTCTCCCACTTTCAATCAGATAACTAGGCTCATTGAAACTTGGTTAATCACCTGAGGGGAGGGTTGTGTCAGGGTCAAGAGCAGAAATCACTTATGAGTCTTTTTTGCTTTAGTTTCTAAAAGTCTTAAGCCCAGAGCAGGTGAACAGATTTGGGGCACAGACAAAAAGTCCTGCCAGAAACCATGGAGAACACAGAATTTCCCCATCCCCCGTCAAGAAAAAGATTTACCAGGGCTTAGGAGAGAAGTGAATAGGAAAATTGACCAGGGAGGTGGCAAGACCCCAGAGAAAGAGGCTGGGAGGGGCATTTAGGGAGCTGGGCGACCTTGAGAAGATTTTCAGTCATGGTGGTGTCCCCACCATGACTCAGAAAGGTAGAGAGCATCTGGACCCGAGGGTGGTGGACGATCTCAATAGCAACTTGTGGGGGCAGATGGCAAAGGAGGGGATTTTTCTGCAGCCCCCCATGCCTTGCCACTGAATAGGGTCCTACAACCTTGCTCTGGCCATTGTAGTGAAGGCAGAAGCTCGTGAAGGCTGAGGCTAACATGTCTTCATAGCTTCTGAGCCAAATAGAAATTAAACTGTTTAAGAAGTTAAAGAAAGTTGTATTTCTTGGACATTTGGAAATGGGGGCTGTCACTCATAACCTCCACGTACATGCTATGCATATGTGCTTACAGCTATTTATATTTTATATTTATATTTACACACACATAACACCATTCAGGGTGTTCTGCCAGAAATGATGTTTGTATTTTTCTCTCTTCTCTAGAAGGGAAAATGCCCACAAATCACCTTGGAATCCCTGGTCGTAGCTTCACCATTGGGAAGATGCGTTAGCATTGCTGTGGCGTCCCAGTGCCAGGAAAAGCCCACCTTGAGATATCTCAGCCAGGTGACAGCCCTGTAGTAAAGACAGCATATATCACATCTTAAAGAAATGCAGAGGTCAACCACATAAATATTACTAAGGGACAATATTATATTAATGTTAATATTTTGCCATTGCTGATATGTTTCTGTTGATAGGACAGTTGACATATGGTTTTATGGTAAATTAAGAATGGTAAAACGAATGCTATCTCATTAACAACAACAAATTGACAGTGATTTCCATAGCAGGGAGTGGCTGGGTTGTTTAAAAGGACTTTTAAATGGTTCTGAAGAATCTAGGGGCAGGACGGGAATAAAGACACAGACGTAGAGAATGGACTTGAGGACACGGGGAGGGGGCAGGGTAAGCTGGGACGAAGTGAGAGAGTGACGCGGACATATATACGCTACCAAATGTAAAATAGATAGCTAGTGGGAAGCAGCCGCATAGCACAGGGAGATCAGCTCGGTGCTCTGTGACCACCTAGAGGGGTGGGATAGGGAGGGTGGGAGGGAGACGCAAGAGGGAGGGGATATGGGGATATATGTGTACATATAGCTGATTCACTTTGTTATACAGCAGAAACTAACACACCATTGTAAAGTAATTATACTCCAGTAAAGATGTTAATTTTAAAAAATGACTTTAAAAATGAAGACAGTGAAGCTCCTCCTGTGTAGCATGGAGCATTGACCCTCAGG
Source organism: Mesoplodon densirostris (assembly GCF_025265405.1). Taxonomy (NCBI): domain Eukaryota; kingdom Metazoa; phylum Chordata; class Mammalia; order Artiodactyla; family Ziphiidae; genus Mesoplodon; species Mesoplodon densirostris. The sequence continues at coordinate 3,708,393 of NC_082670.1, read as the reverse complement.
GACTCTGGCTTTGAGTTCATATGAGAAGGGAGATAAAAAATGGGGAATAATTAAGGAAATGTGCTGGAAAAGAAAGCTGCTTGAAACTTAGAATCATGTCTTCCTCACCATCGTATTCTCTTTGCCCTTCCTCCTGCCTGCAGTGCAGCAAGATGTCTATGAATAGAGACGTCTGTCTGTGATGCAGCAGTGGTTCTGCCGTTTTGAAGACAAAAGCTACTTGGTGAGGAAGGCAGAGGTAGAGGCCAGAAGGCAGCGGGGTTCTGGATGATTCCCTCAGCAGTTGGCAAGTGCCCACGACTGCCTGCCTCGAGATTCTTGCCACTAGAGGAAAATAACCCCCTTCTGTCTTAAGTCCCTGTGGTTGGATTCTGGTTTTTTTTCAGCTGAATGTCTCCCTCCCTCAAACCCATGTGCACAACGATGATGGCTAATATCCTAGAGGGAGCAAGATACACTCGGGGCAGGTCTCATTGTTCCTAATAGTAAATCCACGTTTCAGAAAGCGGCCTTGGTGATTTTGAAGATTTGGGGCCAAGACCTTGTCAAGCTAGGTTGGACTGTCACTACTTTTACTCACAGTGGGGCTGTTTAAGAGCCATGGTAGGAGCAGAGGCGGCACTGTCACCACAATCCTGCTGTTCATCTATGTTTGCAGTATTAGTATTGCCTTCAGTACAGAGAATGTTTTGTTCTGTTTTGTTTTTTGTAAAAATCTCTTAAAGTCGTCATTGTGTCTTATGGGGATTAGTTTAATTAAAACACTGTGAGGCAGACACACATGTAATCAGAGTCACGCAAAGTGCAAAAGGGGCTTCTAATCTGAAAGAAAACAAGCAAGGGAGAGCCCCAGTTCCCACCCCACCAGACACAAAAGTCTTCCCCCTCCTCAGGACCTTGTCAGCCATATATGAAAGGCAGATGAGCAAACGCCACACTGGTAATCTGTTGTTAGGTAGTAATAGAACTTAAATTATTTATTTTAGGAATTAAAATAAATATGAAGTATGGTGAATTAGATATTCTGAAGGGATATTCTAAACGAATCTTCCATTATAATACAGCTAGATTTTGGATAAATTCCTCCCTTCCAAATTATTTTTGACCCATTGCTAAGCTTGCAAGAAAGTGGGAAATTTTCAAGGAACCAAAGTAACTAAGTCTAATATAGTATTAAAAATTAACTAGACATGGATTATGAACTTAAATGTAAAATGTAAAACTATAAAACTTTTAGAAAAATTCATAGGATAAAAATCCTCAGGATCTAGGGCTAAGTAAAGAGTTCTGAGACTTGGCACCAGAGCATAATTCCTAAGAGGAAAAGCAATAAATTGGACTTATCAAAATTAAAAACTTTTGCTCTGCAAAAGACCCTATTATGAGGATGAAAAGGCAGACTACAGATTGGAAAAAATATTTGCAGACGACATATCTGACAAAGAACTAAAATCTGGAATACATAACTCTCAAAACTCAGCTGCCAAAACCAAACAATCCAATTAGAGAATAGTCAAAAGATATGAAGAGACATCTCATGAAGATACACAGACAGCAAATAAACACATGAAAAGATGTTCAATATCATTAGCCATTATGCAAATTAAAACCAAAATGAGATATTACTATACACCCATCAGAATGGCTAAAATAAAAATTAGTGACACCCCAAATGCTGGTGAAGATGAGGAGAAACTGAATCATTCATACATTGCTGGTGAGAATATAAAACGGTACAGCTACTCTGGAAAACAGTTTGGCAGTTTCTTTTAAAAACATACAAACAAAACTAAACATGCAATTACCACGTGACTCAGCAGTGATACTTTTGGGCATTTATCCCAGAGAAATGAAAACTTACATTCATGAAAAATCTGTACATGAATGTTGATAAGAACTTTTTTTTTTAATAACCCAAACTAAAAACAACCAGATGTCTTTTAATAGGTGAAAGGTTCAAAAAATGCTGGTCCATCCACACCATGGAATACTATACAGCAACAAAAAGGAATGAGCTATTAATACCCACAACAGTGAATCTCCAGATAATTATACTGAATGAAAAAATTCATCCCCCCAAATTACGTGTATAATTCCATTTTTATAGCATTCTTGAAATGACAAAATCATAAAATGGAGGGGATGTGGATGAAAGAGAAGTGGATGTGGTTATAAAAGGGCAACATGAGGGATTCTTGTGGTGATGGAGATGTTCTGTATCTGACTGTATCAATGGCCATATCCTGTAATATTGTGATGCTGCACCGTAGTTTTGCAGGATGTTCCCATTAAGAAAAACTGGATAGAGGGTACATGGGCCGTTTCTGTATTATTTCTTGCAACTGCATATGAATCTAAAATTGTCTCAAAATAAAAAGTTTAATTTAAAAAAGTTAGTAAAGGGCTTCCCTGGTGGCGCAGTGGTTGAGAGTCCACCTGCCGATGCAGGGGACACGGGTTCGTGCCCTGGTCCGGGAAGATCCCACATGCCGTGGAGTGGCTGGGCCCGTGAGCCATGGCTGCTGAGCCTGTGCGTCCAGAGCCTGTGCTCTGCAATGGGAGAGGCCACAACAAGTGAGAGGCCCGCGTACCGCAAAAAAACCAAAAAACCCCCCAAAAACCCAAAAACTCCTTGCAAAGAACAGTCCAGAGATGTGTTCTAAAATGATCAGCTTTGTCGCTGGGCCACTTAGTTTCATGTCAGCTTGTTTATTTAGACCACAGTCAGGGATACCATGTCTGTAACTGAATATACAGTCGTTCCTCAGTATCCATGGGGGATTGGTCCTAGGACCTTCCACGGATGCTTAGATTCCTTCTATTAAATGGCATAATATCTGCATATAACCTACACACATTCTCCTATAATACCTTAAATAAACTCTAGATTACTTCTAATACCTAATACAATGTAAATGCTATGTAAATAGCTGCCAACATGCAGCAAAGTCAAGTTTTGTGTTTTGGAACTTCCTGCAATTAAAAAATATATACGTTTTTGATCTGTGGTTGGTCACATCTATGGATGCAGAACCCATGGATGTGGAGGGTTGACTGTACCTTGTTTTTATAGAGGAAAACATTCTCCACCTTGAGTGAGTCCCAGGATACTTATTAGTATATTTTCAGATGAACCTCGTCTCAATGTGTATATAACACAAGATAAGCACATTGTAATTATGTCTTGGAGAAACAAAAATATCCAATTATATTGGCAGGTATCCAGAATTGGTGCCTTCTGAATTGACCAGTGATAGTTAATGGATCTGATGCATCTTGGGATGCTTAATTGACATCTGTGGAATCACCACCCTCCCAGAGATGATTACTAGCTTTGTTTTGATGTCCTTTAATTCCACATTTGTTTCAACTCCTCTGCCAGACCCACATATTTATTTATCTTTTTCTGCATCTGTTCCCGGGATATTTCTCTTTAGCAGAGAAGCAATATCAATAAACCTTTCTGTGTTAGTAAGTTTATCAGACAGCAAAATAGCTGGTCTATGGGGACAAATTGTCGGTGTGACTTTTTTTTTTTTTAGTTCTTTTAAAGTATATCTTGTAAGGACTGATTTCCAATATTAAAAAAAATATCTTTTGTCTTTGAGTCAGCCATGAACTTGTATACTCACATTACATAAAATCTTTATATTTGTACCAAGCTTTGGAATTTCCTAAGCATTTCCATACACATTTCCTAATTTAATTCAACAATTAATACTGTACAGCTATCATTAATTCTGTTTTATAGGAAAAGCAGCTGTTATACCAAAATTCCTGAGAAAGTTTTTCTATAGTTCTTGAAAATGTGATAGAACTTTTAAAGTGTGTAAAGTGAATTATACTAGCATTTCTTCATTAGGTGTTTCAGGCCCCTGGAGGTATGCAGATATACTCTGTGTCATTCAAGAGATCTTTATGAGAATATTTAAATATTGTGATTTTATTTTTGTGATGATAAAAGGAACATGTTTTAGATTATCTGGATAAGCACCTTTTAGCCAGACATTCACATTCATGATCATGTGACGCCTTTAAATCACATTTTAGTTTTAGTGTGCTGTTTTTCAAGGTAAGGTGGATAGAATCTTCCAGGGGATCTATGAGTTCTCAAATTGACCAACCCTAAGCAAAGTATGACAGAGGTAAAAAAGGTTAACACCTGAGTATTGGCAGAAGACTTCTCCTTCCTTTCTTCGGAAAGAAGAATGCTTTATTGTTGTACAGTAGCTTTGGGGCTTTTTGTTATGTTGATCAACATGGTGATAGAGAATTGAAAGGAATTTGAAATGGTTTATTTTTATTTCAAAGAGCAGAAAGCTTTGTACCAAAGGAAAAGAGTAAATCCAGAAAGGGAGCAGAAGTGAGTGAGGAGAAAGGAGATGGGGAGCGATTGAGAGAGAGAACAGCACTGGAAGGGTGATTTCGGGGATGCTGCTCTGTCTACAATGTAAGAGAAAGAAAAGGGAAAAGAGGATTTTAACAAGCGCACTGTGTATTATGAATAAAAATCCACTTTGGCATTTTTTAGAGACTGTTTTAAAGACTTAAGTAGCTTTGTAATTGCTTTGGATGTTAGATTGGGGTCTGAATGCAGAACAATGGTGACATGGCCCATGAAACATCTTAGCTTTATCTAGATTATTTAATTAGTTAACTTAGAGTCTTCTGTGAGCATCAGAAAATTGAAAATATCAGTGAATTAAAGTAGATTAATATTTACCTACATTGTCATAAAGGCAGCCCAGGGATTTGTGCTTCTATTTTGTGGTTCTGACATCCTAAACATGGGGTTTTTACCTCATGAGCCAATATAGCTGCCCCAGCTCCATCTGTCACATCTGCATTCCAACTAGCCAGAAGAAGAAAAGTAGGAGAAAAAACAACAAGGGGTTGGAATTAGTGTATCTTAAAGAAGTTTACTGGAAACTGCTACATGACATGTATATATCACGTTGGCTAGTATTTAGTTCATAACTAAACCTAGTTGAAAAAAAAGCTAGAAAATGTAGATTTTGAGAGGCCATGTGCCCAGCAAATAATTATATTACTACAGAAGAAGGGGGTGTATATATTGGGATCAATTTGCAACACCTCTGTCACCACTCACGGGCACCCTCCTTTTCTCCAATAGAACATAAGCATCCCCTACATGAAAAACAAGCAAGCAAACAAACAACACTGCAGAGGCCCACACGGTTCTGAGCCATTGGGTATTAGCCACATATTTTATTGTCTGTATTCTGATGCTTTGACCTCTGGGGACTTGCTGACCATGGAGGGACAGCCCCTCTCAAGTTTAGCCAGTTCCTGGAGACAGTAAACAATTTACCCACAGTGAGCCTTTCAAATACAAACCAACAAATCCAGAACCCACAGCCCCATCACCTCCTTTACCAGCACCCATGCTCTGGGCCACAGTCACCTGCCCTCATCACCTGGGGCTGGGAACCGGACAACTAGGGACAGCCCTACACCTCAGAGCCCACTGAAATTATTCAAACCAGCCAATCCTACACCTGCTCACCCCGACTCTCCTGTTCCTTCCCAATGAAACCAAAATAGAGGCTCTTCCGAGAGCTCACCCCTCCCTGGCCTCCGGACAAACCCGTGCTTCCCCCTGTGGCCCCCTGTGGCTGGTGTGCCCTCTCCCCTTGGGATCTGTGAGTAACAAAGTATCTTTTCAAGGACAATCATCTCCTGATCTGTAGGCCTTGCCAGACCTAAATAATAATAAAACCTGTATTTTCAACCATAGTTCAAAGTCTAACATGTCTGGGTGATACACAACCGTTTTCTTAGTCCAGATAGGTGCCTCATGTTCTGGTGACCTATAAACCAAGAGATGAAATACCTCTCCCAACACACCCAAAATACAAAGTTGAGTAGGAGCAGGGCGATCACAAGAGAAATTCCAGTAAAAGGAGAACGGGAAGCACCAATACTAGCCCTTGGAGATAGAGCAGGGAGAGTCCCTTCCGTCAGGAGGGTGTCCACTGGTTAGCCCATATGGCAGCCCCTGTTGGGGAAAATAAAACAGTCCAGCCAAGCCCCTCTGTAGCAAAACAGAAGAGAGAACACAATTCAATATAGAATCATGATAAATTAACCCATCATGTGCGTGGCAGGTAGAATGGAAATTCCTAGAAGTCTAGATTGAACTTGAGCATTTATACAGCAAAGGAGAAGGAACAACTAAACCTTCTCTTATCTACTGTGATTGCCTCCAGGATGCCTGGGGTGTCTTGGAAGCCTCCAAGATGAGGATGTCGGGTGATGGAGTCAGAGGGCTCGTCACCTCGCAGTATGAAATCAAAAGTTTGCACCTCTTGTTGGGCCTGTTACGTTCTCAAGGAGACACCCGAGCAGGATGGAGAAGCATCATTTCCCCTGCAGCACCGGTTCTGCTCTGGGGTGTAACCCTGTGCCCACTGTGCTCTGGGCCTGGGCCTGCCCTCTGGGAGGCGGGGCAGGAGGGCGCTTCCTTGCTGTGTGGTGTCGGATGGCCACCTCTGAAGGGGGCATTGGAGAATGGGCGCCACGCTTCCAGCCGGGCCAGTTGTGGGGTTCTGAGAACTCCTCAAAGATTGAACAATTTGGGCTATTTCAGGCCAGCTTTCTGATTTCTTAGTAATTTGAGCTCCTCAAAGTGTAAGCTTTCCATCTGTTGGCTTCAGTCCGTTTCTTGAAAACTAACCACAAATGAGTACCTATCCTGACAGAGTTTTAAACCTGAAGACCGAATTAAAGCCTTTGTGCTCTGCGATCTCCTTCTCTTCCAACACGACGGTGGCTTCCTAGAGGCCATCTGACGCCAAAGGCTTAAGTGGGATTTGACTTTGCTGCTGGGGAGGTTCCTGTTGCCCAGCAGAGAGAACCTAGAGGAAGTTGCTTTAAAAAATCTTGTGGCCACATGCTGGCACTTTGAAGTCACTGCTCGTAATATTGTAAGTAGGGCTGCAGAAGCAGTGGATGTTTTCAGCTCAGAAGATTTCAATGGTGAGCTCTCAGTGAGTTTAGATTGCAAAACACAGCAAAGGGAGTCCACTTTGCACAGTTATCCCCTTCCTCTCTGCCTGCAGATAAGCTAGCTGTAACCAGAGTTAATTTCTCTCTCGTAGGACTTTGTTGGAAAAGTCACAAGTTACCAACACACAGAAGTATTCTAAATCTCTCCTGCTGATGCGCCCCTGGATGGCATGTGGTGTAACCATACGCGCAGGGCTGGGACTGGGGTGAGGTAAGTGAAGCACTTCCCTGAAGTGCAAAATTTTAACTTTTCTTCTATTTCTTGGCTGCGCCGCGCGGCATGTGGGATCTCAGTTCCCCGACCAGGGATCGAAACTGGGCCCCCTGCAGTGGAAGTGTGGTGTCTTAACCACTGGACCACCAGGGAAGTCCCCTCAAGTGCAAAATTTAAAGGGCACCAAAAAAAAAAAAAAAACCCTCAGTAATCAAGATAAATAATGTTTTAAAGTGATATTTTTAAAAAGTCTATGATGAACGAAATATCAAAATCTTAGATATAGGCAGGATTAATTCCCTTCTGCCTCAGGCTATAACATGGCTTAGCACAGCATTGCTCACAATTGACCGTTTTGCCAGCTATTTTGCAACTGAAATAATAGGAGTCACCCCTTTCTAGACTGCCATATCAAGTCTTCACCACCTCTGCTACACAACTTTCAACAAACCACCTCTAGAATCCTACTCCTGGTACCAAATTGTGTATTAGTTAGGATTAGGTTCAGCTACAAAGAAGAGAAAAGTCAAAGTAGCAGGACTTAAACAAAACAGAAGTTTAGTTCCCTCTCAGGTAAATGCAGGCAGGCCAAGTTTGGTGTTGTAGCTTCATGATCACTAGGGAGTCAGTCTCCTTCTCTCCTAATTCTTCATTATCATCAATATGTGGTTCCACCTCATGGTTCAGAAAGGCTGCTTTAGCTCCCACCATCACATCCATATTCCAGCCAGCAAAATGGAGAGCAGAGAAGAGGCAAAGTGCACACTTACATTGACTCTAAGGAACATTCCTGCAAACTATCACACAACACATAAGCTCACATTCCATTGGCTGAAACCCGCAAGGCTTATCTAATTGCAAGGGAAGCTGGAAACGTAGTCTTTGTTCTGGGTTGCCATGTGCCCAGCTAAAAATGCTATTACTACAGAAGAAAGGGAACTCAGGTGCTGGGGACAACCAACATGACATGCAACCAGGTGCCACTGGAGAGTTTGATCAGGGAAGACAGGAATGTGATGGATATTTAAAAACACTAACTCTTGTCGGTGGAAGCTTGAGCATGTTCACTGGCTGCTGGGAAAAGCTGCCCAGAGGGAGGGCTGCAAGTCAAGGAATGGGGGGTAAGTGGGGCAAGTGTGGCCACCTGGGGACGGGATCCAGAACCTAGGAAGGGGGTTAGTCTTGGGCAGAACCGGGAATATTCCTTTCGTTGTGGACAAAAGAGTGGGAGAAAGAAGGGTCAGGAAATCCGCAGGAGGTAGGGGAGTTCTGAGCGAGGATGTGCTGAGTGGAAGACAGAAGGTACAGGGGCCTGGGTGTGAGGAAGATGGCAAGTCTGGACATAGCAGGTGTGGAAGGTAGGAGAGCGTGACGGCCAGGGCCACAGGAACTTCCTGCGGTCCCAGGGTAGGTGCGCGTCAGACAGCGCCGTTTGCCCCTGCGGGCTCCGTGGCTGAGGCCAGGGGTCGCAGAGCAGCCACTGGATTGAGGTGGAGTTGGTGCTGTGGCAGGCAAAAAGCAAGGCCCTGGTTCCCAGACTTGGCTGCACACTGGCGTCACCTGGGAAGCTTTAAAAATACACGGATGCCTGGGTGCCACCCGGACATCCTGGTTTAACTGGGGTCCAAGTTTTGAGGAGCACTGGGGTAGAGGCTGCTGGCAAAGAATGGCTGTAATTGATGGACCTGGTCTGGGCTGGGGCGGGAGGGTATTTGAGGGCACAAGACAGGAGGAAGTAGAGGCGCTGGGGGTGGAGGTCTCGAGGAGCTGGAAACAGAGTGTCTTCCCGGGTGTCCTAGAAGTGTGAGTACAACTACAGCTTCCTGCAATTTCCAAAGCTCCCTCCTCCCAAGTGTCTTCTGTGGGTCACTGTTTAGCTGCATAGCCCTGGGGGGACTTGCCATTAGCTTTCTGAATAGCATTTCTCTGCAATTTATGTGGGTTTGTGCACCGCACTTTACAAGACAATGCTATACAAGCCAAAAGCAGTTTAGATTTTAGACACAAAATATCTCTTTTCACATTCTGAGAGGTGGCAAGACCCTCCTGGTGGCTTTTGAGGGATGCTTTTTTTTTTTTTTTTTTTGCGGTACGCGGGCCTCTCACTGTTGTGGCCTCTCCCGTTGTGGAGCACAGGCTCCGGACGCCCAGGCTCAGCGGCCCTGGCTCACGGGCCCAGCCTCTCCGTGGTGTGTGGGATCTTCCCGGACCCGTGTCCCCTGCATCAGCAGGCGGACTCCCAACCACTGCGCCACCAGGGAAGCCCTGAGGGATGCGTTATTAACAGCATCGTTGTTTGAAGCAGCAGCCAATAAGGAACGTTGACTCACCAGGGACACATGCCCTCATCTTAGACAAGCTCCCAGCCCCATCTCCCTGCCCCCAGTCCTCTTGGCAGTGGCTGAGAAAGGAGTGGTCGGGCCCTGGAAGGTAGGGGAGCTCTTTGGAGCAGCTGCCAATGGACCAGCTGAAGAAGTGTTAGGTGGAATGTTTCCATCACCCACGGGGCTGATGTAAACTGTACAGGTCTGGGGAGAGCAGGTTTCAGATGTGGCTGTATCGTCTCTATTTGTTCTAAGTTTTGGAAATTCCAAACCCCTTGGGGAAGTCGCCCTCGTTCCCAGCTGGCTCAGATCCAGCAGTGCTGGGTGGTTTGTCTCCTACGTAACAGTGGTTCTCAAACTTGCGCACACCCCAGAGCCACCTGCAGGGATTGTTAGGGTGTGGATTGCTGGACCCCAAACCCAGAGTTTCTAGTTCAGTAGGTGGGACCCAAGAACGTGCATTTCTAACACATTCTAAGGGGATGCTGATTTTGCTAGTCTGGGGACTACACTTTGAGAACCACTGCTGTTGAGAAGGAAATGGCAGTTGGAGGATGGAGCAGACCGAGTGAGGTCTCTTCCAACCAGGGGACCATCTCAAATGGCCGCCTGCATCCCCAAACTGGCCCGTGACCAGCATCACACCACCACACATTTTTTCAAGCCCACGTGTCATACTGCAGTTTCTCCTTTCCCAGAGTCTCTAAAGTTAAAAGTCTTGCTGGGGGGTTGACGCTAGGTCACCAGAGCAGGGATCACTGCGTCATCAGGTGGGTCTAGCCTGCACTCACGGAGCGCGTCTGCGGCGGGGCGCAGTTCTGGGAGCTGTACGCACTACCTCTTTCATTCCTCACATGAAGTGGGTGGAGTTTTATCCTCATTTTACAGATGAGGAGACAGCAACACAGGCCGATTTAAGTAAATTGCCCGAGGTCTCACACCCGGTTTGTGGAGGAGTGACCCTGGGCTTGGGCAGATGCCCGATCTTCCGACCACGGCACCCACAGACGCCCACTCGGGGCCGCTCCCTCCCGTCGATGGCGACAGAGAGAAGAACCCTTCAGGGAAGTTCCCGGGAGCGAGGAAGCTGTGTCCCTGATGGAGGCACAGTGTTCCCGGTGTCGGGGAGGCACAGCCCTCCCCTCACCCCATGCCAGGCAGCTCAGGGATCAGCCCAAAGCTTAAATCGCCAGGGCTGCCTACTTCCTTCCTAATGGAAGGCAGAGAGCGGTTTAAAACGTAGTTTTGTTATCAGTCAGGTTTGGGGAGGTCAGCAGATGGGCAGCTGACAGCCACTGAAAAGACAGCTTGCTGTGCTACTGACCCCAAAATGCAGGGGGCAGCATGACAGGAGGGGCCACGGGGGTGGGCTGGGGGGCAGCGCCAGGGTCAGAGGGAGGGGGAACCTGTGGCGAGAGCCTCCGATGTGGTTTCCACTGGAAGGAGCCTGTGAGGCAGGCTGAGCAGGCTTAATAGGCCAGGGTGAAGCGTCTCTGCGTCCCAGGCACAGGGCTGTCCCTAGCTGTGTGGCACCCAGCCCTGGCTGCTGAGGGGGAATGATAGGCGGATAAAGAGGGTGCAGAGGGGCCCTGGGCTCTGGGTGCATGGTTTGAATATGAAGAACACTGTCACGGGTGAGTCTGTTAGTGTCGCTAGGCCTTGAGTAACCCTGGGAGGGGCAGTCCCTCCAGGGTCATCCCAAGAGGTCAAAGCATCAAATTCGTAAACTAGAACATGTGGCTATTACAGAAAGCCATGCACAGACTGCATTAGAAGCTACTGCTCAGTTCAACAGCCCAGTACTGTTTTGTCTCCAGGGTCATTTCTTTGGGAAGAGACTTATAATCAGAAGATAAGAGAACAAGGGGGGCAGCCCACAGTTACGTGTAAGCAAGGGGTTGATTAGTCTTTCTTGGTGTCGACCTAAAGGGACTCTCTTTTGGGGGGTGGGTATAAAGACAGCATCGCGCTGTGCTGGCAGGGTAGGATGAGATGAGATCGGCTTGGCGAGACGGCAAAGGGGCTGTGAGCACAGAAAACGATCCGTATGCATCCCTGGTACAAATGCCTCTTGCTGTTAAATGGTGCCCTTTACCCTGCATTTTCTGACGTAGCTCTTATTTCGCGTGATTTCATTGTTTTCAAGAAGCAGTTCATTAGAGGTCTAATTCAAGACGCCTGCCCCTTACAAAGGGAGCCCCGCGCCGCTGTGCAGCCCACCTCCGCTCTCCTTCCTGCACCTGGAGGGACTGCCAGCCTCACTGGGATGTGTCGCTTGTCCAGCCCTCACTGCTGCAAATAGCCACCCCTTAGTCACCCCTTGGGGATGGTCGTTTAAAAGGGGAACTCGTCCTCAGGTGGGACTTGCCCCTCCGCTCTCAGACGCCTGGCCCTGTGAGGAGGGACACATCTGGAGGAAGGCCAGAGTAGGCCCCCCAAAGTCTGGGGCCTAGTTCAGGGGCCCCAGTTACCTAGGTCTAAGAGTTGTACCCTAATGAAATATCGTATTTTTATTCTAATAGCTTTCGGGGCTTCTCACAATGTTAGAAAACACAAAGCTTGCCAGATCGACTGGCCTCATCTTGGGCTTGAAAAAAGTGGAATGTAAAGGGTGTCCCCAAACTTTGAGACCTCCTGGTGTTAGAAGGCCCCAGACCTAGAGCTGGCCCCAGGACCTGGGGCTGTGGACACGTGTGTAGGGCCAGGACTACAGAGCTTCATGTCCAACATGTAACGGGGACCTCTCTGTGGGAAGTGCATCCTTGCAAGAAAACTGAGCTCCTTGGGCTTCAAAAGCTGCTCCGGGAGATTCAGGTGGTGATGAAAGGGAGCACCAAGCAAGTCCCCAGCTGTCACATAAGTGGAAGGCTTCCAGGGAAACCTTTTTAAAGGGGTGGTGAGGGAAGGAGGGAAACTCACAGCTTTGTCTGGCCCTGTGATCTCTAAATGCAAATACATAATGAATTGGAGTCCATTTTTGGTGCAGGCAGAGCTGAATGACGCAAGCACTAAATGAAAAATCCACTTTCTACTAGCTTTCTGTTACCTGGACAAACGCATAATTTAGCCTGAGGTGATGCCACCCTGGGACTCCAGGGCTGTGGGTGCTGAGCTGTCCCTTACCTGCTGCCCCAGGTGAACAGAACACCAGGGAGGGCTCTGCAGGGTGACACTTTCTGGAATTAAGGAATCGTGAAAGATGCCATCAGAAGACGGGGAAAGGCAGGGCGCAGCTTGGTAGGATGGGCTGAAAGCTTTTCCTCAGCGACCTCCATCTCCGCTTGCAGCATTTCTCCTCTTTCCCAAACATTCTCTTCCCAGCAGACCCACACCCACACCTCTCCCCAAACACAGCAAGACAACTCTGGCGCCCAGTGCACGCTCCCCACTTCCTCCTGATAAAATCGCTCTCAGGAAGGCCTCTACACCAGTAATTCAAACTCTGGGAGGATTTCACTGCAGGTATTATCTTCTGTTTTTCTACATATGGATTCCAGTTTTCCCAGCATTATTGTTAAATTATTATTTTCTCCACTGACTTACTTTTGCTCCTTTGTCAAAGATTTGTTGACTGTATCTGTGAGGGGCTATTTCTGGGCTCTTAAGTTCTGTGTCACTGTTCAATCTGTGTCTTCTTTCACCCATATCGTGCTCCCTTGATTACCGTAGCTTTAGAGTAAGTTTAAAGTCAGGTAGTATTAGTCCTTTAACTTTCTTCTTTTTCAGTATTGTGTTGTCTATTCTGAGTCTTTTACCAATCCATATAAACTTTGGAATCATTGTTTTGACATCCACAAAATAACTTCTGGGGCTTTTGATTGTGCTTGTGTTGAATTTATAAAATCAAGTTGGGAAGAACAGACAATATATGTTGAGTCTTCGTATCCGTGAACATGGAATATCTCTCCGTTCATTTAGATCTTCTTTGATTCCTTTCACCAGAGATTTGTATCAATAGTTCTCCTCATATAGATCCTGTACCTATTTTTAATAGATTTATGCCTGTTTCATTTTTATATGGTGATGCTATAAATGGCGATGTGTTCTTTTTTTAAGACTTTCCGTAAGAGCAGTTTTAGGTTCACAGCAAAATTGAGAGGAATGTACAGCGACTTCCCATCCCCCGCCCCCCCCATGCTCCGCCTCCTCTGTTATCAGCACCCCCAGCAGAGCAGTGCATTTGTTACGACTGGTGAACCCGCACTAACACGTCATCATCACCCAGTGTCCGTAGTGTACACTACTGTTCACTCTTGGTGTTGACATGTGGATTTGCACAAGTGTATGTGACGTGTACCCATCATCATGGCATTACACAGAGTGTCCTCACTGCCCTAAAAATCCTCAGGGCTCCGCTTGTTCATCCCTTCTCCCCACCACCCTCCAACCCCTGGCAACCACTGGTCTTTCCACTGTCTTCAGAGTTTTGCCTTTTCTGGAACGTCATAGAGTTGGAATCATACGGTATGTAGCCTTTTCAGGTTGGCTTCTTTCACTGAATAATATCCATTTAAAGGTCCTCCCTGTCTCTTCATGGTTGTACAGCTCATTTCTAATATCATTAGCACTGAATGATATTTCATTGCCTGGATGTACCACAATTTATTTATCCTTTCACCTACTAAAGGACATCTTGTTTGCTTCTACATTTTGGCGTTTATGAATAAAGCTGCTATAAACATCCTCCTGCAGGTTTCTGTGTGGACATAAGTTTTCAACTCCTTTTGGTAAATATCAAAAAGTGCAATTGCTAGATCATATGGTAACATTATGTTCAGTTTTGTAAGAAACTGCCAAACCGTCTTCCAAAGGGACTGTACCATTTTGCATTTGCACTAGCAATAAATCAGAATTCCTGTGGCTCCACAAACTCACCAGAATTTGGTGTTGTCAGTGTTCCAGATTTTGGCCATTCTAATAGGTGTGTGGTGGTAGCACATGGCTGTTTTAATTTGCGTTTCCCTGATGACATATGATGTGAGGAATATTTTTATATGCTTATTTGCTATCTGTATATTTTCTTTGATGAGATATATCTGTTAAGATCTTTGAAGTAATTTTTGTTTGTTTACTTACTGTTGAGGTTTAAGAGTTCTTTGTATATTTTGGATAATGGTACTCTACCAGATGTGTCTTTTGCAAGTATTTTCTCCCAGTCTGTAGCTGGCCTTCTCATTCTCTTGACATTGTCTTCTGCAGAGCAGACGTTTTTAATTTTAATGAAGTCTAGCTTATCAGCTCTTTCTTTCATGAATCCCACCTTTGGTGTTGCATCTAAAAAGTCATTGCCATAACCAAGGTCATCTAGGTTTTCACCTATGTTATCTTCTAGGAGTTTTATAGTTCTGCATTTTACATTTAAGTCTGGGATCCATTTTGAGCTGATTTTTGTGAAAGGTGTAAGGTCTGTGTCTAGATTCATTTTTTCACTTGTGGATGTCCAGTTGTTCCAGCACCATTTGTTGAAAATACTATCTTTGCTCCATTATATTGCCTTTGCTCCTTTGTCAAAGATCAGGTGACTGTATTTATTTGGGTCTGTTTCTCTATTCTGTTCCATCAATCTATTTTATTTGTTTATTCTTTCACCCATACCACGCCATCTTTTACTGTAGCTTTATAATAAGTCTTGAATTCAGATAGTGTCACCCCGCCAACTTTGTTCTCCTTCTGTGTTGTATTGGCTATTCTGGGTCTTCTGACTCTCCATATAAATTTTAGAATCAGTTCGTCAATGTCCACAAAATAACTTGCTGGAATTTTATTGCGATTGCACTGACTCTATAGATTAAGTTGGGAAGAACTGGTGTCTTGACAATATTGAGTCTTTCTATCTGCAAACATGGAATATCTCTCCATTTATTTATTTCTACTTTAAAATTGTTCATCAGAGTTCTGTCATTTCCCTCATATAGATCTTGTATGTATTTTGTTAGATCTATACCTAAGTATTTCATTTTGGGGGTGCTAATATAAATGGTATTGTGTTTTAAATTTCAAATTCCACTTGTTCACTGTTGGTATATAAGAAAGCATTTGACTTCTGTAAATTAACCTTGTATCCTGCAACCTTGCTGTAATTGATTATTAGCTTCAGGAGGTTTTTGGTAGATTCTTTTGGATCTTGTACATAGTCAATCATGCCATCTTGAAATAAAGACAGAAGAGAAGTGTGATGTAGTTCTTATCTTTGCTCCTCTATAGGTAAGATGTTTCCCCCCACTTCTGGGTTCTTTCAAAATTTCTCTTTGTCTTTGGTTTTCTGCACTTTGAATATGCTAAGCCTAGGTGTAGATTTTTTAGTATTTATCCTGATTTGTGTTCTCTGCCCTTGGGGTCCATAGTTTGGTTTCTGTCATTAACTTTTGAAAATTCTCTGCCATTTTTATGTAAGGATTTCTTCTGTTCATTCCTCTTTTTCTTCTCCTTTTGGTATTCTCATGTGTATCCTAACAACTGTAATTGTCCCACAGCTCTTGTATATTATGTTTCTTTTCTTTTTAATTATTCCTTTTTCTCTTTGCATTTTAGTTTGGGAAATTTCTATGGACACAGCTTAACGCTCACTGATTCTTTCCTTAGCCGTGTCCAGTCTGCTAATGAGCCCAGTAAAGGCTTTCTTCATTTCTGTTTCAGTGGTTCTGGTTTCTAGCGTCTCCTTTTGACTCTTTCCTAGAGTTCATTTCTCTCTGTTTACATTAACCATCTGTTCTTGCCTGTTGCCTACCTTTTTCCATTTGAGCCTTTAACATATTAATCGGAGTTATTTTAAATTCCTGGTCTGATAATTCCAAAAATAATTCCAAACTGTCATATCTGAGTCTGGTTTTGATGCTTGCTTTGTCTCTTAGACTTAAAAAAAAATTTTTAACCTGCCTTATAATTTTCTTTTGAAAGCCAGATATGATTCATTGGCAACAGAAACGGAGGCAGAAGGCCCCTAGTGTGAGGTTTTACGTTCATCTGGCTAGGAGTTACTCTGTGCTTAATGCTGGAAGAGTCTTCAGTCCTCCAGTGTCCTTGTTTTTGTGTCTTCAGTTGTCTTGGGGTTTCTCTAGAGACCCCTTCTTTCAAAGAATCTCAGCCTTGCAGTTCTTTCAGCTGCAATCCCTGTGCATTAGTAGGCAGGAGCCGATGGTTTGGTGGTCAGGTGTGGGGGGTCTTGTGATTACGACTCAGTCCTTTGCTGAGGCGGTGCCGCTGGGCCGTGACTTTCACGTGTGCTTCTTGGCTTTTCATCCCCTGCCCCGCAGGTGAGACAGGAAGGCTAGAGGAGGTTGGACTTGGGTACTTTCTGTCCCCCGCCACCACATCGGTTAAGTCTCTGGTAAAGGAGTTTCCTTTGAGGGAAGCCCTGTGCTAATCAGAAAAGATCTCTCTGGGCATACTGTTAAATGGTTACTTCTCCCCGTCCCCTGCTGCAAGCAGAAGGGGCTTTTCCTCTGCTATTCACCCTGAGAGCCTGGTGGGGCCTCCTGGAGGAAAACTCCTGGAAGTGAGGACACCCTACCCCCTGCCACCAAGCTTGGGCCCCAGGAGGTTTTGGATCTCAAGCTAGCCCACACTCAGCCTCGAAGAGCTAGCCAACTACCATGCGAGTTTTCCTGTCCATTAGTTAACTGCCCCTGTGGCTTCTGTCTCCAGTAAGCTGTGAGTCTCTGTATTCAACTGTGATTTTCTATACTTACCTGTCTTTCCAGTTTGGGGGCAGCAGTCTGCCCTGTGACCTCAGATCTCTGAAGGAGCTAAGAAGAGTTACAGATTTACAGTTTGCTTTGCTTTTTCCTTATTGGGAGGGTAGGACTGATGACTGCCAAACTTTTGACTTGTTGAAGCAGAAACCAGACGTCTAGCTAACTTTTGTATAAGACATGAGGTCAGGTGAGTGTTCATCTCTTGGCTTACAACGTCCAGTTGCTCAGCATTGCGTGTCGAAAGGCTACGCTTTGTCCGCTGAGTTGCTTTTGCTTTTTGTTGACTAATCTTTCCCAAGTGATTTGAAATACTGACTTTATTGCATCAAATTCCTAAATGTATTTAGGTCCATTTCTAGATCTTCTGTTCAGTTCCATTAATATGTCTACCTCAGTGGTTATTACTCAGGGACAGTTTTGCCCCCCGGAGGATGTTTAATAAAGTCTGGATACTTTTTTTTTTTTTTTTTTTTTTTTTTGCGGTACGCGGGCCTCTCACTGTTGTGGCCTCTCCCGCTGCGGAGCACAGGCTCCGGATGCGCAGGCTCAGTGGCCATGGCTCACGGGCCCAGCCGCTCCGCGGCATGTGGGGTCTTCCTGGACTGGGGCACGAACCCGCGTCCCCTGCACCAGCAGGCGGACTCTCAACCACTGCGCCACCAGGGAAGCCCTGAAAACATTTTTGATGGTCCCAGCTGAGGGGAGAGACGTGCAACTGGAATTTTGGCCGTGGGCTGCTCAGTATCCTGTAGAGCCTGGGACAGGTCCCCACAGCAAAGACTTACTGGCCCCAAATGTCAGTAGTGCCAGGGTGAGAACCCTACTGTTTCAACCTCTGTAGATGCTACAGAGTGCTCTGGAATATGTAAATAGACTAGTTCCTTAACATTGTCCATGCTTGTCCCCCAGGAATTTTCCTGACTGGTCTTGCGTGACCCCTGCCTCCTCCCCACCCCTCAACCAGGGACTGAAGGATCAGTTCTTCAGTCTCAGGGTTTCTCAACCTCAGTGTTATTAACATTTTGCTGTGGGTACTGTCCTGGCCTTGTAGGATGTTAATAGCAGCATCCCTAGCTCCACCCACTAGAAGCCAATAGCACTTCCCTCTGCCAAACGTGAGATTGTCAAAGGTCCTCTCGGGGGCAAAACTACCCATAGTCGAGAACTACTGGCCTAGATTATTAAAAATGAGTCCTGTTGGTATTTTCGTAGGGTTCATATTAATTTTATGAATTAAGAATATTTGAAAAAAAAAGAATATTTGACGTCTCTGCAATATCAGATCTCTCTGTCTAAGAGCACAGTATGTTTTTCCTATTAGTATTTAATTTTTCTATGTACCATAGTAAAGGTTTACTATTTTCGTTCTGTAGAAACATGTACATTTAAAAAAGTTGATTCCTGTATGTGTTATCATTTTGGTTGCAGTTATAAATAGGATATTTTCTTCCATTATATTTTCTAACTGGTTGTTACTTGTACATGAAAACCAGTGCTTTTGCTTCTTAAATTAGTAACTGACCACCATACTGATATCTTTTGCTAATGTTTCCTTATTTACTTTTTTTCTAAAATGAAATCATAAATCTGGACATAATTTACTTCCTTTTTCCCGATTTTTATACCACTTATTTCTTCTTCCTTCTGTGCAGTCTTATTAGCTTGGAGACTCCCAAAACAGTGTCCAATAAGGGTCTGATGGTAACATCTTTATGCTGTTCTGACTTCAAAAAATAATTGATAACTGTTTTTCTGTGTGGCAATTGTTTTATTCAATTCAGTTCTCTTCAAAGTAAACGGATGCAGCAACTTCTCTTGCCAGGTTTAAGAACACCAAGGACTTTACAGCTTAAGGGGAAGTATTTCTGTTAAGAACACAGAGCATTTGTGTTCTCAGTCTCTTTGCAGGAAAGGGGCAGATAAGTGACCGAGGCTTTCCCAGTCCAGTGATTCCTCCCAGATATCAGATCAGAAGCTAATGATGCAAAGAAGCAGGGGCCACGAAGAGAGTCAAGTGTCTGAGTCAGGAGGGTGGGAGCTGCCTGCAGCCCAGCTGCCCTGCATTTTGTAGTGTGACTGTGGGCGTCCATTCTGGCCGAGGAGGCTCTGAGCCAGGTTTCCAGCCTGTCCAGCAATCTATTAAGTATCCAGTGGCCTTTCAGCACGGTATTTTTCCTGCTTAAGTCAGCCAGAATTAGTCACTGTTACATGCCAGTAAGAGCCCTGACTGATGCACCTTCTATGACTCTCATCCACATTATGTTCCCTGCGATAGGCTTATAACTTCCTGTACTTTTCTTTCATGTTATTTGTAATGAAATCGGTGTGATTGTTTCTATCTGTCTCCCCACTGACAAGGCTCCGCAGGGCCGGGATCTTGTATGTTTGCGATTGAAGTTCCCACATGAGCTCAATCAAGTAAACATCTAATTATAAGGAGTCTTAATAACACTGGCAAGACTTGAAACGTAGAAACTTCCTGCTAGGAGAGAGAGACGACAGAAGCATCTGGGAGACCAAGTTCCTTAAGATGAGTTTGAGGTGAAGCCTGCTTCCACGGTGGCTACCAATCATGAGTTGGCTGGAACAATCCCAATTTCATATATCTCCTGCCCATTGTTCCCTCAAATACACTCAGATCGTGTGTCTTGGTCTGGATGCTCTAAATCCTAATTACAGAAGAGAAGGAAAGCCATGGATGCTAATTATACGTTCCTCCCAAGACGAATGCCTTGCTGTGCTCCCTTTTTCATCAGATTAAAAGTTACCTGCCCATATGGACCATCCCTTCATTTTGCCGTGAGCCACTGGGCCACGGTGGTGTCTGAGTGACTACAGGTTGTGTGTTCTGACAGCACTCCTTCAATTCTTTGCTTTCTTCAGGAAATGTACAGTGGTTCTCTGCCTGTTCAGAGGAGGCCTTTGTTAGCAATCAATGGCTCTCAGCCGTAAACAATAACAGCTACTCTTGACCATGTGTCTGGGACTGTGACAGGTGTTTTACATGTACGCTCCACTCTTGACTGAAGGTCCCCTGACTCAGACCTCTGTTCTTTATTTGCCACTGCTACGGCCGGGCCTGCCGCAGTGCTTGGCTTGTAGTAGGCGGGCAATGAATATTTGTAGTATGGAGGCTTCCATTGACTTGTTATAACATCCTTAAGAGGCTATACTTGCTCTGTTTTACTGCTTGGAAAGGCTCAGAGAGGCTAAACGACCTGTTTCAAATCGCACAGTGTGTAAAGGGCAGAACTGGGATTCAAAGACATGTCTGACTCAAGATCCAGTCTCTTAACCTCTGCACTCTTCTGTCCCCTGTTCAGTGTAGTCCGTGTGGTAGACACGTGTCCCAAAGAAGGCACAGCCCGGAAAACTTGGGATTCAGGTCAGAAAGCTGAAGTCAACAAGAGCCAACATAAGATGAATGGGATTAGCCACATGGAGTGGTGGCTTGTTGCTGGGAACACTAGCAAGTTGTCCCAAGTCCATAAGAGAGGACAGAGGTCATCTTAAATTTAAGTGCAGAAAACCGTTCAGTCAAGGTGGTTGTGATGGATAATTTTATGTGTCAGCTTGGCCAGGCCATGGCACCTAGGTTTGGGTCAAACAACAGTCTAGATGTTGCCATGAAGTTATCATTTTTCAGATGAGATTAACATTTACATCAGTAGACTCTGAGTGAAGCAGATTACCCTCCCTAATGTGAGCGGGCCTCATCCAATCAGGTGAAGGCCTTAAGAGAAGAAGACTGAGGTCCCTCAAAGAAGAGGAAATTGTCTCCAGAGGCTTTCAGGTTCAAGCTACACATCAACCCTTCCCTGGGCCTCCAGTCTGCTGCCTGCCCTGCAGATTTCACACTCGCCAGCCCCCAGAGCTGCATGAACCAATTCCTTAAGATAAATCTATCTGTCTACACACCCCATTGGTCTGGTTTCTCTGGGGAATCCTGACTAACACAGCAGCCAGGGCGTAGCCTCAAGAGAACATGCCTGGTCTGCTGAGACTGAGAGATGAGTGACCATGTTACAGCCCAAGTGTGTGGTCACCACCTGAGCTGCTGCCGTGTTGTCCAAATCAAAGCGGGGTGGTGGGGGGAGAGGGTCTTCTGGGTACACACTCTGAAGGGAGCCAAAGAATGGGTCCCTGCATCTCTGCCTAGGGAGAGGAGGCTCTTCTAGTACCATCTCTCCAGGACAGTGTTCCTCTCAGGATGACTGGTGGACCGCCCGGCTCCCCGGAGGAGACAGGAACATCGTTGAAAATCCTCCCACGCTCTGCTCTGATTCTGGTTCATCCGGTGGCGCGTGGACTGTAGCTTGGCTCATCTTGAGAGCACATCCCAGCGGCGAGTGCTACACCCCGACAGAGGCTGCTTGGAGACAGTGTTAACAAACTGGTGATCTCACCAATTCTCCGGCCTCTTCTGAGTTTGGTTAGCAGGGTGTCCTTTTAGGGAAGGTTCCCTGGAGCAGATCTCTGGAGGAGGGTTTATGGACAGCGATTACCAAGGACGTGCTCCCGGGAGCGTGGTAAGGGACCAGGAAGGGAAGGAAGACAGGAAGGATGCGCCTGTGGGCAAAGTCCACTCAGGCGGCTTCAGCCCGACCCTGCAGGGGACCCTGGAGCCTGGGTTATAGCTCAGAGTCGCCCAACCCACAGCAGGGGGGCTGGGCCTGCGTTCAGCTGCAGCCTTCGTTCCACAGCTGGGGACACCTGTGGCCTCTTAGGTCCTTCTAGCTGTCTGCCTGCTGCAGGGCAGGGAAGCTGAGAAGTCCGAGGTCAGTCTGTCCAGAAGAGCTGGCTGCAGGTGCTGCCTTGGGCTTCAGATGGCTCCAGTGGGCTCAGGCAGAGCGCTGACACCCGGCCACGTCCTACCCGCGACCTTGCAGTGGCCCCTGCAGTGTCTCACCTGCGGGCCTGAGCAGACGGGATCCGCCCGTGTCGACCCAGCGCCTGCCCTGCTGCCCCCTCCCAGCCTTGCCACGTTGCGGTGAGACGTTCCTCTGCTCGGGGCGGCACTAAGAACACCACCGTCACTCCTCAGGGACGTGGGACGACGGCAGCCACACGTGTCACCCGGACATTCATTTACTGGCCGCGTTATTTACTGGGCGATGGCCAGGTGGCTGAGCTCTGGTCTCAGCGGGGAGCAAGACAGACACAGCCCTAGGCTTTTTGGAGCCACGTGTGGCTCTTTAAATCCAAACCGACTGAAAAGAAATAAGATGCAAAAACCAGTGCCGCGGTCACAACGGCCGCAGTGCAAGGGCTCAGTAGCCGCACGAAGCTGGTGGCCACTGCACTGGGCCATGCACACGGGGGCCAGTGCTGATGGCCGTGGGCATCAGGGCTGTCGTACCCTCCTGTGTCCTTTCAAGCCTGGCAGACGAGGTTCACACCCGTGATGGCACCCAGCCTGGCCACATCCCTCGGGGTGGTCGGGAAGGGCTTCCTGTTTCCAACTGATAGGGCTGCTCAGTAGAGGTAGATCCTCAGCCCCGGGCGGGGCGCTGCCACTCACAGTGAGTAGGTTGCGGTGGCAATGGCACGGCCTTCCCCGATCCCTGGGCGGAGCGTTTCCCGGCTGCTGTGGCCTCTTGTGGACGTGCAGTGGGATTCCTCCTGCACAGCGGCCTTGGGGCTGGTGACGTGCCATCAGGTGCTCCTACAGGGAGACGTGTCTAGGGGACATTTGACACCTAAAGATATTACTTGTGTCCAACACAGTGTAGTAGACCTTTATTTCTGTCCTCATATTTTTTGCATCTTCCTTTTACCGGCAAGTCCAGAAGCCAACATGTTGACATAAAATATAATAATAACAGCAAAGATGTGCACAGTTTACTAGGCCCCGGACACCATTCCAAGCGTTTTACATGCATGAGTTCAATGCACCTTCACAGCGCCCCTGTGATCAGGGACTATAATTATCCCCAATTTACAGAAGGAGAAAATAAAGCCCAGGAAGGGTAAGCAACTCACTTAATGGCTCATGGCTGGCAAGCGGTCGACCCACTGTTTGAACCCAGGCCACCTGCTCTAGCGCCCAAAGCCCTGGGCAGGCTGCCTCTCTGCCGCCAGGGCACATTTGTCTTTGTAGCGATTGCACAGTGTTAAATACAAATACAATGTGCGCTAGGAACCTGAACACACAATTGCTTTCAGAGGCGAAGGGTCATAATGACTCACTAGACCAGTGTACTTTCTGAAGCTTTCTGAAAAAGGCCCTTTACATCATAGGCTTATACAATTGGCATATTCTTTTTATTTCTCATTATAAGTGTCCATAAATAGTCCATAGTTCCCAAATGAATGGACATCAGTTTTTATGTTTCTGGAGCATCTGCGGTCAACACTGGCCCCTCCTGGAGCGTCAGCCAGGGCTCGTGGTGGAAGACAGAGGCCTCTCTAGCTGGCCGGGACAGAAAGGGGTTTGGTACCAGGTATTAGATGTTCACACAGCTGCTGGGCTCTCTCTGAGGGAGCCCCAGCCTCGTACTTACAGCTTCTGCTGTGACGGGCGCTTTGCCCCTGGGGCTGCAGACGGCACAGGAGCCGAACGCTGACCCCACGGCCGAGAAGGGAGCTGCCCAGACAGGCTACGGGTACCGGCGCTGCTAGGATCCATGGCCCAAGTGCATGCTTCACACCTGCCTCTCTTCCTACTTCTCCCAGTTGGCAGGTCCTCATGGCGAGACAATCTGGGAAATGCAGCTTTACCTCTCTGACCTTGGCAGGATTGGTTGGCTGGCCACCAGGGAGCAGAACGATACTGGGAGAGCCGGCCCGCGGCACCTACAGTGGTCCATCCCTCGAGCTACTCAACATCCACACGCACCGTCCCATCTGTGGTTGAGCTTCTCAGCAACAAAAATAGTAACACGCTTCCCTGACATAATGCAACTATTCACGTACCAACGGGCACATCCTTTCCTCAAAACAGGAGACCCCGACTCCCCTCCCGAGGGCCTTCCGCACCTGGGGAATGCTCTCTCCTCCTCCAGTTCAGTTCCAATCCTGTTTTGACTTTCTGAAACCCAACATCAAAATACACAGTTAACGGGCTTCCCTGGTGGTGCAGTGGTTGAGAATCTGCCTGCCAATGCAGGGGACATGGGTTCGAGCCCTGGTCTGGGAAGATCCCACATGCCATGGAGCAGCTAGCCCCGTGAGCCACAATTACTGAGCCTGCGCGTCTGGAGCCTGTGCTCCGCAACAAGAGAGGCCGCGATAATGAGAGGCCCGCGCACCGTGATGAGGAGTGGCCCCCACTTGCCGCAACTAGAGGAAGCCCTCGCACAGAAACGAAGACCCAACACAGCCATAAATAAATAAATAAAATTAAAAAAATACAAATTGTTTAAAAAAAAAAATACACAGTTAACAACCAACAATTTACAGGCAGACCTCGTTTTATTGTGCTTTGCTTTATTGCACTTCACAGATACTGAGTGTTTTACAAATTGGAGGTTTGTGGCTACCCCACACAGAACAAGTCTATCGGTGCCATTTTTCCAAAGCATTTACTCACTTCATGTCTGTGGCACATTTTGGTAATTCTCTAAATATTTCAAACTTTTGGATTATTATTATATTTGCTATGGTGACCTGTGATCGGTGATCTTTGATGTTATTGTTGCACAAAGATCACCACTCACTGAAGACTCGGAAGACGGTTAGCGGTTTTTAGCAATAAAGTGTTTTTACATTAAGGTATGTACATTGGTTTTTTAGACATAATGCTACTGTACACTTACTTTACTATAGTGTAAACATAATTTTTATATGCACTGGGAAACCGAAAAATTTGTGTGACTCGCTTTATTGGAATATTCTCTTTATTGCGATGGTCTGGAACCAAACCCCCAGCATCTCTGAGGTGTGACTGTACTCTATGTAAAATAGCAGAGGAGAGAATGAGGGAGAAAAGGAAAGTTGGTTAGTGTGCATAAGTACATCCCTAACAGAGAGATGGGTAAAATGCCAGAGTAGTTATTACAATATTCGTCTTTATAGTGGGCCAGAAGGCCATAGTTGGTAGGCATAAATTCCTTCCCTCTACTTCCCGTTGTGTTTCTTTGGCCTTCAGTCAGACCCTCAGCCGTCTGCAGCGCTTTACTGTAGAGGTGATGGAAACCTTTATGCATGAGTGGCCTGAGGTCTGGCTGTAAATGGTCCTTAGGAGTAATGGTGAGATTTGCTGTCCTACTTCCTGTTTTCTAGCTCCATTGGCCACGGGTTCAAGGCACGTCCTACTTTCCTTGGGGCAGCAGCGCAGCCTCACAAAGTGCTCTCTCTCACCGGCGCTGTGAGTCTTCCGCAGGCCGTTCTACATTCTTTAGGACTGGCTGCTTCTTGAGTGTTAAGAAACATAGTAAGACCAGTGACCCCATGGGCAAAGCCATCAACCCTTCTTTTGGTATGAAATGAAATTCCTCAGTCAGAAGCAATGTTGAGTGAAATATCAGATGAAACAATTCAATAAGCCCACTGATGGTGTCTTTGGAAGAGGTAGAGAAAGGCTGGAGAAGGGGTCTACTTCACGAGGAAGAAACATTGCCTCTTCCATGATGAGAGGGGTACGACGTTACCAGCCTGTTGCCAGGTGACTGGCTATTCCTCCCAAGAGTGGGTGACTAGAGGATGAGACTGAATGGTGTCCACAGACCAGGCCACGCTATCTACGTTTTGGTGACTCTCACATGGCTCACAAAATCTCCATGCTCTGGACCCTTCTGAGACCCGTCCACAAGTATTTTCTCCCAAACATCTTTGCCAGTAATTCTCTTGTTTTGAGCTGTGCATGTCCTTGACCATCTGGCTCAGCATTCAGTCATTGCTTGTCCATCAGTGTATATCCATCCACGCAGCCAATTTTCCTTCCAGGTTAAGTGGACGATCAGATGTACCCCCTGAAATTCTGCACTCGAGACAACTTCTTTTCCTACTGTGCTCCAGGGCCACTTCTAGCTGGGGATGAAATGCTGTAGTGGTCCCCCTCTGAGTAGAATCCACATATCATGCAGAGCCATCTGCAGACTAAGGTAGAATTATTTTCTTCCCCATCCGTCTGGTCCTATGAAACATCACTCGAGGCCACAGGTGTAGCTTGAAAAAGAGGTGGTGATGCTGCAGGAACAGATGCCATGGAAGTAGAAGCCACTTGTGAATGCAAGTCACTTATGCTTTCAGGACTTGCTCAGGTCAATTTGGACATTTCACTGCTACTGATGATGGAGTGCTTTTGGACGTGAGTGACTGGTGGATTGGCAGATCAAAATAACAACTTCGTGTTGTGCACCTGAAGTTTCACGTACATTCAGACATTAAAGGTAGTAGCAAGCCAAAAGCTGTACCTCAAAGACACAGACATGGATTTATTCCAAACCCTGGGGACCTGTGCTTCTTTCCTCTGTCAGGTCTTGCTACAGGCTCCATCCAGCACTGTGTTCTGTCACAGACAAGTGAGGTATTAGGTCCTAAGTCCCAAGTGACAAAGCTGCTATTTCCTGCTCACTTGTCCTATCAGCATTATATCATCAGTGTAATGGATCAGGTGTGAAATGTTCTGCAGACTAAACGTGACACGGAGGCCTGGAACCAGTGTCGTCTTGAGTAAGGCAATCCTCTGCAATGATTTTGGGGTGAAATTTATCAATATGGGTACACTTGATTGAGTTTTTTTTATTCTTGAATAGCTGGGCATGAGTCTGTTTGCCTGTTTGGTTGACTGAAATATAGGTAGCATGCATGAAATTAAGTAAAGATGCCAGAAGTTCTTAGATGTGGTTAAAAGAGGCATAGGAACCCAGGGAGATGGGACTATTGGAGTGTAATGCCATCCTTGTCAGGTGAAATAAAAATGTGTTTGGAGTTCTCTGCGTATGGGAGGAGAAGAAGGAGGAGTGTTTTCTGGATCAATAGCTGTGCATGAGGTTCTAGCATATATATTATATATACACACACAATTTTTTGTATATATATGTGTGTAGATATATACATGTATATATACACATATAGTCTGCTAGAATATATGTGTATATATGTATATATATATACAAACACATATTCTAGCAGACTATATGTGTGTGTGTGTGTGTGTGTGTGTGTATATATATATATATATATATATATATATATATACATAATTTTTTTTTGGCTGCACCGTGTGGTCTTAGTTTCCTGACCAGGGATCGAACCTAGGCCCCCTGCATTGGGAGCTCAGAGTCTTAACCACTGGACCGCCAGGGAAGTCCCCTCTAGCAGTTAAACTAGCAGTTCTCCAGTCAGTAGTCTATACCTGGAGGAGCGTGTGCAGTTAGCTTCCCCACTCAATTGATTTTACAATGGTCCATATGCCCGTCTTCTACACAGGCCACGGGTGAGTCAGAAGAGGGTGTGATAGGACCTTGCTCCTGCATCTTTCAATTGGTAATCTTCTTTGAAATTTCCCCTTGGATGACATACTGCCCTTGACTGATTATTTAGTTGGGAGGGGTATTTCCATAGGTTTCCACTCGGGACTTCGTCCTGTAATAACCCTCCCTCCGCAGGTCAGGAAGACAACACAGGGATTCCCAAGCATGTCTAGTCTGAATGTGCAGTTCGGGAACTAGGAGAGTAACCACACGTGACTCCTCATTGAGTTCACAGGGAACAGTTTGATCTGAAACCTTTTCTATCAGGTAAACTTCATAAGGGTCCCCTCTACCTGGTAAACCTCAGGGGCTTTCCCGGGCCCCAGGCATTCACGTGATCTTAGAGCCAGGATCCAAGGACAGGGCAGTTAACTTCATGACGGCCGAGGGCAGATGTATCTTGTGCGCTTGTGCTGTTCCTGCAGCATCTTGCTTCAAAGATGCCGCATCCCCTCATTATGTGTCTCTGAACTGACCCTGGGGCGGGTGAGTGGCTGTGACTCCGTGGCCTGGGCCAGTGACCTGGGCCCTCAGGATCGGTCTAATGGCCTCCAGTCACCAGGCTAAGAAGTTCTGTTGGCTTGTTTGTTTCTTTGCTTTTATACGAATCAAGTAGGATCTTGGTGGGTTGCCTAGAACTATTTTAGTTCTAGGGACCTCAGGATCACAGTTCCTCTGCAATGATTTTGGGATGAAATGTATCAATGTGGGTACATTTGTTGGAGATTTTTTATTCTTGAGTAGTTGGGGATGATTCTGTTTGCCTGTTTGGTTGACTGAAATGTAGGTAGCTTGCATGAAATTAAGTGAAGATGCCAGAAATTCTTAGATATGGTTAAAAGAGGCATACGAACCCAGGGAGATGGGACTATTGGAGTAAACGTACTAACCTGCTCACCCCTTCTAACTATGTCCCCAGGACGACTCAAAAAAATACGCTGGTGCTGGGATGCCAGCATCTTTAAAGGGACTGTAGTGTGTGCCCACTTTGGGCCGGGAGAGGGTAAGGAGGAGATTGCTGTTTCTGAAATGGGCTCAGTGATTTCAGTGGGGAGGATGGGACCCCCAAGGCAGAGACCAGCAGCAGAGCTGAAGTGCCAGAGGCAAGACGCTGGGACTCCCGGAAAGTTCAGCCGGGCTTCAGGGGTGTTCAGTGACTTGGTCTGCCTGCATCTTCTGCAGCGATGATCAATCAGGGGGTCTCTCCCTGCCTCATAAACTGCCGGAGAAAATAATGTCACCTGTAATTTATTTCCATCTCAAAATGAGAAAAACCTCAACTTCTAGTTCTTCTTTTCTATTGGTAAACATCGCACAAGGCTGGAGATTCCTTAGAGCAGAGCTTTTCAAATGTTCATGTGCATTTGAATCACCTGGGATCTTGTCAAAATGCAGATTCTGGCGCAGCAGGTCTGGGGCGGGGTGTGAGATGCTGCAATTCTCACAAGCCCCCAGGTGACACCGATGCTGCTGGTCCATGGCCCACTTGTTGGAGGAAAGCTTCCTCTTCCCACCCCAGCTCTGCTTTAACCAGAGCCACTCCCCACTTTACAGGAGTCTTCTATTAGATTTTATTTGAAACAAAAGCAGTTCTGATTTAAAACAGATCTAACTTTTTAAAGCACCTGGCCTAAAGAGTCATAATAAAATTTGATTCCTTTTTTTTTTTTTTTTTCCGGTACGCGGGCCTCTCATTGTTGTGGCCTCTCCCGTTGCGGAGCACAGGCTCCAGACGCGCAGGCTCAGCGGCCATGGCTCACGGGCCCAGCCGCTCCGCGGCAGGTGGGATCTTCCCAGACTGGGGCATGAACCCACGTCCCCTGCATCTGCAGGTGGACTCTCAACCACTGCGCCACCAGGGAAGCTCGTAAGATTTGATTTAAAAAGAGACAGGTGGCCAATTAACTCGTTTCCCTTGTTAAGGGAAGGTGAGGAGTTTTACTTGGGGGATTCCTTACGGATGTAGCTTTCATTTATTCAAGGGGTTGTTTTTGCAAGGCTATTCAGTGCAAAGCACTATAAAGGCTGAATTTGCCTAGTATCAGCTTTTGCAAAGTGAAATTCTCCATTGCGGCCATCCTGACCTAGGAACCATCGACCCCTAAGACTGCAGTTTCCTTCGGTACACCACAGCCTCTCTCCCTGGGCTGGGGTCCCATCTGGCAATTTCCCCTTGTGCATTTATGTCGACGTGGCACTCCATTTCAATTTCCTGCCATAGGGAGAGGCCACCCGTGCCCGAGGCCTGGAGCACCAACAAAACATTTCAGATGGACTTTGTGAGGACTCTTTTTGTGGAGGGAACACATTCATTTAGTGAAATTATGAGGATATGAGGAAAGGCAGGAGAAAATGGCTTTCAGATAGACCTATCACCTATGCATTTGATGTGCTTCTAAAGTTTGCTAAATGCCAATGACTTTCAGTTCCAGAGAGGTAGAATATCTGTTGCTGGTTCACCTTCCGTTGGCCGCGATTCCTAACACGTTAATGTTATGTCCTTTCACCTACTGAAGTTCTTTTCAGATTACACTCAGGGCTCCGTTGAAATGTCGCCTTCTCTGTGATGTCATTCTTGACAGCCCTGCTCTGGTCAGAAATAACTGATCCCTACTCTGCTCTCTTGTGTAGCTATGCAGAGGCTACCAATAGATTTCAGATATTAGCAATAGATATTTATTTTGCAGTAATTTTTATAAGGATGTCAGAGTGTAGTCTTTAAAGTAACCCAAACAGATTTGACTAATACCTGTCCATTCTACCTGATAAAACACACGTAATTAAATTGTGTATATGTTTTATTGGTGCACTTTCATTACAGCCCTTAACACAGCCAGTCTTATATGGTACCTTCTTCTTTCTTATAGACTGTAAGCTAATAGAAGACAAAGATCACATCTATTTGCTCTTCTTTTTAAATTTTTAATACAATTTTTAAATCTTACTTTCCATTTGCAGTTATTACAAAATATTGGCTCTATTCCCCGTGTTGTACAATACCTCCTTGAGTCTGTCTTACACCCAATAGTTTGTACCTCTTAAACACCCACCCCTATATCGCTCCTTCCCCGCTCCCCACAGGTGACCACCAGTTTGTTCTCTATATCTGTGGGTCTGCTTCTTTTTTGTTATATTCACTAGTTTGTTGTATTTTTTAGATTCCACTTATATATGAGATCTCTGACTTATTTCACTGAGCATAATGCCCTCCAAGTCCATCCATGTTGCGGCAAATGGCATTATTTCATTGTTTTTTTTTTGGCTGAGTAATATTCCATTGTGTATATGTCCCACCTCTTCTTTATCCATCCGTCAATGGACACTTAGGTTGCTTCCACACATCTATTTATTCCTCACATTAGCCTTACCGTAGTGTGTTGTATTTACAAGCTGCTCAGTTCTGTGAAACCCACAATATTGCAAGTGAAATTTTATGTGTATATGTGTGAATACAATTTTGGGGGGAAAGGATCCATAGTGTTCTTTAATTTCTCGAAAGAGTCTGAGAACCTGTAGAAATTAATACCCATTGGCCTAAAGAATCTCATAGTGAGTCTGTTTATGAAGCAAAAAACTGTAACACACCTCTGTTTGTAGTACTCCTCATGCACTGATTTGTAGGTTTTAAGGCTTGGATTTTGGGGTGTTAGCTGTATGTGAAATGGGGCACGTGCATGTAGCGGCTCAGTTATTTTCTGCTGTGGGAAATAGCAACTCCTCCCGTGGCTGGCGGTCTGCCAGCGGGCCTGTTCAGTACTTAGCGCTTCTGCTGGGAGGTGGGCTGACGCAGGAGCAGGGGGGCACAAACCAGGCAAGGGGGCTGCATGATTAGCAGCTCCAGTAAGAGCAGGGGGGGCTTTGGAATTACTGATGCAAATGAGGTTTGGGGATTATCGCTGGATATCAATTATCCGTGACCTATGGCATCCGCTGACTACCAGTGACTTAACGTTGCCTGTCAGCTTAAAGGATATCTTTTCATTAAATGTAAAAAATCATGAAGACTGGTGAGCCTTGTGAATGGGTGCTAAGATTGCATCACCTGGGCTGGGGTTCTGGCCCGGAGAAGAACTTGATTGGCGGGAAACAGCAGAATTTCATTTTCTATCTCTGATCCATTAATAGCATGAACGTGCCCTGGGCTGTCTTTGGGAGAATATCCTCAAAAAGCACAACTCTTCTCAGACAGGAGGGCATGGGAATCTCTGTGAAAGGGGAGAGAGGAGAGTGACAGCTGTGTGAGGTCTTGAGAAATTCCCGGGGTCTGTCCCGTGCTCCCTCCTCACCCGCCTCCTCAGCTGAAAACATGCCAGCCAGACAAGAACAAGATAATCACCGCACCGCACTTGGCGCTTCTCGGCAAGGCTTGTGTTCACCATGTCGCCGCCCTGCCTGCTGGCGCTTGGTAGTAGCGCTACTCGGTGTCGGATCTGTGATCTGCATTCTAACCTTTCAGCTTCCTCCTCCAGCTTTACACCTGCCTGGGCTCCTTCCCACCTGTGAGACGTGAATTAAAATGGAAAGTAGATAGTCAAATGGCGAATGCAGTGTGATGTCCCAAATAATGTTTCTCCCTGGAAAGCAGGAGTATTCTTTTTTTTTTTTTTTTGCGGGACGTGGGCCTCTCACTGTTGTGGCCTCTCCCGTTGCGGAGCACAGGCTCTGGACACGCAGGCTCCGCAGCCATGGCTCACGGGCCCAGCCGCTCCACGGCATGTGGGATCTTCCCGGACCGGGGCACGAACCCGTGTCCCCTACATCAGCAGGCGGGCTCTCAACCACTGCGCCACCAGGGAAGCCCAGGAGTATTCTTTTTTTGCTCTCCTGTTTGCCTCATCTCTGTTGATTGTTGAGTAACGAAATCCAGCCACCTCTTCTTCCCTCATGCGGGAGAGCGGAGTGAGAAAAACAACTCTGGGAGTTTTTCCAAAGGGCACTGGTATCTCAACAGGCAAAGCCAGGGACTTGTTGCCATTCGTCTGCGTGTGTGCCCGGAGAATTTGCCCCGCGGAAAAGGAGGAGGTTCCCCCAACAATAGAACTCTGTGTTTCCCCTTAGCTTTCTGGGAAAACAGAAAATAATAGCAACCTTTGCTCCCTGAGTGCAATACCACAGTACTGCCCGCAGCACGTATAACAGCATCACTTAGTGCCTTGAGGGCTCTTCACATGGTTAGTGTAAGTGGGCTCAGAAAACCATATAAATCAAGGAACATACGCACACACACACACACACACAAGAGATATTCCTGACGACAGCACTGTTGGATCTTATGAGCAGTCTTAGGTCCAGAGAAGTTGAATAAGTTACTCAAAATCACACAGCATTGCAGAGATGGCTGCACATACTTTTAACTGTTTGTATTTTCCAGGCCTACAATTCAGCCCTGGGTGTTGCTGCTCTGGGCTCTCTTTCCATTTAACTTTGGTTTGCTCCCTGCCGCCCCCCAAGAAAAGAACCCAAGAAAAAGAATGCTTACATGAAGAGGGATGGAAGAACAGAATGATGCATTTTCTCATTTTGCTCACAGCTCTCCAAACCCAGAAGGGAGTCCCCAGTGAGAGAGTGGCAGGGCTGGGAGCCGAGCGCCAGGGCCACATGCCAGCCACTTGGCTTCCAGGATGCTCACGGCAGCCTGTTCTGCCTCCCGCTGTGCAGGGCCTTGGGGCCAGGCACGCCCTCCGGGCCGCCACAGTGGTGCCAGGAGGGACAGAGACTCGCATTCAGGGGAACCTGTCCCCGCAGGCCGAGCAGCTCTTCTGAAGCCCAGCCGCTGCCCTCCCCGGAAGCCTCGCCTCCTGCGGGGCTCCCACCATCGAGGTCAGATGGCCAGCGCAGGGGAAGCCAAACTCAGGGAAGCAGATTTAGAGAACTGAACGGACACCCACATGGCGGGCTCCCAGCTGTGACTCAGCAGAAGTTCTGGAATGCGGAGCCTTAACTAAATGTCTGTGGACGAGACCAGAATTGCTGCTCGTGGAATTGGCGGCGAATGCAGAGACGACGTGGCTGATGAGGGCGTGAACGCGGGGTGATGGAGAGGTGGGCCCTGCTCTCCACAGAGCAGCTCTGAGGACATTTATGTGCGGTGAGGACCATCCGCGATGGGAGATACTCACCGGTGGGTGCTGGAGTCCTCAGGGGAGCCCGGCGGCGTTTCCTGGCTCAGCAGGGGCTGGCATGCTTGGGCCAAACCTGGGGGCTGTGCTCGTTCCCGATGTGACGGAGGAGGAACCCCAGAGCTGACTGATGTGGGGAGAGGGCTCGTGGCTCCCGGCCACCAGATGACACAGAGAAGCAGGGTGTAGACAGGAGGGGACAGTCGGCAGGTGTCCTTGCTGGCGTCGCAGCAGCTGTACAGGCGGTGGCCTTTGGTGCTGAGGCCGGAGGGAAGGATGGAGAGCCATGCGAGCTGCAGAGATTCTTGTCCTGCGTGATGAGAGCCCGGAATACACTGGTGAGGACGAGCGGAGTGAGGTGTCCCAGGGAGACCCACGGGGGCTCCCCCCATCGCCCTGGGTCCTGCGAGGGTAAAGGGGAAATATTGTGTCCCTTCCGAGCAGCTGGGACAGGAAAGGGCAGGAGCCGCAGCGGGAAGCTGCTCTGCTTTCTACCAAGTGGAGAGAGTTCTTCCCCTGTTTCTCTTAATCCTCGGCAGCTTAAAGTGTAAATACCCCTTCAGAAAGGTGTGCCAGTGACCACAGTGCTTCAGACGCCCAGTTGGCTTTCTCTCAACACTCCAGGATCACGCGCTTATTGGGAGTTATTTATGGGCAAGGCCCTGTACCCGGTGGTAACGCCAAAGGTTAACAGACAATAACACAGTCACCGCAAGAGCAGGACTTGAGTTTAATCCCTAATTCTAGCTCTCTGCCTTTATTGGGCAGACCTCGTCTGTGAAATGGGTGACAATGCCAGCCTCGTGAAGTAGACCCGGGGACAACATGCTATTCTTTTATAAAACAACCTATGTGATGCCCAGCAAGTGACAGGCACTCTGTAGATGAAAGTCCCCCCTGCCCTCCACTGAGGAAAGGGGCACAGTCGTTGGGTGGGAAGGATGGTCATGGAGACCCCTGCTGGATCCCAGCCGGGGCTGGGTATCTGAGCGGCAGCCTACAGCCGCATGCCCTGGAATTGCAACCAGAGAGGACATGGACACTTCAGGAAAGGAGCCTTTGAACGGTGCTTCCAGGGGGGAGGGGGGAGGAGGCGGCCTGGCGGGCCAACGGGACGGCACAGGCCAGGCCCAGAAGTTCCTGGTCGCACACAGCCTGCTCCGAGGATGGGCCCGCCCCGGGGCTCTGGTGGTGCCTGAAGGGGGCAGCGGGCAGGCCTGGGGGGGGCCTTGGGTGACCCCAGCGTTACCCTGAAGGGACACCCCACGGCCCTCCAGGGCTCCTCCAGGAGCAGGGGCGGTGTGGTCCACGCCTTTCTCAGCAGGCTGTTCAGGAAGCTCCGCGTCTAGGAGCTTCTTCAGAGCCCCGGGGCCCAGGACCAGCCCCTTCCTGACTGTGTTCCCGCAGCTGCAGAGGGCCTTAATCGGGCCCCATTGTCCACGGGCCAGCTGAATCCTGAAAAATACCAAAAGAAACATATCACGCGATAGCTTGGAAGTAATGCTGTTCCCCCGGGCGTTAGTCAGACCCTTAGTGATGTATAGTGTCCGGTTTTGAACACGACCGAAGACTGTGAAGATACTGAGGCGGGCCGAGAAGGCACAAAAGGGATCCCAGGGCGGGCCGCCCTGGTCGGGGAAGGCCGGGAGGAGACGGTGAAGGTCAACGTCAGCCGTCTTTTCCAAGGAGACGCTTCTCACCGGGCGGAAAGGCCGTTCGTCCCCCTCGTGGAGACTAGAGCGAAGAGAAGGCCTGGGGCTGCCCGGGGGTCCCCTCCCCCCCGCCTGCCCCGACCCCCGTGCAACGAGCAGACGGCGGGGTGTGCAGCCCCGCAGCCGCCCTCAGGCCGCTCGGGGACCAGGACGCAGCACACGTGGCGCAGGGTCGGGAGGTGGGAGGGGTGGTGGGCGCGGCCTCGGGTCGGTGCTCACGGGCATTTTAAAGTCTAAGGCGTCTGCGGGCTTCAGAGGGGCCCATTTTCAACCACTTGTGGCAGCACGTCCTTGGGACGCATCCCCACTGCTCGCAGAACGCCAGGGGGCTGTGGCTGAGAGGCGCTGTTTGCAGCGTAAGTCTGAGCACCCCAGAGGGGCAGGCCCCTTGGGAGGAGCAGGACAGGGTAAGACCTCAAAGCAGGAGGCGGGATGGGGGCCCGCCTGGAGCTTGGAGGCTGGAGAAGGAGAGTCCCTGGAAGGGAGGCGGAAAGCGGGCTCCAGGCCGAGCGAAACTTCCAGCTGTCGCCTTGTTCTCCTCCACGCTCTGGTCCTCAGACTTGGACTCACTGCCCAGTGCCTGGAGCGTAGTAAGCGTTCAGTAAATGCCTGGCAGCGGAATCGCCTGGGAGCCGCTGGAGGGTGAGTTTTGCCAGGTCCGTCCCCCTCCTCCTTCCTTCCTCTCCTCATCTTTCGCACGAAGCGGGGGAGAGGCTGGTGCACGAGTCCCCAGAGAGGAGGGTCCCTTCCCCTCACTTTACTTGTTTGAGCTGCTTCTGGGGAGCAATGATCAGAAACCCAGGGCGGCCTTGGCCAGAGGCACCATGCAGAAGGGCACGGGAAGGCTTCCCCTCCTACACGTGATGGAGACTCGGCCGGGTGTGTTTATTTAGTGCAGAAGGCCTGGGCCCCCCTGAGAGGGCAGACGCTGGCACAGCCTGATGGGCGGGGACGGGCCGTCGTCCAGAAGAGCCTGCAGAGCCTGTACATGGATGAGCAAACAGGTGCGGCCACGTGCGAACGTGAGCTTTACACTCGGTATTTCATCCTCATGACACGGGAGCCGAGTAGTGTCAGTTCTTTTGGACAGACGAAGAAACTGAGGTCCACTGAGGCACGGTCGGGCAGCGGGAGCCCCCCTTCCTTTACCCCAGGCTGCAGCTGGAGAAATAGCCAGGCTTGGTCGGCGTGTGTTCCGTCAAAGCCCGCACGGCAAGTCCCTGGACCACCGACGTCAGGGTCACCTGGGAGCTCCTTAAACTGCATATCCCTGGACCCCATCCCAGCCTTGCTGAAGGAGGGTGTTCGGGGGTGGGGCTGGGGAAGGCCCCCCAGCAGACGCTCCTCTGACTGCAGCTTCCCCAGGACACCCTGGGGCTCGCGTTCAACCTCCCACAGCTGCTGAGATTTGTTTCAGTTTTCTTTCAAAGAAGCTTTAAGGGAGAGGCAGCAAGTTGAGAAGGTTGCTTCTTGAGCAGAAAAGAATTCACAAACAGGAAGTAATTCCAACACTGAGCAATCAAATCCAGGTCCACTGTGTGTGTGTGTGTGTGTTGTGTGGTCCTTTCTAAACAGATGTGTTACAGGCCAACGTGCCAGCAGGAAAACTAGGGGACCGAGGGCCCAGAGCAGATTTTGTGGACCTTGGGCCTCCCTTCTGTCCCGACGGCGTTTCACTAAACAATTGCAAGGGGATTTCTGACTCTGCTCAGAGTTTCTTCATCCATCAGGATTCCTTAGTCTGTGACGAATGGAAAAACCCTGTCTCAAGTAGCCTTCAATAATAAGGAAATGTATTCTCTCCATCGTAAGGGGCTCAGAGTGGGTCTCCAGAGGCGGTGAATTTAGTGGCTACAATGTCACAATGGGCCAGGTTCCTTCTGCCCAGCCGTTCCCAGTGTTGGCTTCATCCCCAGGCTGGAGCAGCCCGGGCATCATCCATCCACAAACAATCTCTGCCCGAGAGCAAATCATCCCAGAAGCCCCTCGGACGCCCTGGGTCTCAGGCTAACCAGCCTAACAAACCCAGCCTGAAGCAACCACTGGCAAAGGGAGAGGGAAAGCCACAGTGGGCTTTTACCTCTCAGGATCTCCCCTCGGGTCAGGGTCCAAGTTGTGGCTGGAGTCTTCCCTGAATCTTGCATCGAGGATAATAGAAATCTTAACAAAAGCAGGATTCTGCTCCAAAGGAGGACGAGTGAGTGGAAGAAACATGTTTGACAAACAACTAAACTGTGACAGCTACAGCTGCTTTCCCAGAAGAGAGCTGGTTTGGAAAAGGACTTAGCATGGAGCTAATCCCAAGGGTGTCTATGACCCTGCGTAAGAGGACAGGTTCACCGCGCCCACCAGTGGTCCATGGGAAGGCTTAAATGAGGCCTGTTCGGCTGGCACCCTTGCCTGCTCCCCGTCCCGGAATGAGGGCTCTGGACGCAGACTGTAGGCAGGGATTGGGAGGGATGTGAACGTCCGAAGGAAAGGCGCGGAAACCTGCTTCTTGTCTGTGTCCCTCCAGTCCTTCCAGGGGGCATCCAGGCCCTAGGCTGTCCCACAAGGTAAGCCTTTGACACCTCTAACAAATAAGATCGTCTCCATGGAGCCTAGGCTTCTTTCTGCTGTAGAAAACTAAGCAAAGTGCCTCAAATGTACAGATGCTTGGACAACCTCTGTTGGATGAATAAGCGAGTGGATGGGTGTCTGACCAGCACAGCTACGTGTGTTTCCTGTTAGGCTTCCTGCAAACAGTGAGCAGTGCTCTGAAGAATGTGCCGTGAGGTCAGCCGGCGAGCCGGGACCATGTCCTGGCAGAGCTGTGATCTGGTCCAGCCCCTCTGTGCAATCTGGACATGGTCCATGGGGACCGCAGCTGAGATCAGCGCTGGCACCGGTTCAACCCCACGCTGTGGAGACGAATGAGGAAACAACCGCTGGGGGGGCGGGGGTTGGGCCTCTGTGGGCACCTCTACCTCTGCCCTCCGTCCTCCGGGCCTCGGGCTCCCACATGGGGAGCACCATCCAGTTTCGAGGCCTGTGTGCTCGACCTCATCCCAGAGGCTGGCGAGGCCCAGGGCTGTGCGTGTTGTTTCTACTGGCCGTAGCGCATGGAGTGAGACTCCCTTATTTAAATTGAGATAAATTTTGTATTCGAAAACATTTATTTGGGGGAACAGATATTACCAATATAAGAAACTAAGTTGAGCTTTAAAAAAATACTGATACGGGAACTCAGTGGAGCTAAATATGGAACATGATTACATTGTGTAGAGGAAAGGAGCCTGGCTACATTTTATTTTCTTTCATTCTATTTGGCTTTAAATTATAGGAATTTATTCTTTCACAGTTCTGGAGGCCAGAAGTCCAAAGATAAGGTGTCAGCAGGGTTGGGTCCTTCTTTTAGTAAAAATTTATTTAAAATTTTTTTAATTATAGTAAAATACACGTAACACATAGTTTACCATTTTGACCATTTTTAAATGTATAGTTCAGGAATGTGTGTATACACACACACATTCATGTTGTGCGGATCATTTTAGATAAATTTTTGATTGAGGTACAGCTATTAGTGCAGGAAAGTGTGCAAAGCCTAAACGCACAGCTCCGTGAATTTTCACAAAGTGGACCTTCCCATGTAATCCAATCCAGATCAGGAAATAGAATGTTATCAATGCCCAAGAAGGCCTCCAAATGTCTCTCCCAGTCACCACCCACCCACATCCAAAAGGTAACCAACCAACTGCCTTCTACCACCCTAGGAGTAAGTTTGCCTGTTTTGGAACTTTGTGTAAGTGGAATTATATAGTATGTCCTCCTTTGTGTCTGGTTTCTTTTGTTCAATGTCATGTTTGAGAGACTCCTCCATGCTGGGCTAAGAGTCGTTTGTTCCTTTTCATCGCTGTGTAGTATTCCATTGTATGAATATAGCACTTTTCATCCATTCTGTTGTTGATGGATACCTGGTTGGTTTTCAGTTTGGAACTATAATGAATAACATTCCTTATTAGCTCAATGAATGCTTCTATGAGGATTTTTGGTTACGCCTTTTGGTGCACATTTGTGATGGAAACCCAAGAGTAGAATTGCTGAGTGGTGGGGTTTTTGTGTGTTCAAATTTAATAGCTGTTATCATAGAATTTTCCAAAGTGCTTGTACCAGTTTACATTCTCACCAGCAGTGTATTAGAGGTCTAATTACTTTACATCTTCGCCAACTGTTGATATAGTTTGTCTTTTTAATGTTATCCATTCTGGTGGGTGTGTAGTGGAATCTCACTGGAGTTTTAATTTGCATTTCCCTGATGAACAGTAAGGCTTGAACCCCTTTTCATATGCTTATTGACCATTTGGTTATCTTCTTTGGTGTGACACCTATTCAAGACTTTGACCTCTTGTTTAAAAGTTGGCTTATTTTTTTTCTTATTGATTTGTAGGAATTCTTTATATATTCTGGGCACAAGCCTTTCACTGAGTATATGTATTACAAATATCTTCTCCCACTCTGTGGCTTGCTTTTTCACTCTCTCCCCTAGTAGTGAATTTGTTGATCAGAAGTTCTTAATTGTAACACAGTCAAGACTGTCAGTTTTTCCTTTAAGATCAGTGCTTTCCGTGTGTTCTGTCTGAGAAATACGTGTTTATCTCAAAAGTCATGAAGGTATTTTCCTATGTTATTTTCTAGAGCGTTATTGTCTTTCTTACCCTTTCACATTTGCATCTACAATCCACCCTGGAACTTATTTTGCATATGGTGTGAGGTAGAATCATTCTTTTTTTTTTTTTTTTTCTTTAGACTCAGCCTTGCTTCTTTCAAAAACCGTTCATTGTGATGTTTCAAGCTAAATGATTCAGGCATTCCAGAGAAACCTGGCTTCCAGAGAACAATCGCCCTATTTGTTATTTTGTCCCTAGTTTGAGAAAAAACTCTTTTACCCCCATCTGTAAAAAGAAGATATCAAGTTGAGCTAAGCTTCATTTTATTGACAACTGTGTAAGTGTTAGGAAACAGTGTACCCATGGTTCTGGAACGTCCTAGAATTTCATCCTTACAAAGCGGGCACATCTCTCTATTCTATGCTCTTCTTGGTGTTTGTTTTTCTAAAAGTGAACATAAATATTTTCCTTTTGCTTGAGGTGCAGTGCCTGTGTCTATGAACTCCTGCGTTATCGCACTAAAGATAAGGAGCTGTGGGTCACCTGCCTGTCATCCGTCTTCTGTAGACACTGTAACCTGGCTCAGGATGAGGCATGGTCTCTGGTTAGATGACGGTCGGGCTGCACAGCCTCCGACTCGGGGGATGTTTCTCCCCAGGTTAGATTATTTATTTACTCGCTAGGTTATAAAGCTGTCTGCTGCAGAATCTAGGAAACTCCTCGTCCCACGGCGCTTTATCCCTGTAGTTGAAATCGAGTGTGAAATCCTCTGAGACACAGAGTTGCTCAAAGTATGTTTCATTCTCCCTTTTCTCCATCAGTCCTGCTCTGAGTGCCTCTGGCTGCCTCGCTTTCATTCTGTGCAGCTCCTCAGTAGCCTGATGGATTTTGCCATTACACTGTTTGTTGGTGAAAGTCACTGTCCTTTGGTGCTCAGTGCCACATTTTCTCTCCTTCTCCCTCTTTTCACTTTTATGCCTGTTGTATATAATCTTCAATAGCTTTATTGGGCCGCCATTTTGTTTTGAAAGAGATGTTGGTCATTTTAAAGAGCAGGTTTATCTTTTAGCAAAAATTCTTCTTAGAGTTTTCGGGCCTTTGTTAGTAGTTTGTTTGATTTCATGAACCCTCTCCTCCCAAAACAGGGCTGAAATTTTACAAGGCATGCTTCTAAAAAAGTAGCTTTCATTTGGTTTTAAGAAAAGGTTAAGAAATTTGCAATGTCACAGGCTAATGTAATGGAAATATCACTCAGGTGGGAGTGAGCAGAGTTGATCCCAGTCCCAGTTCTGCCGTTAGCTCCTTACATGACCCGACCTTACTCTTCAGTGGTCTCAGTTTCCTTGTCAGTTAAATGGAGGAATTGGCTCTTGAGGACACTTTCTGCCATAATATTGTAGATTTCTCTGCAAACGGACACAGCCAAGGTTGGAAAGTCAGGACTGTGAATCAGTCATATAGATTTAGTTCACTTTTCTTAAGGTTTTATATTTTTAAAATTTGTATATGGAGACATTCTTATAACAGAAGTCAATCTTACTGGGTTTCATCATACACACATACACACACACACACACACTCACAGCAAAACAATGCAATGTCCAAGTAATGGCTTACTTAGACTTTAATGTTCAACATGACAGTAAAAGTGAAGTACAAAAAAGACTTTGGATAGTTTTTTGGCATTAATTTCAAATTTAATCTGTTAATTTATTTTGTATAGAACCATTTCAATGTTGATATTTCCATTTTAAACTATTTCACTTGAGTGTTTTTGAAAATACATCTCAAAATCAGCTGTACCGTATCCACTATTATTTTCCCCTTTTGATAAGTAGTCTAAAAACACATTTTTTAAAAGCTCTGGCATTGGAGGTTTCTGGGGAGTGGTTGCTGTATCAGCACACACGTATTGGGCATTTTCTGTATATCAGGCACAGTGGAGGTGTCAGGACGTAAAGTAAGACATGGCTATTGTCCTTAGGAAGTCTGCAACCTACCTGGACAAATGAGACTTAAAGAAGTGAAAATGTGGGGCTTCCCTGGTGGCGCAGTGGTTGGGAGTCCGCCTGCCGGTGCAGGGGACGCGGGTTCATGCCCTGGTCTGGGAGGATCCCACATGACGCGGGGCAGCTGGGCCCGTGAGCCATGGCCGCTGAGCCTGCGCGTCCGGGGCCTGTGCTCTGCAGCGGGAGAGGCCGCAACGGTGAGAGGCCCGCGTACCGCAAAAAAAAAAAAAAAGAAGTGAAAATGTAAATCACAATAAAAATGGAAATAATGATTAAGGACCATGATTCCCAGGCTTTTTTTTTAGAATCTGATAAAGTGATTCTAAAGGATGGGCAAGAACTGCCAAGAAAAAGTTGAAATGAATTATAAGCAGTGATTGGGAGGAGGAAGCGCTTATACCGCCAGTTACCCAAAAGGACTATGAAACCATAGCAATTATAAAAGTCTGCAATAATTTAGGATCAAATAAAATAATAGAAACAGATCCAAGTATGTGTGTGTGTGCCAGTATTCAATACATGATAAAATTGGCATTTTAAATCAGGAAAAAAGATAATCTTAGGTAATTGATAAACTCTTCGGAAATCATGGTAGATAATTCACCATATACATTAAAATAAATCCCAGATGAGCTAAAGGTTAAATGTAAAAATGAGTACAAGCAAATAAAGGTAAACACTCATGTAATCTCAGGTGTAGGAAAGGTCTTTTAAACCAACACATTTAAAGGAAAAGAGGGTTAGATTTGACTAATAAAAAGCTTAAAATACATTTTGCATATCAAAAATCCTAGACAATTTTAATCTATAATGATAGAAAAAGTAGATCAGTGGTTGCCTGCGGCCAGGGTGGAAATGGAAATTGACTGGAAAGGAACATGAAAGAATTTTTAAGGGTGATGAAAATGTTCTCAATTTTGCCTGTGGTGGTAGTTACACAGGTATGTATATTTGTCAAAACTCATCAAACTTTTCACTTTAAATGACTTCATTTTATTAACGTAAATTGCATCTCAATTAAGTTGACCTTTTAAAAGCCTTGTAAAAATAATTAAAAGGCAACCTACAAACTAGGAATATATTTGCAACATCTGTAACAAAAGATGTGAAGATTAATAAGAGAAACATTCAGTGTAAAATGGACCAGAGATATGAACAGGGAAAAGAAAAAAATGGAGAAACTCTGTGAAAACAAACTCAACTCCACCAGTAACCACAGAGTGCGAAATCAAAGCAAGCAGAAATCAGTCTCATTTACCATACTGGCAAAGAGGAAAAAGAATAATACGTGTTGCTGATCAGTATGTGGTAAAATATGCACTCTCTGGTAGATGACATTTTGATGCAGTATTATAAACCAGTAAACATTCAGATTTTGAAAACTACCAAGTAAATGCACACAGACATCCTCACATATTCTTGAGCCTCCCATCTCCATCCTAAACTCTCATCCCATCTATGCCTCTGTCCCATTCCTGAGCCCCTTCTCCTTGCTTCATCTCTAAACCTGATCCCATTCCTAAGCCTTACTCCATCTCTCACCCTATGTGGGAACTTCTACTCTTAAACTTGTATGTGCAAGATTATTCTTTGCAACATGTATCAGGTAGCCTTGATGAGCAACAGACCACCCCAGGTGGTGGCCATTGTAGGGTTCCCAAGAACAGCCAGGGAGCCACCCTGGCATGCAAGCACAGCTCTGGTCTCCGCTTGTGTGCACTTACTAATGTCCTCTTGGCAAATCAAGTTGCATGGCCAACACAGATTGGAGATTGGAGAAGTAGACTCCTTATCTTGATATTTTCCTTGATAAGAGGCAAATATTAGGTGGACAGGTTTTACAGTCTCCCACACAACATTATTTAATAATGAACTTTAGAAATCATCTAAATGTCCAAAAATAGAGA
Organism: Mesoplodon densirostris; assembly: GCF_025265405.1. NCBI lineage: Eukaryota > Metazoa > Chordata > Mammalia > Artiodactyla > Ziphiidae > Mesoplodon > Mesoplodon densirostris. The sequence goes on along the minus strand of NC_082670.1, from coordinate 3,664,321 downwards.
ACTGGTAAAATTTCTAAAATTTCAACCATACGGTGAGCCATGCATGACATTACAGAAAAACATTTGATATATAAAGATGCATTGTGACAGTACAAAACAAAATACTCTGCATAAAACCACTTCAGTGAAGAAAAACAAAGCATGGAAAAAATGACCAGAGGGACAAAATCTAAAATGTTTCGCCCCTATGTCTGAACAGAAGGGTTATGAGAGATATGTTTCCTTATACTTAAAAGTATAGTTTGGCCTGGTCTCTGCCTCTTGTTACCTGTGGGACCACAGGTAAGTTCCAGAAACTCTTCAAGCCTCAGTTTCTCCATCTATAAAATAGGGGTTATGCTAACACCTACCTTGTTAAGTTGTCATGGGGATTAAACGAGATACGTCACAGGAAGGGGTTCACACATAACCAGGCACATAAAAATTGGTCAATAAATGGTAAATAAGAATTCATTATTTTTTATAATTAAAGAACATAATAATAAATGCCATTTTAGACCACAGTTTGAAAGACATAAACTTACAATAGTATTTGTATTTACTTAATACCCATTGACTGAAGAAGTACATGACAAAAAGGGTCAATAACTTTTCGTAACGTTTTCTGTTAGATTTGTGTTTTACTAATCCCATTAATACCGATGTGAAAAATGGCAGTCCATATAATATGTGATAAATATTTACTAAATCCACAGACGATGTGTGCTGTGTTTGATGCCCTGCCAGTGATTTTTGTCCCACGGGTTGGGAACCAATTATTTGAGACAACAAAAGAAAAGACGTAACGGATCAGAGCGGAGCCTGATCAATTGCCAATTAAATCTTCTAGGCAGTACATGGATAATGCTGGGAGCCTGATATTTCCTAAACTATGTAAGACTTTCTCTCCATCGCAAATGGTGCCAGAGGTTTGTATTACCCTCAACTATGACCAGCGACAGTTTGGTCTACCTTGCTTTTCTTTCTTGGTTCAGACACACTGCCCCAGGGGCTCCGGGGAAGCACAGATTTCATAAGGTTGATGTTTTCTGGGTTCTGTTTGCTATATTTTTTAAATCGCACATGTGACTTTCAGAGTTTGATTAGTTTGGAGTCCACAGAAAACCTCCCAGCTTGTTTTGTCCCCAGCATTCTTCGAAATGCTCTCAACTCGCCAAATCACATGAAAGCAAAACAAAACGCTGAAGTGGGTGAGATGCATGCCCTTTCAACAACCCATTCAAAGCCCGTCTGTCGACAGCAGGTCACCATGCAAGGTTCTGAGAAGACACAGCTGTCCTTAACGGCTAACGTGTGGAAGGGCATCCCCACGCTCCCTGACATTCAGGGCACCACTTCTTGTAGTAAATCCATACGTTTTCTTCTTGCTGCACGGAAACAGTACTGCCCTGTCTTTTCTTTGAATGAATCTGATAAAATTCTATGATTTTCCTCCTCGGCCTTATCATTCTGGACAGAAGAGGCCACATTTTTGTTCCCTCTTATTGAAGGTTGTCCATCATCTTGATTAATTTAGACACCTCTGCCAGGACGTTCTGGTGAGGCCTGGACAACGTCAACACACTCAGCGCGATAACCATTGTGTCAGCTGAGTGGGGACATCCGAGGGCAACGTACCCTAATGGGTGGGTTTTATTCTCTTCCTGATTTTGGCTCCAGCCAGACATTGAGGAAGTAGCTCAGGGAAGATTCCACAAGGCCCTCAAGTCGTCTTCCTAGACAGCCGTGAGCCCAGCCCCAGGTCAAGACAGTTTGGGTAGTAAGACCTCAAGTATTACCTGCCATGCCTCCACCTGACGCCCCCTGACTTCATTCCTGCTGGCCCCGTGACTCTGTCCTCTTGTTCCGTCTCTGACTTTACTCTGACCCCTGGGAAGTGCAGGCTGCTTTATTCTTTCTGTGGAAGTCTAGCCTCTCCTCTGCACTCCCCTTGGTAGTCCTAGGAATATAGGATGAAGCATCAGGGTACTCCCCGTTTCTGCAATGAAATGAATCTACCTGCGTAGCCAGCCTGCCTTGGGCTTTGGCAGCCTGTGGATACAAATGAGGCCACATCCACGGATCCCTATAGCCCGGCTCTGCAGAGCCCATATCTATCTTTACAGATCCCCCCTCCACAAGTGTGTCCGAGGCTCCCAGCGTCCTGTGGATTCACTCACGGATGGGCCCCTGGAACTTAAACAGCCACAGCTCCTGGCTCCCTGACTGTCCTTGGGGGTGTGATGCCCATGGAATCGCTGGGGTTCTCTGGGCTCTGCTGCTGCCAGGGTCCAGCCCTGCCTCCACTTCACGGCTGCCGGAGCTCACAGAACTGGGGGAAACTGCTGGCCACAGTGTGCTGCGCTCGGCTGTGCCGGGGCTAGAGGGCCAAGCTCCTACTGTCCCCGAGGGCAGGGCTTCCTGTTTAGCCATCTGTTCCTGCTGGCCTCAGGGTAAACCTTTCTTAATTTACCCTGGCTCTGGAGAACTGCGAGAGAATGCTGTTGCATCCAAAAAACTGCCTGAGTCCTCAATTGTAACAGTGCTTGGTGCCCCAGCTCTATAAGTTCAAACAAACCTGAAGCCGTCTTCCTCCAGATACACCAGGGCATCAGGATAGCTGGATCAAGGCAGATTCCAGCACCAGCAATCTGCTCTCCCTGGAATCAGTTCTCTGATCTTTCAGTTTCGGAGCTGATAAGGTTCTAGACACCCAGGGCATCACATACAATTCGCACATGATACACTGCACAAATCTGAAAAGATGTTAGGAAGTAAATGGCGCCCCCTAGAGTTGTTCAGTGTACAACCTGCACAACCGTTCACAGTGGCCCTTAGTGCTCTCTCTTGGGCCCCGCCGTCCTCACTGTAATATGGATCAGATCTTCTTTCCAATCCTTGACCCTCGAGAGGGTCAGAGATCCACTCCCCCCTCCCCCATACTAATTAGTCTTTATAAAAATTTGCAACAACAAAGAGATGCTGGCAGAACTTCACTCAGAGGGTCTGAGACCCTCCCACTGTCCCTGAAGAATTCCTCTTCCGCTTGTAAGACGCTCGCATCTCTTCAGATTCTCAAATAAATGTGACGCGTAGAGACCAGTTAAGTCTTGACAGTGAGTAAGTGTTCCTCGTACCAGAATCCCCGCCAAGTAGCCTGGAACAGGAAATAGAGTCATCACCAGGGTCACAGCCCCCAGTTTTTCTTGACGTCAGCATCTCTGCCGCTACTCCCTGGATAGAGACCATCTGTCAAAACGCCCTCCTCCATCTGTGTCTCCTTTTGTCACTGCTGTGAGGGCTGCCGGGGGATCTAGGAATAGCCTCTGTGTCCCTGTCCTTCTCAGAGGCTCTCCGGGGCTCCGGCCACCACTTGGACTGTGTGCCCACAATGCAGTTGGCTGCCGTTGGGTTATTGTTCCTTTATCTGTTTGAATAGAGTCCCAGTCGGCTACTTCAGACAAGGAGATAATCAATAGGGTTAGCTCTTCGGGATCCGCAGATTTCCTGGCACAGTGCGCGGTGCCCGTGGAGAAACAGGACTTGAAAGAGTTTACGAGGCAGCTCAGACGAGCTCGTTGGAGACGCTGGAGCACAATTACATCTATATATAGGACTGCCCCGGATCCACCCCTGGCCGCAAGCTTTGATACCATTCTTTGGGGCATTTTGAAGTCCCAGGCCTCTTCCCTCACTCAGTTCAGCTAAATGTTAGAGCTTCTTGTAAAGAACTAACTGGGTCCCTCATTATGGTATAATTTGATTTCAGGGCAGCGACAGTGAGATAATAACACGGCCCCAGAGCCGGGCGGGGTCATGGGTCAGAGTCCAGGCTCAGCTCTCCCTCTGACCCGCTGTGCCAGCCAGGGGGTTACTTAACCCCTTGGGTCTCTGTTCTCTCATACGTAATTTAAAAGGACTAGAGTAGTAGAGATGAGAGAAAAGTGGCTTTAAAGGTGGGAAGAACTGGGTTTTAACCCCAGCTCCTACCACTTTCTGCCAGTCACGTTATCAAATGCTGAGCTTGCTTCCTCTTCAGTACAATGGGCCAGTTCATACTCACCGGGCTGACCTGGGAGAGGCATTAACAGGAAAAACGCTGTGCTGGACACACAGTAGGTCTTCAGTGAGTGCTAGTTTTTCCTTTGCTCTCTGAAGATTTGTCCAGCTTTGTTAAAAACTGAATTTGGAGTCAGAAAACCTGGATTTACTTCTCAGTGGTCTCAGTGTGTGCGAGTTGCACGGTGTCTCTGAGCCTCTGTTTCCACATCTGTGTAATGGCCTTATCGCTGCTGGAGCTAAATGGAACAACACCCGTGAAAGTGTTTAAAGACATAAAAGATCATCTGAGTCAGAATGTGCGGGTCGCTCCGCCAGCTCGCTTCCAGCTGTCACACCTCTCGTCACTGTGCCCCCCTCTCTGGACCCTCCACTGCATCACTAAAAACTCCCAAGCAGCGGGTAGGATGCGGTGTACCTTCTCAAAGGGCCCACACGTATGTTTCCACTTCTCGGCGAGCGTTCTCCAAATGCCAGGCCAGTCGCCACCCAGCCCAGGAGGCTCCCAGAGACCAGTTGTCAGGTGAATACCCTTCACAGATGTTCCCTGACCTCAGGCTCTTCAGTGGTGGGGGAAGTGGAAGCCGGCATGGCTCCAAAATAAACAGGTGAGCCTCTTGTTGGAATCCCAGCCAGCTGGGTGCTCAGGGGACTTGGTGTAAGGTGGACTCTCAGAGAAGCGGGGGGGGGGGGGGGGGGGGCGGGGCAGGCGTCACTTCCCAGAGGGCCTTCCCACACCACGCATGGCCATGCTCCACCAGGGGACACGTGTGCCTTGTATTCACACTCCCCCGCCCGCCGCAGAAACCTCACCACTTCCCTCAGGCATTTCCCGTGACACCCAACAGCCTCTGGGTCCTGGGCTCGGCAGCCAGGAGCCTGACCCCTGGCACGTCAGGAACCCGGACACACATGCTTATAAATGGCTCATTTTAGGATAATAGAATCAAGTGTTGCGACACACCAGACAGACAACCGGGAAGGCATTTAATTGGATGGAGGAGACTTTAAAAACGGGTTTTCACGGCTGGGATCTGTATGGAGTATGAGGTGTTCATTACAGCAGTGACATTTTGCAGTTGTAACAACCTTTGGTGAAGGTGCCCTCTGAGCTTTCTTAGAAGCCAAAAGAACTGGATGTATGAAATGAAAATGTTTTCTAGATGTTTATGAAAGCCCCTGTTAATTATTCTATCTAGTGTTCGTGGAAATGGTTTCTTGTCTCCAGTGAAAAATCACTCACTGATTCAGCCAAGGGAGCTCATGATTCTGGCTTTACTGAGAGTCAGAGAGTGTCTGTGCATAGGTGGAATCGTACTGTGACCTGGGGGCACCTCCCTCTGGGGGTTTCATCCTCAGGGAGGGAAAGAGGGAGATAACTCCCTCCACAGTGACTTGTGTCAAAAGGCTAAGGGCGGGCTTCCCTGGTGGCTCAGTGGTTGAGAGTCCGCCTGCTGATGCAGGGGACACGGGTTCGTGCCCCGGTCCAGGAAGATCCCACATGCCGCGGAGCGGCTGGGCCCGTGAGCCATGGCCGCTGAGCCTGCGCATCCGGAGCCTGGGCTCCTCAACAGGAGAGGCCACAACAGTGAGAGGCCCGTGTACCGCAAAAAAAAAAAAAAAAAAAAAAAAAAAAAGGCTAAGGGCATTTTCCCCCGTGGACAGTGGTCCAGAGGGGACAGCGGCTTCACAACCAGCTGGACGCTACAGTTCAAGAGGCTTGCACAGACCGGAGCATGTGCTGGGGATGCAGGAAAGGGCCGGGGGGAGACTCTGGATCCTGCTTCCATGGTGGGGATAGGGCACATGGCAGTCACCCAGAAACAGGACCTTGTTTGGTGTTCCTCTTTATGCTGGCATGGTGACCAGTGGGTGGTCGCCCACAGCGAAGCAAGTTTGGGATAAAGAATCTGCTACAGGGGAAGCAGCTTTGGTAGAGACGGCTCATTTTGTGACTGGTCCCGTGTCAAGAGGGCTCCCTGCTGGGTTGACTCAGGACCCCTCATTCCTGTACCGGACGGGGGACCCTCATGTCCCCACCCTGCCCCGCTGCCTCCTGTTGGGCTCGTGGGACTATGAGACGTGGGAAGGGGCTGTGGACACAGGGTAAGCGGGACAAGCCCGGTGTCAGTCACCTAGAGGCCCCCTCTCATTGGACGTTCAGTGGGCACATCCTGCTACCCTGCAGGACCTCCTCCTGGACCCTGCGGGCGGCTCGGCTGGCCTGTCCCCTGGGAGCTGGAACGGCAGGCAGTGAACGCTGTGTCTGGGTGAAGGGTGGGCAGTGGCTCGGCCCCCACGGATCCCCTGGGCTCCTGCAGTGGATGGGATGTGAGCTAGACGACACCTAAAGCCAGTCTGGACCCTGAAAGACTCTGTGGTTTCTGCTGACCTCAGGGAACAAGACTGAGAGAGTCAGCCTGATTGGAAGGAGGAAAACTGGGGCTGTCTGCAGGGCGTCCTCCAAGACAAGGTGGAGGATGGCGGTGAGGGCACTGCCCCTCGAGGGCCCCCGAGGCTCCCCTGCCCACTCACTCCCTCATCACACACCTGTTCGGGTCGGGTCCCACCCAGGAGGCGACGCCGCGGGTAACATTCCCTGTGCTGGAATTTCTCCCATTCATGCTCAGAGGCTCTCACCTTGGCCACTCACAGGGCCACCTGGGAGCTTTGAAAAACACAATGCCTTTGGGCCCCAAGTGATTCTGCTGTGATTGGTCTGGGGACCAGGGACAGAGGTAAGTCCATAGCTAAAACACTAGGTGCCACTGTAAAGGTGGAGCACTGTAGGGGCACCGAGGGGGACAAGGTGAGCTCAGCAAAGCCCGGGCGAGCCCCGGCTGAGAAGGTGGCACAGAGAGGCAGGTGGGCACCGGCCAGGGCGCGCAGGAAGGAGGTCCAGGCAGGAGGGACGCGTGTGCAGCCCCCCGAGGGGCGCAAGGGAGGCCTCCTGAGCAGGAGACGGCTCAGGCTGTGGACCCCGCCCGCCTGGGCTGCGCACGCGCCGACCCGCCTCGCATCCTGAGCCCTCTAACCCGCCCCTCTGTCCCCACCTGGTGACCCCAGCTCCCTGGGACCTGACCCATCCTGAGCCCCGCCTTCCCTCCCGGGCTCTCGCCTTCCTCACCCGCCCTGATTTCATTCTCACAACCGGGCTTGGAGGACCCCTGCTGCCCTCCGCGCCCCTAACCCTTCACCGGCCACAGCCCGGAGCGCAGGCCTGGGATCTGTGCTGAGCCGAGATATCAGCTGAGCCGGACGCCAGCCCGGCGGCCAGGGTGTTCAGACAGGCCCCGCGGAGCCCTGGGGCCCAGGAAGGAGGCTCAGGGCCTCTGGGAGGGGCGGGAGAGACTCAGTGGGCATGGCTTCGGGTCCCGAGTCCCCCTCCCTGGGCCCCTCTCCCCTCGGGCCTCCAGCGGGGGGCGGTCAGTGGGGAGAGTGGGCAGGAGATCGGGGCGAGGTTAGGTGCTGGGCTGCAGCTGGCTGTGCGCATCTCCTCTCAGTTCTGCATCCGGTGACCTCACTCCCGTAGCTTGAATTAGGTGGTGGGGAGAGAAACCACACCAGGAAAATGGACGGATGCTACGAACTTTGAAAACATTTCCCAGAGAGCCGGCTCTTCAACACTGACAGACACACCATCGCAGGGCGCTGTTTATTCTGCTGGCGCCCTTCTTGCGGAGTAGCTTTGGGCTGACCTTGACCGAAGGTATCGTTCTCAAAGTAGCCATCTCCGCAGGCTTGTCTTCTGGGGACCACACTACCTCTGGTGCTTTCCCAGCTTGCCACTGGCTTTGTAAGTGGCCGCTTGTTGATAACCCTCAGATTATCTTAGTTTGTGGCGGCACTTGTCTCCTGCAGAGATCACGGTAGACACGGTGGTAAATAGATGAGTCATAACCACTGGCCAGGTCACACCTGGGTGTGAGGTCTGATGGTGAATCACGCCTCCGAGTGTGATGGTTCTGGAACTGGAGCCTACCACCTCCCGAGCGCTAGAGGGAATCCGCAAGCATGAGCCACAGCCAGAGTCTCTTTTAAAAACAGCTTTTCCTCAAAATCTTTGCCCACTAATGCCTCCCTTTCCCAACAGCTCCTCTAATCCTAGGACGTGAAAAAAAAAATCTCTTTTCAAAAAGATGACTCTGGAACCCCGCCCCGTTCGCTGCAGATCCCAGGAAAGAGTCTGTGCCGTGTGGGCCAGCGGCCTCCGGCTTTGGCAGAGGGTTCGGAGTGAAAGTCCCAGACCAGTGGCTCTCAACCTTCGCTGCACATTCCAACCCCCTGGGAGCGCTAGGTAGTCTGATACACGGGCCCCCAGGCCAGTGAGAGCAGGTTCTGATGGACACTGGCCGTGCAAGCCTGAGAAATGGGCCCTCTAAGCCACCGTCCTCATCTGGGAGAGGGGACATCGTATGTGTCTCACGGGATTGCTGGGAGGACCACATGGCTAGTGAACAGTGGTTGGTGTGAGCGTCCAAGTTCACATTCTCCCACCCCCTCCCTCAGCTCTCCCAGCACTGTTCCAGGCAGAAAGTGCAAAGCAGGTCACTGGGAGATCCAGACCACTGGCTTCCAAAGAGTGCTCTCTGGATCCCAGCATCACTCGGGAACTTGCTAGAAACCCAGATCCTCCAGGCTCATCCCGGATCCGCTGATGCTGCAAGTCTGGGAATGGGGTCCAGCAGTGGATGTTTTAACAAATCTCCCTGATGATTCTGACTCATGCTAAGTCCAAGATGCGCCTCTCTTTATCTGTGGTGACTTCTAGCATCGCCGGCTGCCTTTGCTCCCTGCTTCGGCCCGGGTTAGACCCTTTGGCCAACTGGACTCTCCCACTCAGTGGACACCCTGGCCTTAAATTCTCACCATGCAGTTCAAGACCAGCCCTGCCACCAGCACCTCCCACCAGTCCAGCAGGGGTCATTTGGTTGTCAGGGCACAGGCTGGCTTCCGGGGTCCACTGCCCATGGAACTAGGCAGGGGGACAAACACAGAGATGGAGTCGCCAGCAGATCCGGGGCCATCATTTGAGGGAGAAATTACTTTCCTGTTTTGCTTTTGAAATGGTTACTGTGCTCACAAATAGTGACCCTGCTAAGCCTCCATCCTCATCTGATGAGAGCCCTTGGGATAAATATGTCTGCCCTGGGACATAGAAGCTTGCAGGGAGCTCTTCTTGAAGGCCCATGGGTATGCGCGTGTGTGTGGTTGCCTGGAGGCATGCCTCTGAGTTTGGGGTCGGTGTGGTTAGGTAGCAGGATTTGAGGAGAGAGAAAGGCAAGGCTACCTCTTTGGAATAAAAGTTCTGCTAAATGGTCTGGTTTGGAAGTTTGGGACCAAGAAGGGCTAGAGCAGGGATATGTTGCTCTGGAGATGTCCCAGCCCAGGGTGCTGGATTTCATCCATGTGCTCATCTCTCAAGCACGGAGGGAGGCGCCTCTCCGTGCCATCACCCAGTGTCCCCGAAGACCAGTCCAACCAGAGGGAGGCTCTCCTACCCTCGGCTATCAGGGCATTTGGGTGAACCCCGTGTGCTTTCATGAACGCCAGCAGGAGAATTACCCCTCTGTTGGGTTAGACTCAGGTATCAGGCAAGTGTGAATGTTGGCTGGATAGAAACCGATCAGAGTCCCGACAGGAAGGAAGCCAGTGTCCTTGGCTGCAGGCTCCCGACCTTATACAATGCCTCCTGCTTTTCCCTAAACTATATTCATCGTCCATCCTGTGAATTTTACTGATGGTCCCACACGTATATGAAAAGGATGCCAGGGTTGGGAGGACATCCCCAATTGCAGTGGATGCAAATGAGCTCAGACTTGCTCACCAAACATGAAATCAACCCCTTGGCCGTTCTTCATCTCATGGCGTCTTCCAGGGGCAAACTCGGCCTCGTTGACGACTGCCAGGCATCCAAAGGAATGAAGTGTGGGAGAGCATGGAGTTTTCTCTCTGCTAGGCAGCCCCTGCCAATAGTTCGGCCACGAGCTGTCCCTGGTTGGTACAACTTTAACCTATGGTGTAACAGGTGATGGTGTCCAAGTGGGATCTGCAGGTGGCCCTACAGCAGAAGATGAATCGATGGAGGCTTGTTACTTGACAGAAAGGGCTCCGTCGCCTGTATCTGTAGATACAAATATTGCAGCAGTTTTTTCACAAGTGGGAAATAGACAAGCCCATTACAAACTTATCATTCAGGCATTGACATGCCAATTCACCCTTCAGATCTTTATCCGCGAAGTTTCTTCACGTGGTATCATTTTCTCTGAATGTTTTTACATCTTAAATATATAAATATTCCCCAGACCTCGGTGTCATTCATCTTATCGTTAGGATGGTGAGAATGATTATGGGGTAAATTAAGGACCATAATCATAAATGTAAAACGTGTCTAGATATTTATGAATCACGGGGGTGAAACTGCTTTATAGCTCTGTAAAATCCTTGTCAAATTCCATTTAAATGTGTTTTAAAAAGTAATGTTCTGGTACAAACTGAGATTTTTATAACAGAAATTAATGGAAAGCACTAGGCGCAGTTGCTATGGAGACCGTCAAAGATGAAGTTTGGTTCTTACCAGGACCTTCCTGGTCTGGTCGGAGACAAAAGACCAAGAGGGATGATCTTCTCCAGTAAATTAGAAAAGAAGATGTAAAGATGATGGTGGGTTGTGGGAGGCCCCTCCTCCGACTGATGAAGACAGCCAGAGGCATCTCACTGCTGGGGAGGGAAGTCTGAGGGCACTCAGCTCCTGCTTTTACCGCGTTTATCAGAAACACTAGGGCAGGGGGCTAAGGGGGAGGTGCCATCCCCTACCCTGGCAGTGACGTCTTCGTGCTGAGAAAGGAGAGCCCAGGTTGAGAGGCAAGGGTTCCAAACACACTGGTGGAAGGGTCAGACCAGGCCAATCTAGCCTCTTCGGTGAAGGAAGTTCAAATTGTCAGTTGTCAAAATGGTGATGAGGCCTCCAGACCCTTGAAGCCCTGGGTCTTATACATGAACTGGGGTTTCACACTGAGATGAGCTACAAAGGTATTGGGTTGGCCAAAAAGTTCGTTCGGTTTTAAGTCAAAAGACACATTTTTCATTTTCACCAAGACTTTTATTGAACAACGTGTTCACTAACCAAACGAACGTTTTGGCCAACCCAATATATTCTTATGAAGACTTGTGAATAGGAGTGAGATACAAACAAGAATTACAACAGTGAAAATTTAGTGAGTCAGGTAACTAAGTATGCTTGCCTGTGTGTTTTCCTTAATCCTTGCTTTATACATTAATCTTTTATAACCCATTGTTCTGTAGGAAAGCTTGGTCTTAGAGAGAAAAGAATTTTTGGAGACTTTCTTGGTGCCCCCACGTTGATCCCCTTGGCTCAGCACTCACTGCCCCCAACTCCCACTTCCCACCCTCCCCCAGGTGCTGGGAGTTCGGCTGGTAGCTGCTTTTGGCTCGTGGGGGGACCCTCCCTGGGGAGGTTACCCCTCCACCTGCAGGGAGTGGTCAGCCTACGCCCATGACTGACTGTCGTCAGGGGGTGAGGCTTGTGCTCCAGAGTGTGCCCCCCCTCCTGTGATGGGAGTCACATCCCTGCCCAACCCCCTTCCCTGTCCTGCTTCCCTCACCCCCTATGGCGCATCCTGGACAGCAGTCCCACCATCAAAAGCACTGCACCAAATCCTTGTCTCAGGCTCTGCTTCCAGGAACTCTGACCCAAGACAATAACCACAGAGCAAATGGCACCTCCATGAGGTTGCCAGGCCACACACCCCATCACAGCCGATGCACGCCCTTAGAGCCCCAGTTTCCCATAGCACTGTGTTGTTTATGCTTCCAAGCTGAACTGTTAGGTCACCAAGGGAAAATGAGGAATGGAGTAAAGTTTGATGATTCTCTGACCAATTTTAATAAACCACATTTACATGGCATCGTGACCGACAATTGGAGTGATTCGTAGTTAAGACTAGATCATGTTTTGGCAGGACACATTCAGCTAATTCTTTTGTTTTGTGGACACATATAGATGCCATCTAGAATTCATTTGGTCTTATGAAATGATTGAGACCCAGTACAGGCCATAACATCAGTGCGTTAAAGACCAGCCATTGTATATATCACGGGAAAGCTGAAATCTTTGTATGAACACAAAAGATGTTGAGAGATAAACCAGGTATTTCCATAGCTACCAAATTTCAAACAGAGAGTTAGCTATGTAGTGAGTCAGATTGGGAATCCACATTACTTGTAGGTAAAACTGGCTTTTGCATGTCTGGGCTATTCATCTGTAAAATGGAAGCAGAAACTTCGAGGGCCATGGTGATGATCAGTATGTTAATTGATTGACTCATCCATCCATCCATTCATTCATTCAACACTTATGGAGACAATACCTGTGTTTGGCATGTGGACGCAGAGACGTATCAGACAAGGTGTCCAAACTCAGGGAGAGGCAAACACAGACACCTGTAAAACACACTGATTTCGCTGATGGGTGAATGAGACACAAAATGTGGTCCATCCATACAATGGGATATGATTCAGCCTTAGAAAGGAAGGAAGTTCTGGCACAGGCTACAACGTGGATGGACTTTGAGGACCTCATGCTTGTTGAAATAAGCTGGTCACACAAAAGGAGAGATACTGCCTGGCTGCACTTAATGAGGTCCCTAAAGCAGTCAAATTCGTAGAGACAAGGTAGAATGGGGGTCGCCCGGGGCTGGGAGGAGGGGGAGAGGGGAGTTAGTTTCTAACGGTGGTATCGACTGAGTTGTGTCCCCTCCAAATTCTTATGTGGAAGCCCCAGACCCCAGCGGGACTGTAACTGGAGATGAGGCCTTTAAGGAGGTGACTAAAGTGAAATGAGGTCATGAGGGTGAGGCCCTAATCACATAGGACTGACATCCTTTTAAGAAGAGGAAGAGACACCAGAGCTTGTCCCTCCCCCAACACATGAACACAGAACAGGCAACGTGAGGACACAGTGAGAAGGCAGCCGTCTGCAAGCCAGAAAAGAGTCCTCACCAGACACCAACCCTGACAGCGCTTTGATCTTGGACTTCCAGGCTCCAGAACTGTGAGGACATAGATGTCTGTTGTTTAAGCTGCCAGGTCTGTGGCATTTTGTTACCGTAGAAGAGTAATGCAGATGGGGAGAGTGTCAGTTTGAGAAGATGGAAACGTTCTGGAAAAGGTTGGTGGTGCTGGTTGTACAACAATGTAAACTACTTAATACCACCGGACTGCACACTTAAAACGGTGAAAATGGCAGATTTTACGTCACATGTGTTTTTCCCCAATAGAGAAACTGCACACACAGCGGTACCGGTCGTCAGAGGGAATGCGCGGGCTATTCTGAGCTCTGACAGGGAGGCTGGCACAGCTCGGGCGGGACATGCATGGCTGGAGTGGGAAGGAAGAGCTAGATGAAGCGGAGAAGGACATGCAGGCCAAAGGGCAGCAAAAGCCACAATGCGAACGGGGCGAGGAAGGGCGACGTGTGTGCTGGGAACGCTGAGCCGTCGGCCGCTGCTGGGGCAGGAAGTGGTGGGCGAGGCGGGGAGGCAGTGCAGCCGGCCAGCCACAGAGCTAGAGGCCGCGACCGTGAAAGCCTTGAACGCCGTGCTGAGCAGCCTGGCCTTCCTCCTGCAAACAGCAGGAGCTGTTCAAGGATTGTAGACAGGAAGTAACAGGGTCAGAGGTGCGGCTAAGGGACGTGATGGATGGGAGGCCCTTGGCAGGTTGTAAACCCTGCAGAAATGTCAAGTTTTGTTACCGGTGTTATTGTTACAGCGACAGCTGCAGATGATACGTGGTATCTGGTGAAACAGCAGCACGCAGGGTGGTGGAAAGGGTTCTGGGACGACCGCGGGGCACAGAAGCAAGGGCAGGAAGCTCACGTTCTCACCAAGAGACAGCCTGGGGGTGGTGATGAACCAAGAACGTGGCAGCAAGTAGCCACTAGGAGACCCTGGAAGAGCGCCAGGCAGCCAGGCCCACAGGTTCTGCCCTAGGGACAGCGGGTTATGCAGGAGGCTGGCCAGGCCTCGGGGCTTATTAACAGCACTGTTTACACGTCAGGGATGTTCCACACAAATCGACACAGAAGATAGAAAAGGGTGGGGCTCCGTGGCGGAGCAGAAATGGACGTGGGGCCTGGGGAATGCCAGAAGAAGGCTCTTTTGTAGACAGAAGTTGACCATTTTAAAGAATTTGAAATGTATTGTTCCCTGGCACTTCTTCAGAAATAGTGAGTCAAGAGCTCTTACACTTTGGCACAGAACTGGCTTGACCCTCAGGCAGCGGAAGCCTCCACCCGGACAGCAAGCTGCGGAATTCGGAGGAAGGCCTGAATCTCAGTGAGGAATTTGTGCCTGAAATCTTGCATGTAATTCAATTTTTGTAAACTTTCCTGGCTGACTTACATTAGAGTCGACGGGCCACAGGCAATTCGCTTCTGATGGATTTTTCACTTTGAAGAGGGTTGTTAGAGCATTCCCTGCATCCCACCTCGGGGTCCACAGGACACACACACACACACACACACACGCACGCACGCACACGCGCGCGCGGCTGGCGGCTTTTAAAGGAAGCCCGGGGCAGATCCTTCCAGGCCGTGAGCAATCCTTTCCCAGCACTGCTGTTTGAAAGTTCAGACTTTCCTATTTGGCCACACCTGGAATATGTTAAGCTGAGAAATAAAATAATAAGAATATCACAAAGGCGTTTCACACCTTCATCTACAGCTCCAAAGCCAAGAACTCACCAAATATTTATTTGGCCCCTATTAGCATACCACTAGGTGGAGAAGTATTTTGTTTATTTTTACTCTGCCTGTCTCTCAAAAATATTTGTGGTAACTTTACAAAGAAGTAGAAGCAGAAGACAGGCTTCCTGCTGGGAACAGTATCTTGACCTCTTTGAATCCCTGGTGCCCGGCACAGTCTGAGAGACGTAAGAGTCCCTATAATCAATTCAGCTGGAGAGTCAGGACACAAGCCTAACAAAGCAATTATATATATATTATAATTTTGTAACCCTAATGGATCCTGAAGGAGGGATAGAGTAAGAGGAGGTGTGAGCCAGGGGGGCGGGGCCAGCACGGGTGAGCCCCGGCCCTGCCCCCAGCACGTGTACATCCTTTTCTTGCTCCAGTGAACCTGACACCATTGTCACAGAAGAAGAAACAGAAGGTCAGAGAGGTTTGTGTCTTGTACGAGATCCACACAGCCAGTCACAGAAGGATGGCTAAGTAAGAAAGAGGAAGACTCTGGATTTAAGCTCCATTTGTAGGTCTCAACGTCCCTATCTTGCCCCTCTATTTGCTAAGTGCATTAAAGGTTTTTGGATTGAAAAGAGACCGCCTTGGGGCTGGTGTCTGGGAAGTGGAGGGAAGGAGAGGAAGGGAGACCGTGCCAGCAGGAGAAGACGGCTCGCCAGGAGAGCAGGAGGGGGCTGTCCTGGGAACGAACCAGATCGTTCCAGCCTCGAGGGGCCTCCCGTCCCAGGCCAGAGCTGTTCCCTAACATGACGCTTCTGTGGTCAGCCCCACAGTGGAGGCCCTTCAGTGCCCCGCCAAGGCTGAAAATGTATCCTGTAGTAGCAAGAGCCCATTTAGATTCAAGTCTGATCAACTGCAAAATCGTCGTAAGGGGAGGCTGCGCTATTTAATAAGAATAAATAGGAAGGGCGTAGAAAAGCTGAGGTTCCTTTGCTGAGGAAGATACCTGATACACAAGCTCGTCCCTCCCCATCCTGCCCCGCCCCCAGCCTTTCTGGCCCTTTGCACGTGGCCCTGGTGTGACAGGTGGCCCTCGTGACGACGGCTCAGGCCTATGCAGGACGCACCTCAGGCCTCTCGTCCCGTTTCGCTCCCAGTGGCTGCAGCAGTGTCTTTCTGTACATCTCCCTGCATCCAGGGTGGCTCAGCATGTGCAGAGTGACATGAAGCACGAGGCAAAATGACCCGACTTCCCTCCCACAGGCTTTGGGCTCTGACCTGGGATCACCAGGCAAGTCCCAGAGGGCGGGCCGTCCTGTCCCGGGAAGAGGCTCCCCAGGGCTGGGACGAGGGAGGGAACCTCGGATGGAGGTCAGGTAAAGGACTGGCTTTCCTGTACCAGCATCGCGGAGATATTGGTTCGGCCATATGGATGCCAGACAAGACTCGAGGTGGTCTCAGATGAGCCATTGCTCAGCTAAAGCCAGAGAAGGAGGCCGGGTACACGTTTTGAGAACAGACCTCAAAGAGTAAACACTTCCCAGGGGGTAAAAAAAGTCTATATTGACGTGCTGACTTTTCATGTGAAAACCTCATTATTTCATCTATGAAGTTCTGCTCTCTGACCTGGGGCATCTGAACCACGACGAATGACTCTGCTGACCCCAGAGGCTCCCCCAACTCCCCACACCCGTCCCCGCCCCCAAACCAGCCCTTCAGCTGCGGCTCACACCCACTCAGGTGCTTTCCCTCCTGCCTCCCCTGCCTTCTCTCACGCCTGGGTGCTCTGATGAGCCCCTCTAAACCCAACACTGGGAATCCCTTCCCTCCCCGTTCCAGCGGGGCTCACCCGCCCCACTCCCCCAAGCCCTGGGTCAGTCTGTTTGCGCCCCTGCATTTGCCCATACACAATCCAGTTGGAAGAAGACCACGGCGTCACTGAAGGTTTATTGTGTCTGGTCACAAATTGCCACCACTGCCAGCAAGGCTTTTCCTGTCCCTGGCCAGACCCCTTTCTTGTCCTAGAGGCCTGATTACAAATCCACCGCATGCAGAGGCACCCGAAGGTCCAGGTGGTGGTCAGCGCACAGGCCTCTGCGGGCACCCGGGGCCCAGTGGGCAGCCTGGCTCGGTGCAGAGCTGAGCTCAAAGCAGGGCATCTCCCACAGTGACCCGGGGCAGGAGTCAAGCACCAGGGCAGGTGAGGACAGGGCGGCAGGGCACGGGGACACCCCTCTGGGGACTCACCAGCTGTTTGGGGGGAATCTGAGGGTCCTGGGTTCCCACCCTCACCCTACGCGGGTAGAATCAGAGCAAAGGAAATAGTTTGTTCCTATTGAAACTTTTTATTCCCTAGATGTGAGGCCTGGGAGACTCAGAAAACACACAGTTTAAGTAAGAGGCTGTTCATAAACTTGAAAAAGGAAAAATACCTCCTTTATTCTTAGGAAAAAAATATCTACCAATCCAGGTAGTTTGTTTCTTAAAGGGAACAAATTAGTGACTTCATCTTTAAGTCAAAGGTCCAGAGGGTGGTGGGTCATGCGTCTTTGAGTGAAAATGAGTGAGGGGTGCAAAAAGCCAAAAATTGATATTTCTGTATTTA
Source organism: Mesoplodon densirostris (assembly GCF_025265405.1). NCBI lineage: Eukaryota > Metazoa > Chordata > Mammalia > Artiodactyla > Ziphiidae > Mesoplodon > Mesoplodon densirostris. Next base: position 3,646,961 of record NC_082670.1, on the reverse strand, counting down.
ATAAAGAAGTAATATTTTTATAATCGAAATACAAAACATGACAAAACCCCAGGGGTTTCCCAGTACCTCCAGGATAGTCTAGATTCCTCAGGACAGGGTCCCAGGGCCTGAAAACCTAGGGCTGAGCTGCTTCCTCACCCATGACTGGCCCTGTCCCCCCAACCTCCGCTCCAGCATATTCTGGAAAAGGCCATGGTTTCTTGCCTCCCTGCCCTTGGAGGATGCTTCTCTCTTTAATGGGCTGAGTGCTTTGTCCCCCCTAAATTTGTATGCTTAAGCCCTATCCCCATTGTGATGGTATGAGGAGGTGGGGCCTTTGGGGGGTAATTAGGGTTGGATGAGGCCATGAGGGTGGGGCCCTCATGGTGGGATTAGTGGCCTTGGAAGAAGAAGACAGACCGTGCTACCCCTTCATCTGCACACATGCACCCAGGAAAGGCCATGTGAGCACCCAGCCACGAGGTGGCTGTCTGCAAGCCAGGAAGGGAGCCCTCACCAAGAACTGAATCAGCTGGCACCCAGCTCTGGGACTTCCCAGCTTCCAGAACTAAATGTCTATTGTTTACACCACCCAGTTGGTATTTTATTATAGCAGCCAGAATGGACTCGTACAGCTGGCAGATAGCTACTCAGCCTGTAAGACTCAGTTCAATCACTGCTCCTCCCCATAGCCCTCCTCCGCCTAATATCCAGTGAATCAGTCCCCTTCCTGCGCCATCAGAGCACCCTGGTCTCAGCACTTCTGCAGCTCTTATTTGATTGCGTCAGACCCTCTGGGTCCTGTCTGTCCTGCCCACCAGGCTGCATACTCACGGCTGGGGTCAGGTCCCGCTCACCTGTATCATCGTCCCCGCACCCGGCCGATCACCATCTCCATCACTAGGTTGATGTGTCATAGTGACTTGATAAATTAGTCTTTTGAGGAAACAGTTTCTTTTATATCTCTGAGCTTCCTGGTCATCATTAATAGTGTCACAGAGACCATCTTCGTTATTAAGAAGAATGACAGGGACTTCCCTGCTGGTGCAGTGGTTAAGAATCTGCCTGCCAACGCAGGGGACACGGGCTCGAGCCCTGGTCCAGGAAGATCCCACATGCCAAGGAGCAACTAAGCCCACGAGCCACAACTACTGAAGCCTGCACGCCTAGAGCCTGTGCTCCGCAGCAAGAGAAGCCACCGCAGTGAGAAAGCCCGCGCACAGCAAAGAAGATCCAACACAGCCAATAAATAAATAAATAAATTTATATATAAAAAAAAGAAGAACAATTAGAAATATAATCATCATTAAAACAGGATTTACCTAGTGCCCATGGGCATGAGGACAGAAGAGTTAAACAGAATCTGTGTCCAGGATAAAATTCACATGAAATCCCTGAGAGCAAGGACTTTGTGGTCTGATCAGGGTGGCCAGACATGGGATTTAGAGGTTGAGCAGGTGTAGTTAGACAAAGTAAAACAACAAACTAACAAGCGTCCAGCTGGTTTTGATGTCAGGGACCTGCTCCAGCACAGTTCCATCTCCTGTAGCACGGCCACTGCAGGCCTGGGGGCTGGTCCCCACTGGGAGCACGTGGAGGTCTTAGGGGGCCCAAGCTAGGCTCAATGTCAAAGTTGGGGGAATGGCTTCCCCCACTGGGTTACACTCAGGTAAAGGGCCCCCCCAGAGTGTCACAAAGTGTAATGAAAGTTTTGGTCTTATTCTCTGACCTCAGAACCCAGACAAGAATCCGGGGAGATTGGCCAGGATGGCTTCAAGGAAAAGACGACTTGCTGCGCTCAGAGTCCCTACTTCTCTCTAGCGAGGACGTTCCTGGGCCAAGATTGTCGCGTCATTTCTTAGTTCCTTACAGAGTTCTTCCCAGAGAATCCCCTCATTCTCCCTTGTGTCAGTTCAGGTCCTTTTTGTTTTTTGTTTTTTGTTTTTGCGGTATGCGGGCCTCTCACTGTTGTGGGCTCTCCCGTTGCGGAGCACAGGCTCAGGCTCCGGACGCGCAGGCTCAGCGGCCACAGCTCATGGGCCCAGCCGCTCCGCGGCATGTGGGATCCTCCTGGACCGGGGCACGAACCCGTGTCCCCTGCATCGGCAGGCGGACTCTCAACCACTGCGCCACCAGGGAAGCCCTGTTCAGGTCCTTTGAGACACAGATGCCGAGACCAGAGGAAACATGCGAGAGATTCACTGCATGAACATTTGTGACAAAGGGGAGGGGGGCGCAGGGGTGGGCAGGGAGGGCCTTCACCTGCAACACAGGTGTGACACCGGGCGGGGGAGCGGGGGCAGGAAGAGCCTCAGACCTGAGTCCTGAGGGTCCTGGCTGGGCCAGCAGGGAGTCGCTGAGCTGGAGCTGCCCAATGAGGCCTCCCTTAGAGGGCGGCCTGGCTCTAGGACGCCCTGGGCACCAGAGCAGTGGGCCAGGCGTGCCGGCCCCGGTGGACCCAGAGGTGCGGCACCTGGAGGCCGGCAGTTAGCTGTGCTCCCCGCAGAGGTCCTTCCGGAGGACTGCCCCTCCCTCGCAGCTAGGGCTTTGTTGGAAGGCCTATGAGCGGCGTCAGATCCCCAGCAGTGAACGTGACCTGACTTCCCTCCCAGGAGGAGGCAGGCCCCCGAGCAAGCCTCGGCCCCTGGCTGGGCAAGAGGCCCACCTGAACCGTAGCAATGAGAAGCAGTAAGGGGGCACTCGAACTGCAAACACCATATAGCAGGCAGGAAGTTCATGGTCGTAGGTGTGCAAAAGTAAACCCCGTGATTTACTTAGGTAGTTAAGTAGCTTCTCCGCCAGCTCCAGCTTTCTCCGCCAATTTGGGGCCGCCTTCGTGAATTCAGAGCGTTCCTACCCCTGCCCGTCCCCAGGGTCCCACACACGTTCCGTATCCCACCTGTCGTCGTGACACTGGGGGAGGAGGATGGCCTCCCCTAGCTTCACTGGGGGTGGTCTCAGACCAGCCGGCCTGGGGTCATCAGCCTCCGTCTTGGCTGCTCTCCTGCTGCCCCTGGTGCTGCCCGAGGGGTGGGGCTCAGACAGCCCCCCTCACAGCCACTGCTGGAGCTTCGGTTGTGAACGTAGCGGACCTGTCTCCCTCTCTCCACCTCCTGCAAGTGTCTTCCGCATTTACGATGCTTATACAGCGGCCTCAGGAAGGGCCGTGACCTGGGGCGAAGCAGCTCCCTTCAGCTGTGGCATTTCCGGGAGAGAAATGCTGGTGACACTTCCAGAAGCTGGGGGAATAGATCCTTCCGTCCTGAAAGAGGGTCCGGGAGGGATCTCCCTGGCATGAGAATACTTGGGTGCAAATACTGTGGGAGCGTGGACCGCTGCGCACTCCCTCACGTGCTGTGAGGGTGTGAAGGTAACGAATGCGGAATTAACACCAGCGTGGTTCGGACCTGCAGACCCATCCCTCCCCCTCAAGTGAAGGCGTGTTCACGTGACCTCTCACCCATCCAAGCACCATTCACTCTGAGGCGAGGTGTCCCACCCGACGGCCTCTTGCTTCACTCCCTTACCTGTTCTCCCCTGGACCACAGGTTGTCAGGGGGTCGAGGCAGTGAATGCAAACAGCCCGTAGCCACAGCTCTGGCTGAGGCTCAGCTGTCAGACGGCAGCAGCTGCAGCGTTGGCTGGACCGAGTTGGAAGGTTCCCAACAGCCTCTCGCTCCTGTTTCCCTGCATAAACCTCGAGTCGCGTGGTTACCGCATCTGTGCAGGGCGTTTTCCCAGCATTGCTGCTGCAGAAGCAGAAAAAGGCTCTGGTGCCCCGGGACGGCCCCCGTCCGCCCATGCGGAGGAGAATCACGTACTCAGACAGTGTGAAACCCAACCTAGAGCCCAAACCGAGACCCTACCTTGATTTTCTGTGGAATCCATGTAGCAGGGGTACGCACGTCTCTGCTATGGTCACAGATGATGAGTCAGAGCTGGGGTAATCTGAGCACCCCCAGAAGTGCTGCAAATAAGCCAGGGAGAACTCGGCCTCTCCTCCTGTGCCAGCCCCACCGGGGCCGTGCTCTGTGACGTTTCGGCTCTAGAAGAGCTCCCATCTCCTTTCCAGCCTTGGTCACAGACAGGACCGCCCGACATCCCCACCACCAGCAACTCACCCCTTTTGATGATAACGAGAGTCCTTCTCTCAGGGCCTCTTGGTTGAACGTGGAGATTCCCCTGGGAGGGGGCTGCTTGGAGACACGGAATGTAAGAGCCTGGGGGGAGGATCTTGAAGAGAACCCAGTTCTGTGTGCTCATCACACTGGCCACTGCAGCCCCCGTGGAGGCACTGGACAAACGTCTTGCAACAGGGACTTTCCTGGACTCCGCACAGGGACATCTCCCTTAAGCTGGAGTGTCATTTAAAACATCATTTTTATAGGAAAGCAAAACCAGGATACAACATGGTGCAGAATGCCAACTTTGTGTGAATTTTTAAAGACATTGTGATGTGTTGGCCCCTTTGGACAACTGCTCCTGAGGGCTGTTGAGGGTGCTTTGCCCCAGCAATGCCTTTTCTGGGTGTTAGGATTTGGATACAAATAACGATGTGGGGGTTTTTCCTCACACCACCAAGCAGTTGGCTCCGTTCTGACGCTGTCCACCTGGAGAGAACATCAGGTCCCACAGGCGAAGGGCTCAGTCCCACAGACTGCCCTCTGCCCCCCACTTCAGACATCCATCACAAGCCCGGGAGGTCACCTGTGCTTCTGACCTCCCGGCACAGATCAGAGGTTCCCATGACCCCGTCCTCAGGTCCGATTAACTAGAGTGGCTCACAGAACTCGGAGAAACGTTTTACTTACTAAGTTCCTGGTTTATTGGGAAAGGATATGACTCAGGAACAGCCAGATGGAAGAGGTGCACAGGGCAAGGTGCAGGGAGGGGCTCAGAGCTTCCACGCCCCCCCTGAGCAGCCAGTCTCCCCAAATCTCCAAGTTGTCACCAACCCGGAAGCTTGTCCTCTGAACCTTGTCCTTTGGGGGTTTTATGGAGGCCTCATCACACAGGAACTATCGATTAAATCATGGCCACTGGTGGTTGAACTCAACCTCCAGCCCCTCTCCCCACCCCAGGGGTGAAAGTTCCAATCCTCTAATCACGAGGCTGGTTTTCTCGGCAGCCAGCCCTCATCCTAGGGTTACCTAGGGCCTTTCCAGAAGTCACCTCATTGACAGAACAAGACACTTTTATCACTCTCAACACTTAGGAAATTTCAAGAGTTTTAGGAATCCTGTGCCAAGAATCGGGACAAAGACCAAATATATATTTCTTATTATAAATCACAGTATCACAGTATACACCAAAAAGAATCAAAAGCAGGGACTCAAACAGATATTTATACACTTGTATTCATAGAAGCATCATTCACAATAGCTGAAAGGTGGAAACAGCCCAAGTGTCTATGGATGAATGTTGGGTTAAAAAAGTGTGGTCCATACACACAGTGGAATACTGTACAGCCTTAAAAAGGAAGGGAATTCTGACACAGGCTATGGCATGGATGGACCTTGAAGACATCATTCTAAGTGAAAGAAGACACAAAAGGACAAATATTCTGTTCTTCTGAGGTCCCTAGGGAGGAGGGGTGCTGGGTGCTTACTGTTTAATGGGGACAGAGTTTCAGGTGGCAAGAAGAAAAGGGTTCTAGAGAGGATGGTGGTGACGGTCGAACACAGTGTGAAAGGTCTTAGCACTGAACTGTACTTTTCGAAAGGTTAAGATGGTAAAGTTTGTGTTATATGTATTTTTACCCCCAATTTCTAAAGGTTGGGGAGCATGCGAGATGGGTTTCAAGATCGGGTTGTCCCCGACGTGTCCGTTCACAGGGGGCAGAGGCTGAGGTCAGAGCACGGCGGTCCTTTCCTGGGTGCCCGAGTGGTCAGTGCAGGGCCTGAGCCCAGGGTCCCTGAATCCCGCGTCCATGCTCTTTCCTCAACCCTCCCTCTTCATGGTTCTTCTCCCCGCTGACAGGAGAGACGCAGGTGACGAGGGCAGTCAGTTCAGGTAAAGGTCGCAGCGTCGCTTGTACTCACCTTGACTCCCACCGCCCTGTCCAGGCTTCTACCGCCTGAGTCCCTGCCACAGCCCCGGCTGGTGCCCCAGCCTCTGGTACCGCCTGAGTCCCTGCCACAGCCCCGGCTGGTGCCCCAGCCTCTGGTGGACTGTCTCCTGCAGGTACTGCCGCCACACGGCAACAACCATGGCACAGCCCTGTCCCTAGGTGGTCCAGGGATGCCCATTTTCAAAAACAGAAATGGCAAAAAAGGTTTCAACTTCAGTGCAACTCAACCGGTCAGGCATGGTTCCTGTCCTCCTAGAAGCAGACATCGAGATGGGATCAAAGGTCTAGGAGACCAAAGGGGGAGAAATATTCAGTACCTTGAAGGGTAAGCAGGTGGGAACAGGGTAGGCAGGGGGAACCTCTGACCACCATGCCGGTCTGACCCCTGTGGAGGGGGAGGGGAAGAGCCTCAGACCTCAGAGTCCTGATGGTCCCAGCCAGACTGACCAGGAGCCCTTGACCCAAAGCTGCCGGGTGCTAGTGGCCCTGCTGTGCCTCGTCATTGTCCAGGAGCACCTGGAGGACGTGTGGCCAGCTGTGGACACCATGAGCACCCACAGGTCAGCAGGTAGGAGGGGGTGAACCACAGCCCAAGAGCATCCCTTCTCCTAACCTCTTATGCAGAGACAATTCTTCCATCTGTCAATGAAGCTCTCCCGTGACCTGGTCCCATGTCCGCTGAGATGCTACGTAGCCTCAAGGCCAAAGCCGCCTCCACCTCAAAACCTTCCCTTTGTCACGTCTTTCCTCGAGGCCCCACACCCTGTGAGCCTACCTTGTGGCACCTGCTACCCTCGCCCAGATCTTTGCCGTGTGCAAACTCTACCCCGTCCTCTAGACAGCCCCCGGGGGCCGGGCCAGTCCTTGCCATCCTCGCCGGGCTGCTCTCAGCACTGCATCTTCTGTCACCCCATCAAGGGCATCGATGTGGAGTCTGTCTAGTCAAGTCAAATTAGCGTCCTCACATTGATGGCCTCGCCGGAGGGGACGCCCGGTTCAGTGCCAGTGCTGGGCCGATGACCGGGCGAGCCCAGCCAAAAACACAGGACGGGTCCTCCTGTGCTCGTCCCTCCAGGGACAGCATCCTCGCCTCTGTGCGCTGACCTGTCATCTGATTCACGTGGGGTGGACACTGCGAGCCGTCCGGGGTTCAGGAAGAACAGACCTTGGGAGGCGGCCTTTACAACTTAGCACGACACAGAGGCCAGTTAAGTAACTTTTTAAATAACTTTAAGAAACCCTAGCGACATGTAAACAGTAGATAATTAATATCCCTTCAGGAAGAGATAACTCAAGGAGCGCCAAACTTTGAGGCTACAGAGGAGGGGGGACACGAGTCTGAAGACAGCGTTTGCTGCTTCACGGTGTTGCCCTGGGCCCGCCTTGCCCCGAGATGAGCCGCAGGTCACTGGGTCTGGATGGAACGTCCTTTTACCCCCATTTTCCCTGCTGTCCTGCTGACGCTTCTCGCAGAACTCGGACTTCCTCTCCTCTGGGCCATCCGCTAAAATGGAAACGCAGCGGACCCCTCCTCATCGGGCAGAAACGGGCAGAATGAGCTAGTGAGTTGTTCTCCCTTTAAAAGGAGAAAAGGAGAGAAAGAGGGGAATGAAAAAGAGCCGGAGCCACTTCGGGAAGAAATGAGCTGTCTTCACGGAGGCATGAGACGATTCTAGAAATAACCTCTGAAGCGGAAAATTGACGACCGCCTTCTTCACAATATTTACTGGGACTGAAAACCCACTGTCGGGGGGTTATAGAGCAGACAGTTGTACTTTGAGGGAAAAAATTAAGTTTCATGAATAGGAAAAATGTTTTTAAACGAGATATTTTCAATAAGAATTAGGTGTCCCTTATTCGTCATTGATCTAACTGCCCTTATCTGTTCCTGTGATGCACTCGATACATCCTACTCACAGGGGTGCCCCTTCGCTGCCCACGGCTGCCCTGGCACCACCCCTGGACCACATACAAAGGCGCTGAGGGCGAGCCCTCCAGCACACACGGTGGCAGAGCCTAGAGGGGGGTCCAGGCTGCCTGGGATACAGCCCTGGGACAGCCTGGGCCTCCTCTGCCCATTTCCCAGTGCACTGAACAGAGGGCAGCTTCTGGGCTGCCACCTGCAAACGACCCCGGCCACCCTGGCGATCCGTGCTGCCCAGTCACCCGCTGAGCAACTGAGCTGAGCCTGCTGGAGAGGCAAGGCAAAGCAGGAACCCCAGCAGGCGGGTCCCCCCAGCCTCTTGGCCTCACACCCACACAACCCTCTGCTCCTACAAACCCTGTCCTCACCCGCTTCGCTCCCCAGGGGTCAGCGCAGCAGTGGCACAGGAATCCAAGGAGGTCGCCCAAGCCTATGGGTGGGGAGGTCGGGGTGGCCCCAGAAGGACCACACTGTGCTGGCTGTCACCCCCTGAGATCCCCTTTCCTGCTGGTGGCCCCTGCTGCCAGCAATGCCTCGGGGACCCCGTGGCAGAGTCAGGCTAGACCCTGACCCCAAAGGGAAACCTAGATGAGAGGGAAACAGAGACAGAGGCACAGAGAGGGAAGGACAGAGATAGAGGGAGGCCGGGAGAAAGCAGGTGAGCAAAGAAGCAGAACGCAGAGAGCGCGGGCAGGCGTGGGCCGCGGCGCCCGGCTTTTCCTTGTTTTCTCTCTGATGGCTTGAAAGTTCCTTTCAAATGATTCACTCTCCTCCCTCTCCAGAGAGCAGCAGCCACGTGCCTCGAAATGTCAGGAGAGAGTGAGTCCTGCACTCAGCTGACCCTGCAGGGCCCCTCGGGGGCCACCACCAGGCCCAGTGTCCACTCGGTAACCACTTCTGGTCAGGAGGTGACCTGCAGTCACAGCACACACAGTTAGGAAGGCATGAGGGAAGAGGTCTCCCCGCAAAGGCAGACCCAGGCCTGGAGTCCCCATCACGACTCACGCAGCCCCTCCCTGAGGTCCCAGGGTCCAGAACTCACAGCTGGCCCATGCGACAGTGATGAAGGCCTTGAAGAGGAATCAGTTCCCCACTCACAGGCAGAAGTGGAGGGAAATGTCTGGATGGCCAGATTGGGTCTTGCATTAGCTAGACCCAGTCTTGACCATTCACGCTTCCACATCTTGAGTAACCTCGTGTGACAAGTCCCCCAGCCTCTCGTGACATCTGTGTGGAGAATGGCAATGCCTGTTCCCCCAGGTTGTGCTGATACGATCAGAGAACCATTTGTGTGAGGACATTTTATCTGGTGGCTGGAAGTTACTCAAGAAAGCAGAGAGCTTGGTCTGTGGTGGCAGAGGGGAGGCATACTGGAGGGCTGGGGGCTTGGCTGGGGGTCAGGAGCTGAAGCTGCTAGCTGGAGAGGTGGTGCATCCAAGGCGCCAAACCAGAAAGACACCTGGAAGCTGACAGATCCCACAGACACAGAGGGAGGGCCCCGCAGAGGCCACACCTTCACAAGCCAACGCGTGAAAGGACAGATTCTTGGAGTGGCCTTTGCCCAACTTAACCTCCTTACAAGCTTGTTTTAAAGAACAGCCTTTCTGATGATAATCACTGAATTTTAACACCTTCCTCTTCTGCCTTTGACCAAAATTTCAGTGCTTTGCATGGAAAACTTTCAGGGTTTACTCATTTCTTTCTAATCCTTTTAAAGCCATTTTCTGTCTTGCCAATATTTTAGCACCTTAAGGACCCTTTCCCCAATTTTACTGTCTACTGATTTACCAAAAAAAAAAAAAAAAGGAAAAAGTTCGATCTTTTTACAAAGTTTCCAGAAATAGGTTTGGAATGTCTTCAGCAGATCTGGTTTTCGCTGACCTGTCCTTGTTTCCAGGGCTGTCAGGTTGCTACCTCTGTCCCCTGCGGCTGTGGTTGGACGGGGTTGGTGGGGGGGAGGACCCCCAGGTGCTGATCGCAGAGAAAGGAGAGGCCGCAGTGCAAGGCGAGCGTCTGAGGCCAGAAGGAGGGAGGGCTGCGCCTCTGAGGGAGGGGGACTGTGGTAGCCAGTGTCCCCCCCGGCCCAGGGCAGTCAGTCCCTCCCACGCTAGGTTGGGATGACTCCTGTGCCCCAGAGGAAGTTGCCTAACTGACGGTGCAGCTTCTCCGCCTTGCTCTGTTTCCACCTTGCTCCCCCTGGCCCAGCCCGACGCCGTGCGGTGCGCGGGACACCTGAGAGGTCCTGGGGAGAGGTGCGAGTGGGGAGGACCCGAGGCCTCCTGCCAGCGGCCACGGAGGGAGGGTCTGCGTCAGTCTCAGCCTGTGGATCCATCGTGATGTTTCCAGCTGGAACGCCTGGGGCGCTCACCTGGGACCCCTACTTCTGGGAGGCTCCGCAGACATTCCCCCATAGAGCCCGCGGTGAGGCTGACCGCAGGGCCCCATCAGCCTCAGCCAGCTGGGCACTCTGAAGAGGGGTTACGACTCTCGGGTCCTGGACCAGACAGGCACGCCCGGGCCACACATCGAGGTCTTGTGGGGTGGGGGGTGGGAGAGAGAATCTGGGGTTCTGCCTTTATTAGGGTCCAGGGTGGGGTGCCTAGGGTTTTGCTGGTTGTCTCTTTATGGGTGAGTTTAAAACATAAGAGCAGGAATTAAAGCACAGGAAGGGGAAAGCAGGCTTAATTTTATCTTTTATCTTTTTTAATCTGGGTCACCCTGGCTTTCTAATAGGGGAGCTTAATGGGTGGGGTGGCAGAGCTCTTTAGCTAGCAGTGAAGCTGGGAAGGTGTTTATTCGACATGGGTGTCTTTGAAGTGGAGGCGCCACTTACATCACCATCAGAAAAGCTAATTGTCAGGCGCTTGCGCTGCAGGGAGCCTTCTGGGAAGTAGCTTCTCTCCCTGGGTCCTCAGAGGACAAGTTATCTAAGAGACCTCAAGCCGGAACCACCAGGCTGACTCACCCTGAATTCCTGACCCAGAGGAGCCCTGTGAGATAATCCACGGTCACGGTCACGTTCCTGTAGGCTGTGACATTTGGGGATAATTGGTTATGTAGACGGAGGAGGAGGAGACCAACAGCAGGGGCAGGAGGCTGAGGCCCAGATCCCAGGAGCCCGCCCCCGCCCCCAGGGGCTCTCGGGCGCCAAAGCTTCTGGAATGGATCCCTGTAAGCTTCATAAGCAGGTAGAAGGAACAGGTATTTTGTAAGTTGGGACATATGACAAACGGGTCATTATGGCAATGATCCTTAGATGAACTGACTTTCAGTGCATTGATTTTCTGTGATTAGCCTAGAGCTGAGATAGATACCTAGTGTGCTTAGACTTTGGAATCTTAGAACCAGGGTTTTAGAAAGCCTTTCCATTGAAATGTGCTAAGGTGGGGCTTCGTACGAATGAATAATATTAAGGTAGTTCGTAGCTGAGTTACAAGTCTCGGAGACAGATCACCTCTCTCTCTGTCTCTCCCATCCTCCCCTCCCCCTCCCCTCCCCCTCCTGCCCTCCTCCCCTCCCCTCCCTCTCCCCTCCCCATCCCTGGCCCTCCCCTCCCCCTCCTGCCCCTCCTCTTCCCCTCCTGCCCCTCCCCCTCCCCTCCTCCTCTTCCCCCTCCTCCTCCCCCTGCTCCCCCGCCTTCCCCCTCTCTCTCTCTCTGTCTCTCTCTCCATGTATCTGGGTCACTGCAAAACAAAGGTAATCAATTCCCTATCCAGAGGTGACAGTACTCCTACTCTCTGCTTTCTGGTATCTGTGATCGTGTTTGGGAATAAAGTCGCCTCTACAGGATGATGGTAAGAACCTAATTTACAGGTAGAATAAAAAGAAATAGAATTCATAAATAACATCTCCACAGATGCTTTAAAAATGACTTCTCCACGCTCCCAAAGATGTGGGTGCCTACTTCCCCTTGTAAACACACCTAGGATTGCCAGCGAGCGAGCCAGCTGCCACCGCTATGAAAGGTTTCTGCAAAGCACAGTCTGAAAACGCCAGGTTCAGCCACTGCAGGAGGGGTGAACCCCGGCCTCCGTCCTGCGGCTCGCGGTCGCCACGTGAGTCCTGCTCGATGGCAGTGCCCCCCATCTCTGAAGTGTGCAGTGCTGGCGGCCAGGAGCAGGGCTGCCCCACCGGCCTGGGGGTCTGGGGAGGAAGAGCAGCCAGCTGAGGACTGCGTTGCAGGAGGAGGGCCGTCTGCGACAGCGCGGGATCAGCTCTGTGAAGTCTTCAGGAGCTGCAGGCTGGGCCCGGCGTCTGACTGCAGCCCGGGTGGCTCTGTAGCATTAGGTTGTAAATTCTCTCTGTTTCCATCTTCCCCGATCTCCTTGAGGGCAGGGCCATGGCCCAGTTGTCCTGGTGTCCCCACCCAGCACTCAGCCCAGGGCTGGCACGAGGACTCACGGGTGACTGCTGAGCTGATTGGAGGGGTTAACTCACGGCTCCAGGACGAAGGCAGAGCTGGGGGATGGAGTGACCACTGGGGCTGCTCCGGCCTGCTTGATGGCCGGGGATGGCGGCGCTGGGCGGTGGCTCTGAGTGATGAGCCTTGTGGAAGTGCCAGGCCCGGGCAGGTGTAAAATCCGCACCTGCCCCTGTCCCGAGTCAGGCGGAGGCTTCCCGGGGCCCCTCCCGCTCATGACAGGGTCACTGGGGCCTGGGGGGGCCCTGCTTCGTGGAATCACAGGGCCCTCTGCCCCAAACACATTTCCAGTAAGATGCTCCCAGGCCTTTCCTCCCTTGAGTCCCAATAAATGAGTTGTCTGTGTGCAAAATGCATACCTGGTGTTTAGCAGACCATCTCTTGCAGGCTGTGAACCAGCCAGTCAAGACACACACTGACAGGTGCCTGGCAGCTGGGTGTGCCTCCCTCCTGAGGACCAGATGCAGGGAGAGGACAGACAGAAGGAAAGGACCGGCCCACAGGGTAGCACTCAGGCCACTCTCTCCCTCTCTGCCTGTCTGTCACCATTCCTCTCTATGCTGCTCCTTTTCCACTTTCCCCATCTGCCTAACTTCCCTCTCGCCTCCCTCCCTTCCTCCCTCCCCCCTCCCTCCCTCCCTTCCTTCCTCCCTCCTTCCTCCCTCCCTCCCTCCTTCCTCCCTCCCTTCCTCCCTCCCTTCCTTCCTCCCTCCCCCTCCCTCCCTCCTTCCTTCCTTCCTCCCTCCTTCTTCCCTCCCTCCCTCCCTTCCTCCCTCCCTCCCTTCCTTCCTTCCTTCCTTCCTTCCCTCCCTCCCTCCCTTCCTTCCTCCCTCCCTCCCTTCCTTCCTTCCTTCCCTTCCTTCCTTCCTTCCTTCCCTTCCTCCCTTCCTTCCTTCCTTCCTCCCTCCCTCCCTCCCTCCCTTCCTTCCCTTCCTTCCTTCCCTCCTTCCTTCCTTCCCTCCCTCCTTCCTCCCTCCCTCCCTCCCTCCCTTCCTTCCTCCCTCCCTCCCTCCCTCCCTTCCTTCCTTCCTTCCCTTCCTTCCTTCCTTCCTTCCCTCCTTCCTTCCTGTCTGCTTCTCTGCCTTGCTTTCTCATCTCAGGAAAGAACTTTATGTCTAGTCATTCTCCTCATTTCATAGCCCACTTTCTCCACCAGTCCCTGAGTTTTCATTCTATTTTATTATTTTTATAATATATTTATATGCTATCCTCATATCCTCCCCTCCCCTCAGAAAGGACCTATTCTAAAGGGCTTAATATATGTCCTCAAGTAAGTAATGATCCCTGAATATATGGGATTATTTATATATACACATATTTCTAGGTACAATAATTTTCGTTCATTAAATACACAGATCTGTACCGTTCGATGCATCCTTGATGAATGCACGCAGTAGCATAATCATCCCAGTCAAGATGTAGATGTAGAACGTCCTCATCTCCCCAGAAAGTTCCTTCATGTCCCTTTCTAGTCATCCCCACCCTCCAGAGGCACCAGTGTTGTGATTTCTACTCCTTACGTTAGTTTCCTCTTCTGGAAGTGGAATCACACAGTATCTGGTCTGTTACGTCTGGCTGCCTTCATGCAACATAATGTTTTTAGAGTCACCCCTGCAGTTCATGCCCTCGCTTTGCTGAGCTGTGTCCCATCATGTGAGTGCATGGACTTTATCCATCCATCCGTTGGCAAACGTTTGGGTTCTCTCCCCATTTGACTATTACGAATGAAGCTGCTATGAACGTTTTGCACATCTTTACATGGGCATATGTTCTCGGTTCTTTTGGATAAATACCCAGCAGTGGGATCGCTGGGTCACTGGGGAAATGCATGGTCAGCTATATAAGCTGCTTCCAAATCGGGTGCCGTGGGACACTGCCAGCGATGCTGACGTATTTCCACTTTAGTGGGTGTGGGGAACATCTCATTACAGTTTTACTTGACATCCCCCTGATGGTTTATGATGTGGGTTATCTTTAATGTGTTTATAGGCCATTTGCATGTCTTCTTCTACAAAGAGTCTAGACCCTTTGCCCATTTTAAAAATTGGGTTGTTTATATTTTTATTAAATATTTTTAGAAGTTCTATACATATTTTAGATTTCTGTACTATAAATATTTTCTCCTACTCCGTAACTTATCTTTTCATTTTCCTAATGGTGTCTTGACAAGCAGACAGTTCTTATTTTAATGAAGTCTATTGTATCAGGATTTTGTTTTGTTTTGCTTTATGGTTGGTGTGGTTTTTTTTTTTTTGTATGACCTAAGAAAATGTTGCTTATATTCACCAAAGTTCAAGAAGGTATTCTCCTCTATTTTCTTCTAGAAGATTTATATTTTAATATTTTGTGTTTAAATTTATGACCCCTCTTTAGTTAGTTTTTATGTGTAGTATGAGGTAAGGGTTGAGGTTCATTTTTCTTTCTATACAGTTGTTCCAGCACCATTTGTTGAAAAGACTTTTCTTTCCCCCACTGAATTTCCTCAAACCTTGTGTTTATAATTTACATTAACAGCATTGTACTACAATTTCCATTGTTTCTTAATTTTTCTTAACACAATGTTTGTAAGATCCACCCACATTGCTATAGTCAGTCATTTAGTTATCATCCATTCATTCATTTAATCATTCAATAAATGGTGGAGAGAACAGAAAATGTCTCTATTCTCATGAAGTTTATAATCTAACGAGGATATTGACCAAAGTAAATAAATATATATAGTCAGTAAGAGCCATAAGGAAAAATAAAGCAAGATGAACAGAAAGAGGTTTTTTGATATTGAGTTGTATGAGCTGTTTATATGTTTTGGATATTAACCCCTTATTTGTCACATCATTTGCAAATATTTTCTCCCATTCAGTAGGTTGTCTTTTCATTCTGTTGATGGTTTCCTTTGCTGTGCAGAAGCCTTTAAGTTCCATTAGGTCCCATTTGCTTATTTTCGCTTTTGCTTCCTTTGCCTGAGGAGACAGATCTCCAAAAATATTGCTATGACTTATGTCAAACTCTTAGGTTTTCTTCTAGGATAATCTTTTATTTTTAAAGAGATTATTTATAGTCATTTTATACTTTGTTTCAGATAATCCCAGTGTCTGAAGTCTTTGGGGTATAAATCTATTTTGGGGAAGTTCCCTTGTGGTCCAGTGGTTAGGACTCCACACTTTCACTGGCGAGGGTCCAGGTTCAATCCCTGGTTGGGGAACGAGATCCCACAAGTGGTGCGGCGTGGCCAAAAGAAAAGAATAATAATAAAAAAATAAATCTATTTTGGGTTATTCCCTCTGACTCTCATTTAGGGAAGCTTGCTTCCTCATTATTTTAATATATCCATATATTCAGGCTATATTAAAATAATGTTGCAGGGCTTGGGCTCCATCAGAAATCAAGCAATCAGAAGTCCCCACCCCGTGGAGCTTACATCCTAATGTGGGCAACCTTCATTTCCACTGAGGTCACTTGATTCAATGCTTCATTTGTTGAGGGCAGACATACAGGCTAGACTTACTTGCTTAGGGATTTGACATGGTACTTTAAAACATTAAAAAATTTATTGAGCCTCAAGATGTTTTCCATGGGAAGTTTTCCAGGATGTCTAGTCTACAGTACTCCTGGAAGCAGTCAAATATTCTCTTTTTAAAACCCAGTAACTTCATTTGGTTCTCATTATTTCACCTTCATAGTTTGAGTATCATTGCTCAGATACTTGAAGATATGTATAAGCTTATTTAAATGTTTTGCTCTGCTTGGTCTGTTAATTCTTATTTGGTGTAATTTGTTCAGTTTATGATGTGACTTTATGGTATTTGCATTCTTTAAATATCTCATTATTTGTTCCTCTGAGCTCATATTTCCTTGGTTCTGTCAAAGCTCATAATTGCCCCTCCTACCATAAATAATTAGAAAATTGGAAAACAAATGGGCATCATTAGAAAATCTACAAACAACAAATGCTGGAGAGGGTGTGGAGAAAAGGGAACCCTCTTGCACTGTTCGTGCAAATGTAAATTGATACAGCCACTACGGAGAACTTAAAAAACTAAAAATAGAATTACCATATGACCCAGCAATCCCACTACTGAGCATTTATACCCAGAGAAAACCATAATTCAAAAAAACACATGCACCTCAATGTTCACTGCAGCACTATTTACAATAGCCAGGACATGGAAGCAACCTAAGTGTCCATCGACAGATGAATGGATAAAGCAGATGTGGTACATATATACAATGAAATATTACTCAGCCATAAAAAGGAACAAAATTGGGTCCTTTGTAGAGACGTGGATGGACCTGGAGTCTGTCATACAGAGTGAAGTAAGTCAGAAAGAGAAAAACAAACATCATATATTAACGCATATATGTGGAATCTAGAAAAATGGTACAGATGAATTGGTTTGCAAGGCAGAAATAGAGACACAGATGTAGAGAACGAAAGTATGGACACCAAGGGGGGAAGTAGGGGTGGGGGTGGGATGAGTTGGGAGATTAGGATTGACATGTATACACTAATATGTATAAAATAGATAACTAATAAGAAACTGCTGTGTAAAAAAATAAAATTCAAAAAACAAACAAAAAAATTGGAAAACAAATATAATAAACAAGTGTTTTCAAACATTGGACAACAGGCAGCACACGACTGGGACCCTCGAGAGAAGCAAAGCAAGGAAGTGAGTCCTACAGTTGACCCAGCTCATGGCTCTAAGCTTGAGTGCAGGAGCCCAGCAGCCTCACTGAGTGGGGACGGAGATCAGGATCTGGGGAGGAAGAGGCAGCTAGAATTGGCTGGACTCATGGCCATAGAGGAACAAGAGCTCCAGAGGGTAGAGGAGTCCCCTGGAGTCTTTTACTGAATAGTGGCCAGAGCCTCCATGGCACCAGGGAAGGAACCCCTGGAGAGCAATAGGCTGAACAATTCCTGGAGTTCTTACAGGGCCGGGAGGAGTTTACAATCCCACCAGTTGCAAGAGACCTTATAAGACACAGGGCACTGGACAGAGTTCTCAGCAGGGCCACACCTCTGCAGCGAGTCTAAGTGAGCCCTAGAATAAAGGTTGCTCTGGTTCCACCCTAGGAAACCAGGAAAGCAAGGCCGTAAAGGATCAGTCTGCTCTGCAAGCAACTCAATGAAAAAACCAGAACACAGACCAACACCTTCTAAAGGAACACAGCAAAATCCAGCCTTCATCAACCTAAAATTCTTGCTGTTCAACACTTCAAATTTGTTTATAATTTGTATCAATCAACCTTTCTTGAAATCATATATCTTGAGTTAAAAGTCAATGAGACTAATTCTCTCTGCTAGAATCTGATCAATACATAGGAAATTTAGAGAGATTGGGTGCCAGAATACTCAACACAATACTTGTATATTTTAGTGGCATACATCTCAGAAACTATGAACACATTCTAAAGCAGTGTTTCTCAATCATTTTTTTCATTATCATCCCCCTAAGGAGCCCTTTCAAAAACTTTTTTATAATTGTTCCATCCCCATGAAATTTTAATACCACTGTTACACTGACCCCTTTTTATGTACCAGTGTGTGTGTGTGTGTGTGTGTGTGTGTGTATTTATTTAATAGAGTAAAATTTTTCTGCCCCCTTGGGGTCAGTATCATCTCCACTGCAACCGTGTGTGGTTTATTCCTTCAGCCACTTCAAACATTGAAAGTAGCACCTTTACGGTTATTTGCCTGCATTGCTATCTTCTAGCAACAATAAATTAGAAATTAAAGAAAAATATTTAAAACCTTTCTAGTAGCATCCAAAAACATGAGATATTTAGGGATAACTCTGACAAAAGATGTTGAAAATTTGGACAATGAAAACTATAAAACATTGCTGAGAGAAATTAAAGATATAATTTCAGTGGAGATGTACACCATGATCACCCATAAGAAGGCTTCAATGTTATTATGCTATTGTCCCCAGATCAGTATATGGATTTGATGTCATTCCAATCAAAAGTCCAGCAAATATTTTAGTAGAAATTAGCAATCTATTTCTAAAATATATATGAAAAATAAAACATCTACAACAGACACAACAATTTTGAGAAAGAACAAAGTTGGGAGACTTATACTGCCTAATTTTAAGACTTACTACAGGGCTTCCCTGGTGGCGCAGTGGTTGAGAATCCACCTGCCAATGCAGGGGACACAGGTTCAAGCCCTGGCCCAGGAAGATCCCACATGCCGAGGAGCAACTAAGCCCGTGCGCCACAACTACTGAGCCTGCGCTCGAGAGCCCACGCGCCACAACTACTGAGCCCATGCGCCACAACTACTGAAGCCCACGTGCCTAGAGCCCCTGCTCTGCAACAAGAGAAGCCACTGCATTGAGAAGCCCATGCACCATAACAAAGAGTAGCCTCTACTCGCCACAACTAGAGAAAGCCCACGTGCCTCAATGAAGACCCAATGCAGCCAAAAATAAATAAGTGAAGATTTATATTAAAAAAAAACTTAGTACAAAGCTACAATAATCAAGACATTGTGGTAATTGTGTGAGGCTAAACATATATATATCAGTGGAACAGAATAGAGAATCTAAAAATAGACCACACCCATATGGTCAACTGCTTTTTGGCAAAGCTGCCAAGGTATTTCAATAGGGAGAGGATAGTTTTTCCAACAAATGGTGCTGGAATAACTGGACATCCATATGGAAAAACATGGGCCTTGACACTTACACCATATAAAAAATTAACCCCAAATGGATCATATACCCAACTGTGAAAGGTAAAACTATAGAATTTCATGACGAAAATCTTTGCCATCTTGAATTAGGCAGAGAATTCTTAGACATGACCCCAAAAAAGTACAAATGTAAAAGAAAAGGTGATAAATTGGACTTCATTAAACTCAACAACTTTGAATCTTTGAAAGACACTGTTAAGAAAATAAAAAGACTGAGAGAACCTATACCTAATAAAGTACTAGTATTCAGAATATATAAAGAATTCTTGCAACTCAATAAGACAACACAGTTAGAAAAATGGGGAAAATATTTGAACAGTGCCTTCACCAAACAAGATACACAATGTCAAAAACACACAAAGAAAGATACTCAACATTAGATCACTAGTCTTAAGAGAAATGCACATTAAAACCACAGAGAGAACTTCCCTGGGGGCACAGTGGTTAAAAATCCACCTGCCAATGCAGGGGACACAGGTTCGATCCTTGGTCCGGGAAGATCCCACATGCCGCAGAGCAACTAAGCCATGCGCCCCAACTACTGAGCCCGTGTGTCACAACTACTGAAGCCCGCGCACCTAGAGTCCATGCTCCACAACAAGAGAAGCCACCGCAATAAGAAGATCGCGCACTGCAAAGAAGAGTAGCCCCTGCTCGCTGCAACTAGAGAAAGCCCGCGTGCAGTGAAGACCCAACGCAGCCAAAAAATAAATTTAAAAATTTAAAAACCCACAAAGATACTAATATACACTATTAGAATATCTGAAGTTAAAAAAAAAAAAGAAAAACAACCCTGATCATACCAAGTGTTGACTAGGATGTGGAGCGACTGGAACTCTCAAACGTTGCTGCTGACACTGCAAAATTGTACAGTCACTATTGGAAGTCCTAAAGTTAAACCTCTATGTTCCATATGATCCAGCATTCTGGCTCCTAGGTATTAACCCCCCAAAAGGGAAAAGTTGTACATAAGTGCTTATAACAGCTTTCTTACAGCCAAAATTTGTAAACAACTCCAAAGTCTGTCAACTGAATGGCTAGTCAAATTTTGGTGCATCCGTACAATGCAAGACCCCTCAGCAATAAAAAGGAACAAACTACCAATCCACTCAGCGACACGGAAGAATCTCAAAAGCATCATGCTCAGTGAAAGAAGCCAGACCCCAAAGAAGCCATATCATATGATCCTATTTATATGAAATTGTAGAATTCTAGAAAAGGCAAAACTATAAAGGTAGAGAGCAGAACTAGCTTTGGGGGCTGGGGGGCAAGGGGGAGTGGGGGGGATAGGGGAATTCTGTAAAGGGTCACTGATGAACTTTGTGAAGTGATGAAATGATTCCACATCTTGACTGTATTGGTGGTTACACAAATATACTGATTGGTCAAAACTTCAGTAAATTTCATTTTATGTAAATTAAATAAAGCTGATTTTTTAAAAAAGCTAGGGCCCTAGCTTTTGTGCTGCTTCCTAAACTTAGGAATGAGTGGTAGGGGGAGGGTCTGGAAGGATCTTCCCGGGTTACGATGTGCGTTCAACAGCCCCTGCCCGCTGTTTGCCGCAGGTCAACCTGCAGGGATTGGGGAGCACTTCCGTTTTCCAAGATCCGCCCCGCGGAAGGGAGGTGGACAGGAGTGGGGACAAGGAGGGTTTGGAGGTGGGCGGGCTCCTGCTGCTTCTTCCACTGTCGCTCTCCGTCCCTCCTCGCCCCTGCCAGGCGCTGAGATGTCCGCGTTCTATCTTCTTCTCACCTTTGACTGGCTCTAAGCTGCTGTTACCGTTCTTACTCCCCATCTCCCCCCGCCCCCCAATAAAAGTGGGAGTGATGCTGGAGAAAAGAAGGGGGCGGGGCATAACGCGGAAGCTTTCCACAACGTGCCTGCGCCCCCGGCTCTCCCGCTCTGGGTCCCAGGGCTCCGGTTCTGTCTTCCCAGAGGTGGCTCACAATTCTTGCTTTCAATTCTGGGAACCATCAGCTATCTTCTGGCTTCCAGGGCAGAGTTCCAGGCGGAGAGCCAGCCACCTGGGCTCGTCCGTGATCACTGCAGTCAGCAAATTCAGGCTAATTTTTGGCCTTGAATCTTCTTGTTTGGATAAAACCTGGATTTGGATTACACGTGTATGAAACAGTCACCGGTGGCTCTGCGGGAAGTCGAGGTGGGGTTGGGTCTCCGAGTGCCGCCCCAGGGGCAGAGCTCAGAAAAGTCGAGAAAGGAGAAGGAGGCACCCGGCCCCAGAGGGGAGTGGGATGAAGGGCGCGGCGACAGAGAGGGCTGCCACGCGCCTGGGGCAACAGGAGCGTTTGGCAGAGCAAGGGATGGTGATAAATTTGGGGAGGCGGGGTGGGGTCGGTTCAGGGACTTTAAGGACAGGTAGGAACGCTGGCTGCCCAGAGCAAGAGCAGAACCTACAGCTGATGGGGTTCAGCTCCGCCTTTTACAGCTGAGGAGACAAGGCCGAGGACAGTCGGGGGCTGACCCGTGTCACGGTGAGTTAGTGGCAGACGTGACCCCAGAATTCTGTTCTCCAGACACTCAGACCAGCACTGATGACAGCAAAGCCTTCTAATGGTGTGCAGACAAGAAGTACCAGATTTTTCTGAAAACGTCTATCCGCGGAGGAAGGAACATGAAATGATCAGATCGTGGGAAACTGACATGGCAGTTGTGTGTTTGAAGCCAACTGGGTAAAAGGGGCTTCTCCGAGCAAGTGGAGTCACCCGCTGCCTCGCCAATAACTTCTTGCCCAGGCTTCAAGAGTGGTCAGTCAACTTGGTCACGTCCCCAAGCAGGCTGCTTCCTGCCTCAAAAGCAGGTGAGCAAGCGTCCAGCCAGGTAAGCACTTTGGCCCTGAAATATACCAACACTGGCTCGACCTCTGGTCTCCGTTTCTCACTGTCAGGTTTGGTTGATGTGCAGGGAACACACTTTCCACCAGTTTGGCAATCGATTCATTGCTCTGGTGGAAAACTTTCGAGACGTCCTCTTGCTCTGTGCCTCTAGTCTCTGGCCATTAAGTTTTTTAGGTCACAAAGACGGAGAGAGAGCTTAAGAGATTGTTTTTCATTCTCAAGCTGGGAGCCAAGTATCTTATCCTATGAACTGTTCTGAAACATTTCATTCTGCCCTTTCTCTTCCAATACAACTTTTTGTCACAAACCACTCCTTGTGGCCTGCACAAATTAGGCACCAAATTCCCAGCTTGGCCATTCACGTCCAATAAGAGACCATTAGTAGACTACAATTAACTGAATGCTCCTGGAACAGGCCAAGAATACCGACTGGGTCTCTGCAGGTCTGCTGCAGAAATGAGCCTGGAGATGGAACACTCCACGTCTTGATTCCGAGCCAGACATCTTCGGAATGACCACGGTGGACAGTCAGCTTCTCAGCTTCGTGAACAAATGCATCTCCATTATCTACTCATCGATCTGCTATCAAAGGTCTAAGGTTGACTGTTTCAAACCTTTGGACGGACTGGAGAAGTCAAAGTGAAATTTCTCTTGGAGGCAGCAATTATGAATAGTGTGTGCCTGGGTGCACATGCGCTAGGTTTATTAGGTTAAAAAAAAGAAAAAAAGAGCCCCCAAACCCTTTGTTACGACACGCTGATACATGTCCCCACCACACACAACACTTTCCTCAATACGAAACATGAAAATATAGTGTCAGTCACCCTGGAAGTGTATGGTGGAAAGAAAATGGACACTCTGGTTAAGATAATCAGCACAGGTTACTACTTTTCTAAATGCGTATGAGGTTTTTGCGTTCCTTCCATCTAATTCAGTATCAGAGTTCACGGCACATCCTAGTTCCCTCTGGTACAGAAGCACCTCCATTCTTGAAAAATTCTGCTTCCTTCAGGACTGCTTATCTGCTGCAGTAATTACCGAGAAGTCTGTCAGCATGAGCAATGGTGCGGCTGCACGGCTCTGAGATGGCAGAGGGTGGTGGCCTCCTCTGCATTCATCTTGATAATCTTCATCGCTGCGTAAACAGTGAGACACATTATCATGATTCATGCTCAAGTCGCTTCCCAGCTCAACACTGATTCCAGAGGAATTCTCCCTAATAAACTGCTGTATTAGGGCTGAAAGATGACAGTAAGAAAATGTCAAAAGACCAGGACGGTCTGGACTTGGAGAGGTGGTGATGGATCTCTGTGCGATCAGACACACAGAGCAGCGGATCTAAACACCCTGCTGAGAACGGTTCGCTGACAGCCCTTTTAATTATGCTCATCGGAGAGTCCATGTTAACCTGAGTTAGCAGACACCAGACACAAAGGGTAAATTCCAGATCTGTGTTGCGAGTACTTCCTCTTTTAACATCCTAAAACTTACAAGAATTAAATCAGCATGTCCCTGGAGGGCTACTGAAAAGCTGGGGTTAGGGAGTTACTCTAAAAATATCTGAGCATGAATGGGATCATATTCCCAGACAAGTCCAGACTTCTCCCATCTCTGCCCAGTGGGAAGAAAATCCTCAGTGTAGGAAAATGATTCTCAGGCTGGCACCTGGGCGAATCTGTGATTGCCAAGCTGTTTCTAGCGAACCGCTTTCCCTCCTGGGACAGAGGTAATGTCCAACTGCTAGAGGTGGGAACAGAGCCTATGAGATGTGCCTGTTCCAAGCCCAGAGGAAACCAGACCCTCCCAAGATTCCTCTCCCTTTAGCACTGCATCGGTTCCCACTGTGGGGGGTTATTTTTAAACACTGGTGTAAAATGTGCTGTGGCCCAGCTGCTCACCATCAAGACCAACGTAAGGTCAATTTTATACAGTTGCTCTTTCTTGAAGAGCCAATGTTAAGTGACCCCGAAGGCCAATTTTCCCCACTAATAAAGGTATTTGTTCTTGGAAAGCTGCCACTGTGCTGTGAAACTTCTGTTTCCCTGTTTTACTAATGCAAACTTTGAACCTTGAAAATATTGGTGGATTTAATTTTCATACTCTCGGGGCTCAGATTACACGGTACCGGCATGGCTCAGTTATATCCATTAACAACGAACTGAGCCTGAATGAGTTAAATCCACTGAGAAGCCCCAAATCGTACAGAGCCCAGGTTTAGCCAACCACACTTCTTCTCAATGTGGTTTGAAACCTTTCAAATGGTGAGAATTTTCATCTCACCCGTGAAATAGTCAAGAGAAAAGCTCTTGCAAAGTGGGACGGTGAGGAAGG
Organism: Mesoplodon densirostris; assembly: GCF_025265405.1. Classification (NCBI taxonomy): domain Eukaryota; kingdom Metazoa; phylum Chordata; class Mammalia; order Artiodactyla; family Ziphiidae; genus Mesoplodon; species Mesoplodon densirostris. The sequence goes on along the minus strand of NC_082670.1, from coordinate 3,622,685 downwards.
GAGGGACCCCGCACAGACCAGGGAGCCAGACTCCCATGGGGTCACATCCAAGTCCTGCCACTCACTGGCTTAGCTGAGTGCGTCTTGTGCCTCGGTCATGTCCTCTCTGGGTGGGGCGGGAACTTTGTAGGACTGTTGTGAAAACTGGACGAATCGCATACGTAAAGCTTCTTAGAAAGGGCTGCCTGGCATCTGCCGTTAGCATCGTTACAAATGCAGAAGCTCTTTTTTGTTCGTTGACCCTCACCAAATTCCTGTGAAGAAAGGCTCGTTTTACAGATGAGGAAACTGAGGCTTAGAAAGGTTAAATAAAGTACTCAGGGCGACGAATCAGGAGGGAAGAGCCGGGCGTGTTTGCTGCAAAGCCCCATCTGCAGTAGGTGTTCTCCTTCGCTTCTTTTCTGAGCTGAGCAGAATGTTTATTTCTAGTGCTTTGCATGATCCCTTTTCTCTCCTTCCTTTCATCCCTTCTTTCTTTTCTCCCTTTCTCCTTTCTTCCCACAGAATATTTTTAGCATCTCCCGTGGGTAGAACGCCCTCTTGATCCTCAGGAAACAGTTACACATCATTAAAATGTGGCTGAAAGCTTTCAACTGGCTTTTCCTTGGGGCTCATTCAGTGCCCCAAGGCACCATCCCTGCACCGTCAGAAACTCGGAAGTCACGAGCCCATTCACCTGCCCCCAAACGAAGTTTTCCCAACTCCCTCATCTAAAAGCGGGCCTCCTGTCTTCCAGAAGACACCCGCCTCTGGTCTGGTTCACCCCCAAAGGAGTGTATTGTTTCAAGGAGACACGAAACCCTGCAGGGTTTTCAGCAGCTCAAAGACACTGTATGTTCTGGAATTCCTGCGGACAGTGCTGATGTTTGTGTCATTTTATTCTTTTTGAGAAAAAGAATGCATTAAATGTGAGCCCAAAGGTGATTTTTTTTTTTTTTTTTGTGGTACGCAGGTCTCTCACTGCTGTGGCCTCTCCCGTTGTGGAGCACAGGCTCTGGACGCACAGGCTCAGCGGCCATGGCTCACGGGCCCAGCCGCTCCGCGGCATGTGGGATCTTCCCAGCCCGGGGCACGAACCCGTGTCTCCTGCATCGGCAGGCGGACTCTCAACCACTGCGCCACCAGGGAAGCCCCCGCAAAGGTGATTTTTAAAGCCGTGTGTAACTGCTGCGTTTTCTTTAAAAAGAAAAAAAAATGAATGATTAAACAACAAGTTTCTACTGTAGAGCACAGGGAACTATATTTAATATCCTGGGATAAAGCATAATGGAAAGGAATATTAAAAAGAATATATACATATGTATATGTATACCTGAGTCACTTTGCTGTACAGCAGAAATTAACACAGCCTTGTAAGTCAACTCTACTTCAATAAAAAGAAAAAGAGGAAGAACATGAAAAGTAACCCCACCCCAGAACATGCTCGGGGTGGACTCACGTCCCTGTGTGATCAGCACAGTTCCTTCAGCGCCCACGCTGCCCCGAGATCTCACCACGCAGGCCCTGGATGTCAGTGTAGCTGCAATGGACTCAGCTCGCCTGGTCTTACTAGCACGCTGTGAGCGTCAGTCCGTGTGCGTTTCCTCCCAGCATGGGGAGCTGCAGGGACTGGGCTTAGAATAGAAGCCCCCTGGTTCTCACGGGCAGCAGGGCTGCCTGGACATATGCTGTGTTGACGTGAAGACAGCACTCCCAGCTGAGGGGGTCACCGTGCCCTTTCGGTGATGTTCCTGCCGCTCTGAGCACTTGAATAACAGTGGCAGATGCTGGCTGACTCAGGCCCTCTGGGGCTCCGGCAGGGCGGCGGGGCTGAAACCAGAGGAAGCCAGTGGCAACCACCACCTCTCACCCTGGCCCTGCTCCTGGGCTGCTGTGTGGACAGACGCATCCTTGGGGGGTTTGGAGCTGCTGGTCCTCCTGAGGTTTCTCCCCTCCCTCCCACCCACAGCCCCAGCAGATGCCCAGCAGGAAATGGGGGCTCTGAGCAAGCAGCCGTGCCCAGGGACCAGCCAAGCGATCGGGGGACTCGGAACGGCCTCAGGAACCTGGGGTAGAGTTTCAGGGCCAGTGATGATGAAGCTGGTCTATCCTGACACTTCTGTTTCCCTCGAGGAAGAGCCTGGCCTGGCAGCTTGTTCTCCTTCCTTGTCCGGTCAACAACCTGAACTTGTTTCAGGCTGCTCCATGCTGGACCAGATGGGTTTTAAATGTAATGGGTGTCAAAAAGAAAATGGATTGAAAATTCTTCTGCTGAATGGGGAGGAGGGCAGTGAGAAGCTTTTAAAATGCATCTCCAAAGGCTCAAGGACAAACGTGTGGACAGCTGGCCTGCCAATCCCACCCATGAGGTTGAGAGGTCAATGTGGCCCCCAGGCTCCACCCAGAAACCTTCCTGAAAATCCCAAATCTGTGAAACCCTGGCTCTCACGTCTGCTGCACAGGGCATCACCTGGGGGGTTAAAAGAGTGCAGATCCCTGGTCCCACCGCAGGAGATTTTGATTTAATAGGGTGGGTGGGCCTGGGGATTTCTCAAGGCTTCCCCGGGGGATTCTTAGGTTTGAGAAACGTTGTGAAAGCATGAGCTTCCCTCCATCCTTCTCTTGTCACCTGCCAGGCTTCCCGAGCTCATCCTCCTCCAAATTCATCATCCTGTGACCATGGGGCTCCCAGGCACGTCCGCAGATGTGGCCACACACCACCTCGGTCCACTTTCCTGGGCCTGAGCCCTGCTTCTGAGGGGATGGATAGATCTGTAGCAGGGAAAGTGGTCCTTGGAGAGACACATGATGACATGGCCAAGCAACCTCTCACTGCTCTAAGGGGGATCAAAAGCATCCTCACTCATCAGTGTGTGCAGTGTGCTCTCAGCCTCTGCCCCTCTCGGCCTGGCTGGGCTGTGCAGGCTGATGGACCGTGACCACCTTCCCCAGCTGTGGAAGGTAAAGAGGGGGACGGCAGAAAGGACCATCTGAAGGCAAGGGGGCACAGGGGCAGGTTTGTTTTCAGGAAAATGACTCCAGTGTGTTGGCACAGATGATGGATGATAATGAGGAGAATGGAGTCAGGGAGGCCAGTTTGGAGGCTATTGGTGAGGCTAAAGGTGAATGAAGATGGGACCTGAGCTGAGACTGGGATGGAGAGGAGAAGACGGATGTGAGACTTGTCTGGAAGAGAATCAATGACTGGGTGACAGATGTGAGAGGCAGACTTGGTGATGGGAGAATTTAGAGAGATTTTAATGTCTGTGCCGGATGACTGAGGCTATCATGACCTGGCAAAGGTTAAGAACCGCTGATCCAAGGGAACTGACAAAGAAAGAACCAGTGACCAGGAGAGAGAGCTGCCTTAGAAACTGCGTGATGCTCTGAAGCTTATTTTGCAAAGCCCCCACTATTAACAAGGGAATTTTACGTGTAACTCTGACAACTGTCAACGAACTCTAGCCCGTGCAAGGAAATGAAGACAAAGAGTGAAATAACTGTCTTTAATGGTTTCTGGTTTGACAGAAACTGTGATTTCTCCACAGTGGGGCTTATGCCTTCAGCCAAAACGAAGAGTCGCACGGTTGTGAAGGGGACAAACGTGAAACCGGCCCTGAGCTCTACTTATAATTCCTTACAATTTTCACAGTGATGAAATAAATATTAAATAAGTATTAATATCTCTAAATAGCTATTATTATTGGATTAGACAGCTATTAAATAAATAAATAAATCATAAAGTTTTGTAAAGGCTTTATAATTATGGCGGTCATAACCATTAATGTAATTTACCAAATGGCAGAAACTAGAGCAGTGTGCTTGATTCCTGAAAAGACACAGGAAATTGGTAGGAAATGCCCAAACCATGTAATCATTTTTATTACAACCCAAGAAAACAATGGAAGTATTGTTGTCTGACATTTAAATGAGGCAAATAAAGTAAGTAAAGAATTGCTCTTCTTTTACAAAATAATATTTCCTCTGATTGTAAAAAATAACACATGGTCATTGTAAAAATATAAAACTGTTAAAAAAAAAAGAAAATGAGAGTTGACCATAATCCCAACAGCCATAGATAATTATTACAAACATTTTGGTGTATTTTTCATCTTTTCCTATAACTAAATACATGGTTTTTTAAACATATTTGGGATCACATTGCATGTAACATTTTGTATCATAAGTTCTTTTGCTTACTATTATATTTAAGGTCTTTTCCACTATCATTAAATAGTCTTCAAAAACCTGATGGTAGTAGCTCTTTTCTCTTTAAATTCTCCTTCAGTAGAAATATTGTGGTGAGTATAAAATATATTGCTTATGTGCTCAAGATATATCATTAACTGTATATTTAAATGTAATCATGGAAGCTGGGCTTTCTTGTCTCCTCCTTGTCTCTTTTATGCAGGTCTTTTAGTGGAAGTTCTCTTAAATGACCTTCACTTAACTAACTCTCTAGATTAGTCTACCCTTCATTTACTCTGTTTTTCCATGGGCATGGTGAATCCTTGCAGCTAGTAGACTACCGTAGTTCACGGACTACTAGACCACTGTGATACACGGACTAAGAGACCACACTGTCATACACAGACTAGGAGACCATTGTGATACACAGACACACCTCTGCCCTCACCAGTCGAGGTGTATGCTTACCAAGAGTTGGCTGAGTTTGTTCCCGCACCTGTTCATACCAACTGTACATATTATAATAATTACACAATTTAATTGTATGTTATACAAACTAATAATATCATAATGTGAAAAGAGTTGTTATTTCCATGAATACAAAATAGAATGCTTTGGAAATACTCTATAAAGGCAAGTTATGTAAAATATTTTTTGTTTAAAAATAAGTGTGGGAAAAATAAACCACCTCTATATACTAGCAATCTATAATTTGAGGCCACATTTTAAAAAATAGTATTTATAATAACTCAGAAAAAATGAAATATTTACATATAAGTCTAACAAAACATACAGGATCTGTATGCTGAAAACTACAAAACAGTGAAGAAAAAATATCAAAGAAGATGTAAATAAAAGGAGATACATACCATGCTCATTTATTGGAAGACTCAACATAGTAAAGATACCAATTTTCCCCAGATAGATCTATAGATTTAGTGCAATTCCAGTCAAAATCCCAGCTGTATTGTATATAGACAAGCTGATTCTAAACTTTAAATGGAAAGGCAAAGGGATTGGGATAGCTAAAACAATTTTGAAAAAGAATGAGGTTGGTGGATCACATTACACAGTGTAATCAAGACAGTATGATATTGATGAAGGGATAAATCAATGGAACAAAATAGTTTAGAAATAGACCCACCCACGCATGGCCAACTGATCTCTGACAAAGGTAAAAAGCAATTCAATGGAGAAAGGATAGTTTTTCAACAAATCTGCTGGAACAATTTGATGTCTATAAGCAAAAATATAAATTTCGACCTATGCCCCACATCTCATACAAAATTTCACTCAAAATTGATCTACATGTACAATGTAAAACTATAAAACTTCTAGAAGAAAATCTTTGTGACTGGGGGCTAGGCAAAGAGGCATGACACCAGAAATATGAGCCATGCAAGAAAACATTGATATGGAGACTTCCCTGGTGGTCCAGGGGTTAAGAGTTTGCCTTCCATTGCAGGGGTGTGGGTTCGATCCCTGGTCAGGGAGCTAGGATCCCACGTGCCTTGTGACCAAAAAACCAAACCAAAACAAAAAAAACAGAAGCAGTATTGTAACAAATTCAATAAAGACTTTAAAAAAGGTCCATATTGGGCTTCCCTGGTGGCGCAGTGGTTGAGAATCTGCCTGCCAATGCAGGGGACACGGGTTCGAGCCCTGGTCTGGGAAGATCCCACATGCCGCGAAGCAACTGGGCCTGTGAGCCACAACTACTGAGCCTGCGCGTCTGGAGCCTGTGCTCCACAACAAGAGAGGCCGCGACAGTGAGAGGCCCGCGCACCGCGATGAAGAGTGGCCCCCGCTTGCCGCAACTGGAGAAAGCCCTCGCACGGCAACGAAGACCCAACACAGCCAAAAATAAATTTTAAAAAAATGGTCCATATCAAAAAAATATTTTTAAAAAAAGAAAACATTGATAAACTGGATCTTTGCAAAATTAAAAACATATACTTTGCACAAAATATTGTTGAGAGAATGAAAAGATAAGCTACAGACTGGGAGGAGATTCTTGCAAATGGCATATTGACAAGGCTTTATTCAGAATATATAAAGAATTTTCAAAGTTCAATATTAAAAAAGTAACAACCCAATTAAAAAATGGGTAAAAGACATGAACGGACACTTCACCAGAGAAGCTATAAGGATGACAAGTGAACACAGGATGATAAGTGAACACATGAAAAGATGTACAATGCCGTTGACCAATAGGAAGGCCCACATTTAAGGCATTGTGAGGTAGCAGTACACCCCTATTAGAAAAATTAAAATTAAAAATACTGACAATACCAAGTGCTGGTGAGAATCAGAGCAACTGGAACTCATATATTATGGACAGAAATACACTCAGGAAATTGGCTTGGCAGTTTCTTATAAAACTAAACATACACTTGATGTATGACCCAGCAATCCCACTCCTATATATCTACCCTAGAAAAAGGAAAGCTTATGGTCACACAAAAACCTACACATGAATGTTTATAGCAGCCCTATTCATAACAGCCCAGACTGGAAACAATCCAAATGCCTTTCAACAAGTGACTGTATAAGCAAACTGTGGTATATCCATATGATGGAATATTGCCCAGCCCTAAAAAGGAAGGACCATTCATGATACAGGCAACAATTTGGTGAATCTCCAAATCATGATGCTGAGTGAAAGCCAGGCTCAAAAGTTGATGTAGTCTATGATTCCATTATGAACATTCTCAAAAAGGCAAATCATAGTGATGAAGATCAGATCGGTGGTTGCCAGGGGTTATGGGGCACGGAAAGGAAACACTATAAAGGGATAGCATGCTGGAATTTTTTGGATGGTGGAACTGTTGTGTACCCTGATTATGGTGGTAGGTACATGAATCTATACATGTGTTGAAACCTACAGAACTGTCTACACGCACACACACACACACAACGGTTAATTTTACTGTATCATAATTAGAGGTAATCTAATCTTATAAATCTAGAAGTTTTCTGCACTCAGATTGTTTTGAAACTGCTTTAAGTTCTACCTCCACTTGAAGATGCTGAAAACACATTATGGGCAAGATTTATTCAAGAAAGACTACCCTGGTGGCGCAGTGGTTAAGAATCCGCCTGCTAATGCAGGGGACATGGGTTCGATCCCTGGTCCGGGAAGACCCCACATGCCACGAAGCAACTAAGCCCATGTGCCACAACTACTGAGCCTGTGCTCTAGAGCCCGCGAGCCACACCTACTGAAGCCCATGAGACTCAACTACTGAAGCTCGCACGCTCTAGGGCCTGTGTTCTGCAACAAAAGCCACCAAATGAGAAGCCCATGTACTGCACCCACAATGAAGAGTAGCCCCCGCTTGCTGCAACTAGAGAAAGCCTGTGCACGGCAATGAAGACCCAACGCAGCCAAAAAAAAAAAAAAAAAAAAACAAAGCACTCCAATCAGCAGACCATACAGAAAGAAAAGACCTTGGCCTTACACCAAAAGATTACTGAATGAATGTTTACATATTTTAAATTCAGTTGGACTATTATCATTTGTTATGATTCCCTACCTATTTTTCTTAACCACCTAACTCAGGTTATGACCTCATTGAATAAGAATTTTATAAGAGACCTTTCATAGCATTTATTTACTTTTTTTTTAAGTTTCTAACTCATAGCCTGTTCCTATGAAATACTTCATTTTGGAATAAATTTTCCTAATTGTATTTTGTTCCATCTGACCCTTCACCTTAAGACAAGGAAAGCTGGATTTTAGGTGTGCATCCTATTCCCTCGGTACAAATGGAGTCTGTGGGTAAGACATAGTGTTGTCTGAGTACGTGGTCACGGGAGATACATGTGGGTGGAGGAAACACGACGTTTGTTCCAGTTTAGTGCCCTTGCTGCTGTGCAACAGGTCAGGACAATGGCAATAAGATTATTTATTGATGTAAGTTCCCATTAAGTAACCTTTGTTAGTAGGACCGCTCTCTCCACCCTCTTCCCATTAAATGACCTAGTGTTCACACATTTAAATTATTAACACAGGTGTAGTGTATTTTTTTTATAGAAGCCCTAGGCTGAACTAAAAGGAAAGAAAATCTTTAAACACATCAAAGATGGACAGGATGAAATCACTTTTAGTCTTGTTCAAAGTCTTGTCCACTGCACACAGCCATCCAAGGGTACCAGATCATCTTTGTTGCGGCCGTCACAATAGCAAAGCCCAGAAAGGGTGGTGTTTCCGTGCGGAAATGTCTTCCTAGCATTTCTCGGGAAATGTATATGTTTTCATGAGTCCCAAGAAAAATCAATCAAGAAATCGGGAAAACTGGAAAAAGTATTATAATTCTCCTGAAAGGATTAAAGCTTAACAATCTACGTAAAGATGTTGTTTGTTCCAAGCAACCCACTGACGTCAGGCCAGAGCCGAGTGGGGGGAGGAGCAGGTGAAGGCTGACCTTTCCGGGAACCGGGAAAGGAACTCAGGGTGGTCATGATGTCATCAGCTGCTCTATTGTGGCTGTATGTGTGCTTATGGTTTGTCTGCTGCTATTGGCGAGTCACTCTTGCAAATAAAATAAATATTGATGTTTGTATGCATTGTATACTTTACAAATCCTATGAGAGGTGTTCCAAGAAATAACAAGTTTTAGAAGCAAAATTAGTTCTTTAACTGGCAACTTCAAAAGCGAGTCTGCGTAGTGCTATTAACCTTGCTAGGAGAGCCAAGTGTTACAGTATTCAAACACTACACCCAGTATTTGCTGGTGTTTTCCCATGTGTGACTATTCTCTACAGCTGCCCTAATATACTATCCACTGCCTGCATGTGTCTATTAAACGCTAGAAATGGGATTTGTCCAAATTGAGATGTGCTAGACGTTGGAGAATGAGTATGAATAAAAAGAAGCAAAATATCTCATTAATAGTTTTATATTGGTTAAATATTGATATAATAACCATTTGGTTACACTGATTTAAATAAAATATAATTAAACTTAATTTCACCTGTTTCCTTTTACTTTTTAAACATGGCTACAAGAACACGTAAAATACGTGTGTCTCACATAGTATTTGTATTGGACAGAGTTGGTCTGTCCAATAGGACAGATAGGACAATAGGAAAGGAAGCTTCATCAACTTGAAAATTAAGCGAAGCAACGTTCAGTTTATTATTTGGAAGGGCAAGTCAAAGGAAAATTTGATAGAAATGTCTTAATAAAACCGCATGGGCTTTACTTTTCCTATTGCAAAATTCAATAACACGTGTCATATTAGACTGTGTGTCAGGAGGCATGGCTCACAATACACCTCTGGAGCATCCCTGAAGCCCCATGTGAGGCAGACGTGTCCTGATGTTGCCCTCTTCCTTTATCCAAGGGGGGTACCGTTCGCTATTTCCCTGTGAAAGCTTTGTTTCCTGTGGTAGCTTGTTCCCACCAGCTCCTCCCTGCCACGTGGCTTTGTGCATGCTGTTCCCTCTGCCCAGGACACCCTTCCACCCTCTCTTCACTTAGTTCCCTCCTACCGTCTCCCCATCTCAGTGCTTTGCCACCTCCTCAGGAAGGCTTCCCGACCTCCCCGACCACAGACCACAGTGCCATCGCCCCTCTGTCTGTAGCACTTGTCCAAGTGGCATTTCTGGGGCAAGAACCAAATCTTCAGTCTATGCTGTCTCCCTACTGCCAGCTCTGCAAGGAATATTTGTTCAAGGAATGAATGACATGAGGAATTCGTACAATCACTGGAAGGGCAGTTGCTGTGGAAGCACTTCAACTAGCTGGTGCAGATGTCCTATCCGGGAATTCTACTTTATTGTGATTAAAGCCGGAGCCTCAACGCTTTTCTACTGCCCGGATGATTTTTGGCTTTCCTTGTCTTTTGATCCAAGTTTCGATGCTGTCAGAGCAAGTTAAAAACTGCTGATGGGACTTCTCTGGTGGCGCAGTGGTTAAGAATCCGCCTGCCAGTGCAGGGGACACGGGTTCGAGCCCTGGTCCGGGAAGATCCCACAAGCCGCGAAGCAACTAAGCCCGTGCACCACAACGACTGAGCCTGCACTCTAGAGCCCGCGAGCCACAACTACTGAGCCCACGTGCCACAACTACTGAAGCCCACGCGCCTAGAGCCCGTGCTCCACAACAAGAGAAGCCACCGCAATGAGAGGCCCGTGCACCGCAATGAAGAGTAGCCACTGCTCACCGCAACGAGAGAAAGCCTGTGCGCAGCAACAAAGACCCAGCACAGCCAAAAAAAAAAAAAAACTGCTGATGCAGCCGGAAACATCACCTTCAAGTGGAGTCTGGAGTTTTCTACTTTGGACAACGTTGTAATTATGGGAATGATATTGTTCTCATGACACCAGAAATGGCTTGGGACCTGCTGAGACTTTATCCAGGTCCCAGGAAAGAGCCAGCCCAGACAGGGGCCGTGGGAAGAGGCCAGCCCTTGGGGACAGTGGCCTGTGGGGTCCAGCTCCTTCCTATACCAAGTGTCTTTATTTATAATGCCCCGCCACCCCGTCCCATAGCCAGAAATAGACTTTTTTCTTTTGATAATCAAAGCTCACAGTTTTGTGCATTTTACTGTACTCTAAGACTGGGCCAGTCATTCAAATGTACGTTTTCTAATTTAATCTTCAAGGAACCCTGTGAAGTATCATCATCTATTTTACAGGCGAAGAATCTGGAGGGTGATTATTCAGTTACCTGCACAGGTTATGGATGGCACAGCTGGGATTCGAACCCAGGCAGCAACAGTGGTTCTCAGCCAGGGGCAGTTTTGCCTCCCCTGAGGTCAGTCGGCAGTGTCTGGAGATGCCCTTGGTTCACACCTGTGCCCGCGGTGTGTGCTCCCAGCATCTGGGGGGACAAGGCCAGGCTGCTGACATTCCACAGCACGTAGGACAGCAGAGAACTCCCCAGCAGAAAACTGCCTTCTGTTATGTGTTTGCCAAATGAAAATAGTTGCTTTTTTCTGATTGTATATCATAATTTAAAAAAAAAAAAATCAGTCCATTCCGACAAATAGACATTAGAACATGCAAATTACCTGAAATCTCATCCCCAGGGACAATGCTGGTTAATGTGTTTGTTTATATACATCCAGATGTATTCCTCTGTGGACACACACGCATGCACGCACACACATTGTTCTTTCACGGAGTCTTTCCTTCTTTAGCTTATTCCTTTTTCAAAAATGGAACCATGTTGTAGCTGCTGATCCTGAAGATTTTGACTTAACCGTACCTTGTACTGAACTACACATTGTGGACTTTTTTCCATGTCAATAAACACAGATGCATGATGACAGATTCTCAAGGAGGTCATTCTGCTCCACAGCGGGAGTGTGTTGGAAATTTGTGGGGACTTTTTCCACAGGGGGCTCCTGGCATTTAGCAGCTGGGGGTCCAGGGATGCTGAGCGTCCTATATTGTGCGAGGCAACCCCCCACGTGGAGAAGTAGCTCTCATAATATCACCCCAGTCGTTCATGTAGTTGAAAAGCTTATTTAGAATAATCTAAGATCCAAACTTCATTTTAATTTAGACACAAGTAATTTTGCATGGTTTTAACACATACCCACATATTCCAGGAACATGGAGGGATAATGAGGGTGGATTGTACCTCGCTTTGTTCATTCTGGGAAACCCCATCATCCATAACAGTGCAGCTAGAAGATCTGAACTCCTGGCGCCCACAGCTGAAGGGTCTGCCTCCTGCCCGGGTCGTTGGTGGGGATTCCCTTAGGGGCCGACCTTGACATTCCATGTGTCTCCACGTGTACCCATGCCTGTGTGTTTACATATTGAAACAATTCATTACCAATTCTTCTCCCTTTATTTCTCTTTTATGTTACAATTAAGGCAATATATTGATTTCTTAAACTTGTGTGTATGAGTCGTGTCATTATACTGATTTAAAAAAATCATGTGTGTAGGTTATATTATCTATGAATTTCATTTCAGGATAGTAAGGGGAGCATTATAAACGTTTGTTATAGAAAGGGGACATTTGGGTCTGACATTTATTATAGAAGAGGTGGCCTTTGGATCTGACCCGAGCTGAAAACCACCGATTTATATCATTACACTTAACGTAGCCTCACGCTGGGCACACTTGTATCATGGTTTATTTAACCCATCTACCACTGATGGATAGTGAGGTGTCTTGGTTCATATAAGCAGCACTCTGATAAACAGACGTATTTACAAAGATATGTCTGGGCATTCACTGAATTATTTCCTTAGGGGGAAAAATCATAGGAGTGGAACTGCTGAATCAAAGGAATGCACATTTTCCATTTCAACGTAGCCCTTCCAAATTATTCCACTAAGAGAGCATGAGACACATGTGTGTGGGACTCTGGGAGGAGCAAGACTCGTAAGGCAACAGGTACTGCGTGATGCACCAGGGGCGGGGCCGGATCCTGCACCAGCAGCAGCCGTGTCCTGGGGGCTGCGCATCTGTTCCCAGAAGTGGCGCCAGGGCCTCCGCTAGAGCCGGGCCACCGTGCAAAGTGGGTGTCCTTCCTGAGGTGGTGGCCCCTCTGCGGTTAGCAAGCATCCTCTAATAAATCCCTTTCCACCCTAAACTGGCCTGAGTGGATTCTCTGGTATGCAGCAATTATTCCTGACTGATCAGAAACCTAACTCAATTTCAAGTGACTTCGGCTCATTTTAGTGGCGTTTTTCCCTTGGACCTTGTTTTGTGTTGAACTGAATCCTCTAAAAATTCATATGTTGAAGCCCTAACCCCCAAGACCTCAGAATGTGACCTTACTTGGAAATAGGGTCATTGCAGATATAATTAGTCATACTGGACTAGGGTGGGTGCCACCTCCTCTGATATGACCAGTACCGTGATAAAGGGGAGAGATTTGCATGCACACACACACACACGCGTGCACACACACGCGCGCGCGCACACACACGAGAACAGCGTGTGAAGATGGAGGCGGAGACTGAGGTGATGCTCCTACAACACAAGGGACATCAAGGATGCACAGCAAACGCCCAGGGCCTGGGGGAGGGGCCCGGAGCAGCTTCCCCCTCCCAGCTCAGAAGGAAGCAACCCTGCCAGCACCTTGATTTTGGACTCCCAGCCTCCAGAGCTGTGTGACGGTCAAGTTCCGTCGTTGAAGCCCCCAGTCTAGGGTACTTTGTTTCTGTAGCCCGAGAAAACGAATCCAGACACATCTAAGCTTCAGTGACTGGATTTGCCAGCTCCTAATGCCACTGCTCAGCAGAACTGCTGCGTGACAAAGCCTGAGGCCATCTCAGGAGTCATCTGTCCTGCCCCACACCCCCTGCTCTGACGCACAAAGAATTAAAACCCAGAGAGGCCGCAGGATGCGTCCAAAATCAGACAGCTGGCGGGCAGCAGGGCCAGACCTAGAAGCCCTGCCTTTTAGGTTCCGCCTCATCCTTCCTCCCGAGATGCGAACTGCAAGGACAGCAAAGCTCTGGAGGCGGCTCAGGACAGAATCCGCCCTGCAAAGCTCAGAGCTACTCCGTCGTGGTTTCCCACCCGAATCGCCCCGGAAGCCTCTGAAAGTAGAGTGACGGCCTCTCCCCCGCATTTCTGGGAGCGGGGTCTGAGAATCCGTGTGTCTTAGGAGCTCAGCCGCCACACGTGGAGCACTTGCACACTCCCTACCCCACGTCGGCGAGCGGGAGGGGTAGGGCCTGGGCTGCGGGGACAGACCCGGGCTGAGGGCTGCCAGCTGTGTGACCTCGGGCACATCACTGAATTCTCCAGGGCTAAGCTTCCTCGTCTGTGCAAGGAAAGTCATGTCCTTTACGGCCTCGTTAGGCTGCATGGAGTTCAAAGAGAAAATTCACAGACGGCTCATACCAGGGTGCCTGGCACAGAGTAAACACTCATTAGGATTCAGTGATTATTATATTGTCATTCCTACAGAAGCGAGCATGACCTTGACAATCCCTGACCTTCAGGCCACACCACGCCTGATGTCAGCGGCCAGGCCTGTCCTGTTATTTTTTAACCCCTCTAATGAGGTCATAGGCTCACATGGCTCTCTCCACCTGGATATCCTTCTGCACCTTTCAGAATCCGCCTCACTCTTTTTTTTCTTTTCTAACTTATTAATTTATTTATTTTTGGCTGCATTAGGTCTTTGTTGTGGTGCGCGGGCTTCTCATTGTGGTGGCTTCTCTTGTTGCGGAGCACAGGCTCTAGGTGCGCGGGCTTCAGCAGTTGTGGCGCACAGGCTTAGTTGCTCCACGGCATGTGGGATCTTCCCAGACCAGGGCTCGAACCCGTGTCCCCTGCATTGGCAGGCGGATTCTTAACCACTGAGCCACCAGGGAAGTCCCATCCTCACTCTTTAAGGTCAAGTGCCACCTCCTCCTGACACCTGCCTTGGTTTTAGACTCCCAGCCTCCAGAGCTGTGAGTCGGTACATTTCTGTCGTTTAAGCCCCCCGTCTATGGAATTTTGTCTCGGTCGCTCTAGAGTCCAGTCCCGGTCCCCTTCCTGTGTCCCCAGCCCCGTCTGAGCCTCCGGAGGCCTGGTCACGGGCTTATTCACGATGGTGGTGGCTGCTCTGTGTCTGTTTGACCCCATGCAGAGCACCGTGTCTGGTGCAAAGGAGATGTTCCGGGAGCCGTCCCTGAATGGAATGAAGTATGAATGCTCATTCTAGTCCCAGCAAAGCCCTACTGGGCTTCTCTGGGGGCCGTGAGTCTGGTCCAGGTGATGCATCAATCCACCCCTTACAGGAGGACAAGGGCTGACCGGAGGAAACGCCCAGGTCAAGGGTGGCATCAGCCTCGCAGGTAAGTACCAGGAACAGCCAAAGGACTCCAGTCTCGGTTTCTGAAAGATGCTTCTGAATCCGCAGCTGCTGTACCAGGCATCCCGCTGTGAGCCCCCCTCCCCGGGAACTGCACACAGAGGCTGACACTTGGAGCCCTGATTCCCCAAAGGAAAGGATGGTGGTTACGGGGTGAAAACCTCACTTGTGTGCGGCTGTATTAAACCCGGTGCCACTGGTGAGCAGGCCCTGCGGCTGAACGCTGTTTGCGCCCATGTTTCTTATCACGGATGTTCAGGGTATCAGGTCAGGTGAGATGAAAGAGGGAGAGGGAGAGAGAAATGAATGGTGTACTGCTGAGTTATTTTTCTCTTAAATATCTCCTCTTTTTCATCTCTTTGACATCCTGACCTGAAAGCACATTTCTCTCTCTCTCTCCTCTTAATGAAATGCGGCTACACGGGTTTGAAGGAGGCCATGTCACTCCTGTCACCTGTGAACAAGAACAGAGGCAGCTCTCGGGGTCGAAGTAATGGTGGCACAGATGATTAAAACCCACCGAAAATCTCTGAGCTTCTATTTACCATAATTTTCGACTTCTCTCTCAGCTTCCCCGGGCTCACTAGCCCTGCTGAGGATTTGGCAAAAGCTTCGGAACTTGGTGGCCTGGACTTTTCCTGCCGTTGTGCCGTGAACTAGTAGAGTCACTAGCAAGACAGAGGTTTTCCGTTTCTTCCTGGAGCTCCTCTTCCTCGGGAAACCCAGCGCTACACTTCGCTTCTTCTTGCCTTTCTTGTCACTCTAGACGGCTCTCATTAATCACTGCCTGTCCCTCCTCTGGGGCGTCTCTGAAACTTCTTTATTTTCTCCCACCTTGGTCCCCACTTTAGCCTCAAATCTCATGCCTGGATCACTGTAACCTCCTTTCTGCGCCCAAACTTCTCACATAAACCTCAGCCATGAATCTACACTCAGACACCAACAAAGTGTTTATCCTGACATTCAACTCCCTCCCCATCCTGACCCTTCTGGGCCTCGTCTAATATTCCTCCCTCCCTCCCTCCCTCCATCTCATTCATTTATCTATCTATCTATCTATCTATCATCTATCATCTCTATCCATCTATCATCTATCCATCTCCCTATCATCTATTACCTGTCATCTATTTATCACCATCTACATATCTATCCATTATCTATCCATCTCCCTATCTATCCCTCTATCAACTATCAATCTATCTATCATCTATCTATCCATCTCCCTGTCATCCATATATCTATCTATCTATCTATCATCACCCTCTATTCCCACACATAGGTCTTTACCTGAATCAGGACCATGTTCCCTCTGGCCTCAGAACACTTCATTCCTGAACACATGCTGTTTTTTCTAAGTCCTACAAGATGCTTCTCTAATAAATCGGAACTCTATGTCAATACATTCGGGGACTGCACACTTCAGCCCCTCTTGGGGTTCACAGGGCACCTTTACACTTTAAAAGCCCTTAGAAGTCCTACAGTCAAATGCGTGCTATTCTCTCTACCTAGAACATTCCCCCCAAGCCCCTCCCCCACTGACTAATTAAATCTTTACTCACCTTGTAGGCCCTGCTTAAGTGTCGCTTTCTCAAGGAAGCCTTCCTTCACCCCTCCTCCCAAACCGTGTGCGGCCCGTCATAGCTTCCAAGCATCTTCTGTCCCTCCTGCTGCCCAGTCATCCCACTATAACCAGCATAGTGTCTGTACTTCCGGCTGGAACCCAAGTTCCACAAAGGCGGGGCCCCCATGCTTGCTCGGCGTCTCCCCAACACGGCACAGCGCTGACACCAGTAGCTCATACATGTTTACTGACCCACTAAGGAAAAAATAAAACTTCGGGAAACGTTCCACCAGACAATACTCTGGACGTGGGAACGTTCCCCCTTGTTATCTGACAGGCTTCGCCGCAGTGGCTACACGTTGGGAGGACGTTCCCCTTTCCCCTTGCCTGAGATGCTTCACCTCTTTGACAGGGAACAGATACCACCCATTGAGATCACTTAGGACTCTTTTTGTTGCAAGTCACAGAACATCCAGTTAAAACTAGTCTGTATAATAAAGGGCACTAAAAAATCAAGGCCTGGGGCTAGCGAGGGACTGTGCAGCAAATCAAGCGCTGTCGCCCATGGCCTGCCGTCCCCCTGGCTCTGTCTGTCTCCCCGATTTGCCTTCCATGGTGAGGCTTCCACCCAGCGCCCACACCCACGCTCTCAGCCCCGGGCTCCCCCTTTGACGTAGAAGCAGCCTCATTCCACACTGAGCGTCTGCTGGCGTCCTCCAAGAAAAAGGCAGGAAGCTTTTCTTTCCATGAAGTCCTAGGCATGCATGTGTGGCCTCCTTGGCTCTGAACCAACCATGGTTTAATCCAATCCCAGCCCAACTGGCCTGAAGCATCGATGCCAGGCAGATGAGAATGGGAGGGGAGAGGTCTGTCAAAGGAACTTTGTTCTGTTTGGAAGAGGAAGTGACTGCAGGGCGGTCACCATCTTTCGAGGCTGGTTCAAGCCTGAACTCTAAGAAAACTCTGGACAAGTGTGAAGTCTCCTCTCTGTGACCTTCCACGGGGTGCGTGTGGTCTGTAGCACAAACTTTAGTCCTTTATACATGGTGTGAGATTGTCCTCTAAGTGACTCAGCTCTGTGAATGACAATTTACCCCAAAACTCAGTGGGTTATTACAATCAAGTTACCCTGCTCCTGGATTTTCTGGGCCAATAATTTGGGAGGGGCACAGTGGGGAGGGTTTATCTCTGTTCCTTGAGGTCAGAGGCCTCAGCCAGGAGGATTCAAAGGCTGGGAGTGACTGAACGGTTGGGGGCAGGAATCGAATGACAGTGTCGTCACTCCTAAGTCTGGCAGTTGATGCTAGGGCTCAGCTGGAACCTCAGCTGGGGCAGGAGGCCACAGCCACTCTTCATGTGATCTGGGCTTCCTCATAGCATGGCAGCCTCAGGCTTCTTACGTGAGGGCCCAGGGTTCCCAAGGCAAGCACCCCTAGAAAACCGAGGGGAGTCTTGCCTCTCATGACTTAGCCTCAAAAGTCACATAGTGGGCTTCCCTGGTGGCGCAGTGGTTGAGAGTCCGCCTGCCGATGCAGGGGATACGGGTTCGTGCCCCGGTCCGGGAAGATCCCACATGCCGTGGAGCGGCTGGGCCCGTGAGCCATGGCTGCTGAGCCTGCGCATCCGGAGCCTGTGCTCCGCAACGGGAGAGGCCACAACAGTGAGAGGCCTGCGTACCGCAAAAAAAAAAAAAAAAAAAAAAAGAACGTGCTCTCAAATCCTTGACTCAGGATCTGCATCCCCAAGAAGCCACACTAGGACAGAGTGCTTGTTGAATGAATGAGTCTCTGCCCCAGTGCCTGCCACCGACTCACACATCCCCGCTGGTGCAGGTAAACTGACTGCCAGCAGCCTCTCATGTCCTGAGCCAGGAAGAGCAAATACCCCGCAGGGAATTTCAGACCTTCACTTCTATCTCTACTGACATTTGTAATCGAGACACACACACAGGAACATTATCTTACCTAAAAGTGCCACGTTAAGACAATGGCACCGAAAGAGATGGTTAAGTCAGGAAACAACACGGCCCCTGCAGAGGAAATCAGCTCCAGCGGTGGAGGCGTGGGCTAGCGAGATCAATAGCCAGACAAATCATACCACTGGCTTTCCATTTGCTTGGCCCTTGACTGGCATCACACCACCTTCCTCCCCTCCTGCTGCAGAAACAGAGACGCAGAACCACTCTGGGTGTGTCGCCCAGTAGTGGAGGGGAAGCAGAAGTTGGAGACAGGTCTCCTTTCTCTCCTCTACAAACTGTTATCGTAACTTGGATCACATACGGCTCCGGAGTCAGCCTTTTATTTCCCCACCACGCTTGCCTGACAATTCTCTATTTTTCTTCCTTCCAGAGCATTAATAGGTGTTTGCTGGGCGTGGGAAGGATGCAGCCCAGCTCTACAGGGAATGAACACTAGATCCGCTGGAAGAGTATGAGGCTGAATCCTGCAAGCGGCCTTCTGGGGTCAGAAAATCAGCAGTCCAGGATTTGATGCTCTTCTCAGGCCAAACTCAGCTCCATCTCTGAGAGGGGAGGGGGACACAGAAGGGAAAAGTGGGCCCTGGGAAAAAAGACACTTGTACTTCCCTCCCCCCAAAAGAAATAATCTTTAAATTAAATTTAAACAAATGTAGATGGGGTAAAGAAATCTTAGGAAATCTAAGGACTCCAAGTATTGAAGAAGAGGGAGCTGTTTCACCATATTTAAAGTGTGTGTGTGCACGCATGTGCGTGGGGGCGTGTGCGTGGCGGTGGGGAGATATTTCCTCTTCCCCTCTAAGCTCCCCTGGCTGGTCTAAGAATTAAACTGACATGAGACAGATTAACAGGAAAAAATCAAAAAAAGTTTAATAACACGTAACATGGGAGAAACCCAGGAAAACTGAGTAACTCGCCAAAATGGCCGAAACCCTCACCTTAAATACCATTTTCAGCTAAAGACAAAAGAAGATGCTGGGGGTAGTGATTTGAAACCTCCAAGGGTAGGAAGACAGTTGACATGGAGATGGAAAAGCAAAGGCCTGGTAAGCAAATGTCTGCTGGGCGAGCAGAGACAATGGGACACAGAGAGGAGTTTTAACAGACAGACTTTGCACGTCTAGTTCATACTACACTGATCTATGGTGATGGCTCCTTCCTGGAACAAGTCCTCTGTCTACACACTTTAGGCAGTTAAAGAGAAGGTCAAAGTTTCTTCCTGAGTCTTTGGGCTTTAAAAATAATAAGCCTAAATTAATCCTCATGCCAAAGAGACACGTTTGGGGGTGGCAAACTTTGCTCCCCTACTGTGTTTCCGACACTACTTAAATCTGTCTGCTCTAACACTGACTGACATGTCTCCCTGCTTCCAATGGCCTCCTCTCACATCCAATCACCTACCAATCATATGACTCCAAATCCTACCATTCAACTCTCCTACCTAAAACCACTGGCTCCCAGTTGCCTCTAGGGGGTGTGCTGAAGTGCCTGCAGAGCCCCTGCAGTTTCCTGGGAGGCATAAGGGAGTGGTGGGGACTGAGGCAAACAGAGAGCCCGTGCCTGGTTTAAAGCCGCAGCAGTCACCTGGCACCAGCCCCCTGCAGGATCACGAATCCAGTGATGCTACATCTTCCCAGTCTTCCAAGAGATGCTAGAAAGGTACTGACTTTTAAAACTTTTTATTAATTAAACAAACCAAGTTCCTAGGATTAAAAAATAATAATAATAAAAATCATCTCATGGCCACCAGCTTGCCAGCTCCAGCCCACAAGATAAAGTTTAAGCTCATCAGCATGGCATCCAATGCCTTTCATGGTCTTGTCCATTCTTGTTTCTGTCCCAGTCAATCCCTTTGTCCCCAAAGCCCCACACCCCCCACGGCTGCTGAAGTTAATACATAGAGTCCAAAGGGGAGGGGACAGACATAGCTTGAAGTGGAGCCCACAGAGCAAGCTCACCGTTTCTGCTGAGATTGCTGTTTAAGGTGGCTCTGGAGATGATGGGGCACCAAGCCCCCCTCGGGCTCCTTCCTGGCTCACACCCCCGCCACTTCCCCTCTGCAGCTTTAAAGACCCTGTTTCCTCTCACCGGGATGCTCTGCTATGTGTTCATCCACGCCGCAAACTTGAACTCGACTTAGGCCTCCCTGAAGACGCTCCAGAAAGCATCCCTCCCTTTCACTTCTGTACCCTGCACGCGTCTCACTAAAACACGTGTCACAGCGTCGTGAGTCGGGCTGTCATGTGGTACCCATGTCCTCAGGGCCTGGCCCACGCAGCCCTCCTGCTACTTCTGCATTCCGACCTCTCGAATCACGTATCCCACTTGCGCGAACACCCAGACACCCAACGGCTGCGTGTTGAAACGAAACCACAAGGAGATCTGAGAATCCACGTGGCCGGGCTCCCGGCTCGCAACGTCCTCGGCCCCGCCACCTGCCTGCCCCGCTTCCTAACCCAGGTTCCCGCTCCTCCGCCGGGAGGTCTGCGAGGCGTGCACCCGCCGCGGGGGCGCAGGTGGCGGGCGGAGCGCAGGGACGCACTGCCGCGTCCGCGGGCTTGGAAACCGGGCCGCCTCGTCCGGGCGCCGGGACCCGCCCGGGAAGCGGCGCCAGCAGTGGAGGGGCGGGGCGTGCGGGTGAAGGGGCCCGGGGGAGGCGGGGCTCGGAGCCGCGGCCGGGATGGCAGCGGAGGAGGAGCCTTGGGGAAATCTTTGCTCAGGGGTGGAGGAAACAAGCTTCTATTTTCGGCCCAAGCCAAGCGGAGTCCCAGGAAGGACGGGCGTAGCCCGGGGGTCTTTCCTGGGATCACAGGCCTGGGGGCTTTTCCACTGGGACGGCAAGAAGTATTTGGAAAATGTGCTTTTAACTAGAAAAGGGATCTTGTCGCTTTGATATTTTAAAACGCTGGGAGAAGTGTCTTCTTTGTACCAGGGACTTGGGGGGGGCATTATTTTATGTTTATTTTGCATTAACTGAACGTACTTTTATTTGCATTACTTCCGTTAATCCTCATAACGCCTCTGGGGGTAGGCAGCGTTTTCAACTCTCAGGAACTCATGCTTGCAGGTGCCCAGCCGTTATTGATGAGATGCCCCCAACACGCGCGCGCGCACACACACGCACATACGGACGCACGCGCACGCACGCACGCACACACGCACGCACGCACACACACACCCTTTTCTTCAAGCGGGCTGGCATTCATTCAAGCTTCTGTCTGGTGACCTGGGAGGAGAAGGTTGGCATGAGGTGGAGGTGAACGGAAGGCAGAGGAGAACTGTGGCAGTGGAGGGCCGCTGGCCGGAGTACGGTAAGAGGTGAAAGGGCCGGAGGCTTACTGGAGTTTTCAAGAATGACTCAGAGAGACCCCGGAACTGGGCAGAGTTGCTGCATTTAAGGTGGAGAAGACCATTCTCTTCATCTGTATAGAAACAGCATTGCTCTGGTGCTCCACGGGGCGTGGACACTTAAATGAATCCCAACACGGTTTTGGCGTCCGTTGAGGGCGTCTCCTGGAGACCGAGTAGAAAGGAGGCGGGGCGGGGGACAGGTGCAGAAGAGGCATCAGGGGCAGATGCGACAGAGCAGGTAACTAGCTGACAGACGGGCTCTGGGCACGTGAGCCACCCTCCAGGGACTCACAGAAGCAAGGGGGGACAGTGTGAAGGGGCTAGGCCTGGGGGCGCTCAGGCAACTCTGTCATTAAAAGTAAGTGTGAGGGCTTCCCTGGTGGCGCAGTGGTTGGGAATCCGCCTGCTGATTCAGGGAACACCGGTTCGTACCCCGGTCCGGGAAGATCCCACATGCCACGGAACAATTAAGCCCGTACGCCACAACTACTGAGCCTGCGCGCCTAGAGCCCGTGATCCACAGCAAGAGAAGCCACCACCGTGAGAAGCCCGCACACTGCAACGAAGAGCAGCCCCCACTCACCACAACTAGAAAAAGGCTGTGCGCAGCAATGAGGACCCAACACTGCCAAAAATAAATAAATAAAATAAATTAAAATAAATTTATTAAAAAAATTTTTTTAATAAAAACTTTTATGTTTCAAAGGATACCACCAAGAAAGTGAGAAGACAACCCACAGAGTGGGGAAAAATTATTTGCAAGTCTATATGCTAAGGGTCTAGAATCCAGAATATATAAAGAACTCTTACAAATCAATACTAAAAAGACAATCAAATTTTTAAATGGGCAAAGGATTTGAATATACATTTCTTTAAAGAGGATATACAAATGGCCAATAAACACATGAAGAGATGTTCCACATCACTAATCATTAGGAAAATGCA
This sequence comes from Mesoplodon densirostris, assembly GCF_025265405.1. NCBI lineage: Eukaryota > Metazoa > Chordata > Mammalia > Artiodactyla > Ziphiidae > Mesoplodon > Mesoplodon densirostris. Next base: position 3,599,902 of record NC_082670.1, on the reverse strand, counting down.
TATCAAAATCACAATGAGATACCACTTCACACCTACTAGGGTAGCTATAATAACGAAGATGGACAAATAACAATTGTCAGGATGTGGGGACACTGGAACCCTTATACATTGCCACTGGGAATGAAAGATGTGTTTCCCCTTTGGGATACCATTCGGCAATTCTTCAATAAGTTAAACATGGAGTTAAACAGCAAGAGAATTGAAAACATATACACGCAATAACTTGTACACAAATGTTCACAGCAGCATTATTCATAAAACCCCAAAAGTGGAAAGAACCCAAATGTCCATCAACTGATGAATGGATAAACAAATATGGTTTAGCCAAACAATGGAATATTGCTTAGCCATTGAAAAATGAAGTTCTGGGACTTCCCTGGTGGCGCAGTGGATAAGACTCCACACTCCCGATGCAGGGGGCCCAGGTTCGATCCCTGGTCGGGGAACTAGATCCCACATGCATGCTGCCACTAAGAGTTCACATGCCACAACTAAAGAGCCCGCCTGCCACAACTAAGACCCGGTGCGACCCAAATAAATAAATAAATATGTTTTAAAAATGAAGTTCTGCTACATGCTGCAACATGGGTGAACCTGGAAACCATTATGCTAAGTAAAAGAAGCCAGACACAAAAGGACACACATCTAAATTCCACGTATATGAAGTCTGGAATAAGCAAATCTATAGAGACAGAAAAGTAAATTCGTTGTTGCCAGGCCTAGGGGGAGGGGACAATGGGACAGTGTCTGCTAACGTGTGTGGGTTTCCTTTGGGGTGATGAAAATGTTCTGGAGTTAGATGGTTGTGATGGTTGCACAACTTTGTGATCATATTAAAACAATTGAATTGTACACTTTAAAAGAGTGAATTTTGGGCTTCCCTGGTGGCGCAGTGGTTGAGAGTCCGCCTGCCGATGCAGGGGACACGGGTTCGTGCCCTGGTCCGGGAAGATCCCACATGCCGCGGAGCGGCTGGGCCCATGAGCCATGGCCGCTGAGCCTGTGCGTCCGGAGCCTGTGCTCCGCAGCGGGAGAGGCCACAACAGTGAGAGGCCCACGTACCACAAAAAAAATAAATAAAAGAGTGAATTTTGTGGTGTGTTAAATATAGCTCAAATTTTTTTAAATGCTTGGATGTGGGTAAAAATAAATAAGAAAAACACTCAAGAAGTATGGCCTGGCAGTGAAGTCATCAGCTCATGAGACATGAGCCCAGACTCTCCCAAGCAAAGAGGCTGGCCTGGCCGGAGCCTCAAAGAGAGAGAACTGGACGGAGGAACCTCCACTGTCCCTGACACACAGGCAGAGAGCACCTCTCCCCAGAGGTGGTGCAGAAAAGAATTTCCCTCCACTCTCCTTCAAGAATCTCAGTCACCCTCCCCAGGACCTCTTGTAGCCTGCATCACGCAGGTGACCACCCCATACCGTTACCTTCCAGAAACCAGGTTGTGTCCAGTGCATTCGATGGTTTCCGCATATTACCCAGATCTGAAACCTGAATGGCCTTTAAGAATTCAGACTGCAAAGGAAGCAATCCAGTGCTTACAAGTATGATCATTGTAGCATTTTTTATAACACTGAAAAACTGGAAACAACTAAATATCCAGCAATGAGGAATGGGTTAGAAAAATCATGGTACATCCTTACCCTGGAGTATTATGCAACTCCCAAAAGTAATGTCTAATAAATAATTTTTAGTGACATGGGGAAACACCTATGATACTGGCAAGCAAAGAAATGCAAGAGACAAAATCGTACGGGTATTATGTTCTCAGCTATGATAAAAATATACTTAAGAAATATGCCATGCCATTAGTAATGATCCTCTTTAGTGGGCGGATATTTTCATTCTACATTTTCTTTTCAAGTTGTCCACAGTAAGTATGTAATACTTTTGTTATTTAAAAAATCATTTGAGGTGAAATCCAGGTGGCAAGATAGAAGAATAGAATTTTGACACAGCCTCGGATGAGCCATAGAGGAGAAGCAGGAAGGCGTGGTTGATCTCACAGCTTCTCTGCAGCATCCACTGGGGAGAAGCAAAACGGGGAGGCGTGGCATCACCTTGGACATCAGCCGGGCCCACGACAGGGCGTAAGGCGGTGGCTTGTGGTTCCAGGACCCCTTCTGCTGGGGGAGCCTGGCCTAGTGTTGACCCAGGATCTCGTGTCATTAGCTCTGAGACTAGGCTGACTAATAAGATCGAAGATTAGGGCTTTTAGAGATTCTCTGGTGATTTCCAATCAATTATTTCTTTTGGTTCTATAACAGCTGAGATCAGGACCATCATTACCCCCTGGTACTGACAAAGAAGATGAGTCTCTATTAGTAAAGGAAACACTGGATGCAGTAACAGATAAACCCAGAACTCCCAGTGGCTCAGCACAACAAAAGTTGATTCCCTGCTCACATAGCAGTCACGTCCACAGACCACTTCTGGCGTGGTGGCCTTTCACGTAGCATTTCGGGACCCAGGCCCTTCCCTCTGTGGCCCTGTCCTCTTCTAAGTGCTCAGAGCTTTCTCCCTGCCGGCAGGTAGGGAACGAGTGAGTGGGAGCCTGTTGCCAGCCTGGACGTGGCATGGCACGTGGCGTGCGTGCCTTCCAGGTACATCCATTGGCCAGAACCCACCCCAGGGCCACTGCTACCTTCTCCTTTGTGCCCAGGGGAAAGGAAATGACTTGAGGAAGACCTAGAATCTCTGCCAGAGGTGCGACAGCAAACGGGCATTGGTTGGAGGTCAGGCACTGATCAGAGACAGAGCCGTCGCACCAGGCAGAGTCTGGTCTTGTCCAGCCTTGGTCCTGCCCTCCTCCAAGGCCTCCAAGGCCTCCCCTCGGGAATGTTCTCTGGTCTCCTGCTCCCAGCATCCCTCTAGGGCATTGATGCTGGAATGATCATCGGGAAGGGTGAGGAAATCTGTTGAAAACATTTATGTGAAATAAGCTGTGAGCCTTTCGAGACCCATAGATGATCCCTGTACTGTGTGTCTTCTCCAGGTTTGTGTTTCCGTGATTAACTTCTGCAAGTCCCCACTAAACGTTACAAGGGGGGCAGACACCCATTTGAAGGCAGTGACTGGGAACCATGCCATCATTTATAGGTTTGTTTTTGCGAGAACAGGACTTCAAAGGCTCTTCCCTGCCTCTCAGGGCCTCTGCCACCCGGAGGGATCGGCTGCCACGGGCGTAGGGGTGGGGGGGTCCTTGGTTCCACCTCCTCCCCTGATGGTAACTTTCCCCGGGAAGGTCTTTACTAAACAGTCTGAGCAGCAACATGAACTTGGTTAGCTACTCATCATCATTAAACAAAGGGGCTATAACTCACACATGCTTTAAAGAAATGCAGATACCTGGATCCACTTATTAATTCACAAACATTTATTAAAAGAAATGAGAAGGGATCTCATTAACATCATCTTGACACTTCAACCACATTTTCTTATCTAACCGTCACATGAACTCTGCTGGGATGGGTCCTCCTATCCCGCGTTACGTAGCTGGAAACTAGTACACTGGGTGGTGAGTGAGGGGACCAGCGTTCATCTCGGCAACCTCTTGTTCCTGGCTTTTAAGCTCCCTGAACCCCTCTCCTTGTCTGTACAGTGAGGAAGAAGTAAAAATTAGTAAAATAATAATAATAAGTCCTACTTTTCAGAATTGGGGAGGATTGAATGGGATCATAAATCCATAGCATCCGAGAGATAATTATGATGACTATTTCTTACTTAGAGATAAGGAAATGTAGGCACAGACAGTATTTTTTCAAAGCCAGACAGCCAGGAGTGGTAAGGCTGGGTGAGCCCAGGAGCCTCTGGGTCGAATTCCTGAACCTTCCTCTTCCTCTTGCTGCCTTTATTTTCCAGGAGACGTGAGGGAGCAGGCACAGACACCTACGCTAGACCAGCCCACGGTTCACAGGCACGAGCTCTTTCATTTCATTCATCAAACGTCTCAGTCACCGTCAAGTCAGACTCTGCTACTTTGTAAATCGCTCTCTACTCCAGCTTCTTGAATTAAAAGCATAGGTCATTTATCTTCACTCTTTCTCGCCCAGGATGCATACTCAGCTGGGCATTCTGGAAGTTCTGGGGCCATCTCCTTAAAATTTATCACCATCTCCACCCACCTCATGACCAGGGCTGCAGGACAGCGCTGTGAAGAGAGAGAGACCTACCACCTGGAGTCACGAGACCCGAGGACCCAGCTCACCACATACTGGCTGTCGCATCCACGCAGTTTCTCCTCTCTGAGTCTCGGGTTCCTCAACCGTAAACTGGAGACACCTCTTACCTCACAAGCCCGTGGGATCAGATGAAGTAAAGCCCGTGGCAAATTGTAACGTTCTGTGGGATCGTTTTCACTGCCCAAACCACCATCCATCGCCAGACAGCGCTTCAAATAGGAGACAGATTTCTTTCCCCTGGCAAGAATAGTGACTAATATATTCCAGGATGCTTTGCATGTTCCTGGCCTTAGAATAAAACTGCACCCAAACAAGAATGCAGACTCAGCCCTTCATTCTCTGGCTCTCACCAAGCCTCTCCTCTGGGCCAGGCTCTGAGCCCCGTGCTCTGCGGAAGGCAAGGATGAGTAAGGGTTAGTCCCCACCCTTGACTCCTTCACTGTCCAGTGCAAGAGGCCAGATGTTTATGTAAAGTGGCTCATACTTTAAAAGAGGAACAAATAAAAAGGGGTTACGTTCAGTTTAATGAAATCAGGAAAAGCTTTTTGGAGGAGAAAGTATTTGAGTTGCGTCTTAGAAGCTGGCTCACCTTCAGGCAGGTAAAGGGAGCCACGTGAGCAGGGGCTTGGAGGCAGGAAACAGCAGGCTCTGTAGGGGAACAGGTGGAGTATTTTGACTCGACTGAATCAGAGGTCCGTAAGGAAGAAGATGGGAAACAGGGACAGATGTGAGGGAGCTTGAAAGTCAGACCGACGGCTGTTTTCGAGGAAGTAGGAAATGGACCCGGCAGGGGTTTACAGAGGGACCTGGAGCGGGCAGACACCAAAGGCAGGCAGAACTTTTCAGAGGTCGTTGCAATGGTCCAAACGTGAGGACAGCAGCACCAGGAACGGAGAGACCCTGCAGGTATAGAATCCGCAAGCCTTGTCCGAATAACATAAAAGGTCTGGGACTCTACAAACTGGTAAGCAAGTCAGAGTTTGTTTCAATGTTTCAAAGGCTCCACAAATTCATCCGTTTGACAAATCTGGGTGACGTGTGCTGGGGGCTGAGGACACAGCCAGGAGCAAGACAGTTAGGATGCCCTGTCCCATGGCGGGGGAAGGAGGTGGACCCTAAACAATTAACGCCATCTGGAGATGAGGGACCGAGGAACAGGGTGATACGACAGTGTCCTGATGGCAGGACTGGGGGGTAGAATTGCTGCTCAGGTAGGGAGGTGACATTGGGCTGACCTTTGAGCATAAGAACCAGGGAAAAGTTGGTGGAAGAGCCATCTACACAACTTCGAATCCAAATAACCATTTAGGGGGTTACCTTTTGCCATGAAGACACCAAGCTTCTGCTGTGGCCCCCAAACAAGGGGTGGTCTCTTATTTTCTAGCCTGTAGAGTAGATGCTTCACTTGTTTCTTGCATGTAGTAGATTTTCAACCTCTAATAATGTCTTTTTTCTCCCACAGTGGGTACGGGCCAATTTCCCATCTCTTCTTCCAAACAGCTGACCTTTGGGTGTCCAAATGGGTTTTTATTAAGTTTCTCTAAAAGACCATCTTCATAGATAACATTTAGCACCACACAGAAGTGTCCCAGAAGCTCCTATACATTGGATAATCAAGACTCGTCCATTGATATATGATAGAACCAATTTAATAGACCACTAGGCAGTTTTCACAAAAAGAGGTGAATGTTTTAGTCCGAAGGGTGAGTCAACCCATCTGGTCTGACAAATGCTGTTTCTGGCTTGATTCCTTGTCTGAGACCATTTGCCAAAACCTTTTTCATGAATCAATAGTTAAGATAATCTAAGTGGTTCCCCATAGATTCAATAGTGCATTGGTTCCAGGCATAAGACATCAATTTGATTTGGTTATAAAATTTAATATTCTATAACTCACAGAGCATCTAAGTCATGTACCATCTGGTTTTGGAAGGAAGACCTATGGAAAAATGCAGGGGCTTTCAGGCCAAACATTTCTCATCTTCTTCCTGATCTCACTCCAGACCTTTCCATTCACACTAAGAGGTAATCATCTATTAAGAGTACTGCCCCTCATGTCAAAAATGATTAAGTTCATTCCACCTAGTTTACTCTGTGACGGGTCCATGAATTCTCTCCTCCTCTTGCCTTAAGAGTCTCAAAGCACATCAGATATTCCCTGCTCCACAGTCAAGGGCTGTGAGTGAATATACCCAGTATGCTATAACCTGGTTAATCTTCCTAAACCTCCATTTTAGCTCCTGTAACCTGGAAAAAGTTTACAAAACACCTCCTCTTATGTTATCTCACTTTGTTCTCATGCAGATGAGGCCATTTAAGCCCAGAAAGGTGACCTGTCCAAGACCCAGCATCCCTGGTCTACAGTGTGCATCCCGCCCGCCACAAGCCTCCACCTGGTCTCTCTGCTTAGCTGTCCAGCTCTTCCCCTCTCCTGTCTCAGCCATCAGTTCCAGTGGAGCTGGAGCTGGAGTTGGGGTTTCTCATGTTCTCTGAGCCTGTCATGACCCAGAGGGCACTAACTGACCTCCTTGGATCCACCCCACGAGTTGTGAGTGGGCTTCGGGGAGAACGAGTGCCCTGCGAGGATGCGTGTGGAATTTGTATTATGTGCTTATGTGAATCTGTCTGGGTAAGAGTCCAAAGTCTTCATCAGCTCCTCAAAGAATTCAATGGTGATCCCCCTTCCAAAAAAATGGTAAAAATTAATTTTATACACCGGTTTCCTTCCCCCAAGCATCCTCTCTGCCCCTCCGAACCTATGATGTAATGCTCTGCTTTGTCATTTCTCTTCAGAACTTAAAACCAAGTACTGACATTGGGACTTCGCAGATTTCCCTCCTCACTATGGTTTAATTGTTCTTTTCTTTCCAAGTGTTAATTCAAAGGGGGAGAAGCCAGAGTATTCCTAGGGTGGCCTTTACAGATGCAACTAATATGTGATAATGTATTCTAACTGATCGCACAATTGTCTGTAAACCTTAATCGTTCCCTTCAGTATTGATTCAAATCCTCCCATTGGTACAGTGCTTCCTAAGAGATAAAGGGCTGAGGAGATATATTTAGCTACATTGTTACAGGTATGGTCTCAACTATGAAAAGAAAATCAGACTGTTATCTGTAAGGACTGCATGATGATATTCCAGATGAAAAACTAAAATCAGTAAAGTTTCAACCACTCCCCAGACACCAAAACAGGCCAACCCCACTGCTTATGGGGACCGGTGAGCATCTGAAGCTTTGTAAGAACAGATCTAGTTTGGGCAGCTCAAGGCGAGGGACCAGGAGCGGGGAGGGAGTGGAACATGGGAGGGGCTCTGGCAGAGGATGGTGGGGGGTTCTGGCTGTTGGTCTGTGGCTTCAGCCTTGAGCCCCTCCTGACCTCCCAGCCTCCACACACATACTTTGACATTTTCTCGCTCTGTTTGCCCGAAAGCTCTTCTGCTGCCCTGCACTAGTCCCTCTTCTGAACAGGGATGTAGAGAAAAAGGAACCTTGTGCACTATTGCTGGGGATGTGAATTAGTAGTCACCATGGAAGACAGCATGCAGGGTCCGCAAGAAACTGAAAATAGAGCCATCCAGCAATTCCACTTCTGGGTATATATCCAAAGGAAATGAAATCAATATCTTGAAGAGCTGTCTGTGTTCCCATGTTTATTGCAGCAGTGTTCACCGGATCCAAGGTAATGGAAACAACTGTCCATCAATGGATGAACGGATAAAGAAAATGTGTGTGTACACACACACACACACACACAAAATGGAATATTATTTAGCCAAAAAAAGAAGAAAATCCTGCCGTTTGTGATAACATGGATAAACTTGGAGGACATTTTGCTAAGTGAAATAATCGAGACACAGAAAGACAAATGCTGTATCATCTCACTTAAATGTGGGATCAAGAAAAAAGTTGAACTCATAAAACCAGAGTAGAATGGTGGTTACCAGGAGCTGGGGGTGGGGGACAGAAAGAAAGAAAGAAAGAGAGAGAGAGAGAGAGAGAGGGAGGGAGGGAGGGAGGGAAGAAGGAAGCCACTAACCACTATCAATCACAGCTTCATTGATCTCTTATTGATATGAGGAGGATGCAACTGTCTAAATTACTTCAAATTTTTCTTCATATGGGACCCACTGTGGCTTTCTGTGGCAAAAACCTTTGCAAACAGTTTCCTGCCAGTCTTGGGACTTTGTTTAGCTAGGAAGGTCCCCTGACTTATTCCAAATACAGGACATCGTGTCGCCTTCGTAGAATTCCCTGCCACATCTTTGACAACCAAGTATTCTTGAAACTTCTTATTTTGTGTGCTGATAAAAAAAAAAGGGAAACACAACCCCACCATCTATACCGATATGTGCCATCTGGAAATCCAGTGATTTCCATGTTAAGATTATTCTTCCTAATCAGAAGGGAGTCATTTCCCTCACTTTTAACCTGGGCAATTTGCCCTGGGAAGCTGTCATTTAAATGGATTCTAATATTTGAATCATCAGTAATTTCTGACTAATCCTGCTTTAGCAAGAAAGCTTTCAATAACAATAAGGGATTCTCCGTCCATAATGCTTTATGATACGTTTAAAATGAACATAACAGTTTAAAACGCGGAAGACGTTTAGCCCAGCCCAGATTCAAGCTGGCACCCCGGGGAGGAGGGAGCTGCCTTTTCAGGCACCAACTGGGCCATCGCAGCTGGTGGGCTGGTGCAAGCTGGTGCGACGACACGGTTTCAGGGTGTGTCCCAAGCCCTTCATTACGGCCGCCTTGGCCTACACGACCTCTGCCATCTCTCAGCTTGTGGCTACTCCAACCTCTGAACAGGCTGGGGCTGGATGCAGGCGGCCATGTTTCTGACTTGGCCAGGATGCTTAAAATGAGCCCTGATGCAGTTAGAATGGGATGTTGCGACAGTCACTACGATGGTTAATTCTATGTATCCACTCAACTAGGTGAAGAGTTGCCCAGAGAGTGGGTAAAACAGTATTTCTGGGTGTTTCTGGAAGAGATGAGCATTGGATTCAGTGGACTGAGTGGGTGGGCCACCATCAAGTCCACTGGGGGCCCAAATGGACCAGAAAGGCAAAGGAGGGGTGATTTCACTCTCTCCTGCGCTGGGACATCCATCTTCTGCTGCCCATGGACATCGGAGCTCCTGGGCCTTGGGTCACTGTCGGGACCTACACCAGCAGCTGCCTGGTCCTCAGGCCTCTGACCCGGGCCTGCGGGTCCCACCTTCAGCTCTCAGACCTTCGGACTCGACTGAGTTACACCACGAGCTTTCCTTCTCCAGCTGGCAGACCGCAGACCAGGGCACTTCTCAGCCTCCGTGGCTACGTGAGCCAATTCCTACAGTAAACCTCCCTCCTTCCCTCTCTCGCTCTCTCTCTCGCTACACACGTCTCCTGTTTGTTCTGTTTTCTGTTTCTCTGGAAAATCCTCACTAACACGGTCTCTATGAGGAACGACTGCTAGAGGAGCGTTTGACAATGAGAATCTTGGCTTTGTCACAAGAGGAGGTTGCTGACCCAACGGGCCTGTACCCACTGTTCTCAGCCAGGGGCCCCTGACAATGGCCAGGACAGAGGGGCAGCTTCGAGGCCGTCTCTGCAGCTCCGCGCGGTGACACTGTCATTCGTTGGGCCGAGAAAATACAACCTGCTGCATCGCCCCCAAACCAATGGTTAGCGCCTCAGAGGCGCTAACCACTCCATTATCCCCAGCCCCGCCTCCTGGATTTCAGAGCCTCAGAAGCCACTTTGTAGCTTATATTTCAATGAGAGCTCAGCTCAGTCCCAACACGGCAGAAGACCCCATGAGAAGAGACACTGAAACTCACATGTTTATTTAAAGCTTGCGGCTGGACGGTTACACGCGTCTCACTAACAATCACGTGGCTTATAAATTACTAGCCACAGAAGGCGGTGGGTTTTTGAGACAGGAAAATGAATTAAGTCCCCACTGCACCTTGTGGCACGTGTATCTGACAGTCCAAGATGGAAGCGTGAAGGCGCAGTCCCGGGGGGGCGGGGCTTGCTGCCGGCGTGTGTGTCTCCTTCTCCACTTCAGCAGGAGGGCGTGGCTACCAAACACCATGCTGCAATCAGTCAACCAACGGCTCTTTACTGAGATCCACTTTGTACAAGGCAGCCCGCTAGCACCCAAGGGCTGCACAGAAGCCCAAGGCAGCCCCCTTTCAGGAAGCTGAACGTCCATCTGAAAACAAGGCACAAAACGGAACGTGCTCATTGTCCAGGGAATCTTAGACAGTTGTTGGAGTTCAGAGGAGAAAGCTGTGTCCCTGTGGGGCGGCCAGGGAGGGCTTCCCAGGAGGACGGCGTTTATTCTGAGAAAGGCAGAGATGGGGTGGGGGACATGCAGGAGGGGAGCCACCTGAGCTGAGGCCCAGAGCTGGGAGCACCCCTGCTGTGCTGGGGAAGTGGTGGGGGGCGGGGAATGGGGGATGGGGGGCCGGGAGATAAGGCCCGAGGGACCCGATGCTGCTTTCCCTCTGTATCTGGAGCCTGGTGCTGATCTAGAGCACCTGTTGGAGCACCTTCACCCTGGAAGGTTCTCTGGGGCACCTCCAGAGCCTCCTTCACTCCTCCGGCTTCTGAGAGACCCCTGGGCCCCGCACCATCCTGCTGTGCTAATCAACCCCCTGGGGCCCTCGGTGAGTCCACAGGATTAAATAAGACAGCGCCTCCCACACAAGGGGCCAGTATCCAGGAATCCCACTTTCCCCTCTCTCTCCTTCACCACCGTTTTTAAGATGGAAACACCGAGAAGCTAAGAGAGGAAGCAACTTCAGAAAGCCCCCCCTCACACACAAGGAAGGAAAGAAGCAGGACACCAAGCATCTCCGCGCCGGCTCTGCAAGGAGAAACACCAAGCACTAGGCTGAGCTCCCAGACACTCGGCGGGGCCCCAAAGACACGGCAACCAACCAGCCAGACAGCGTCCAAGGCCTCACGGAGCTAACGAAGCACTGAGGAAGCAGCTATTAAACACAGGGAAATACAGAGGAAAAAATTAGGGAGCTACAGAGACTACAGCAGGGACCCAAGGATGCCCATCTGAGGAGGGAGCTGTAGGCTGGAATCTGAACCACTGCACAAGCCCAGTGAAGGGGGGGTGGGGGGGAGGACCCCTTGCCCTCCACCATTCTTCACCCTCAATGCCGGGAACCCCCCTCTGGTTATCTGGACAGCCTCTCCCCGTGCCTGTGGCTCTAACTACTTCCCCGAGGGCTGGTACAGTCTATGTAGATGAGGTGAGTCTGCAAACATTTTTTTTCCCTCACAATACATGGGCGCCTTCCAGATCCCAAGATGTAGCCCCACTGGTAAGTCCTGAGTATTTGCAGATGCTGTGAGGAGGCGTTTTGTGTGCAATGGTTTACAGTTAATATGGGATAGTGTTTACTTAAAACCAGCAGTGACCCCTGAGACGTCACATGCAGTGTCTTTGTCCTCAGGGTTCATCCCTGTCCATTCTGCGGGTTACCTCCTCTCTGAAATGCTGCCGTCCTCGGTTTCCGTGACACAGAATCTCTCCTGTTTAAGCTCTCTGGCCGTTTCTTCCCGTCAGCTGTTTCTTGTGCTGTGTCAGTTGGGATTCGTTTTGGCTGTAAGCCACGGAGACCCACAGTAACAGTGGCTTAAATAAGATAACAGTTCCTTTCTCCCTCGTGTCACAGGCCGGGGATCGGCAATCCAGAGCTGGTATAGCGACCCACAGAGTCATCTAGAGCCCTGGTCCCATGCCAGCGCCTCCTGCTCCATCCTTAGGCTATAGCACCCATTCTCATGGTCCAAGGAGGCTGTTGGAACTCCAGCCCTTCACATCAGAAGTCCAGGACGCAAGATGGAACTTGGGGCAAAGAATAAGGGGACAAAGAGCGGAACATCTATTAAAACGTGTTCCTGAAAGTAATTACAGGGCACCGATTCTTAAACTCTTGGACAAAAGTTAGTCCCTTGGCCACACCTAGTGACAAGGGAACATGGGATATATGGTCTTTTTCTCAGACAACTCTGTGCCCAATTTAAAATATGTGTTCTGTTATGATGGAAGAGGGGGAGTATGAGTAATAGTGGACAAACCTCTAGACTCTGCACACACCCATAGATGTAGCACCATAAGAGATTCCTGCCACGCTTGGCAGTTCAACTTTTTTTTAATTCCACACGTAAGTGATACCACATGGTATTTGTCTTTCCGTGTCTGGCTTATTTCACTTAGCATAGTGTCCTCCAGGTTTATACATGTTGTTGCAAACGGCAGAATTTCCTTCTTTTTGTGACCGAATAACATTCCATCGTGCATATATTGGGTTTTTCTGTAAGAGCAGCCGGAAAACCCGAACGAACTTTTTGGCCAACCCAATATTTTCTTTATCCGTTCATCCATTGATGGACAGTTGTTTCCATTATCTTGGCTATTGTGAATAATGATACAATAAACATGGGAATGCAGATAGCTCTTCAAGATGCTGATTTTTTTTCCTTTGGATATATACCCAGAAGTGGGATTGCTAGATCATATGGTGGTTCTATTTTAAATTTCTTGAGGATCCTCCATACTCTTTTCCATAACAGCTGCACCAGTTTACATTCCCCTCAATAGTGTACAAGCGCTTCCTTTTCTCTACACCTTTGCCCACATTTGTCATCTCTTGTCTTTTTGAGAATAGTCATTCTAACACATGTGAGGTGATAACTCATGGTTTTGATTTGCATTTCCCTGATGATTAGTGATGTTTAGCACCCTTTCATGTACCTGTTGGCCATTTGTATGTCTTCTTTGGAAAAAAAAGTCTATTCAGACTCTCTGCCCAGTTTTTAATCAGGTTATTTGTGGGGTTTTGTTTGTTTTTGCTATTAAATTCCATGGGTTCCCTATATATTTTGGATACTCACCCCTTATCAGATACGTGGTTTGCAAATACTTTCTCCTCTTCTGTTAAGTTGCCTTTTCATTTTGCTGATGGTTTCCTTTGCTGTGCAGTAGTTTTTCAGTTTGGTGTAGTTCCACTTGTTCATTTTTGCTTTTGTTGTCTGTGCTTTGGGTGTCATGTGCAAAAAATCATTGCCAAGACCAATGTCAAGGAGATTTTCCCCTGTTTTTTCCTATGAGTTGTGTGGTTTCAGGCTTTACATGTAAAGCTTTAATCCATTTCAAGTGAATTTTTAGGAATGGTGTAAAATAGGGGTCCAGTTTCATTCTTTTACATGTGAATATCCAGTTTCCCAACACCATTTATTGAAAAGACTATCCTCACCCTACTGTGTGTTCTTGGTGCCCTTGTCAAAGATAAGTTGACCATGTTGAGTGGCTTTTTTTCTGGGCTCTCTATTCTGCTCCATTGGTCTATGTATATCCATTTTTATGCTAGTATCATACAGTTTTGACTACTGTAACTTGGTGGTATAGTTTGAAATCAGGAAGTGTGATACCTCCAGCTTTGCTCTTCTTTCTCAAAATTGCTCTGGCCATTCAAGGTCTTTTGTTGTTCCATAGGAATTTTAGGATTGTTGTTTCTATTTCTATGAAAAATGTTTTTGGAGTTTTGATAGAGACTGTAGATTGCTTTGGGGAGTATGGATTTTTAAAATTTTTTATTTATTTATTTTTGGCTGCGTTGGGTCTTCGTTGCTGTGCGTGGGCTTTCTCTAGTTGCGGCGAGCGGGGGCTGCTCTTTGTTGCCATGCGTGGGCTTCTCCTTGCCGTGGCTTCTCTTGTTGCGGAGCACGGGTTCTAGGCACGTGGGCTTCAGTAGTTGTGGCACGCAAGCTCAGTAGTTGTGGAGCATGGGCTTAGTTGTTCACGGCATGTGGGATCTTCCTGGACCAGGGCTCGAACCCGTGTCCCCTGTGTTGGCAGGTGGATTCTTAACCACTGTGCCACCAGGGAAGTCCAGTATGGATATTTTAACAATATTTATTCTTCTAAACCAAGAACGCAGAAAAGCTTTTCATTTATTTGTGTTTTCTTCAATTTCTTCCATCAATGTCTTATAGTTTTCAGTGTATAGTTTTCAGAAGGTCTTTCACCTTCTTGGTTAAATTTATCCTAGGTATGATATTGTCTTTGCTGCTATTATAAATGGAATTGATTTATTAATTTATCTTTCAGATAGTTTGCTGTTAGTGTATAGAAATGAAAGTGATTTTTCTATGTTGATTTTGTATCCTGCAACTTTAGTGGATTTTTAAATTAGTTCGAACACGGTTTTTTGGTGGAGTTTTTAGAATTTTGTATGCATAAAATCATGTCATCTGCAAACAGAGACAATTTTATTTCTTCCTTTCTGATCTGGATGCCTTTTGTTTCTTTTTCTTGCCTAGTTGCTCTGGCTAGGGCTCATAGTACTATAACAAATATAAGTGACAAAAGTGGACATCCTTGTCCTATTCCTGGCCTCAGAGGAAAAGCTTTCAGCTTTATACCACTGAGCAGGATGTTATCTGTGGGCTTTTCATATATGGACTTTTTAATGTACATTCCTTCTCTATCTAATTTTTTGAGAGTTTTTATGTTGAAAGGGTGATGAAATTTGCCAGTCGCTTTTTATGCATCTATCTATGATTTTTATTCTTTATTCTGTTAGTGTGGAATATCACCTTTATCAATTTGCATATATTGACCTATCCTTGCATCTCAGGGATAAATCCTGATTAATCATGGTGTATGGTACTTTTAATGTGCTGTTGAATTTGATCTGCTAGTATTTTGTTGAGGATTTTTGCATCTATGTGTGTAAGGAATATTGGCCTGTAATTTTCTTTTCTTCTAGTGGCCTTGTGCAGCTTTAGTGTCTGGGTAATGCTGGCCTCATAAAGTGAGTTTGGAAGTATTCCTTTCTCTTCAAGTTTTTGGAAGAGTTTGAGAAGGATTAGTGTTAATTCTTCTTTTAATGCAAAATGTACATAAATTCTTTCCCACATTCCCTCTTTTTTTCTCCTGGGTCTCCTACTTTTACACATTGCCATCCCTTCCCACCCCATTCCCATGACCTACAGTCAAACCTTTGCTGTCGTGTATGGCTTCTCATCTCCCTCCACATGCCATCTGTGGCTGAACCCCTGGGAGCTCTTGCCTGGACTCCTGCAACAACCTCACCCTAGCCCTCAGGGCTACGCTCTTCTCCAGTCTCCCTGACATATGGCTGTCTGACTAATATTCTTGATATCTAGAATGGGTTGCCACCATATCTTACTCCAAGACATTCAAGTGTCTCTCTATTACTTACAGAATAAAACCAATACCCCTCAACCCTCTATAAAGGGACCTTAGCCTCTTTCCACACCACAAAACCATTGAGGTCTGAGTATGTGCCAGACTCTACCCCAGGTGTTTGGGGTCCATCATGAAACAGAACAGATACACATGCACCAAACTCCTACTCTATGGAGCTTAGAGGCTAATGTTCCATTGTTTCCCCTAACAGCCTACTTCTATTTCCCTTCATTCCAGGCAAACTGAGTCACCTTCCGTTCATACAGGGCCTGTCCTTTGCTCATATTTTTTACTCTTTCTGGAATATTCTTTTGCCTATTCCTTTTTAGCAGCGGCTCTCCACCAGGATGATTTTTTGCCTCCAGAGGGGACATTTGGCAAGGTCTGGATGCATTTTTGGTTGTCACCAGTGGACAGGGTCCTACTGGCTCCTCTTGGGTAGAAGCCTGGGAGACTGTTAAACATCCTACAATACACAGGGTGGCCCCCGCAAGAGAGAATTATCTGGTCCAGAATGCCAACAGTGCTGGGGCTGAGAAACTGTGTTCTAGAGCCAAGCTATTCCCATCCTTCATGCCAGCTCAGATTTCACCTCCACAAAATGCCCACAATTCCTTCTCCCACTCCTGTGTGCTCTAAGACACCGAAATCCCCAGTTCCCCTGAATGTGGATCTTTAGTGGCACCCTTCACTCTTCATAGGCTGTAAAAGTCTACAGGGATGAATATACCTGATTCATCTGAGTTCTCAGAGGCTAGCCTGGAGCTTAGCCCACAGAGAAAGGGCACTCAGATATTATATGCACGAGTGGGGAATACCCAACGTCTGTGTCTTCTCCCAGACTTCAGTTCCTAGGAATTAGGCAGACAGAAAGTTCTCCCTTCCGAGGCTAATCTGCCAGGCCCCTTCCAGCCATACCTGGAAAAGACTCATATGGCATCGAGCCACAAGAAAGACTGCCTCTACCAGCCTGGAGGAAAGGGGCCAGTGGAAAAAGAGACCAAACAAACATGGCAAGAAATACGACTCTGTGCAAACAGAGGTTCCCTACAGAAATACTGAAATCAGGAAGGACATTTGGTTGCATGGGAGCTTGACCAGTTTTAGAAGTGGGTTAGGGCAACTAGTAACCTCAGCTGCCCCTGAAGTCCCAGTCCTAGCAATGCAGACACCAGAAGCTCGGTGCAGCCACACCCGGGGCTGGCCCCCAGCCAAGGGGCCCTGTGCCATATCTGGGCCGGAGCACAGGCATGCTGAGCTGCAGGCTCAGGACTGTGTGCCAGCTGCCACCCAGTCACTCAGCTTTTCCTTTCCAAGTCCTTGAGTTGTGCAGGAGGCTGAGTGTCCTGGCAGGCCTAGAAAACTGTGGCATCTAAAGAAACAGGCTCGGTTATCTCAGGCTCCTCCCGAGCCCAGGGGTGCCAGCTCCTGCCTCCCGTCCTGAGCGCTCAGAGAAAGGAGCTCTGCTGGGCACTAGTTTTATCTGCCTGGCCACTGAAATGGCAAAAAGGTCTGTGGAGTCCTGGCCCTGAATCCCTGAAAACAGGCACAGGGGAGCTCTGGGGCTCTTGCAAAAGGACTGATTGAAGTCAGGTGGGGAAGAGAAAAACGACTTAAAGCTGCAGTCAGAGCCCAAACCCAGAGAGCATTCGGTGAGCGCCTTCCAGCTCCATGATTCCTGCTAGGAGTATCTGTCACTCAGCCAAACTAACGCAAAACCGTCCTTATAATTAATAAAGCAGCATAACCAACCAGCCAGGCTAGTTCTCCCCTCCGTCACCTAATCCTCTGCTTCCACATGCCCTCATTCACGCTCCGGGTGGGGCTGGATGCTGGGAGAAGCAGGAAGAAGCCTGCTGACATCGCTCCCTCGCCTGGATTCTGGAGGCTGGACCAGAGAGCAGGGAAGGGCGTGACTCCAGAGAGGGGGCACTGGCCAGGGGCTCCAAGCTCCAACTCTAGGCTCTAAATTGGCCTCTCAAACCGAAATACTAGACCAGCCACAAACACAAGCTACATATGTACTTTAAAATTTTCTAGTAACCACATTAAAAACACATACCGAGAAATTAAATTAATTTTAATAAAATATTTTATTTAATCCAAAATGTCCCAAATATTATCATTTTAAACATGTAATCCATATAAATAATATCATCAATGAGACAGATACTTCACATTCTTTTTATCAGACCAAGTCTTTGAAATCCTTTGTGTTTTTTACACTTACAGAATATCTCCATCTGAACCAGCCACAGTTCAATGCTCGCCTACAAGGCAGATCTAGAATAATTCAGCACTTTCACAAAGCACCAATTGGTGCCCCAGGCACTAATGTATCTTGTACACAGTGGGGGCTAAACTTGCACCTGAAATCGTGAGATGGGAATTTCTTTTAATTTACTAGAACTTCCCCCCAAGGGGAACACATACCATATGTGGTAGGAGAAATACTTTGGGAAGCTCGCTGAGGTGAGGATGAGGGTAGCAGCCGGAGGTGGGAAACCCCACGGAGAATGTTGGGGTAACTGTAGACTGAGGACTGAACTCCAGCCTTTCAGGGGTATCATTGACACCTGAAACTGAAAGCAGCCAAGACAGAGGAAGATGCAACCACAGTGACTCATTTTATTATTGGAAGAATTGTAACAACTTCAATGTCTAGTGAGAGGGCATTGAGGGAATTGTGAACCACCCATGTGAAAGAATATTTTGTCACGATTAAAATACTATTTAGAAACAGGGCGGGGGCTTCCCTGGTGGTGCAGTGGTTGAGAGTCCGCCAGCCGATGGAGGGGATGCGGGTTCGTGCCCCGGTCGAGGAAGATCCCACATGCCGTGGAGCGGCTGGGCCCGTGGGCCATGGCCACTGAGCCTGCGTGTCCGGAGCCTGCACTCCGCAACGGGAGAGGCCACAACAGTGAGAGGCCCGCGTACTGCAAAAAAAAAAAAGAAAAAAGAAAAGAAACAGGGGGATTGATATAGAATTGTTAAGTGGGAGAGAAAAGCAGGACTGAGTGTGACTGCTTGGACGAGCTGATTTGTATTTAACAAGTGCAAAGGAAAAAATGTGACAAATGTTGTCATTGTTTTTACTAGGAAGCAGCATTATGGGTGAGTTTTCTGAACTTTCCAATGCTTTTCTGATGAACACATATTACTCTGAGATCTAGAAGGAAGGGCTAGAATGAAAAACAAAGTCCAATGACTCACTTGCCAGAATTCCCATGTAACTACCCGATCACACGTGTGTGTTTGTAGTGTGTGTGTCTGTGCAGGTATGCAAGCATGCATGTGCATGTGTGTCCACGGGTGTACGTGTGTCTTCCTGAGCCCGATCCCCGCTAATGCTCAGTAGATCTGGGGAGAGGCAACTTCTTCCACTGGAACATAATTATTCCCTTGGATTTTGTTAACTGGCTGCAATATCCTTTCTGTAGCCACTCTGGATGCATTTCTGATCCCCAGATCCCCAACTGCTTGTTGAGAGACTACATCATTCGTGAATATTTCCAGCTAAGTGTAGAATGATTTTCCCCTCCACTTTATGTGTAAATAAGACAATAAATCACCTCTCATCTCCACATTTTCAATCCAGAGGCAAAGAACGCAGATGATTATGCAGCCAAAAAATGAAGCCACATCACGGTCCTAGCAGCTAATCACATCAGGCTGACTGCACAGCTTTATAGAGGGTCATGTTTCAATTGCCTGATTCCTATAATAGGGTTAAGAGGGAGAAAGAAAGTTGACAGTAAATTTAAAGTAGAAATTTTAAACTATTCAGAAAAAATATCCCCAAGTAATGATTTTAAAAAAACATTTAATCATTAAATATTTACAGTTGGGCCTCCCTGGTGGCGCAGTGGTTAAGAGTCCACCTGCCGATGCAGGGGATACGGGTTCGTGCCCCGGTCTGGGAGGATCCCATATGCCGCGGAGCGCCTGGGCCCGTGAGCCATGGCCGCTGGGCCTGCGCATCCGGAGCCTGTGCTCCGCAACGGGAGAGGCCACAACAGTGAGAGGCCCGCATACCTCAAAAAGAAAAAATAAATAAATAAATAAATAAATAAATAAATAAATATTTACAGTTGCAACATATTCAGCTAAGAGACATATGTTAAGAAGAGTTCAGAAAAGAAAATTATCTATTGTGGGAAATCTCTTTTTCCAGCAACATAGCAGACTGGATACAGTGAACAACCCAACCAAATAAAATAATCTAAATACTAGAAAAGAAACCTTTAAAAATTTTTTTGAACATTAAGCTTGTGTAAAAGTAAAGTATATGCCAACCTCCAAAGTGCAGTGAGACCAGGAACTCTGGAAGTGCCAAAGCCAGGATCTGCCCTGGAAAATTTTGGCAAAACCTGGATTCCTTGTGTGTTTTAGTGACTTCCTCGGGTACAGCGGACAGAAGGTAGAGCCTAGAGCACACCCAAGGTGCAGAATGAGAATGAGATCCTCACAAAAAGCTGGGACTCCGAAGACCTTGACCCACTGTGGAGTAAGAAGCAGCACCGAGCAGAAGGAAAGAGCAAGGAAACTGACCATCTCAATCCTGGGGTTGGAAGGAGTCAAATTAAAATAATCCCCTGGGAATTATTAACCACAAGTTGGACTTCATGTGGATTTGGGTTCCTGTTACCTATGAATCTGAAAAACCTCAAATGGAAATTTTAACCTGAGGAGGTCACTGATTGGTAGAGCTCCAAAGGGACTGGTGGGAAAAAACAAGTCCTCAACTTCAACCCAGGACTCAGGGAATCTCCATAGATAAATTTCTAACAAAAGTAAGTAGCTCACACACACACATGCATACCACACACGCAAACCCACAAGAAAATAAGGCACATTCTAATGCCTTTAAATGATGGGTTAGTTACCTGGACAAATACTCCCAGTGAAAAGAAAGTTTAAAATCTGGCTTAAAAAAACACTGGGAGAATCTCTCGCCAATAACGCTGAATTCATTAGAAAAAGTAAATCCTTCCCCAAAAAGTATTTTTGAGAAAGAAAACAGGAGTGAGACTATGGGGGAGATGTTATAACAAAGATGTAGTCTGAGGTGCTCCTGGGGTGTCCTAGTGAGGATGCTCAGTGGCAGGAGAAATGAGCTCAAGGGAGAGGCTGGGACTGGAGACCTGGGCTCTGGGAGTTGAGGGCATAAGAAAACATGGAGGCCAAAGGATGTAGCCGTATGTTTCAAGAGCTGAGAGGGAAAAAACTCTCAACCCGGAATTCTGTACTTAGTGAAAATGTCCTTCAGGAATAAGGGAAAAATCAAGATATTCTCAAATAAAAGAAAACTAATAGAATTTGTCACCAATACACTTACCCTAAGAGAATGGCTTAAAGGAAGTTCTCCAAACAGAAAATGATAAAAGAAAGAAACCTTGGAATATCAGGATGGAAAAAAAGAACATAGTAAGGGGAAATATGGGTAAATAATACAATAGGTTCTCTTCCTCTTGATTTTCTAAATTATGTTTGATAGTCAAAGCAAACATTATAGCACTGTCTGATATGGTTCTTAAAAAAGCATTAAAGCCATTAGAGATTTGACAAGAAAGCAACAAATTATCACGATTTCTAAAATTCATATCTTGAAATATTTCACCCACTGAAAGACATCTTGATTGCTTCCAAGTTTTGACAATTATGAATAAAGGTGGTGTAAACATCCATGTACAGGTATTTGTGTAAAATAATTGGGAATTTTAACACATCTCTCTCAGTACCTGATAGACCAAGGAGGTAAAAATATTAGCAAGAATACAGTAGATCTAAACAACATAATTCACCAATTTGACCTAACTGACTTATATGGTACATAAAACCCAACAAATATAGACTATAGATTCTTTGCAAGAGCACGTGGTACATTGACCCAGATGGACCACATGCTAGATCATAAAGCAAGTCTCAACAAACTTCAAGGGACTGAAATCATACAAAGTATGGAATTAAACTAAAAATCAAGTGGGCTTACTTTTTGTATGGTCTTTAGAAAATACCTAGAAAGTGGGCAAGGGATCGTAACTTTTTGAAGGGTGAACAGCCTCAGTCCCCTTTTCTCCCATTCTTGCCTTCTTTCGAGTATATATACATAGTCACACACACATACCTTGGTAGGCTGCCAACTATTTTGTCCCTAGGAATGCCATGTTTCATTAACATCTCCATAACTTCCTGCAGATCAGGAAGTTATCCTACATCAGACCACAATGCCAATTTGATGCCCCAGGTCGCTGTGCCCCAAAAGTAGTTGCAGAGCAAAGGCTGTCCTGTACAGGAGTCTGGGTTTGGTGGACATGGCTAAGCCCTTGTCCACCATCTATCTCAGTCGTCAGCTGGGAGCAGCCCTGAGAAGAGAATGCAGTCAGCTACCCCTGCTTTGCTCAGACATTGCCTGGGAGGTTTCCCCATACAAAGCATGACCTTGGCTTGAAACTACAGTAGCCCTGAAGGAAATAACAGCTGGAAGCTGATAGCAGTGGGGCTGGTTCTTTCCTGAAGGGTTATCTGAATGGTACATCTCCACATCTGCCACAACCTACACTTGAAAAGAAGAAAGGCTGAAAGATCAATAATCCAAGTATCCATATCAAGAAGCTAGAATAAAAACCTAAGTGTCCATCAGTAGATGAATGAATAAAGAAGATGTGGTATTTTATACTCATATGTGTATACACACACACACACACACACACACACACACACACACACAATGGAATATTACTCAGCCATGAAAAAGAAGGAAATCTTGCCATTTGCAACAACATGGAAGGACTTGGGGGCATTATGGTAAGTGAAATAAGTCAGACAGAGAAAAATAAATACTGTATGATCTCACTTATATGTGAAATCTAAAATAACAACAACAACAAAAACAACAAAGACAGCTCATAGATACAGAGAACAGATTGGCAATTTCTAGAGACGGAGGTAGAGAGTGAGCAAAATAGATGAAGAGGGTCAGAAGGTACAAACTTCCAGTTATAAAATAAATATGTTATGAGGCTCTAAAGTACAGCATGGTGACTACAGTAATAATACCATATTGCATACTTAGAAGTTCCTTAGAGAGTAAATCTTAAAAGTCCTCATCACAAGAAATAAAATTTTAACTATGTATGATGATGTATGCTAACTAGACTTATTTTGGTAATCATTTCACAATGAATACAAATATCCAATCATTATGTGGTACACCCGAAAGTAATATAACGTTATATATCAATGATACCTCTATAAAAATGAAAAGATAAGGAAGCTAGAAAAAGAATAAGAAGTTAAATACAAATAAAATAGAAGGGAGGAAATAATAAAGATAAGAGCAGGAAGCAATGAACTAGAAAGCAGGTGAATAAGACAAAAATCCACAAAGTCAAAGGTTGTTTCTCTGGAAAGACTAATGAAATTACAAACTCCCCCCCCCATCAGACTTATCAAGAAAAAGAGAGAAAGATGAAGAAAGAGAATATAAACTGACAATATCAAGATTCAATATACATTAAAAAGATAATAAAAGGATATTGTAAAGAATTTTATGCCAATACCTTTGGCAACTTAGATGAAATGGAAAAATTCCTTGAGAAGCACGACTTACTAAAATTATCACAAAAAAATAGAAAATTTAATAGATCTGTAAACATAATTGAATCCATATTTTAAAACCTTTCCATAAAGAAAACTGTAGTCCCAGATGGGATCACTGGTAAATTCTTCCAAGCACTTAAGGAAGAAATCATACCTCTATTATACAAACTCTTTTAGAAAATAAGGAAGGAGTGAATACATTGTAACTTGTTTTATGAGGCCCTGATACCCTAATCTGTCAGAGATATTATAAGAAAGTAAAATTATAGGCCAATTTCTGTCACACTAAGATGTAAAAATTCAAAATTAAGTAGAAACAAATCAAATCCAGCAAGTGTGTTTACTGCAGGAATGCAAGATTGATTTAACATTCAAAAGTCAATCAATGCAATTCACCGCATCACCAGAATAAAGGACACACATCTAATCATCTCAATAGATTCAGAAAAGGTATTTTGATAAAATTTCATACTCATTCACAATAAAATTTTTAAAAACCTTAGCAAACTAGAACTAGAAGGCAATTTCCTTAATCTGATACAGAGAAGATCCAAAAGCGTGCAGCCAATACTATACGTAAAATTGAAATATGGAGCACTTTCCCCTGACTTTCAGACTGAACCAGACAAAAATGTCCACAATTGTCGCTTCTTTCAACTTTGTGTCGGTGGTATTAGTCTCTGTAATGTGGCCAGAAAAATAAATAAAACGTGTATAGTTTCTGTAAAAAAAAAAAAAAAGGGTAAAACCCTCATTTAAAAATAATGATTGTGTACATAAAATACTCAAAACCATCCACAAACTCTCAGAATCAATGGCTGAATTTAGCAAGGGTATTTGACACATGGTTAATATACGAAAATCGAATCACGTATTCTAGAAGCTGGCTCAAAGTCTTCCTGCCGTTGGCAACTTATTTTCTCCATCCAGGTGATCTTAGAGCAGATGGAGGGAAAATGGCTCCACCCACCTCCACCTTCCTTGGAGGAGGGTGAGGGGTGCTCCCAAAAGGGGGAGTGGGTCTTTTGTTTAGGGAAACTAATCTTTGGAGGGTTGTTGGTTACAAACGGTAAGACCCAGGGTGCTGTCTACAATGGGGAGGTCCAGTGAAAGAGAATTAAAGTTCTGCGTGTCAGAATATAAAAGCTAGTCCCCATGAAGCGGATGATGCTCTAATTTTGAATGACTTTCAGCTCCCTCTGGAAAAAGGGCAAAAGAGAGAGTAGAGAGGACCCTGGCTCGAAGTAGACCCCAGAAATATGGTGAGAGGCAAGGCCTGAAGAGTACTTTTTTTTTTTTTTGATGTTGGTGGTAGGAGTTTATTTATTTATTTATTTATTTATTTATTTTTCCTGTGTTGGGTCTTTGTTCCTGTGTGAGGGCTTTTTCTAGTTGCCGCGAGCAGGGGCCACTCTTCATCTCGGTGCGCGAGCCTCTCACTATCGCGGCCTCTCTTGTTGCGGAGCACAGGCTCCAGATGCGCAGGCTCAGTAGTTGTGGCTCACGGGCCTAGTTGTTCCACGGCATGTGGGATTCTCCCAGACCCTGGCCCGAACCCGTGTCCCCTGCATTAGCAGGCAGATTCTCAACCACTGCGCCACCAGGGAAGCCCCTGAAGAGTATTTTGAGTTGTTTCCTATTTTGTATCTTAATTCCTCTCTGGTACCCACCAATGGTTTCAGCAAATGTTTATTAACTGCTAAATTAGCGTCTGATTTATTTTAACACTTCCTTAGGAAATCAAGGAAGGACTGGGATGGCGCTGGCAGGTGAATGGTCCACAAGAAAACAAGAGGCAATAAACAGGTGTCAGCAGGAGCCAGGGAGAGAAGCTGATGACCAGAGATTGTAGCTGACACGCGCTCTCCAGGACTGCTCAGAAGTATTTAGGAGAGGACTGAACTTACTAAAACCAAATGTGGGCTGTGGACTCGAGTTATTCTAATTGGATATCAAAGGAATGGCCACCTCTCAGTTATCTGTAGACTTGGGGACATTCAGGTTACATTGAATGACTGCGTTGATAATAAATAACATTTGTGGCAAAATATAACACTACATAGCTTGCAAAGAACTTTCCCTGTTTACTATATCATTTCACAGATAATCATTACATTTAAGTTTCCAAACCTATTCCAATATTTGGAAGAGAATATATTTTTCCTGAAATAGTACACGTAAAGATAGTCAAACAGAACCTAACACTGTCTTAGAATATAGCTACACAGTGATTTCATTACAGTTATTAAATAATTCATTCTCTTTATAGTAAAGCAAACCTCCCAGCTCATCTGAAATACGAGTTTTAAATTGACTTTGCCCTTAGCCCTTCAGGAATACCCTGACCCTCCCTAGTGGCTTAGCCAGGTGGCCTCTGAGCCTCCTACTCTCGGAGGCCAGGATGCATGGAAATGGGGTGGATAAAAAGAGCCTCCGAAAGAATCGTGGGTCAAAAGAGAAATGCAGTAAATACTCTGCTTCCCTCGCAAGCCTGAGCCTGAAATGACTGCGTCAGCAGCAGAGGTTGTGTTGGTGCCCAGCCTAGGCAGCAGGAAATGGCGCTGGCTTCACCCGTGAATAACCTCATCTGGTTGTTTCCCCTAAACTGAAGCTACCTGATCAGTCCTCTCTTCCTCCACCAAGTGTTAACCTCATACGTACATGAACTACAAAAGCATTTCCAAAGTTCTGCGTGCTGCCGCCCACAGCAAGCAAGGAAAGAAGCTCTGTACCGTGAGCAGGAGCCTGGGGCCACCAAAAATTCTTTGTGGGGATAAGGCTAGCGCCCAAGTATCATTTTTTAAGCTAAAAACAAGACTCTTATACAAAAATAGAAACAATGTGCTTCAAAAATTTGCTTTATTCATTAATGAAGGAACTAGCAGACTTGTAAAGCTCGTTCAAAGAGAATTGGAAAGACTGGGCACTGAAAGATAGAATGTTGTAATAAGATAGTTAGGATAGATATAAAACAGATTTTATATCTACGGGGCAATGAAACCAAAACTTTTGTCACTATTGTTTCTGAAGGAGAGAATCATATGTATCCCTCCTGGACAAAAATCATTTCCTCCTGATATACCTCCATGTCAACATCTAATTTCTAACATCTAACCCATAGTAAATAGTAAGTGAAACAAAGGGACAACCCTCCTTAGACAATGCTTGAAAATGACAATAGAAGGACACAGTCATCCTTTTACTTTACCCAGGTGTGGGGTTATTTTTTCTTAATACCTAGAATACATAAGAGAACGAAGAAAATGAACTTTAAGTGCATGGTTGCAAGAATTTAGCCTTTTTGACCATATATTGCAACAAGTTTCTCTGGGATTTATGTACTTATTGGTGTGTTTGTTTAATTACTTATTGTCGGCAACAAGCAAAGAGACCCCAGGGCTGTCTTGCTCTCCCAGGAGAAAGGACTTTTTATGGAAATATCTGATCTGCTTTCCTTTGTCATCACTGTCGTCTTCAGGGAAGACAGGCCCTATCAGAAGGAGCACAGAAGTCAGAGCATTCAGACCTTCCCCTTAACCGGTTAAATTTAAAGAACTTGATTATTATGTCTTTAAGAAAAATACAGAAATAAACCTTCAGGAAAACAGGTCAGGCCAACTCAGAGAGAACAAAAAACGTATCCTTGGGAGGAATAATCAGTTCACTTGACTTTTTCTAAGAACTTTCCTATCAAACTTTACTAGGAAGGGCTGGCAGGAAGAGGCCGAGGCTGGGGCAGCCCCCGGGACTGCGCACGCGCACGCTCCAGCCATCTGTCTGGAGAACGGAGATGCGTTTAGGATGTTACAGGGGAAGTTCCGTGATGGGCACAGTGGGGGTCCCTCCCCTGCCCCGACTCTGGGGAGGAAGGGCTCTAACAGTGAACGCTGACTACACGGCTTGCCAATGAGAGAGAAATAGTGGCTCTGCAGCCAGCCTCCTTAACCCACAAAGCAGCAGCAATAACCTCTCGTAGGGATATTTGGACGGAAGCAAAGGCTACCATAAAAACCAACCAATGAAAAGTTGGTACTCGGTGACTGCTTCATGTCCAGGCTGGTTTGGAATCTTACGTCAGAAGCCACAAATGTCAACACATGTCAGTACTGACAGTCACATCACCTAAATAGGTGGCATGCGCCCTGTCCGGGCTGTGGGGTGCTGGAGACTCCCTCTTCCCTTTAAAGTGGAGAGCCGCCACCCAGGGCCACTCTCTGTTGCCATGTGGGAACAATGGCCCGGTGTTGCCAAATCTTCAGATTTTTTTAATGCTGGAAACTCAGTGTGTGTGCGCACTCTCCTAGTTTTAACTGTGATTCAATTTTTTTGAAATGTCAAGGAAAAGCAAACACATCTATGAGCCAATAGGTAGTGACCTCTGCATTGATGGCTCCCTTTCTTCTCCGACCCAGCAGCACCAATGGTCTCTAAAAAGCCCTCTTCCAGACCATCTGGTCCCCATCCCTGGATGCCTCATCCGCAGATTATTTTTCTGTCTTGGGTGGAAGACTCTCTGCCAAACTTTTGATTCAGTCTCTCCGAGGGCTGGGCTTTCAAATCGTCTTTCTTGGCTTGACCCACTGCAGCCTTTGGATGAGCGACGTTTACGTCTGCATTTGACCTTGGCATCCAGAGAACACACCCCGATTTGGGTCTGGCATCCCTACTACTGCTTCTGTGAATAGAGATTCTGGGCTAGTGTGTGTGTGTGTGTGTGTGTGTGTGTGTGTGTGTGTGTGTGTAAGAGAGACAGACGGGGGAGGGGGGAGGGGTAGGAGGGATTAGTAATAAGAATGCTGAATTGAGCTGAGAGAAAGGAGTTTGTTCCAAAACACAGGTTGGGTTACGAATAGCATGGAACACCGAGGCTTTGAACTTGACAGACCGCGACTATTTCCTTAGCCACATTGGTTAATACTTACTAGCAATGGCTGTCAACCCTGGCTGCACGTTACAATGACTTAAGAAGCCTTTATAATATATGAATGATTGGGCACCACCCCTAGAGATTCTGATGCAATTTTTCTGGATTATATGACTTGGCTTTAGTACTTTTTAGAAGTTCTCCACTGATCTTAATGTGCAACAGGGTTACGAACCACAGAGTGGGGAAAAGCCCCTTAGCATCGCCAATTAAAAATTGGCAATTGGGCCTCCCTGGTGGCGCAAGTGGTTGAGAGTCCGCCTGCCGATGCAGGGGATACGGGTTCGTGCCCCGGTCTGGGAGGATCCCATATGCCGCGGAGCGGCTGGGCCCGTGAGCCATGGCCGCTGAGCCTGCGCGTCCGGAGCCTGCGCGTCCGGAGCCTGTGCTCCGCAACGGGGGAGGCCACAGCAGTGAGAGGCCCGCATACCGCAAAAAAAAAAAAAAAAAAAAAAAAAAAATTGGCAATTGCCATCTGCTTCTACAAGGATTAAGTCACAAACTGTTGTAGACACTGACCTTCAACACACCCTGAAAGGGGTTCAGGACAGAGATCAGGAACGAGGCACCTTGTGCTCTGGGGAAAACTGGCAGAACAGGCCTTCAGATAGTTAAACATTTTCCGGAGAAGCTTTTATGAGCCCAATTTCTTGCATCTCCTCATATCTAGAAAGCACTAAAATCACTCATGGAGACACCTGCTCCTGGTGACATTTTGGTAGCAACCCTCTGCCAATATGTGTGCCTGACTGCACCTACCCCTCTCCACTAAAATCATATAGAATACTGACCTCTCCCCTACCTCTTTGGAGCAGTTTCTCAGAGCTATCTGAAATGCTGTCTCCTTGGCTATTAGTCCTCATTTTGCCCCAAATAAAACAGTGTAATGGTTCAGAAGGTAGATTTTAAAGTTGGTTTTAAAGCGAGCTTCAGTTCTGCCTTCATCACCCAATAGCTCTGTGACCTCGGCCAACATGCCTGGGATGTCTGAGGCTCACTGAGTCATGGAAAACACAGAAACGAGTGCCGAGTTCACAAGGCTGTGCTAAATGAAGCACTGTTTGCAAAGTGCTTAGCAAGTATATAGAATGAATTATGGCTGTTATTATTACCAGCAGGTGTGAGGGAGAATTCGATGACTGTTCATTATTTAACAATATTTTAAATAATCTTGTCATTTAAAAATAACATGCTAAGCACCCACATAAAATCCAACTCTGTAAAATGTGTACTCGTTGAAAATACTGTTTTGACAAATCATTTTGACGATGACAGAGATTGCAGCTGAACAAGTCCTTCAAGCATTGTGACAGGTGGACACCTGGGAAGAGTAAGCCCCTCGCACTCATGGTAACCATGTGCTGGGAATTAATACAAAACGGAATACTCTCGGCTATTATGCACATGATACAATGTTGAACCATCCTAGCAATATTGCAAGTTCAAATTCAAATAACAGTGAAATGCCTTTGTGGTCTATCAAACTGGCAAAAACTGTTTTTTTTAAACAGCAGCACAAAGAAATTTTGAATTTTATGCACTCATGATATGATAGCAAATTGGTGTGCAGTTCTTAGAGAAAAATTTAGTAATGTATATTGAAAGCCTTAAAAATATGGATATCCTTTGGTTCAACAATTTCACTGCTAGGAATTATTCCTAAAGGAAAATAATCAGAGATCCATGAAGTTTCATATACAATCATCTTTATCACAGTGGTATTTATAATAGTAGGAAGGTTGGAAAACAACTTAAGTGCCAATTAAAATATAAATTATGGTGCATCTATATAACAAAACACCATACTATCATTTTTAAACTGTGCTTTCCAAGATTACCAAATGACAAAGGAAAATGCCCACCAAAAACTGTAAGTAATAAATATACATCCAAATAGAAAAAAAAAATTTAAGGTAAAAATCCAAAATGTTAATAGTGGTTATCTTTGGGTGGAGACTATCTTTGGGGCTGTGAGACTTCTGCATTTTTCCAAATTTTCTACAATAAACCTGTATTGTTTTTATAATAAATGTATGTTCTAAAACTTTTAAATATTACATTGGCAAAAGAAAGGAAAACAAAATAAGCAAATTCTTTAAAAGTATTCTATTTTAATAAAGCTTATTTACGTCTCTAGACCAACATTATAAGTAAATTCTATTCCACACATTTTGGGACAATGAGAGGATCTCTTGCCAACAACACTGACTTGGTTAGAAAAATAAATTCTCCCCAAAAAAGTACATTTTCCAAGGAAAGAGAAATAGGTGTGAGAGTAAATCACAAGGATACACGTTTGAGGTGCTCCTGGGGCATCTAAGTGAGGATACTAAGTGGCTGCAGAAAATAAGGGACTGAAGCTTGAGGGAGGGGTGGGGATGGGGGATGTGGCTCTAGGGGTCAAGGGCACAAAGATAAAAGCAAAGAATGTGAGGGGGTTACTCAAAACATACACATAAAAGGAACAGATGGTCAAGAATTGAAATCTGGGGAAAATCTGGGAAAATGGGACTGAGAAAGGAAAAGGTAGCAGTGGTGGCAGCATATTTTTTAACCTCCTCAGACCCCTCCATAAAAGTAATAAAATAAACTAGGATGGCAAAATGAAAGGCCCAAGGACAATACCTACAATACAACTAGATTGACAAGATGTTCCACAGATTCCAAAAATCCAAGCAGGTGCAGAAACTTCTGGCAGCTCAAGATCTTCATGGCATCAGCAGCTGTACCAAGGGAAGCCTCAGGACATCTGATGGACCAAGGACTCCAAAGCAGCCATCAGTGGCCACCTGAGTAGCTCACCAAGCCCAGTTAGAGAACAGGAGATGAGACCATAAGGGGTCTGCACACTCCAATAGCAGGTGAGTCGAGGGCTCCTGAGGAAGGTCTGCAGAGGCTGAAATGGTCTATGAACTCTCAAAACAAAATAGCCGAACACCCCCCGCCCCAGAACATGTTCAGTACTGAGGAGGAACCCCTGATAACAGAATCCAGACTGAGCCAGACTAGGACAATAGACACAAAGAAAAAAGAAAGTGCAGATAAACGTGGGAGAGGGGAACAGAACCAGGAAACGAAAGGGAGCAAATTGCCATATTTTTTAACACTATGTAAAATCAACAGAAGAGGGAGATCCGTGAGGTCAGGAAGGTGCTCTTGAAGCCTATCTCATTCTAAAAGTTCAGGAAAACTAATTTCACATAAAAATGATCGAGATCAAAGAGATAAAGAAGCAGAGTAACATCCCCTAGACATAATCCCACAAAGACAGAAGAAAAGTATAACCTGATATTTCAAAATGAGCAAAAAGACATCAAAAAATGGTAAGACAGGGACTTCCCTGGTGGTAGAGTGGTTAAGAATCCGCCTGCCAGTGCAGGGGACACGGGTTCAAGCCCTGGTCCAGGAAGATCCCACATGCCACGGAGCAACTAAGCCTGTGTGCCACAACTACTGAGCCTGCGCTCTAGAGCCCGTGAGCCACAGATATTGAGCCCGCGGGCCACAACTACTGAAGCCTGCATGCCTAGAGCCCGTGTTCCACAGCAAGAGAAGCCACTGCAATGAGAAGACCGTACACCGCAACGAAGAGTAGCCCCTGCTCGCCACAACTAGAGAAAGCCCACGCACAGCAACGAAGACCCAACACAGCCAAAAATAAAATAAAATAAATAAAATTTTTATAAAATGGTAAGACGTATAAGAGGAAAATACACGTCTGAAATAGAAATCTCAGAAAGAAAGAGATAAAACTCAGCAAAGAATTAGAAACAGAAAAATCATTTCAGAAATGAAAATGAATTAAAGGAACACAGAGCAAATAAACATAATGGATAATGCCTTAATAAAAATAGAATGTTACAAAATTAAAATTAAAAAATGAAGAGAAGATAAATTGGATTAGGCAAGAAGTGGTGAATAAGGAAGACAGGTAAAGAAAATGCAATAATTAAATAGTAGGAGTCCCTGCAGAAGAAAAATTAAAGCAAAAAAACCGGAACAAACACTGAAAACTATAATTCAGGAAGACTTTTCTGAAATAAAAGGAGAATTTGAA
This sequence comes from Mesoplodon densirostris, assembly GCF_025265405.1. NCBI lineage: Eukaryota > Metazoa > Chordata > Mammalia > Artiodactyla > Ziphiidae > Mesoplodon > Mesoplodon densirostris. The sequence goes on along the minus strand of NC_082670.1, from coordinate 3,567,902 downwards.
ACTACCTACATATTGACAGGATACCTCATATGCCTAGGAAAATTGACTCAGATTGATTAATATTAAGATATATTCTAGTAAAATTACTAGACTTGAAAGAAAAAGAAAAAATTATTTAGGTATCCAGGTTAAAATACCAAGTGACACATAACGGGAAAATAATTTGATCATCATCAGACTTTTTGACCATAATTCTTTTTCTTAGAAGAAAATATAGTAGCATATTTAAGGTACCCAAAGGAAGAAAATGTAAGTCAAAGACTTTATATACAGGGCAACTTATTTTCTTTTTTTAAAATTATTTATTTATTTATTTGTTGGCCACGTTGTGTCTTCATTGCTGCACGCGGGCTTTCTCTAGTTGCGGCGAGCAGGGGCTCCTCTTCGTTGTGGTGCGCGGGCTTCTCATTGCGATGGCTTCTCTTGTTGTGGAGCCCAGGCTCTAGGCACGCAGACTTCAGTAGTTGTGGCATGTGGGCTCAGTAGTTGTGGCTCCCCGGCTCTAGAGTGCCATCTCAGTAGTTGTGGCACGCAGGCTCAGTAGTTGTGGCTCGCGGGCTGTAGAGTGCAGGCTCAGTAGTTGTGGTGCACGGGCTTAGTTGCTCCACACCCTCCTGGACCAGGGCTCCAACCCGTGTCCCCTGCACTGGCAGGTGGATTCTTAACCACTGCACCACCACAGAAGTTCCCAACTTATTTTCAAGTATAAAAGTAGCAAACTGTCATCAGCACACAGGAACTAAAAGAACATTGTTCTCCTGAGTCCTTCTTTAGAATCTATTAGAAAAAGAGCTATAATCAGCTAAAATGCCTTGGAGAGACATCACCTTAAATACTGGCACTGAGCATTACATATATATTTAAATGTACAGTGGAGACTTAAAGAAAGATATGAAAAAGTATAAAATAGCTAGATCCTCTGACAATGCAGACTGTAGTACAACTTAAAAAATTCAGAGAGCATATGCAAAAAAAAAATTTAATTTTAATTGTCTTCAGTAATTCTAATGTAAAAGTGTTGGGTTTGTTATTCTGAAAATATTTTGGAAAAAGCAAATTAATAACTTTGTGATATCTAATTCTATCATCTATGTGTCCCTGAGAACCAGGATTCTTAGTTTGGGAACACACTGATAAAAAATGTAGGAGACGAGATTAATTATCTTATAGTCCTGAATTGAAAAGGAAGCGACAGTGTGAACTCATGAGGTTTATTTTTTAATCTTTAAATATCCTAGTTCTGCCCATTGCAAAGGCCTAGAAATGATGACCTAACTGGTGGCAATGAGTGTCACTACTTTACAGACCGTGGTCTTGGAGAAATGGCTGCTTCCAGACATGGGGCAGGAAATGTACAAGATGAGCCTGGAAAATCATATCATACAGCAAGAAAGCCGTCAAAGAATGAAGGAGCAACTTGAAAAAACTCCCATGGACCAAAGAGAGAAAAATTTGAGCATTAATAAAGATAATTGCTGTGGTGGATTAAAACACATCAAATATTATTTGATCCCTGAGTTTATAAATTGTCCCCCCCAAAAATACCCTAACCTTAATCATTTGCCCTTGGAGGATGCCACGGAACTGACTCTACTTTGAAAACCAGTAAATAAGGGAAAGATTTCAAACTATTATCCTGTCTTTCCCTTGAAAACTCTACCACTGGCTAATCAAATAGTAGATGAGGGAAATTTTCTCTTTATAAAATTATTTGAGCTAAGGACTTCCCTGGTGGTCCAGTGGTAAAGAATCCGCCTTCCAATGCAGGGGACACAGTTTTGATCCCTGCTCGGGGAACTAAGATCCCACATGCTGCGGGGCAACTAAGCCTGCGTGCCGCAACTACTGAGCCTGAGTACCACAACTACAGAGCCTATGAGCCCTGGAGCCCATGCCACAGCTAGAGAGAGAAAACCCACACATCACAACTAGAGACTAGCCCGCACGCCACAACGAAGAGCCCACGCCGCAACGAAAGATCCCGTGTGCTGCAGCTAAGACCCAACGCAGCCCAAAAATAAATAAATCAATAAACTCATGCTTTAAAAAAAATATATATTTGAGCTAATAAATAAAGAAGAAATGATGAACAGGACTATTGCCATTTTGTAATCGCTAATGAAGTAAGGGATCTAGGCATTGGTTATCATGGCTGCTAACAGCATAGAAAGAAACAGGTGAAATAGGGGGATTCTCATGAAAGCCATGGGTGGCCTACTTGACCTCTTGGCAGCATCTCGCAGGACTGACCACCAGCACCTTGAGAAGCTCTCCTTCTGTGACTGAGGTCATGTTCTGGTTCTCATTCGCACCCTGTGCCTGGTTCTTCATTGGTACCTGTTTTCCTGTTCAGATACAATAAGTATTGGCATTCTTCCAAAGCTCTGGCGTGACTTTCTTTTTCCTTTGTACCCCTTCTCCCGTACCAATTTCCAGATCTCGCACAACTTTACTGTCACATCTGACGTAGTAACTCTGTATCACTAGTACCAGACTCTCTCTTCAGCTCCTAACGGCTTGCTGAACATCTCCACGTGGCCTCCTGCTGGAACTTCCAGCTCAATACCATGAAACCAAATACGTCAGCTCCCACCACCACGTCCCTCTCAAGTCTCTGCCCTGATCCTGTACACACGGCCGCCATTCTTCCTTCCACACACGTCTGAAATCCCGTGGTCACTGTCACCTACAGATTGGCCCTTGCCATCTGCCTCTACAAGGATTAAATTATGAGTCGCCGAAGCTGCTGACCTTCAACACCCCCCACAAGGGGTTCAGGGTGGAGATCAGGAATGTGGCCCTCTGTGCTCTGGGAAAAACTGGCAGAACAGGCCTTCAGATAGTTAGATATTTTCAGGAGAAGCTTTTATGAGCCCCGTTCTTGCATCTCCTTGTATCTAGAAAAGCACTAAAATCCTTCATTGTGACCAGCAGAAAACTTCTGCAAAAATGTGTGCTTGATGGGGCTTCCCTGGTGGCGCAGTGGTTGAGAGTCCGCCTGCCGATGCAGGGGACACGTGTTCGTGCCCTGGTCTGGGAAGATCCCACATGCCGCAGAGCGGCTGGGCCCATGAGACATGGCCGCTGAGCCTGCGCGTCCGGAGCCTGTGCTCCGCAACGGGAGAGGCCGCAACAGTGAGAGGCCCGCGTACCGCAAAAAAAAAAAAAAAAAGTGTGTGCTTGATTGCATGTCCTCCCCTTCACCAAAATCACATATACACTGACCTTCCCCCCTGCCTCTTGGGGGCAGTTCCTCAGAGCTCTCTGAGATTCTGTCTCCTGGGCTATAGTCCTCATTTTGTCCCAAATAAAACTTAGCTCACAGCTCTCACATTGTGCATTTTTTTCATTTGACCTCACTCAGGATTTTCCCTCTCCTTCCTGCCTAAGAAGTGCCCTATCCCACCAAATCTGCCCTCAGAATGTCTCGTGAAGCAACATCCAACTTCTCCCTCCTTTTCCTGCTACTTCCCCAGTGTAGGATCTGCTTATGACTCTGCCCCTCACCCCCCATGTCACTTCAATAATCCCTAAGTGCCCACCGCCTGCTGGTCTTCCTCAGTAGTAACTTGGATTGTCAGGGGAAAAGAGCATTTTCTCAACATTCCCCAAATCACACCAAATAAGTAACTCCTCACACTGCAACGAACTATCATTCAAACAAAGGAAAACCAGTAGTATGTCATGTGTCGTGGCACATGTTTACCACCAGAAGACACAAAATAAACCCGGTACTCCTTTATGAGCTCAAGTTCATTGTCAGAAAATAGAACAAGTTCTCCTTGTTCTGTTAAAAACTTGTGTTTTCTGCTTTTTGGGTTTTTTTTTTTTTTTAACAGAGATGCAGAAGGAAAAGCATAGGTACAAACAGGATGCATGGAGAAGGCAGACACAGGGACTCCAGCCCAGGGAGGGGGACAGCAGGGACGTGGTGTGTCATAACTGATGTTGAAAAGCGTGGTATGTTTCCACCGCCCTTGGCACAGATACATCACGTGGCTAATAGTGGCTCAGAGTCGGGGTCACAGCTGGCTGGAGGGAACTATGTCAAGGGTCAGAGGCGTGCGCCAGAGCCACCCTCAGGGTAAGTCCTTCCCACCAGCCGCTGCTGCAGTACCCTTCCTGCGACATCACTCTCTTTGGTAGCATATTCTGAAATCTGCCCCCCTCCATTTAACATGTAATCCAGTTTTCTGCAAAGTTGAGAATTACAAGAGCAAGGGCGAGTGTGTGTGTGTGTGTGTGTGTGTGTGTGTGTCGCAGAACCTGGAGGGGGAAGGTGCTGGGAATAGGATCTTCCAGTGGTTCTAAAACTGGGCTGCACATTAGAATCATTTGGGGGAAATTCATAAATCCCACAGGCTCCTCCCTCTTCCCTAAACCAAGTTAATCAGAATCTCTGGGGTGGGCCAGGCATCAGTGTTTTTTAAAACTCGCCAGGTGATCCCCACGTGCAGCCAGTGTTATAAACCACTGTGCCCTCTCCCGAGTCATCTAACTCCATCTCTTGCACCATCACTAGCACTGTAAAACCACGCCTTACCACCTCCCATCCGTGCTTTAAAACTTCTCCTTCGAAGGGGTTGAGAGCCAGAGCCATCGACTGAGTTCCTTTCAGTTCACCCCAGAATGGCTTTGTTCTTCTCACTGCTTATTTTATATTTTATTTTACTTATTTTTCGGCTGCGTGGCATGCGGGATCTTAGTTGCCCGACCGGGGATGGAACCCGCGCGCCCTAAGCACGGAGCCTTAACCACTGGACCTCCAGGGAACCCCCTCGCTGCTTCTTTTAACATAATAGAGCAGCCAAGTGAAACAGATTGGGCGCCGGAAGTAATCTGTTTGGCCTGAAGTGAGAGTCACGTGTGCCTATTGCCCAGTGACGTTGGCCCGGCTCCTTGGGTACTTTACTGTGCTCGTTTGGTGTGATTCTCTGTGTGCAAACTCATTGAGGGCGGGGTCACATTTGACACCTGACCCCCTCGGCACTTTGCATCACGCCTTGCACACGGTATGTGCTCTGTGTACGGCCTTCCTTCTTCTACGGTTTTTCACTCCCATTAATAGAAACATTTTAAATGTTCACGTGCTTTTCTGTTGCCTCTGCGTCTTGTTCACGTTTCCAGTGTAATCCCGAGACAACTGCTTTCTACCCTCACCTGTCTTGTGGTTTTTGCCACTCCCTGCTCTCTAGAACACTCCCTCTGGGTTTGGTTTCCATGGAAATCTGTCTCTGGAGGAGAGAAGTGTATTTGCCAAAGGTGAACCGCAAAGCCCCGTTGCCTCAGTGTGAAGAAGTCCCCAAGGGCTTCGGAGTTGGGAGAGAGTGGCCGTTGCTGCTGTGGGAAGCTAACACACCCCGTGCCTGTCCAATTCTGTGTCTGCGGTGGGGGAGACGGTTTTGAAAACTCAACTCAAGACAGGAGCAAACTAACAGAGTCGCCTTGTCACCCAGAATCAAGCATGCCAACTTCGCACGCTCCTGGTCCAGAATACTTGCTCTTCTGGGAATGATGCAGAGAAGGGGACGGTGAGACTTTCCGGTGGAGAAGAGTGAGCCCTGGCCCACCCCAAGGCAAGATGCGTGGGACTAGTATTATTTAGAACAATCAAAAGCCGGCGTGCAATCCTAGCCATGTCCACAAGGTGTCACAGTGATTCTATAGAAGGTTATTCCTCATCATCTTCATGAGAAAAAAAAGTAGCGCGCCGTCTTCAAAGGCTCAGGGAGACTCAGAAAATCCAGGAATGTTGGTACATTGAGAAGGAAGCTATGACAGAAGGGACAGAGGCCATGCAGACAGAGCCCCCAGTCCACCTAGATCACACCTACCGTTCAGAAGGACCCATGGTTTAAGGTACAGTGCCAAAGATGTGCCTCAAATTTACTGCTAACAGGAATAGTGACCGGCGGAGCTATTGTAATAGCTGTCTTAATTTTTAGATGCTTTCATCTGTGCTTTTAAACATGCATACACCCTTAAAACTACTCCTGAACCTAATAACTAATTCTTCTTCAACCAGGCAGTCAGGAACATTTGGAAATAAACTGTCAGGGGAGGCGGGGGCAAAAGTATGTGCACAGCTGTATTTCAGGATTCTCAGAAATCATCCCGGACCCCAGTAGAAATGTCCATCTCTGAGCCCTCTTAGCTGCTTTGATCACAGTGGCAAACTCTTCAATAAACCACTCTGATTACAAAGAGATATTCTCCTCTGAAACCATTTAATAAATACGTATGAGCTTCTACCTAACTATACATGTGCAGTGTGCAAGATGCTGAGGAATCAAAGATAAATAATATTGGGTATCTCCTTTCCAGGGGCTCAAAATCTAGGTGTGGACATTGTTTTATAACTAAAGACGCTGCTGGTGGTGGGACCACTCGGCTATTGGAGTGGGATATCCACCCCCTGGTGGAAAACATGATGGGGACTTTGAGCGCTAGTTAGTATTTACTCCCAAATAAGAAACTACGAGAGATGCCTTTGATTTGGGGGAAGTATCCTAGGAAGAAAAAACACTTGCATTTAAGTGATGTCAAGATTCATAGGTTCTGGTCTGACCAGAGGGCTTGTGCTGCTCTCCCAAAGTTGTTATTGTTCCCCCGATAGTATTCCAGCAGTCTACCCAGCAAGCTGAGAAGTAGCGCCAGCAGAAACCGAATCAGTTAGACCTCACTGTTTAAGCCACCATGGACCATTGGAGGCCTGAGCACTGGAGCAAGTCAGGAGGATAAAGTTCATAAATCAAAACTCTGTTTGTTAGGCATCATAGTAGTGTTAACCTAAAACAATAAAACAGCCAGTTATTTTTATCAGCAAAACAGGTTTATACAGGAGCAGCAAAGAACTGAAATTTGGGGCATACAACTGGGGCGAACAACATGCAAGTCTGGTAAAGCAAAGGAGAGGAAACTCTTTTATAGAGGAGAAGAGGGGTTTAGGAGGAGCCGTTGTAAACAAAGAGTTCATTGGAGGAAACTGAGAGTTTGAAGTACAGTGGCTTTCCACTGGCTGAGTTGGGACAGGCTCTCATTGGCTGAACTGCTGCCAGGCAAGAGAAAATCTTTCTTCCTCCTGCTGGGTAGTAAAGCCGTGTCACTTCCCTCCAGAGATGCAAGGTACCTCTCTTCCCAGTGGGATCTCTATCGACATGGAGTGGTACGTACATGAGAGCTGCCCTTTCTTAAAGAGGAAAACGCCAGATACGCGTGGTCTAAAAAGTGTTTAACTCGCAGGCCTCTGCCATCGCCTTTTAATTATCTCAACAGGAATCTCTGGCTCCTTAATTACAGCTCTTTGGAGTCCACGGGGCTTTCCGAAACAATCACATCGCGTGCTGGGAACCAGGAGCCCTTCCTCGGGGTAAAAGGTAATTTAAAGCACCAGGAATAGGGAAAGGAGCTTGGACATCCGCGTCCCATCCTGGCTGGGCCTGTGGCTGCCGCCCCCACACCGGCCCCCCCACCGACCCCACCCCCGACCCAGGGGTGATCATCCCAAGAGGGGGCCGCCAACCAGTTTGTGATTTTGATGTAAATAACACTTAAAACACTGTACTAAGAGCCTCAAAGCAGAAGAAGTCGTTTATCTGAAAACCTGAAAACCACTCTGGGAAGACAGACTAAATGGATTGGTAGCTCCACCAAAATTCGCAAAAAAAAAAAGGAAAGGGACTTCCCTGGTGGCACAGTGGTTGAGAGTCCGCCAGCTGATGCAGGGGACACGAGTTCATGCCCCAGTCTGGGAAGATCCCACATGCCACGGAGAGGCTGGGCCTGTGAGCCATGGCCGCTGAGCCTGCGCGTCTGGACCCTGTGCTCTGCAGTGGGAGAGGTCACAGCAGTGAGAGGCCCACGTACCGCAAAAAAAAAAAAAAAAAAAAAAAAAAAAAAAGAATTCTACATGAGGGCTCTCTACCCGGGTTTTGCTGGTTCTGGACTGTAGATCGTTAACCATGATGGCTGGGGTTAGGGTCCAGATGTTTACATATAACAACTATAGCGGTATTGTTTTTAAAAAACCTCCAGACTTTAAGAAGACTACAAAAGCATTAGTTGAGAATGATTGTACTCACATTCTGCATAATAAGAATTATATTCCAATCATGACATACGGTTATAAAGGGGGTACAGTGTGTTCTGAGGTCGATTTCTAGTTCCTCCAAAGGAACCAGAGATAGACTGCGCCTTCCCCTGGGGGTCCCACATCACTCCTCAGTGAGGTACAGCGGGGAAAGGTGAAGGGTACAGGTAATCTCTCCAAGCCAACAAGACTAACACAGTACATTGTGAAATCAACGTAGGCTTCTACTTGTACCTCAAAGAAAAAGCTGCAGCTTTTTCTTTGAGATACACAGTGAAGACCCATGAAGGACCCCAAGGGGCACCATGTGGATAACCACCAATTATCTGCACTCTTCTCCTGCTCCAGTTTGGTTCTATTTTTTCATGATAGACTGTGTGTTATCTACCCGAGCCACAGCCTGAAGGAAAATCCAAATTATCTTAAGCCACTGTGTTACCGAAAGTGGGGTCCGGCTGCTCGCCGTTCAAAAGCCAATAAAGAGGCAAGGCTGGTAGAAAGGAAAGTTTGCTTTATTTCAGATGCCGGCAACCAGGGGAAGGGGGGACTCCTGTCCAAAGGCCAACTCCCCCCACCTGACAGCCAGAGGGCAAGAGCTTTTATAGACGGAGGGAGGGAGCTACATGCAGAAACAGCAGAGTCAACTCTGACGGTCATCTTGAAATTGGTCATCGGTGGTCTGACCAGCATCATCTTGATTGTTCTAAGTACAGTTAAGTCTTCAGTTCCAGGGTCGGTTGGTTCCCATTTCCTTGAGGCAAATTCTCGGAATTGTGGCAGCTTGTGTCATGGCTACAGTCTGGTTATTATGTAGTTAACTTCTTCCACCTGGTGGAGGTTTCAGTATTTACAAGACAGGATATGGCTCAGAACATTATCTACAGCCCTTGAGAAGGAACTAAAGGTCCGTGACTATGCTTAATGATGAAACTATTATTATCTAGTCTTGTTGGACTGTTTTCCTTTGTTTCTGCATTTTCTCACTTCTCTGATTAAACTTATTCTTTGGCTAAAGTTTTTCTACAGACAAAAGGCAGGCAGAGGACATGGGGGGCAAGGACCCTAGGGTCCTGCTCTGTTTCAACTGCAGAGAAATGACGCTGCTGAGGAACAGGGTAAGGGGCCAGGTGAGGTGAATCACGAGGGCAAAGGCCAGGAGAATCAACATGAAAGCCAGATGCGAAGGCCAGCAGAGAAGAGTATGTGGCAGAGGACAACATGAAGATGACATGAGGATTTGGAGGCTGTTTCTCATGTCAACCTGCTGTGTGACATGGGGCTGAGTTCACTGGCTTCAAGGAGCTGACCGGGGCCACGACAGAGAAATAAAGCAGTGGGGTCGGTTAGAGAGCTGGAAGCACATCTACACACGTGGGTTTAGCTCTTCCAGAAGCTCTGAGATGGCTGAAGTGGGTGGTGCAGGGAATGAGGTGGGCAGAGAGGCACAGTCTGCACAGGGTGAATAGTGGGCTGGGGTGCCGCCTCCCATGCGGAAACTCTGGGAAGGGATGTAAACTATGTCCCAGAATTATCCCACCTGGGGAGCGAGGAGGTACTGGGACATTCGCAAGCCAGGGCTCTCAGACTTGGGCTGGGAACTGCTCCCACGGGAGGTTCACGCCCAGCACTTCCAGGCTTGTGGTTCTGTGAAGTCCTCAGGCACAGAGATAAAAAAGGAAGTTGGAAGTCATCTGGAGTGCACTAATGGCACAGCATTTATATGTTATGTTTGTACATGAAAGAGGTAACCCTACACATGAGTGGGGGGAAAATGGACTATTCCATAAATGACGCTGGGAAAATGACTATCCATATGGCAAAAGTTAAAATTAGTCCCCTATCTCCCACTATTCACAAAAACAGAGTCCAGATGGATTAAAAACCTAGATGTAAAAAAAGGAAAAAAGAAAAAAATACGTAAAAAATCATGGGCAAATATTTTTATGACATCCGGATATGGAAGGATTTCTTAAGATGTGAAAATCATAAATTATAAAAGAAACACACACACATATATATATATATACTTATATATTAAGTTGGTTTTCTTAAAATGAAAACACCTGTATCATAAAGGAACCACAAACAGTATGAAAAACCAGCCGACAGATTTAAAGAAATTATTGGCAGCCAACAAATATGATACAGGATTAATATGTAGAATATATGGTATCCTTTTAATCAACAAGAAAAAAGCCCAGTTGATAAATGAGCAAAAGATATAAACAGGATTCACAGAGAAGGAAACCAGGGTCCAAAAATCATACGAAAAAGATGTTCAATCTCAATAAAACTCAGGGAAATGCAAATTCAAACATTAAGACAATACGTCATACCCATCAGATGGGTGGATACCTATGTCTGATAACATCAAGGATCAGCAAGGATGTGGAGAAGGGAGAACTCAGTACGTCGCCGGCAGGCGAGGGAAAGCAGTTTTGTAGCCATGAGATAAAGAGGAAGTCAGGAGCAGCCCCGCCTCTAAGGAGGCGCCCTCAATACGCACACGTGACCCGGGAGACACCCAGAAGGATGCCCATGGCTGGTGGTAATAGAAAAAGAAAAAAAGAAAAAGGGAGAGAAGAAAGAGAGAGAGTGGGGAGGGAGGAAACGTCTCCATGTTCCTGAGGGGGAGGAATAGATAAATAAAACACGTTTGGTTGTATGTGAAGTGCTGGTTGGCAGTTAAAATGAGGTAGATCTATGCATATGAACAAGGTGAAATCTCAAGAGCACACTGTCCAGTGGGGGAAAGAGGTCATTTGCAAAGAATACTTAGAATGTACCATTTACACCATCTATTTACAGTTTCTCAGCAAACCCAAAATGGTGTGGTTATTTATGGATACAAGAGCCATGTGTGATGGGATGCTGGCGGCGCCTGGAACTGGGTAGAGAGGGAGGGTTCCGAGGAGGAAGGCAGCTGCTAAGGAATGTCTTAAGGCTTCTCAGAAAGATCTAAGCAAATATGGCCAAATCTTAACATACATTTACCATCAGTGGTGGACGTATAAGTATCTGTTATATTGCTGTACTTTGGGGGTGTTTGAAATAGTTCACAATTTAAGATGTTAACGTGTCACTAAGTCAGGAGCGGCAGCTGTGGAGTGTCTGAGCTCTCAGCCTGGGGTCTCACCCCGGGGGTTTTCCCACGAGCAGGTAGTCCTTACCCTCGAGAGCATCGGCATCGCTGAGAGAGCCCCTGATACACGTGTCCCAAACCTGACCATGTCACTCTTCCTCTCCCAAAGTGATCGGTTTCCATCAAGTTAATCTGCAAAGCTCCGGATAAGCCAACCTTGTGGTGTGTTATATTATTTCACTAATAAATAACCAAATGATCATAGCTAATATAACTCCTCTAGGCAATTATTTTATTTCTATATATATATATAATTATATATCTATAAATTATATTTGTAATATAATAATATTTCAGTTATGTTTTATATTTTATAATTTCATGTATAGAACTATACATTTATATATAATAACTATAATTACTCTTGTCCCCATTTTATAGATAAGTAAACTGATGCTGGGGAGTTACAGAGCTTGGTCAGGGTCTCACAAGTACCAGGGAGCAGAGATGGATTTAGACCCAAGTCTGTCTTAGTCTGAAGCCTCTTCCTTGTGAGCAACTGCTCTGTAGGAAAGGACCTTCATAAAGAATTTCACAGGTCCACCCAGAGACCTCAAGTTTTCATCACTTTATGTTTTTGATTCTGAGGATGTGTATTGGAGGGGAGATAAAAGAATTCTCAAAAAAGAGATGAAGAGATCAAAGGGGTGTATCTCAGTTTCAGGAGAGAACAGCGTTAACTGGTGTCTTTATCAGCGGGCGGCAGCCTTCGGTAAAGTGAGGCGTCGAGCCGTGCAGCTCCTACGGTTCCCTCTGGTCCTCGGCGTTGTAGTCAGATTTGGAACACAGGCCCTCCTGGCAGCAGGAGTGCTCAGACTGCCCGTTCCTGCCTTGTCCCTCCCTCTTCTCCCTACATGACCCCATTTTTGTTCCCCTAGCAGCTCAGGGCTTCTCTGAGCCTTGAGCCAGTCCTCACCCCGTGTGGTCAATGATTCTTCCTTCTGTCTCCTGAAGAACAATTTGTAAATGTGTAAATTTGCATAAATGTGCATATGTGTACATAAAATAAAAGGGGATTTTATAGAAAAAAGATCACATATTTCTATCTGAACAGGATTACCTAGAGAGGTTGCGGGACTTCTTTCCCAAAAGGTGCATCAGTTTGTCAGAGGAATGTCCGGCTATTAGCCAGACCCTCCTGGGTAATGAGCACCTGGCATAATGTGAATGGTTGGAGTTCCCTGGGCAGGAGCTCCGGGGCCCCCATCAGCATCCCAGCAGCACAGAGCGATGGAGCTCCTCTGTGGTGGTGAGGCGGGGGGCATAGGTGGAAGGCAATTTGCATTCATCTCAAACCGTTCGACTGTATTCTTCATTTCACGGGGATGCTCGAAGGATTGATGACTGTCTGGCAATTTAACATTTGTAAAGCATCTTGTAATCCGTGAAGAAAAAACACCACACACACGGAAGATCCCTGGCATCCTGAAAATAACAACCTTGCCTCTCTCTCTCCTTCAGAATCTGCCAATAAACTCCCTCTTTACACAAATCCTGCCATGCTGCTGTGAAAGAATTTCAAAGAAAAGCCATGGGAACCTCTCCCCGTGCTATTCACCACCGGTCCCCAAACAAACGCGTCTTTATGCCTCAAGTGTTCAGATCTCGAGAACTCGGGGCAGAATCTGACCACATCTTTCCATTTGGACGCTGGCTCCTCTAGCCCTCAGCACACACTTCGGTCAGACACGCGCTGCGCAGAAAGGGCAGACCTCTCCCGTCCTCCTCTGCACGTGCTCAGCTCCGTCCTCAGGGCCCCCAGGCCCTCCCGGGGACAGCAGAATCCAGGCAATGCATGAGCTGGGGGCTGCAGGTGGGGGGGCTCAGCCTCTGCCTCTGAGTGGTTAGGAGCACACAGGGAAGGAACCAGTCCTGACAAACATCCAGACACAGGACAGCTCCTCAGGAGCTACAACAGGGTGGCATTGGCACAGGCCAAAGGAATAGGCTGTAGGAATAGCCAAAACAACTCTGAAAGGGAAGAACCAAGTCAGAAGACCGGCTCTACCTGATTTCAAAACTTATTATGGGACTTCCCTGGTGGCACAGTAGTTAAGAATCCGCCTGCCAGTGCAGAGGACATGGGTTTGAGCCCTGGTCCGGGAAGATCCCACATGCCGTGGAGCAACTAAGCCCCTGCGCCACAACTACTGAACCTGCACTCTAGAGCCCGTGAGCCACAACTACTGAGCCCGCGCACCTAGAGCCCATGCTCCGCAACAACGGAAGCCACCGAAAGGGGAAGCCCGTGCACTGCAATGAAGAGTAACCCCTGCTCGCCGCAACTAGAGAAAGCCCTCGCGCAGCAATCAAGACCTAACGCAGCCAAAAATAAATAAACTAATTAAAAGAAAAAACTTATTATAAATCTACAATATATGATGCTGTATTTTTAGTGTAAAAGAGGAATCGATGACTAGAAGAGACCAGAAATAGATCCACGTAGACACAGTCAATTGATTTCTGACAACAGTACCAAGGCAATTCAAGAGGGAAAGAATAATCTAGAACAATTAGATGTCCACATGCAAAAGAATCAACCTGGACCCTTACCTGACACCACTACAAAAATTAAAGGAAATGGATCATATACCTACATGTAAGAGTTAAAACTATAAAATTTCTAGACAAACACAGAAAAGAAAATCTTACTGATCTTAGTTTTGGCAAAGATTTCTTAAATACGAAACAAAAAGCACAAAGTACAAAAGAAAAAATCAATTTGACTTCATCAAAACGAAAATGTTTGCCCTTCAAAAGGGAATGAATGTGAAATTTTAAAAGTAAGACGTAGATTATGAGAAAATATGCAAAACATATATGCAACAAAGAACCTGTATGTGGATTATATAAAGAATTCTTACAACTCAACAATAAGAGTTCATTTAAACGAATAAGAAAAATTGTACCCCAGAGATCTGAATACACACTTCACCAAAGATGATCTACTGACAGCAAATAAGCAAGTGACAACATGCTCACCATCCAAAGTCATTAGGCAAATGCATAGCAGCATTATCATAAGATACTCCTACACTCCCATTAGAATGAGCAACATTTAGAAGACTGACCACACCAGGTGCTGGCACCCCATGTGGTGAAGCTGGAGCCCTTATCCTGCACAGTGTCGGTGAGGATCTACAGTGGTACAGCCACTTTGGAAAACAGCTTTTTCTTGAAAGGTTAAATATACATGGGTCATTCAAGCCAACCATTCAACTCCTAGGTATTTACCCAAGAGAAACAAAAGTATATATGCATACAAATGTATGTGCACAGATGTGCATGAATATCATAGCAGCTTTATTTGTAGTAACAGCCAAAACTGAAAATAACCCAACTGTGCATTAACCCAATGGGTAAATGGTACATTTGTACAATGAATACTACTCACCAATAAAAAGGGATAAACTACTGACACATGCAAAAACATGGCTGAATCTCAAAGTCATAATGCTGAGTGAAAGAAATCAGACAAAGAATTCATACTGTGTGACTCCATTTATGTAAAATTCAGAAAATGCAGATGCTCTACCATGACAGAAAGCAGATCACTGGCTACTTGGGGAGGTGGGGTCCCCAGGGCACAAGGAAACCTTCGGGGTGATGAATACGTTTGCTATCTTGATTGTGGTGACAGTGTCACAGGTGTTTACATGTATCAAAAATCATCAAACTGTATACTTTATTTTATGTCAAAGTAATATAGTTTTCCCATTGCGGAGCACAGGCTCCGGACGCGTAGGCTCAGCGGCCATGGCTCACGGGCCCAGGCGCTCCGCGGCATGTGGGATCCTCCCGGACCGGGGCACGAACCTGTGTCCCCTGCATCGGCAGGCGGACTCTCAACCACTGCGCCACTGGGGAAGCCCTGGAAGGCAATTTTATGGAGATACAGTTGCTTGATTATTGGAGCAAAAGGCCTGTGTCAGGGGTGACAAGATTGAGGAAGAGGAGTAGGCAGGGGGCAACCACGAAGAACTTTCTGGGTCAGCCACAGTCTGTGCTTTGTCCTGACAGCCTGGAGAGCCACTGGAAGGTTTGGGGCAGGAGCTTAGAGACTTGATGGGGTTTGTATTTTAAAAAGCTCCCTGCCAGAGCTGGAGCTGGCTGGGAGGGGGCACCTGGCAGGAGACAGACCTATTAGGAAACTATTGCGGGATCCAGGTCAAGAGTGATGGGGAGCAAGGTGGGAGGAAAGGGTGGAGGGAGGACCAAGAAGGTGAAGGGCTGGAGCCCCAGGGCTCGGCTGAACGTGGGAAATGGGCAGCGAGTCCGGGTCATAACGGGGCTTCTGGCTTGATGACTAAGTGTGCGTGCGTGGTTGGGGGACAGGCAGGGGAGAAGCAGCTGGGGGGAGGGTTAAGAAATTGGTGAGTTCAGCTTAGGACGTGTTGAGTCTGAAGTTCTCAGGAGGCTTCCCGGGGTCTTAAGACCCCACATCGACCCTCCCCCCAAGTATAAATAAACATCAGCAAAAATGACAACACCATCCATTTATTCATCAAACATTCACCGGCCGCCTATAATGTTCAGGTGTTGGGAACACAGCCCTCAGTCCCTATTCTTTGGGACACGCGCCACGCCGTCGGGGAGACTCGTGCTAACAAAGGGAAAGAGTGCAGTGAGTCACCTGAGTGTGGTGGGACAAATGCAGTAGATTTCCTCATTTACTCTTTGACCTAATGCCAGACGTGGAGGCAGAAGAAAGATTAGAGACGATTGTATTTATGTTTAAAATTTTTATTGGCGTGTAGTTGATTTACAATGTTGTGTTACTTTCTGCTGTACAGCAAAGTGAATCAGCTATACATATGCATATAACCACCCTTTTTCAGATTCTTTTCCCCTATAGGCCATTACAGAGCACAGAGATAATTTTAAATGGACTCCTGAAGTCATTTTTCCTGGGACCCCAAAACTGCATATTTTCAACACTCTGAAGGTCTTCAGTTTTCACACTGTAAAGACATGAAATTATCCCCCCAAAATTCTTCCTCCATAATTCATTTTAGTTTGTTTTACTAAGTGTATTTATATTCACACATGTGTATATGTCACATTGCTAAACACCCAGTAACTGAAGAGAGTTTGCAAGATAGCTGCATAAACAGCAAGTTGGTGAAAACATAACCTGATAGAAAGCCAGGCTGTTCCATGAAGCCCAGTCATCTCAAGACTGCCGTGTGCCCTGACCCAGAGCAGCCTGGGAACACATCCTGGCAGGAAGTCTGGAAACTCCTGCGGGTCCCCACCTCCTTCCCCTTGCTTTTCTCCAGTCTCGGACCCAGAGGATAACTTCTCGTGTCTTCATATTCATAGACACACGCATCCCTGCAGTCCCGTTTTCAAGAAACGATGGCAAAAACTCGTCCTGGGAAATGTACTGTGACAATGTCTCTTACACCGTACAGTGCTGTGGAGAGTACAGGCACAGGTGAAGGCAGAGCCCTCCTAGCCACCCTGACTCAGAGGGCTTTGTGCTCCGGGTCGACAGCCAGCGGGCTCTCTATGGGGAGGCCCACCATGTCCAACCAGTGACCACTGAACACATCTTCTGAGTGATTCCTGGTGCCAGCTGTGATGGTTAATCCTATGTGTCCAGGTGGCTGGGCCACAGTGCCGAGACAGGTGGTCAGACATTATTCTGGATGCTTCTGTGTAGGAGTGTTTTGGATGAGATTAACATTTAAAGCAGTAGCCTTTGAGTAACGCAGATTGCCCTCCATGATGTGGGTGGGCCTCGTCTGATCACTCGAAGGCCTGAACAGAACCTAGACTAACCTGCCCAGAACAAGAAGGAGTTCTGCCCACAGACACCTCTGGATCAGACTGACACACTTCCCGAGGCCTCCAGCTTCTGGCCACCCTGAAGATGTTGGGCTCACCAAGCCTCTACGGTCAGGTGAGCCAATTCCTTCAACTCTCTCTCTCTGTATATATGCACATCCTGTCGGTTCTGATTCTCCAGAGAACCCTGACACGCTTGTCCCGTCTCCAGCAGTGTCACTTTCTGGAGCGGAAGGGAGAGGGGTAAGGAGCCGGGCAGCCGTAGCCGCACCCCCACCAGGCTCTCTGTGCCCCTTCTCTCCCCTCAGTGCCCACCTCCGCCCACCTCTGAGAGGCAGGGGCTTCCAACCATGCTGCATTTCGCCCGAGAGCATGGCAGGGAGAGACCTCACTAAAAAAAGTTCCAACCCAGCCTGGACCACCTAGGAGGGACCCATGCATGTGTCGGCCCCTTGCCCCTTCCACATTCATCAGCACTTACTGAGCACCTACTGCGACCCAGCTGGTGTTGGAACAATGGACAGAGATTAATAAGGCACAGCCACCATCCCTAGGGAGCCAGAAGTTCATGTCCCTTTTCTTCTATTTTTCCTCATAACTGGAAACATCACCCAGACCTCAGAATCACAACTATTTTTAAAATCCTTTCAGACACCACTTAAAGAGAAAGCTATAGAAGGAAAAGCTATA
Organism: Mesoplodon densirostris; assembly: GCF_025265405.1. Lineage (NCBI taxonomy): Eukaryota > Metazoa > Chordata > Mammalia > Artiodactyla > Ziphiidae > Mesoplodon > Mesoplodon densirostris. The sequence continues at coordinate 3,550,191 of NC_082670.1, read as the reverse complement.
GACCACCAACTGGGGACTGAATTTGACAGCCCCTAGCCTTCAGGTGACTATACCCAGGGGTATAAAGGAGTTTAAGTGCTGAAGAGCCAGAGACATGTTTTTTAGATAAATGCAGCAGCATTTTTAGAGACTGTTTTGTTAAAGTCATTTTCTGTCTACTCTCTGAAATGCTGATCAAAACTTTTAGGTCCTTGAAAGTGATGATGAATCCCTTACAGTGCAGATTTTTTTTTGAACATGCATAAGAATTTTGGGAGTTTAAAAATGATCTTTAATTTTAGTCAAGATAGAGCATTAGGAAGGAATTACATGCTTCCTTTTGGGAAGATAAATGTGCTTTAAAACTTTTTGTTCCCCAAAGACCCTGTAGCACTTGGCCGTGCTATCGCGTGTGGCAGCAGAGGGACCACTGTGACTTCTGTCCCCCCGGCTTCGGCAGCGAATCACTGACCTTTCTTTGGTCTATAGATGACTGAGCTGCTTTTGCTCTTGGCATCAAGTATGGCAAACCACCACGGCATCTACTGATATCAAAAATAAGGGGCTTCCCTGGTGGTGCAGTGGTTCAGAGTCCGCCTGCCGATGCAGGGGACGCGGGTTCGTGCCCCGGGCCGAGAAGATCCCACATGCCGCGGAGCGGCTGGGCCCGTGAGCCATGGCCGCTGAGCCTGCGCGTCCGGAGCCTGTGCTCCACAATGGGAGAGGCCACAACAGGGAGAGGCCCGCGTACCGCAAAACAAATAAATAAATAAGTACACCACTTGTATAATTTATTAAAATTGAAGTGTGCATAACTTCTAACCCACTTCTAGAAATATTTACGATAGGAATAAAAACAGGAATATGTAATAATAATAAAAAAAAATAAGCACACCACAGCGTGGAACTGATTTGAATACCTCATTCTCAATTACGCACCAGGATAGAAATCTCAATGGCGGGAGGAGAGGGAGATTTGTTAGATCCCAAGTGTACTCTGGTCCACTTGCATGGCGTTTCCTCGGCATTCCCAAAAGGCAGTGATATGCCAGTTTTAGAGCGGTTTGTTTCCTGAATGTGCATTTTCATGGCTCCACTGTCCCGGGTACCCCTAGGCCTGGATTCCAGCTCAGAGTATTCACTTCTCTCTTCTCGGACTGCTTTTGTCCCAGCCAAGTATTTGTCCCCAACTTCCTGATCTGTGTCCCAAGAAGCCTAAGAGAACAGTGACACAGTGGTCTGTTCCCCATGCCTGGAGGTGATGGGGTAACCCCTGTTAGGGATGTAGAGATGACTGTCGCTTGGAGCTGGAGGGATATTGGATCAGAAGACACTGAAGTCCCTTCTGAGTCTGGGATCCCATTTCTCATACAAACACTCGGCAATGACCACAAACCATTTTCCACACCCCTCACGGTAAGCACTCCTTGGGAACAGACCCCTCAGGGGAGGCTCAGTCCAGGCGGCAGCTACAGTTGGTACCGCTGTCCTCAGTATCCTCACTGTTTCAGGAGGGTCCCTTTCTCTAGTCTCCACCCTGCACCCACCCTTCCTCCAGGGCCTCGATCACCACCGTGATTTTCCATTTACTCCTGAGCTTATTTCATCAACATCTGCCTTCTTCCCTGTCCCGAAAGCTACAAAGGGCTGCGCTCAGCACGACAACTCCAGGACTTTGAGTACAATAGGTGCTCAGCAGTTGAATGACTGACGGTGTGAATGTCCATCTCAGCCCCATCTCTTTTCCACGGTGAAGCTGTGTGCCGTGTGCAGGCCGGAGTGTCCTGCTGCCTGGTTCTTGGTGCCTTGAGCTGGTCCCGCTGTCTGCGGCTCTTCTTGGCTCTTACAGGAGACCTCGGGAGCGCTGGAGCACCACAGCACCTGTTCTTTCTGCAAATGTCCTTCCAGCAAATTCACGCTTCTAACCTGCAAAAACCAGCTCCCCTGGACCTGTTCCATTGCACTTTGACTGCAGTGCCCCGGGCTGCCACCCACGTTCAGAAGGCTCTTCATGTCGCAATAGACACACAGTCCTCTCCATCCTTGACCTAACTCCACCACGACACTGTCACTCTGCCAGCTTCCAAATTCCTGCAACGAGTGACTTTGCCCAGGGGACCCTCTGTGGCCTCAGAGGGCAGCAGGCCAGAGGGCATGTTCCAGGGACACCGAACAGCACAGAGGGGAGGTTCCAGCTCAGGGTCAGGTCCAATCTGACGTGACCTTCCCTCAGATCTTTCTTCACTTGTTGGCTTTGGTTTCCTCTTCAGTAGAAAGAGGAGGTTTGGACGGATAGAGTCTCTACTGGTCCTGAGGACTGGTCATAATGCCGGGGACACGGGCCCTGAGGGCAGTCCCGTCCCAGCTGGAGACCTAACGTATCTCAGTCTCCAAAGGAAACAGAAAATAATAGGAGTTTTCACCTAGATTCTTGAACTTCGCCTTAGAATGCCACGGCTTAGTCTCTCATGGACCTACACTGACCAGGGCCCAGGTGAATTACTTCTCGAATGATAATAATGGAGGAAGCTTGTCAGTTTCTTAGTTCACAGCACAGTGTTGAGTTCTCTCCAACAGTTCTCTACATCCTGTGAACAACAGGTGATTTTTCTGGGGCCCGTTTGGGTAGCAGAAGCTACAGAGGAACCACTTTGCTCTTCCCTCTCCCATTGGCACACTCAGCCAGCCATCACGAGGGATAAACAGTTCACTTCTCCGATGAAAAAAGCTCCCCCAAAGGGCCAATGCTTATGCTGGTGGTGGAAGTTGAAAAAAAAGGGATATAGTGATTTCAGACGCAGTACGCGGCAGCTTGCAGCAAGCAGCAGCAAGCAGTAGCTGGAAGCAAAATCTTAGCTCCCTGACCAGGAATCGAACCCAGGTCACCTGGATGGAAACCAGGATCTTAACCGCTAGAGCACGGGGCCAGCAGTCAGGACCTAAGTCCCCAGTCCTTTGCCTATCTTGAAAGGAAGAATCTGACAAGGTGTTGGAAGGTATAGAAGAAAGTAAAGTGTTTATTAGAAAAGCAGATACGTGCAGAGAGACGCGTGGGCAAGCTCAGTAACAGCATCGTGAGAGTTGCGCCTTTGGGGGTTTAGATCCTTTTTAAGGGGGCAGTCGTCCAGGTCTTTGTCTTCTCCTTGGCCAGTCATATTGTTTTGCCCCCAGGGCTAATTTGTCTCTGGACCCTCCCCTGGGTGTGCATGCACCCCTCAATCAAGATGGACTTCGTCGCAAAGGCCTCTGGGGGGGAGACAACAGACTTACTATGGTCCGGCACCCCCTCCTTTTCGACCCCCAAGGAGCCTTTCTGCACACGTGCGATGTCTCCCTCGCCCCAAGGTTGGGAAACGTACAACCTCTTGATCTTTTAACAGGGTTTAGCCCCTCTCTGTCCGGCTGTGAAAGTGCCCAATGTCTGGTTATCTACCCTATTCCTGTTGCTGTTTTTCATATCAAAGTGCAGATCTCGAAATACAGACAGGAGTCCAGGCATAAACCCTGGAGTCCGTTTGTCTCTTGCCTCAGGAAATGTAAACAGGGGGCTGGTAACGAATGTCTGGCCTGGGGCCCACCTTCTTCTTCCCCCCCAGGAGGTGTGAACAGGAGGCCAGTTGGCCTGGAGCCCATCTATCTCCTGCCTCAGTAGGTGTAAGGAAATAGCGGTTCTTCCAGAAGGTGGAGGTTTTAGCTAATTACAGCATGGTTGTGGCTCTGGTCTCTGATGGGAGTGGATCCACTAAAGTTCTTCTCAGAGATGTAGCAGTGTGGCCCAGGACACTGTCACAGTGACCAACGCTGCTCATGAAGAGAAGTGAAAAGGGAGGAGGAGAACGCCAGTGGTTTCATCTGGAGTTGTATTTCACTGTATTCTAAGGGAGAAATCAAAGTGTATCACAGAGGTCAATAGCTTCTCCTGTGAAGGACCAGATGGCAGGTATTTTAGGCTTTGTGGCCATTCGGTCTATAATGGGCTGAATGGTGCCCCCAACCAAATTCGTGTGTGGAAGCCTCAACCCTACACCTTAGAGTGTGACTATTTGGAGATGGGGGTCTTTATAGAAGTAATTAAGGTAAAATGAGGCCATTAGGCAGGGGCCTAATCCAATACAGCTGATGCCCTCACAAGAAGAGAGAGACACACAGACCAAGGGGCGATTGTGTGAGGACACGGAAGGAGACGGCCGTCTACAAGCCAAGGAGAGAGGCCTCGGAAGACGCCAGCCCTGCTGACACCCAGACTGCAGACTTCAGGCTTCAGAACTGTGAGAAGATAACTGTCTGTTGCTAAGCCCCCCAGTCTGTGCTGTGTGTTATGGCAGCCCCAGCAGACTGATGCACGGTCTCTGTTGCAACTACTCCACTCTGCCTTTGTACAGAGAAAACCACCACAGACACTAGGTAAACAAATGGATGAGACCGCTCCAGTAAAACGTTATTTACAAAAGTGGGTGGGAGGGACTTCCCCGGTGGTCCGGTGGTAAAGAATCCGCCTTCCAATGATGCAGGGGATGTGGCTTCGATCCCTGGCTGGGGAACGAAGATCCCACATGCCTTGGGGCAACTAAACCCGCGCGCCTCAACTACTGAGCCCATGCATCTCAGCGAGAGAGCCGTGCGTCGCAAAGTACAGAGCCCACGCGCCCTGCAGCCCGTGTGACACAACTAGAGAGAAGCCCGCGTGCCACAACTAAGACCCCATGCAGCCAAAAAAATAAAATAAAATTTTAATAAAAAGAGGTGGGAGCCAGATCTGACCCAGGCCCCACAGTCTGCCGACCCCTGACAGAGCTTCATCCACAGTGCCCTTCTCAACGTCATTAGTTGGGCAGCGCGTAAAATTCTAGGTGAGAACTACAGGCCCAGTGAGTGGACAGAGACGAAAGTCAGAACAAGTTCAAGGCTTTAGGTGTCACCACACCTGACGCCTCATTTTATGTTTTATCCAATTTGCTTCTGAGAAAAACAGGGATTTTTCTCCTAATTGCCCTGTGGGAGATACTGCATGGTTTCCAAGGAAAATAACAATTCTAAATTGTTTATTATTTAATTAGTAATGTGCACTGTTTGTATGTAGAAAAAGTAGACCTAGTATCACAGCTGGCCACTGCAAAACCCTGCCTTTGGTCTCTGTGCTGTGGAGCCTTTTGTAGGCAAGTTGCCTTGAGACAAGGCATTTTGGTAACCAGGCCCCTTGGGTAGAATTCAAAGTCACTCACTCAGCAATCTTTGTATAATAGGATGACTGGGCAAATGCTCTCCTAGAGAAATACTCTAACATCTTTTCCTCCTTTGTACTGAGGTCCTAATAAGTACATAGCACAAGAAAAGGCACCAAGGAGAATATGAGAGAAACACAAAGCAACTCATTGCCCTGGTGAAACAATCTGTGAATAACTGAAAACAGTACACTGTGTTCTACACCCTAGTGCCTCGCAGCCTTGTAGATACAATGAGAATTCAGGGACTGGGGAGCACGTCGGAGAAGATATCAGGGTGATGCTTTGGTGGGTGAAGGACACCCACTAAAGCATAACAACAGAAGGAGGAAGGCGTTTTAGATGGAAGAACAACGTGAGTACAAGGGTGAGGGCTTACATGGCTGGTAGGGGTAGGAAACAGGATGGATGGAGAAGCCGTATTCAGAAATACATGGAAGCTTGAAGGATGGTTCTCAACTGCAAGTGGGAGGAGAGGGGGTGAGCAAAGTGAGCTGGGAAGTTTCTAAACTACAGATGCTGCCTTTGCCAACCGGAGCAAAGCATGAAAGACGGGAAGGAGTTGCCAGACCTTCCCAGTGCCCCTGATGACCCCACCTTGTTCTGATGGGCAAGAGGCCAGTGATTTCCAAAGCGAGGCCCCTGCATCGGCATCACCTGGTAACTTACTGGACATACAGACGTGTGTGTGCCACCCCTGACTTACTGAGACAGAATCTCAAAAATCTGTGTTTTCACAAGGCATCCAGGTGAGTCTGCTGCATGGTAAAATCAGAACGCTGGGCAAGGGGCCCATGCTGTTCCACTCTGGCCACAAGGTACAGTCACCTGGGGAGCTTTCAAAGATTTGATTTCATTGTTTGGGGGTGGGGTCCCAGCATACATTTGTTAAAAGTTCCCTGGGTGATGTGCATACAGCTGAGAACCCCTGAGCAAGACAGTTGAGCCAAAGCTGCAATGTGGGAAATACTGAGGCAAATATAACGTCCCCACTTGGGTTAAAAATAGGTACCAGGGCTTCCCTGGTGGCACAGTGGTAGAGAGTCCGCCTGCCAATGCAGGGGACACGGGTTCGTGCCCCGGTCTGGGAAGATCCCACATGCCGCGGAGCGGCTGGGCCCGTGAGCCATGGCCGCTGAGCCTGCACGTCCAGAGCCTGTGCTCCGCAACAGGAGAGGCCACAGTGGAGAGAGGCCACAGCGGAGAGAGGCCCGCATACCGCAAAAAAAAAAAAAAAGTAAACATTTAGCTCCAACACTGAGCACAACACTGTGCCCCTACGACTCATTACAGCAGGGGACAGCTCCTCCCGGGCACCTGTGGTCACGAGGCGGTGTCTGGGATTCTCTGCATGCAGAACAGGATCAACTCCCCTCCTAGACAGACCCCTCCCCTGCAATCAACACTCTAAGATCTAACCAGGTGGGACGTCCCCCTCCCAAAGCCTTCATAAGCACTGGGGGAACCTGCTCATATTACAGGATGATTAGAGCTTTAGGTGAGGTCTTGGCTGGGCTTCCGCGTTTCTTAATCTTCTCTAGAAGCATTACACTCCAAGGACATAGTGGGAGTATATGGGGAGCAAATGACTGCACTAAGAACTGGATGACCAGACACACTGGTTTTCCCTTCAGTGGATCTCCACTGGCCTCAACAGAGAGTGCACTCTCCTGGGCATGGATACAAGGACCTTCACCCTCAGGTGGAACACTGAACAAACTCACAGTGCTTCCCGTTTGCTGAGTACTGGTCTCCACCCACAAGGCCGTAGCAACCATGTTTAAACGGCATGGCCTGGACTCCTGGGAACAGTTTAACAGACCAAAGGTGGACCCAAGATGAACTCTCTGCCAGGAATGTCTGTCTTCTCCACCATCTCTCCTCACTCAAACACTGGCATAGAATGGGTCTTCAGTAAATGACAGCTAGTAGAGATGCACCTGTTTCGTCCAACAGGGAAAAAAAAATTTTGCCCCAGAGATTAAGGTCTTAACTGTTCTGTAGGACATCAGCCAGTTTTGTACCAAACCCTGCAGTCTACTCCAGCACTCATTTTTACACTGACTCTATAAACCAGTGTTTCAAATTCTTTTTTATCATCCTGCTGGTTCCCTAATTAATGGGTTAGGTAAATCTTTGACACATGCTCCCATATTTTTTAAACGATACTTTGACAAAAACAGCAAATCTCCCATACCCCACTTTTCTGCGTAAAATATAGTAGGCATAAGCCTGAGAAGACTTCACTTGTCTTGCGAAAAGTCTCACCATCCAAATACGCTTACCAGTAAGGGATTTTTTAAAAATTAATATTTCTATGAGCGGTGTTTCACCTTCCGGAGCCCAGTGAGTCTACCAGTATCTCAATCTCTTCTCAGCCATTTCCATTACCTCCGAGGGTTACTTAAGTCAGCCTGAGAGAGGGTCTCAGGTCTTTGAGAGGCTCAGCTCAGCCTACCAGCCATCACCTTCTAACATCTGAAGAAAGGGTTCAGAATAAGTCCAAACTGTCCTACACGGCCTGCAGTCTTGCCCCCCACCTATGATGAAGCACAAATAATAAAATTACTTGGGACTTTGACCACTTGCAAGTCTCAGGTCCTAGGGGAAGTCATCTAATTAATCTTAGCTGCCTCACGTTACACATCAGCAAAACAGGGCGACAGCATTTTCCCTGCAGGGCTGCTCAGAGGATAACAGTGAGTCTGGCTCGCTCTAGCTGGTCCGCAGGTGTCAACTCCCTTCATCTAAAAATCGGAATTTTTTCCTCCGGAACCTGGACGAGGCGACAAAGGCCCTTCCAACTCTCAGGGTTTCTTCCCCATAAAAACAGTTTGTTAAATGCTTTGGCAGAACTCAAAAACACCCTGAGACGGTGATTGACCTGAAAAGCTGGGTTTAAACTGTTCGACAGAGAACGTCTGACTCCCCCCGTCTACTGGGTCTTCGAGCCACTCACGTTGCGGAGCGAACACGTGCCTTTCACACGCCCTCGGCTGCCTCCCCACCTCCGACCTCTAACGCCGGGTCAGCCGGCACTCCCGCCAGCCCCGCAGGGTCGTCGGGCAGAGCCACGCTCCTCCCGCCCCCGGCCCCGCCCCGGCCACTCCAACCTATCACTCCTGGCCCCGCCCCCCCAAGAGGGCCCCGCCCCCGGCCCCGCCGCAACCAGTCGCCTTCAGGCCCCTCCCCTGCCCGCCCTCCCCGGGATCAGGCCCCGCCCCTGTCCCCGCTCCAACCTATCGCGTTCAGGCCCCGCCCCGGCCCGGCCCGGCTCAGACCTATGGTGTCCCGGCCCCGTCCGGGAGTCAGTCCCCACCCCCACCGCCCCGCCCGCCGTCCCGCCCACGCCCAGGGGAAGCCATGGCTGGAGCGGCCGGAAGGCTGGCGCGGCGGTGGTGCTCGGTCGCTCTCAGCAGGTAAGTGCCGAGCCCGGGCCCAAGGTCGCCCTCGGACGCCGCCGTGCTTGCGGGGGGCGCGCTGTCTGTCATCGCGTCTCGGTAGCAGCAGGGTTTGTGGGCTTCCAGCAGAGCGTGACGTCAGGTGTCCCTCTCCCGCTCGCCCTTCTCTGGGCCGGAGGGTCAGGACGGCCGGAGCTGGGTCTCCCCGCGCGCGTCCCCGCCCGCCCCCACCGCCGGGCTCGGAGATGCTTTGCTGAGTGGGGGGTCGCGTGAGCGGCCCTGCGGGCTCGTGCCCGCCGTGGGAGCGCGCCCCGCGGTCAGGTGGGGGTGACCCGTCTGCTTCGTGGAGAACGTCCTGCCTAGTGATGGTGGCGGGATGCACAGCCGGGCCACGTGGAAACCAGAACCGGGCTGTGGACCGGCAAGGGGAAAACCCTGGAACGTGCCGGTTGCCTTCGGGGGTGGAGTTATGATTTTCCCGATTTTATATACTAAGCGGTCGTGTTTTGTAATTTTTTAAAAACTCTATTTTAAAATAAATAAGTTTGCACCATATTTTGTGAGAACTTGCACATTTCGCCCTTTATGTACATTCTAAGATTTCCTTTCATTTTCTGCTTGTAACTTGCCAGGTGCCAAATTCATGTAAGATGCAGAGTTTTTCCCTTTTTGGAAAAAAAAAAAACGGATTCAATTATTTCATGTAAAACTCATAGAAGGCTAATTTTACTGAATGAGGCTAATTCAAGGTTTGAACTTACTCTGAAAGTTACATTATTGCAGAGGAGGTGATACATTTGTTAGATTTGGGCTTTATTTGTAACTAGTATTGTAATCATCTTTGATGCCATTAACTTTATCAGGGTCGTTATTGTGAACATCCATTGTTTGTTTGTGACCTCACTGCTGTGCATTGATGCTTCCCCCTCCCCTCTGCTTACTGTGTGTGCTTAAAAAGTTACTTACCTGGTAGCGCTTGCTGTCTCTGCTCTGCATCTGGCTCATTAGACATCTCTGGGTGAGGGTTGAGTGTGTCTGCTCAGCAGGCTTCACAGCCTAGCATCCAAGGCAGGTAGATTTCCCCCAGGTAGGTCCTCCACCTGCCTGAGAAAGAAGTGTTCTCTATCTGGAATGCCAGCAACTGCTCATCTCTCCTCTGAACATTTCTTACATCTTCATTTTCCCCTCCTTTCACCTGTGTGTGTGTGTGCTGGGACACACATGCTTGCTGAGCAGAGAGTAAGGAATTGACCTGATAAAAGTTTATACTTTGCTGATCAGTGACTATGTGACTGAGCAAAGGGCTGATGTGCCTGAGGGGCAGAAAACCAAATTCTGACAGCAGGAGTTTGCAGCAAAGTAAGGATTTATTGCAGGGCACTAAGCAAGGGAGTGGGAGGACAAGCCTCAGGTCCACTCCAAATTGATCTTTGTGTAACAGGCTTTTTTTTTTTTTTTTTTTTTGAGGGGAAGAACAAAGAAGCTTAAGTTAATTATCCTCTTGTGACATTTATTAATCATTGGATGTCTCTGGTTTATAACTCTCTGGCCAGGTGGTCCATGGCACAGGGGTCTGTGAGCTCATCCTGCTCTGCAGAAACAACCTGAGTCTGCACGTTAACAATGATGTCTATAATAGCAGTTTTAGTACAGAAACGATGTTATCGACAGCAGCAATTTTAGTCATCTGACTCTGGTTGATTAGTGCTCAGTTAGCCCAGGATTGAGGTCAGAGGGGACAAGAAAGGTAATAAAGTTTTGGACAGAGGGATGACTCACAAACTCGGTAAGGAAACTCGGTTTTAGGGGGACTCAGTTTCAACTGCAGAGGCTGTTTCTGGACCTTGGGACCCAAATGACTGAATTCTTTGTACTTTACCCCCTTGGTCTCAGTATCTTTATTTTGTCTGGGGGTGGGGCAGACATATTAAACTCAGAGACTGAGATTGTCTTTGCCACTGTTTATTTAACACAGGTTCACTGCGGGCATAATAATGATTTCACAAGCCAGTAGCATGCAGGATAATGCCTCTTCATGAGCCAGTAAAGAGTTTTGACTTTGCCATCCAAGAGCTGATGCCCAGCTGCCAGCCCCCAAATACAAGTCCCTTGATGCTGGAGCAGTTTGCTGGTGTGGCCAGGCAGGCTGATGCTTCGGTGGCTGCTACGTGGCTTTCACCACTGCTGATTGAAGAGTCCCCTTTACCACGGCAGGACCTAGTGCCCCAAGGTCTTGGAGAGCTATTTGGATCGGCAGAGGGGAGCCTTGCCCAGACTGAAACTCTCAGACGGTCCTCATAAACTCTGGGGATTTATAGCAGATGATATAGTCACTTCATCTGCTCTTATCGATACGTCCCCTGCAGGACCCCTCAGACGCTGAGCTCCGAGTGACTACCAACCAGGAAGATGAGATGTCAACCTGACACAGCTCACATCATTCTTACGACAAAACCACTTCACTTCTAAAAACAACTTTTTGGGTCTCTGCTTTCACTTCAGTTGTACGCAAGTGGCGCAGCACTCCAGCTCTCCTCCATCCCACAGGCCTCTACTGACTTCCTGCCTGTGGCACAATCCCACGGCTCCCCGGCTTCTGGCTGCTTTTTCTCTGTTTAATTTGAAGGCTACATTACTTCCGTTAGCTTCTGTACTGATTTCTTATCTCGGGACAGTTTTGGAAACCACTAACCATTCACAGCCAGGTGGCTGGGGACGTATAGGGAAACTGTTTCTGGAGAAACGTAGCATTTTGGCGTGTAAGGGCTGGGAATGGTGAGCAGTCAGCCTGCCTGTTTGCAGTCCTCTGCAGGTCACTCGTTTCCCGGCACTTCAGCTGCACTTGTGTGGCCCAGCAATGAGAGCCAGCCAGAAGGACTTTGAAAACGCCATGAATCAGGTGAAACTCCTGAAGAAGGATCCAGGAAATGAAGTGAAGCTAAAACTCTATGCACTGTATAAGCAGGTAAATGCCTAAGGTGCGATATAAAGACATTTTGAGCAGATAGGTCCTCAGACAGACATGCTGTGTGTTGTACTAAAATGCAGCCTTCATGCTTTTAGGGTTTGTGTTGCTGCCTTTCCTACCAAGAGTGTATACATGAGAATTTATTATATTAGACTTCAAAATATTATTAAGGCAAACAGTAACTCCTCAGGACCACTCCAGAGTAAAAGAGACTTAAAAGATATAACAACCAAAGGTGTAGATCTTACTTGGCCACTAATTAAAATAAATCAGCTGAAAAAGTGGTCTTGAGACAATTGGGGAAATTTGATTAGGAACTGAGTATTAAATGTTACCTAGGAATTATTCTTAATGGCATCATGGTTGTAGAAGAAAATGTTGATTTTTTTTTTTTTTTTTAGGAATGCATACTAAGTACCTAGGGGTAAAATAGTACGGTGTTTGGCATTCTCTAAAATAATGAAGCAAACAAGGAAAGAAAAGGATGGATGAAGCAAGTGTGGCAAAAATGAGAGTTACTGAATTTGGGTGATGAAGATTGGGAGTTCATTACAGTATTCTACTTTTGTACATGTTTGAGATTTTTTATTACAAAATTTTAAAACTCAAGTTTTTAGGTTACAATGTCTGAAAAATGTCCTGGGAAGTCAGCCCCTCTGGGTTCCTGTGTGTTTTCTATTTTTCTCTTCCTGTGACGCATATGAGCCTCTCTTACTTTCATACTGGTGTGTATAGTAAAGAATTTAACTTTGCCCCCAAAGAGGTCTGACCTTTGCCCTGGGCTTCTGGGAGGTAATTTCTAAGCCCTTGAAATGCCAAGAGTGATAGAAGTGTCTTTGTTTGCCTGGAGAGGCTAACAGTGGTCTTTAGAGTAGGGGCTGCGATTACACTCTAACCATGCCGAGGTGGTGGAGCCCCAATGAAAACTCTGAACACTGAGGCTTGCATGAGCTTCCCTCGTGGGCAGTACTCTGTGTGCTGTCACGCATCAGCCTGGGACTGGAAGAGTGCGCTGTCCTGACTCCCCGGTGGCCGGCTGGCAGTGGGCTGGGGTGTCCCCCACACACCTTCCCCAGATCCCACCCTCTGCATTCTCCCTTGCTGATCTTAATCCATATACTTTCCCCCTAGTAACTGGTAACCAAGAGTACAACAGCCTTCAGTGCATTCTGTGAGGCATTCTAGCAGATTATTGAACCCGAGGGTGGTCTCGGGAGCCCCCCAGTCTTGCACTTGGTGTCAGAAGTGGAGGGGGGCAGTCTTACGGCCTGCATTGCCTCTAATTTCTCAAGTGGCCAACCCTTGCAACGTGAGTCTTATCTCTTTTTCTTTGGAGAGTCTTAGCCTCCTTTGCTGCCTTTGGTTTTCAAAGCCTCTTTCTTCTTTCCCCTTTTAGCTAGTTATATTATGAAATGGAAAAACATGGTTATTAAATGGAGTTTTAAATTGCCATCTCTGAAAATAACTGAGTGCATATTTTTTTTCATCTCAAAACACTCAGTGTGCCTACCCTCAAACAAGTAAACTTTAGTTGCTTTTTGCTTTCTGCTCGCGTGTCCTTCAGTTAAGTGTCCCAAGGGCCAGCGGCTCTGGTGACCCCACCCCTGCCCCCTCGTATGCAGCTGCAGCTGTGGTGCTCAGTTATCAGATATCTGCCATGGAACTGGGTTGGGGAGGGTGTTTCTTTTGAATGGGCTTTCAGTATACACTGTGTGTTCTAAATGTTTGTGGGCGAGTTACCTTTGAAGATTGTTTGCTTGAAGATTTTGATCATGTGTGAAGAATGTGACCATCACTGTAAAACTAATGAACGATGATGATTTTTTAAAAAGTATTCAATACTTTCCCAAAACCCTAATCTTGCATTATTTTCATGCACAGGCAGTTATAACTTATTTTAGGGACTGATAGCCAATAGCATATTTTGTCCCTCCAGTCTTTTCTCTCTTGCTTGTGCATTTTTAGCAACAGCATCAAAGGGAGAAGGACATTCAAATCAATTTATGTACCTTGGGAGGGGAAGGTGCATTCACGCTAGCGTGCATCTTATGGGTCTTAACTATTTAAGAGTCCAGTTTGCATGGGCGTTTGCCCAATAATTGCCCCTCTCCTTTTCACAGGCCACTGAAGGACCTTGTAATGTGCCCAAACCAGGTGTGCTTGACTTTATCAATAAGGCCAAGTGGGATGCTTGGAATGCTCTTGGCAGTCTGCCCAAGGTACGTTTACTTATCATTCTGCTCTCATTCCATTTGCTGTGCTGCTAAAGGAAGGGGTTGCTTCTCATTATTAAGCCATTACAGATGAGCCTTCTAGATCTTGAGATCCCTCTACCGAACCAGAATCTCTATTCTTTCTTCATTGCCAGGTGTACTTATTAGCACAGGAAGTTTCTCAAAATGCTTGTTCATTGACCACGGGCTGAAATTGTCATCTCTCTTCAGGAAACCGCCAGGCAGAACTACGTGGACTTGGTGTCCAGTTTGAGTGCTTCATCTGAGTCCTCCAGCCAGGTGACACCTGCAGCAGACAGGAAGCAACCAGGAAGTGACGCCCTGGTGGTGACCTCCCAAGATGGCATCACAACCATCACATTGAACCGGCCCGACAAAAAAAATGCACTCACCACTCAGGTAACAAGACCTGCCCTAAGAGTCCGTCCTGCTTTTCTTTTCTTCTTCTGTTTCACTCAAAAACTATAGTGTGTCAGCATCCTTCCTGTTTCTGTGAGAGCTCTTGTTTGATTTATAGAGACGATTAATAATTGTGGCTACTTCATACAGCAGAGTGGGACATTCATTATTTAGCATTTGTGAGCTTCAGGTAGGTTCTACATGCCCAGAAGGCACTGCAGCTTTTCTGATGATGGAAACACAGATAAATGATGTGACTATAAATGAAACACACGTCACTGTAAGAGACGATGCAGAGAGCTTCTCTGAGGTTGGCATAGACGCTCCCTGGACGTCTCTTCATGTCACGTAGACTGGAGAGTGAGTACTGATGTACTTACACGGAGCTTTAGTTTGTACAAGTAGAGGAAAGGGAGAGAAGAACTTAAATAGATCATAACCCAGGTCCGCTTGAAATGAGCTGCTTCACAAGGGCACTGTTAGTCTTTGAATCAGTCATTGAACTAGAACGATAATAAAAATAACCACTTCCGCAGCCTAAGCGTCCATCGATGGAAGATGGACAAAGAAAACATGGTACGTACACACAGTGGAGCACTGTTCGGCCATAAAAAATTGTGAGATCTTGCCATTTGTGACAGTGTGGATGGCCCTTGAGGGCATTATGCTAAGCGACGTAGCTTAGAGAAAGGCAAATACCGTACGATCTCACTTATAAATACAGAGAACAGCAGATGGGCGGTTGTCATAGGTGTGGGGTGAAGGGGGTCAAAACGTACAAACTTCCAGTTATAAAATGAATATGTCACAGGGATATACTGTACAGCACAGTGACTATAATACTGTTTTCCGTGTCTGAAAGTTGCTAAGACAATAAATCTTAAAATGTCTTACCACAAAGAGAAAACATTTTAACAATGTGTGTCGATGGCCGTTGGCTTATTGCAGTCATTTTACAATGTATACAAATATTAAATCATGATGATATACACCCGAAACAAACATATGTCAGTTATACCTCATTTAAAAAAAATAAACTGAAGTTTAAGGAAAAAATAGCCACTTCAGCCCTTTCCCCTTGACGAAAAAAGGAGAGAATTAATTGGATACTTGGTGCTGAGCTGGGAGTAAAATTCAAAAGGGCTGTATCCCCTTTTCATTGGACATATCACCTCTATTGTAGTAGAGAAAGCACACTACCTTAAAATAGTCTTAAATAAGGATTCCATGAAGTTGGATATGCACTATGCAGTTAACAAAGCATTCGAGTCTCAAAACTTTTTCCTTTTCTCCTGACTTTTTTTTTTTTTTTTTTTTTCTATTTTTGCGGTACGCGGGCCTCTCACTGTTGTGGCCTCTCCCGTTGCGGAGCACAGGCTCCGGACGCGCAGGCTCAGCGGCCATGGCTCACGGGCCCAGCTGCTCTGCGGCATGTGGGATCTTCCCGGACCGGGGCACGAACCCGTGTCCCCTGCATCGGCAGGCGGACTCTCAACCACTGTGCCACCAGGGAAGCCCACTGACTCATTCTTATATATCCATGGTAGTAATAGTAATAACTACTCTTTACAGAGTGGCACGTGTGTGTCAGTACTTTCCACGCAGAGGTTTAATTCCCACAAGGAGCCTCTGCCATTATTGCTGCCAAACAATAAAATAATTAGGTTAAGTACTTATTTGCTGCAACTCACATGACTAATAACCAGGAAGATCTAAGTTGAAGCCGTGATCTATCCATCCCTTAAGCCTGGCTCTTCCCAGATGCCCTGTCATGCTGCATCACCATCCCGGTAGTCATAATGGAGCTACTTCCTCATTCCCTCCCTCAGTAGAAATGATTTCACCTCCATTCATACATTATGTAAAGTCCATGCGTCTGTTTTTTCAGTAAAGGATGTGTATCTGTAAATGTTAGCCCTCTTCACCATTCTCTCATCTAAGGTAGAAACTGCACCCGTTTTAAATGCCTTGAAAGCTATGACAGCTACACGTCCAAGAGTTTCAGAGACGTTGCTGATTTGAAACATTGGGCCCGCTGTTCTTGACGGAGTCCAGCCTTTCACTCTCCACAGCACTCCCAGACTGCCTGCCACACTCATGCTCTCTCCTGACATCCCAAATGAAAAACTGCCTCCTGGAAATCTTCTCTGCTCCCCGCCCCATCCTGCCCACCCCAGAAAAGTACCGGCAGCTCCTCTGAGCTTTCTGCTGCTTTGTACTCTCCACCCATCTTAGATCTGTCCCCGTCTATTAATTGCAAAAGCCCAAGGACTGTGTCTTACTCGTTCATTTTGGGGGAAAAACATGGATATATTCCCCAGCATCTTCGACATAGCACTTGGTACAGAATACACACCACGTAATCATAAAAGGAATGAAAGTCCTTTCAGTCTTCCGGGCCGCCTTTTAGGTTCTATAAATACAGCCAACATAAGTGTTAGGCACTTTGCAGAGGCTGGGCTTGCAGACTGGTGTTCAGTGAAGCCCCTGGTGATGGTCATCGTCTTCAGAGTTTTCTTCTTTTCCTCATCTTCCCCTTTTCACGCAGATGTATCACGACATCATGGTTGCACTTGAGGCTGCAAGCAAGGATGATTCAGCCATAACTGTTTTAACAGGTGAGACATTTTCTTAGATTTCTTGGTTAAATTTCTGTTTGGGGGGATTTTCACCTAGGTAGGAAATTGAGTAAATAAGCTCTAATATCTTTCCTAGTGCTAAGATACTCTAATTCTTAAATACATAAAAAATATGATAGACACGGGATTGATACCTTTATCACGTAAAAAGCAGATACAAATTGGTAAGAAAAGTACTAAGACCTATTAGATAAACGGGTGAGTAAAATGAACAGATAATTTATATGAGAAAGTCCAGGCATTAAAGAAACAAGGAAAATGCAACCAGATTAATAAGCACAAACAGAAATCAAAATGATGAGATACCACTTTATACTTAAATGAATTAGCAAAATTTCATGTCATACCCAATTTTTTTTTTTTTTTTTTTTTTTTTTTTGCGGTAAGCGGGCCTCTCACTGTTGTGGCCTCTCCCGTTGCGGAGCACAGGCTCCAGACGCGCAGGCTCAGTGGCCATGGCTCACGGGCCCAGCCGCTCCGCGGCATGTGGGATCTTCCCAGACTGGGGCACGAACCCGTGTCCCCTGCATCGGCAGGTGGACTCTCAACCACTGCGCCACCAGGGAAGCCCGTCATACCCAATTTTGACAAGGTTTTGGTAGAGTAAATGCCTCTGCTCCCCTGCTGACAGCAGCGTAATGGCTATAAAAAGTGTAAGTAGCTAAGGAAAGGGCATTTGACAATATGTAAAATGTTCATATACTTTGATACAGGAATTCCACTTTTGGGAATTTATTTTAGGGAAATTATCCAAGAAAAAGGAAAGGTCTTATGCAAGAAAGATAATCTTTGCAGCATTACTTATAATTGTGAACAAGTTAAAACATTGTAAATATGCTGCATGACAGAATTATAAAGCACATTATAGAACATCCAATAGACTATATACTGTACAAGTATTAAAAATGACAAGTCTAAAAACCAACAGTATAGCAAACGTTTAAGATATAATAAAAAGCATTAGCAATTATATCAGCACTGTGATAATAAGTGGAAAATATGATGGATGCTCCTGGGCCTGGGCTGATGAGAACTCGGAGAATGGAGGTCATTGAACTTGGAAGGGGCACTGCGTGTAGTGGTGCAAGCTGAGGGTCAGGACTCAGATCAACTGGAGTTTAAATCCGGGCTTCATTCCTTACTACCTGTGGGCGACCTCTGCTTCCTGAACGGAGAAGACAGTGTCTTCCTAACCCCACAGAATGATCGAGGTGGTGGCACAAGACAGTGCAGGGCAGGGCTCACAGCAGGTACTTGGGAGACGGGAGCTGTTACTGTGTGTTGATGCAGTGGAAGCAGGACTGATTTTATTTTATTTTATTTATTTTCTATTTTGGCCACACCATGCAACTTGCGGGATCTTAGTTCCCCAACCAGGGATTGAACCTGCACCCTTGGCAGTGAAAGTGCGGAGTCCTAACCATTAGACCACCAGGGAATTCCCACAGTGATTTTATTTTCTTTTAATTTTCATTAAAATTTGTAAAATATATAATATTATATAGAGATATCAGAGAGCTTTCAGTAAAAAAGGGAGATGGGGAGAAAGAGAGATACCTAATAGCTGATGAGAGGGGGTGAAGGAAAGGGAAGAGTTGAGCATGGGCCTTGTATTTCACAAATACACCTCGGAGAATGGAGACAACAAAATCCGTCTAGAGGTGGCGTTGGCTTGATACAGGAGAAGAATGTTTTCTGGTTTTTTAATTAAAAATTTTTTAACATCTTTATTGGAGTATAATTGCTTTACAATGGTGTGTTAGTTTCTGCTCTATAATGAAGTCAATCAGCTATACATATACATAAAAATTTTTTAAACTAAAAGTATAATACAGGCACATGGTTTTTTAAAAAATCCAGACTATGAAATAGCATATAACAAAACTGAATTCTCACTCTCCTTGGAACCGCAGTCTTGCTTCCTAGAAAAACTCAGCTTTTCTTGAGCCTTCCAGAAACTGCCTATTTGTGTACGTATGTGCACCCCGCCTCTTGTAAACAGAAAAGGAAGCATGTAGTACATACATACTATACCCACCTTCTCCTAATAGCATATCCCGAAAAATTGTTCTCTGTCAGCATGTATACATCTAAGTTTTTCTCTGCAGGACTACAAAGTATGAAAGTTTGGGGATTCCATAATTTATTTCATCATTCCTCTATTGATGAATGGGGAGACTGTACTTAGTCTTTTGCTATTAAAATCATGCTGCAAGGGTATCCTTGGACATATGTCTTGCAGCGAATGTGCAAAAATATCCAAAGGCTATATTCTTAGAAGTGAAGTTGCTGGGTTTCGTAATAGTAATAACGGCTAACGTTTATATCATACTTCCTGTTTGCTGAGCACTGGTCTAAGCATTTTAATTCATCTGATAGCTTTTTGATTCTTAACTTTTCTAAGCTTTCTTGCAATAACCCTGTGAGGTTAGGCCCTATTATTACTCGTATCTTACAGGTGAGAAAACTGAAAGATTAGGTTTTGATAAATAGTGCTTTTCCTATAGTGATTTTCTATATATCCTTCACTTTCGTTTTCTAGTTCCTTTTTGATCTAAATGTTGTAATAGTAGGTCCTTTAATTTCCAGAAAGGATTTTTTTTTTTTTGGTTTTCCATTTCTGTTATCAATTCCTAGTTTATTGTATTATAATCAGAAATGCTTGGTTTTACTAATTTTACTTTTTTTAGAATCTATTAAAATTTCGTGTATATTAGCTATATATTGAAATCTCTGCCTTGAAGATTAAGAATCAAAAAAATGGCCAATATTTTATATCATCTAGGAACACTTAAAAAGTAAGTTCAGGGACTTCCCTGGTGGTCCAGTGGCTGAGATTCCGTGTCCCCAATGCAGGGGCCACCAGTTCGATCCCTGGTCGGGGAACTAAGATCCCGCATGCCACACGGTGCAGCCAAAAAAATAATAGTAATGAAAAAATGTTTCAAATAAAAAAATTTTTTAAATTAAAAGTTCATTCTTGATTTTTAAGGTATAGAGTTACAATTATATCAGTTAGACGTGCCTGTCTAATTCATGTTATATAGATTTCCTAAATTCTGTTTTCTAATTTATCTGTCTGGACTGAAAAAAGAAAATTAAAGGCATCTGTTTCTCTCAGCCCATCCTACGCTGGGTCCCCCCCACCCAGAGCCTTTGCACATGCTGTCACCGCTGGAGAACACTCCCCCACCCTCTTGCCATCTACCCCTGCCCGTGTCCTTCAGATCTCAGTCCAGTCATTCCCGCCTTAGCAGAGTCCCTCCTTGAACCCCCAGGTGAGAGCAGAGCCCCGTTGCCTGCTCTCCTGTCCTCGTGTCCCTTTGCATCATCATAGTTGCATTGCCTACAGTTATTCATGTGTCTTTAAATCAAGGTCCAGCTGACTTCCTAGTCTGTCAATTAGGGCAGGACCCCAGCTGGTCCACCAGTGTATTTCCGGAGCTTGGTACAGAGCCTGGCACATACAAGATGCCCAGTGACTGCTGTAGAGTGAATGAGTGGTGGATCCATGGATTTTGTTTACAGGCAATGGGGACTACTACTGTAGTGGGAATGACCTGACCAACTTCACGGATATCCCCCCTGGTGGAGTGGAGGAGAAAGCCAGAAGCGGGGCCGTTTTGCTGAGGTGAGAGCACGTCTGTCTCATCCCGGGGGGCTTATCCTTACCAGTGTGGTCTTGAGCTGCGCCTAAGTAAAATAAGTACTTCTTAGGCTCCGTGTAATCGGCTGTGACTTTAGGCAAGCATAATTCTCCAAACTTCTATCAGGGGGCATTTGCTCCATCACTGTAACTTCTGTTACCCGTTCTCCTGGCCTCCCTACACCACATTGGATGGGAAAGCATACAAGTCAACTATCGCTACAAATTAACTTCTCCCATATTGAGGCAGAGGAATTCAGCAGCTTCTCCTCTGGCCAGAGGAAGCCCTGACTGCCACGATCGCCGCTCATAGGAGACTTGAAATGGTCTCGGGAAACACAGAGGGCGTGAAGGCGTCTCCTCCCGCCTCATTAGTCCCCGCTGCGTCTCTGGTGCCCACTGAGCTGTGATAACCGCAGCACGTGCTGGCGGCCACCCTAGCCTCTGAGTCTACAGCTGGCTTACGTCCCTGACCGAATGCCTAGAACACAGGATTTGAACCAAGGCTGACCTGTGGGACTCTGCGAGTTTCCCTCAAGTGCCGTTCAGATGGGCGGAACCTGGTGCGAGAGGCCGGGGAGGTGGCAGAGCAGAGAGGCACTGCTGGGCGACGGGAGACTCCCCAGCCTGGCCAGAAAGGCACGTTCCAGACTCACCCTGTCTCGCCTGCATACTTCAGTGATGCTACTGTGGCATATTTAAACATGCTTTTATATTTCCACGTCTGTAGGGATTTTGTCGACTGTTTTATAGATTTTCCGAAGCCCCTGGTTGCAGTGGTAAACGGACCAGCTGTGGGAATCTCCGTCACCATTCTCGGGCTATTTGATATCGTGTATGCGACCGACAGGGTAAGTCAGCTCCCAGAAATGTATGAAGTTATACAAGTAAAAAGGAGATCCTCTGAATTCTCCTTTATTGTTGCTAGTAGTAAACAGATTACATATGGTTTGTGGTAGAATGGACCAAATTTAAATTTTCCCCAAAGAATTAGTCTAATATGGCGTGTTTTATTTTTCCTTTACTATTAACTTGAATTTTCCTAAACACGAATGTTGTTGTAAACATTGCCCCAGCTCTTTTGGCTCTGTGCTCTAATCCTGTTACACAACACTTGTTCATTTTTACTCTAAAATAGTCAGGAACCTTCAAAGCTTGTTAGCAGGGGGCAAAAAATAGCTGCTTTGGAGGTTATGCAAGTGAGTTATTTGATCATTTTTTCCAAGTAAATGAATCCTGGAATTTATAAATCTAGAATAAGGAAGAACTTTCAGGCGTTATTCTGCGTTCACTCCCTCCTTTGCAGATAAGAAAACCAAAGCTCAGAGAAGTCACGTTCACCATTGAATTATATAGATTTTAATTTTCCTTCCTACTACAGTCGTAATATATGTCATAGTAGGAAATAAAATTTTGGAAAATATGGAAAAGTACAAAGAAAAGAGTTCATTTAAAAGTCACTCCTTATCTCACCACTCAGATAAGCAGTGCTAACATTTGGGTTATTTAACTTATCTAATTTAACCAGTCCCTGACACTGGAACCCTAGAATATTTCCAGTTTTTATCCTTATAAACAAAAATGTGATGAACGCTTATCTTAGAACTTTTACTGTAGAACTAATAACCACCTCTTAGGGTTATCAGATTCTTAGAGTGACTTTTGCTTTTGTGGCAGTAAAATTTGCTAATGTACATACAGCCTTGCAGGGAACATATGGTTTTTACCACTGAAGAGATTCCTGGTTTTGTTTAGAGGTATTTTCTCCACGAATAGGACCGTATATTAGGGTCCTTAACTCTTTGGCTCATCTTTTACTGGATTGCTTTCAATGAGCTTAGGCATATGGTCAGATCTAGTTTTTACTAATAATCTTCCCATAAAAATAGCAAATGGAAGTCTAGATGCTAGGCTACCTAACCTTTGTAGGTGGAAGTTTCTGCTCAAAGGCAGAAATTAACAGTCTTCTGTCACATTCTGTGTGTTAAATGACCAGTTAATTGACCTGCTTTGAGCAGGGTGGGATCAGGAGTTCCTGACCTGAACTTGGGGGTCTCATTCTCCAGTACTTGGAGGCCAGATATCATCATATTTGAATCTTGTCCTGATTCTCCCACTGGATTCCAAATGATTGTCATGTACATCATCTTTTCAAAGATTTCTAGGACTCCCACCTTACGATACAATTTGAATTAAAATTGAAATCAGAGGGAAATGCGTATATATTATATATGGTAAAAGATTGGGCCCAAAGTAAAATATTTGACAAATAGTGACCACTGCTAAGAGTTCACCCAACTGAATTAAACCAAGGTTCAATTTAAAATCAGGAAAAGACACAGAAGAAAGAAGCTGTGGAGAGGAATTCATTTTACAGGGTTTCTCATTCCTGGCTTCATGAACAGATACCATATTAAACGTGGGTTAACATTTAACCCATATAACCAAATTATTCTTTATTATGGGCAATAAGTAGTGCCTCTGCCTATTAGCTTCTCTGTCAGCAAACAGTACATTTCCTCTTTGAGTTAATAAAAAGGCAGAAATCATAACAGTAATAGATCTTTGAGTGCTCAGTATCTAGGAGGCACTCTGCTGATGCACATTATATGTGTTCAGTAAATGCCCACGTTAACTGCCCTGCGAGGCAGGTGCTCTCATCCCATTTTACAGATGAGAAAACCATGGCACAGAGAAGTTAAGAAGCTCTAGGGCCACCAGGCAGCCTGACGCCAGCATCTAACCCTTAACTACGTCTACTGCTCCATTTCTGAAAATTAGCTCAGTGTTTGCTTATGATAATATTTATAAGTAAATTAAATGCTTATTATCAGCTTTCCACGCACCTGTTTGTGGCTCTTACCAAGGTTGGCTGCTTCTTTCAGTTTTCTGATTATGTTCCTTAGGCTGTGACTTCTCAGCACATTTTCTCCAATACGCTTTCTTTTAGGGGCGAAAAGAGAAGATAGGTGACATTAATAACTGTTTACTTTATACTTTCATTATTTTGATTTGTATGCTTTGCACATTATATGTTTATATATTCTAGCAATATTCGTTTAAAAAACCCCGCCATACCTGATTATGGGAAATGAAATCTAAATATGCTATTTACAGAACTGTTGATTATAAGTTAATTTCCTTTCATAAGAACTTTTCATTCATCAAGAAACAAAATTATTTCTGACATCTAGAAAAAAACTACAAATGACTCTGTAGTCTAAATAACCAATATTAAAGTAGTTTCTGGTATTTAAAACCAATCAAAAAACCTCTGGGGCAAAATCAAGACAAATGGCAGATTGAGGAAGTAACTTTTCAACTCAATAGAGGCTAAGCTTCCTAATATATTTTTTAAATGTGTCTATAAAGTGATGGATCAACAAATTAATATAAAAATACACAACAGTGGGCCTCCCTGGTGGCGCAAGTGGTTGAGAGTTCGCCTGCCGATGCAGGGGATACGGGTTCGTGCCCCGGTCTGGGAGGATCCCATATGCCGCGGAGCGGCTGGGCCCGTGAGCCATGGCCGCTGAGCCTGCGCGTCCGGAGCCTGTGCTCCGCGACGGGGGAGGCCACAACAGTGAGAGGCCCGCATACCGCAAAAAAAAAAAAAAAAAATACACAACAGAGGGCTTCCCTGGTGGCACAGTGGTTGAGAGTCCGCCTGCCCATGTAGGGGACATTGGTTCGTGCCCCGGTCTGGGAAGATCCCACATGCCGCGGAGCGGCTGGTCCCGTGAGCCATGGCCGCTGAGCCTGCGCGTCCAGAGCCTGTGCTCCACAATGGGAGAGGCCACAACAGTGAGAGGCACGTGTACAGCAAAAAAAAAAAAAAGGAAAAAAAAATACACAACAGAGAGGAATAAACAGCCCACAGAAAAGAAAATATAAATGGCTCTTAAAAACACGTGGGAAAGACACCATTAAGAAAAGGACTTGTAGGGACTTCCCTGGTGGTGCAGTGGTTAAGAATCTGCCTGCCAATGCAGGGGACACGGGTTCGAGCCCTGGTCCGGGAAGATCCCACATATTGTGGAGCAACTAAGCCCGTGCTCCACAACTACTGAGCCTGCGCTCTAGAGCCCACGAGCCACAACTACTGAGCCCTCATGCCACAACTGCTGAAGCCCGTGTGCTTAGAGCCCATGCTCCACAACAAGGGAAGCCACCGCAATGAGAAGCCCGTGCATCGCAATGAAGAGTAGCCCCCACTCGCCGCAACTAGAGAAAGCCCGCACGCAGCAACGAAGACCCAATTCAGCCATTAACTAACTAATTTAAAAACACAACCAATCCAACTTAAAAATAGTGGGCAAGTTATTGCAGGCTACTTCACCAAAGAAGGTATGCAAATGACTGATAAACACACGAAAAGATGCTCAACATCATTAGTCATTAGGGAACAGCAAATTAAAACCACACTGAGACCCCACGACACACCTACTAGAGCGGGTAAAATTGAAAAGACTAAGGATAACGACAGGTTCAGGGAGAATGCGGAGTGGTTGGAACTCGCTGTTGCACCTCGGAAAATAGTCTGGCAACGTCTCAGAAAGTTACACCACACATGAACCGCACAGCCCAGCAATTGCATGCCTGGGTGTTTACCCAAGAGAGTTGAAAATATACCTTCATCATCGCCTTATTCATAATATCCAGAATACTGGAAATACCACAATGGCTCCAACTGGTGAATGGATAAACGAATTATGACACATCCATACAATGGAATACTACTCAGAAATAAGAAGGAACAGACCCTAATACATGCAGTAACAGCATGGTGACTCGAGAGCCTTCTGCTAAGGACAGAAGCCCACAAAAGGAAAAGTGTGTGATTCCATTTATATACATTCTAGAAAAGGCAAAACTGTAGGAACAAAACATATCAGTGGTTGCTTGAGGGTGAGAGGCAGACTGACTGCAGAAGGGGCGTGAGGAAACTTTGGCGTGGGGGGGTGATAGAAATACTCTATATCTTGATCATGGTAATGGCTACATAACTGTATACATTTGTTTAAAACTCATCAAACCGCATACGTTAAGAGTGGATTTTGTGTATATACAGGCAGACCTCAGAGATATTGTGGGTTTGGTTCCAGACCACCGCAATAAAGCAAATATCACAATAAAGTGAGTCATGGGACTTTTTTGGTTTCCCAGTACATATAAATGTTATGTTTACATTATACTGTAGTCTATTAAGCATGCAATAGCATTATGTCTAAGAAAACAATCAGACATTTTAAAACAGCTTTAATTAAAAAATAACACTGTTGGGAAAATGGCACCAGCAGACTTGCTCGACTTACGGTTGCCCCAAACCTTCCACTTGTAAAAAAAAAAAAAGAAAAAAAACGCAGTATCTGGGGCTTCCCTGGTGGCGCAGTGGTTAAGAATCCGCCTGCCAATGCAGGGAACACGGGTTCGAGCCCTGGTCTGGGAAGATCCCACATGCCACGGAGGAACTAAGCCCGTGCGCCACAACTACTGAGCCTGCACTCTAGAGCCCACGAACCACAACTACTGAAGCCCGTGTGCCACAACTACTGAAGCCCGCGTGCCTAGAGCCTGTGCTCTGCAACAAGAGAAGCCACTACAATGAGAAGCCTGTGCCCCGCAACAAAGAGTAGCCCCCACTCACTGCAACTAGAGAAAGCCCGCGTGCACCAGCGAAGACCCAATACAGCCAAAAATTAAATAAATGAATAAATAAATTTATAAAAAAATAAAAATGCAGTATCTGTGAAGCACAGTAAAGGAAAGCACAATAAAAGGAGGTCTACCTGTATAATAATACAATAACCGTAATTTTTTTTAAAGTTCTTCAATTAAATATTGTAAGGAGGATAGAAACAAATAGTGATTTTTTTGAAATCACACGTGAAAAGATGATTTTCTTTTCTCTTTTTTTTTCTCTCTCTTCAAAAAGGCAACATTTCATACTCCATTCAGTCAGCTAGGCCAGAGTCCAGAAGGATGCTCCTCTTACACTTTTCCGAAGATAATGGGCCCAAGCAAGGTAATTTTTGGAAACCTTAAGACAAAATGTAATGTCATCTCCATTCCAAAAGTAACCCCACACTCTCTGTTCTTTCCCTCGATAGTAGAGGCAATAGACGGAAGCGAATTATTTGCTCCCCAACTTCAAGAGTTTTAAACATAGAGGAACCAGGCTGTGGGAAGCGTCTGGTCTGTAGGGAAATTTAGACGCTCTCTCCCCAAACTGGGGGTGACTCTCAGCTGGGTGCCTCGTGCTCCCAGCGCCGCTCCCGGCCTCCACAGCCTTTTCTCCAGACTGTCCCACAGGGCAGTAAGGCTCCAAGGGGCCCAGTGGCCGCTCAGGTCTGTCCCTGCAGTTATGGACACCTAGGTGCCCACCCTTGGTGGGCAGGGCCCCAAGGGGATCCTGACAAGACCGAGAGCCGGGGGTAGGGAGAGACTTAGCAAACATCCTTCGGGATCTGAAAGGGGGGGAGTGGGAATTGAGCCTCTGTTCGTTGCTATTAGGTTTTCATTGAAAAAAATGTTTATTTTTAAAATCTCTCTCTTTCTTTTGTTTTTGGACATGCCATGCGGCTTGCAGGATCTCAGTTCCCCCATAGGGGATTGAACCCCGGCCACGGCAGTGTGAGAGCCTGAAATCCTAACCGTTAGGCCACCAAGGAATTCCCTTTTTAAATCTCTTTCTTCAGTCACGTTCCTTGAATTTTTATACAGCTTTGAACTTTGAAAATTTGGGCAGATCCAACCCTAAGGCTTAGAACATTTTGACTCTGAAACCGCCTTTCCTTTTCTGGAAGAGAAATTGCAAATATAGGAAAGGATATCCACTTGGTGTTCCCAGTATTGTTAGAAACTGAACATCAGTCTTCCTCACTTTCCTTCAGTTAAGTGGAGCTCATTGGAGTACCTGGGCAGGTAAAGAAAACTGTCAGAGCCAGACCACTGTGTGAATTTCCACGGAAAGGAATTTTTAAAATATAGTTATTTATTTATTTATTTATTTTATTTATTTTGGCTGCGCCGTGTCTCAGTTACAGCACGTGGGATCTTTAGTTGCAGCATGCATACTCTTTTTTTTTTTTTTTTTTTTTTTTTCTGTACGCGGGCCTCTCACTGCTGTGGCCTCTCCCGTTGCGGAGCACAGGCTCCGGACACACAGGCTCCGCGGCCATGGCTCACGGGCCCAGCCGCTCCGCGGCACAGCATGCATACTCTTAATCGAGGCATGCGGGATCTAGTTCCCCAACCAGGGATCAAACCCAGACCCCCTGCATTGGGAGCGTGGAGTCTTACCCACTGGACCACCAGGGAAATACCCAAGGAAGGGAATTTTGACAGTTGGTTTTCCCAAATGTTGGTTGGCATTTCCTATGACAGTGATTTTTCTTTTTGTTTTATAATTGTTTATAGTGTATAAAATAGGAACTCATTGCTGCCGTGTGTCATGGGATCAACATCTGCCTCACAGCCTTTCTGCCCCAGGCTCACAGCTCTTGCTCCCCATTGTAGACATACACAGAAGCAGCAACCTCTACAAACTGTCTAGAAAACCTAATGGTCTCAGCACAAAGTGGCAAACCATTGCCTGTGGCGCCATTAATTTCTCCCTTAATGAGAAATACTGGCGACCTCAGAGACCAGAAGGAGATGTCCCTATGTCTACTGAAAGCAGTTCATTCTGAAGTTAGCTGAGCCTTGTTTCACTGCGTTAACATCTCAATCCTGCTTTTCATTTCAGGCAACAGAGATGCTCGTTTTTGGGAAGAAGTTGACAGCCCGGGAAGCATGTACCCAAGGACTTGTTACTGAAGTCTTTCCCGACAGCACTTTTCAGAACGAAGTTCGGGTCAGGCTGGAAGCATATGCAAAGCTCCCCCCAAACGTTAGTATTCGGTTTTTTTGTTTGTTTGTTTTGTTTTGCTTGTAAGAACCATGGAAGTCATCTATTTGCCTTAAGAGAATAAGCAATTTAAAAAACAAGACAGCTGGCTCTGAGCACATCTAAATCTGAGATTAAAAGTAAGCATAATAATGTTAGAAATACTGATTTTTACAAAACTTATCAAATAGGCATTCCATTTCTGTGCTGTGGAGACAGAGGGGCGGTTCTTTCTGGGCACCACTTTGAGGAGGTTGATAGGCAACCTCTGCCAGCACTTTCATCCTTGAATCCAGGTGAGCAGCCAGACAGGTTAACTTTGAGGAGATTCTGACCACGCAGCACTTTCGTTTTTATATGTGAGAGCTGGTGACTGATTTTCTCATGTTCTCGCTGCTCAAAATGTGGTCTTGGAACCAGAAGCTTTGGTTTCTATCTACAGCTTCTTACAAATGTGTGATCACAAGCCCTGCCCCACACCTGCTGGGAGGATGTGTGCACACACGAACGTTTGAGGAACAGTGTCTTATCTACACATATTTCTTAAGGTGTCACAGGATCAAATGAACAACAGAGAAACAAGCATCAGAATTCTAGAATAATCTCACTCCTCTTAGAATACCTCTTAACCTTACTGTTGGTTTTGTTTTTTCAGGCCATGAAAATTTCAAAACAGGTCATCAGAAATAGGGAGAAAGAAAAGTTACACGCGATTAATGCTGAAGAAAGCAGTATCCTGCAGGAGAGGTGGCTGTCAGATGAGTGCATGAATGCCATTGTGAACTTCCTGTCCAAAAAAGCGAATCTGTGATGACCATCACATCAAAGCTAAACGTTCCCAAGGAAGGGATGTGCTACTATTTCTGCTTTCCAATTCCTGAACTAAGTAAACCTTGCTGTGCCTTTTTTCAGTGCTAAAATACCAGTTATGATAATTATACTTCACTAGAGCCCTGATGAAAAACAAATGATGTGAAACCAGCTTTGAGAATTTATGTAGGTTTTTGGTAGTGGGGAGTCTTACGTCTTTCGCTATGAATCGCTGTTGCCAGGCACACTGAAACGTTGTTCCCGGCGTCCTGCTCTGAAAGGCATTCACAGCATTGCAGGCTGAGACCATGTGTTCGAAAACCACTACTGCACTTTGCCGTCCACACAGGCTCACTGACTTGATTGGCCCAAACACCGACAGTCTCTGGATGACCGAGTCAAGATCTTCAGTGGGTCGCATGTTCTTTTTCAGCCATCTGGCAGGGGGAGCAAACAGAAGGAGCAGTGTTAACTAGAGGATAAATTAGAATCTTAGTTTCATCCTCGCCCCCATAATTTGATAAAAAGGGATGAAGGGATTGGATTGTTTCATTGGAAAGTGATGTTCTGTATCAGTGATTATTTCCTCATTTATCGTATAGTCTTCATTCTCATTTAATGTGGTACTTTATAAAAAGCACACCTGAAAGCTGCCCCAACTGTCCTTGTGACTTTCTGTTTTGATGGCTGCCACATGTATCCCTTGACAAGAGTTTAATTCCAGTGGCTATAGGATTGGCATGGAATATTTTGCTCTTCTAAATGTCCTCCTTCCTTTTTAACCTCCTTCAAGCATCAGCATCCAGATAGCCAACCCACCAAACCTCTAACTTCTTAATTCTTAATTTTTTTATTCCAGTAATCCTAATCCAAAGTGTTCAGTCTTATAGGAAATATATTAATAGTAATAACCCATTCATGTTTACTGAGCACTATTTGTTTCTAGTGCTTAATGCCCATAAGCACATTTTGTCCTCAAAAAACAATGCCAAAAATTTAAAATGAGGTAAACTGTTGCTGCTACCCATTTACAAGTAAGGAGTCCAAGGCATGGAGATGTAAGTAGCTTTTCCAGAGTCCGAGTCCCAGTAAGGGTCAGAGAGTCCCAGCCCCACTGTGTCCCCATGAGCCGCCCATCCCTCCCACTGACTTCAACTAACATCCCTGGACAAAAGGTGAAAAACAATGGTTTGAGGATGCTGAAATTAAACAAAAGCAGATGGATTGTGGTAAGGCATCAAAATGTGGAGAAGCATCTGCCCATGAGTTTCTGAGACTGTGGGACATTAGGAAGCAGTTGCTGGGATCTCTGTCCCAAGCACGGGACATACGCCCCAAAGGCAGGCCCGACTGTGCTGCAGCGCAGTGGTTGCCATGGTGTGACTGGCAAAACAAAACTTGAGGCCAAGAAGAATATCTCTAACCAGGAAGAGGATTCCCTGGGGCTGGAGAGGAGAATCCCAGAACAGAGGAGTGACATCCTCCCCTAATGCTAGGTATGAACCTACACAGCTTGGGTTCACCAGTGGGACAGGCTCAAACCAACCTGGTAAAGGCTTTGGGAAGTAAACTGGGATTTAAAGCGCCACTAACACAAGATCAAGACAGCTTGTAGTCTCAACCTAAGCAGGTTGATTACTTGCTAAAACAAAACCATCAACATTCTCCAGATAATGCAACAAAACTCAGGATCCATGCAACATAATATTCACAGTGTCCATGATACAATCCAAAATTATTGACATACAAAACACCATGAAAATGTGAACAGTAAGGTGAAAAAAGACAACACATGTCAATCCCAAGATGACCTAGATGTTGGAATTGTCCCACAAAGATTTTAAAGCAGTTGTCATAACTGTGCTCCACAAGGTAAAGAAAAACACACTTGAAATGATTAAAACTACATGAATTCTCATCAGAGAAATAAACTACAAAAAAAAAAGAACCAAATAAAATATTTAGAACTGAAAATCTGAAATTTAAAAATAATTCTCTAGGAAATTCCATGGTGTTCCAGTGGTTAGGACTCAGCACTTTCACTGTGGTGGCCTGGGTTCAATCCCTGGTTGGGGGACTAAGATCCCACAAGTTGCATGATGTAGCAAAAAAAAAAAAAAAAAATCTGGAGGGACTCTAGCAGAATGTAGATGACAAAGGAGTCAAAGAACCTAGAAGATAAATCAACAGAAACTAAGCAATGTGAAGTACAGAGAGAAAAAAGTGCTATAGGAAAAATAAGAGTGACAGCAAGATGTTGGAAGTTTCAGGCACTCATTGCCCAACAGAAACATCAAATAATCAACTACAGAAACCCGTCAGACATCTACAGCAAACAAGTGAATGTCCAGTCAAGAAAAAAATTACATTAAAAATGAGAGGAGGTTTTGTGACATTTTTACTCACTCTTGCCCCACCTACTCCACTGCATGATGTGGTTGGAAGGAATTTGTCTAATTCCCACCTCCTCTTGGGATGGAAGGAACAGACTGGAACTTGTTTGCAACATTCTGGCCTGTCTGGGTTGCCTGAGGGATTGGTTGCTGTCTTGCCTGACTCAAAGTTCAGATGGAAACGCTGGCATAGTTTGGGTCTTGGGCTAGAAGCCACAGAAGGCAGTGAAACACGTGAAAAGTACAAGCTGATTGCACACCCATGGATGCAGAGAAAGAGATTACAAGCAGAGGAAGACAATAGAGCATTTAAGACCCTGAGAAGAAGCTGGAATGAGACTCTGGGAAGACATTTAAAAGCAGTGGGGGGGGGGCAGGATTTAAAAAAACAAAACCAAAAATTAAACCTACACACAGACCCAGACAGGAATCATGCCCAGTTAAACCTGAAAAGGCCTGGGCTCATCTCGGGACTCATGAGCCCACCATTTCAAGGTCTTGCACAGCAGTGTGCAAGCACTGGGAGAGGTGGCTGTTCTTTTAAATGCACAGTTTTCAAGAAAAGGTCATAAGGCATGCAAAGAAACAGGGAAATGTGACCCATTCAGAGGAACAAAATCTCCACAAATAGTCCATGAAGAAACACAGGCATGAGACTTACTAGACAAAGACTTTAAAACAGCTGTCAAATATGTGCAAAAGAGCTAAAGGAAAACATGGGCAAAGAACTAAAGGAAATCAGGAAAACACTGAACAAAATAATATTAACAGAGATGGAAATTATTTTTTTTAATTAATTCTGAAGATGAAAATTACAATAACAATTGAAAAATTCACTAGAGGGGTTCACCAGTAGACTCAAACAGGAAGAAGAAAGAATCAGCAAACTTAAAGACATTTGAAATTATTGAGTTTGAGGAGCAAAAAGAAGAAAGAACAAAAGTGAGCAGAGAGTAAGTGACTTACGGGACACCATCAAGCGACCAGTATGCACACAATGGGAATTCCAGGAGGAGGAGGAGGAGGAGAGACAGTGGGACAGAGCCATATATATTTGAAGAAATAATGGCTAAAAACTTAACACAGTTTGAGGAAAGACATGATATACAATGCAAAAAGCTCCATGAACTATAAGTAGGATAAACACAAAGAGACCTACACTGAGACACATTATAATCAAACCTGTCAAAGACAAAGCATGAATCTTGAAAGCAGAAAGAGAAAAGCAACTCATATACAAGGGATCCCCAATAAGATGATGAGCAGATTTCTCAGCAGCCAGAAGGCAATGGAATGATATATTGAAAGTGCTGAAAGAACAAAAAAAATTGTCAACTGCTAACTCTACATCTGGCAAATAGTGTTCTTCAAAAGTGAGGGAGAAATTTAAGACATTCCTCTACAAAGTCTGGGGGAGTTCATTACCACTAGATGTGCCCTCCAAGAAATGCTAAAGGGAGTCCAAGTTGAAATGAAAGGATGCTAGATAGTAAGTCAAAGCCACATGAAAGTATAAAGTTCTCCAGCAAAGGTAAATACATGCACACAAATATAAAACTATTTTTGAAATTTTGCTTTGTAACCTCACTTTTTATTTTGTACAGGATTTAAAAGACAAATGCTTAAGATATAATTATAAATCTAAGTTAATGGGTATATAATATATAAAGATGTAATCTGTGACATCAATAACAAATGGAGAGGCAGAGTTGTAAATCAGTAGCTTTTGTATGCAGTTGGTAAAAATTTAAGACAGATCATCATGATTTTAGGATGTTATCTGTAACCCCCATGGTAACCACAGAGAAAATATCCATAGAAAATACCCAAAAAGAAAGGAGGAGGGGATCAAAATGTGTCAACACAAAAATATCAACTCACAGGAAAGTAGTAATGGAGGAAATGAGGGACAAAAAAATGATATAAGACATACGGGAACAAGATGGCAAAAGTAAGTGCTTCCCTATTGATAATTACTTTAAATGTATTAAACTCTCCAATCAAAAAAAAAACAGATTGACAGAAATAATTTTTAAAAATCAAGGTTCGGGCTTCCCTGGTGGTGCAGTAGTTGAGAGTCCGCCTGCCGATGCAGGGGACGCAGGTTCGTGCCCCGGTCCGGGAAGATCCCACATGCCGCGGAGCAGCTGGGCCCGTGAGCCATGGCCGCTGAGCCTGCGCGTCCGGAGCCTGTGCTCCGCAACGGGAGAGGCCACAACAGTGAGAGGCCCGCGTACCGCAAAAAAAAAAAAAAAAAAAGAAAAAGGAAAAGAAATCGTATCTTTTTCTAATTACAATGGAATTAAACTAGAAATCAACAGCAGAAGGAAAACTGGAAAATCCACAAATATATGGCAATTAAACAACACACCTCTAAACAACCAATGAGTCAAAGGGGAAATTAGAATATATCGTGAAGCAAATGAAATAAAAACACAACCTACCAAAACTTTTGGGATAAAGTAAAATCAGTGCTAAGCGGAAAATTTATAGCTGTACGTGCTTATGTTTAAAAGAAGAAATCTTGTAGACTAGGTGTAAAGCCAAAGTTCTACCACTCATATGATACTATCCTAGGTCCCTGGTCATGCTTGGGGTGGGCTGGTGCTTCCCAACTCATGCAGCATAAAAGCCCTACAGCTCGGGGGTTGGGTCCCTAAGAATCCCTCTCCAGCCTTGCTAGGTCTCTGCTCACTGACCTGGAATGCGATGGCCCGTGGGGAACCCACGCTCCTGCTGCAGTCTCCATGAGTTTTCTCCCAGTGAGGGCTCCTGCAGACACTGGGAGGTGTGAAAACGGGACTCATGCGCTTTTATACAGAGCAATGCTTGTTTCCACACTCACCGTATATGCCAAAGACAACATTGTCATTTTTTAGCTTTTTAAGGCATAAAGAGAGTTTGTGGTCATCCTATACATCTCTAAATATGCCTGCATAGGACAAAAATTAGGCACCTACCTGACAACTATGGTTGACATTGGAGGCTCCTCTGTGTTTTTATTCCACAAATGGCATTTCTTCCACCCCTGATTTGCATTGTTGTCGACTTTTCTTCTCCACAGGAGCATACTGCTTGGTTTGGGGGTCAGATTAATCTCTTCGGGAAATTGATGTCTTTCTAAGATCCTTTCTAAGCCAGAGAATTCAGAATTCTCACCTAGTAATAGAACAATCATTAATACAATTCAATGTTCCTTTCCATCTTTGCATAGCACGAGTAAGATGTCATTAATTTGAGAAAGACTATTTGTGCCACTTAATTGCTATTTAGGTCTGCCATTTCTTCATTCCAAAAATATCAGTGAGCAACATTTAGACCGTAGCCTGGTTCTAGACATCTAATAGATGCACAGCAGGAAATGAGTGAATGAACGAACAAAGCAGGTGTGCTCGTTCTACCCCAGGTACTGAAGGTCATCGGTGTGATCTCTGCATGATTCTCAACCGAATGGTAACTGGACTACTATTTTTATCTTCAGCGATATTAACCACACTCTGCATTGACATCACATCCACTGCTTCACACTGACCTCAGTTGGCCCCTAACCAAATCGCGCATCCGTAGTGACACAAAGAACTTGTGCCAGAATGTAATCCAGTACGCTGCTTCCTTCCTTCCTTAAAACCATCTTCTCCAAAAAGAAGGAAGGAAGGAGAAAGAGGTAGAGAGAAGGAGAGAGGGAAGGAGGGAAGGAGGGAGGGAGGAGAAGGGGAGTCGGACCACGCAGGGTGTTTAGTGACATAGCTGAGTTGTCTTGTAGTGTAAGCTTGTTATCTCTTTGCCAGCTGGTAACAATTTGAGAAGCAAAAGCCAGTTTGCAGGCTGTGCTATGAGCACCTCTGTAATCCATTTGGGTGCATAGAAAATAAGCTG
Source organism: Mesoplodon densirostris (assembly GCF_025265405.1). NCBI lineage: Eukaryota > Metazoa > Chordata > Mammalia > Artiodactyla > Ziphiidae > Mesoplodon > Mesoplodon densirostris. Next base: position 3,514,736 of record NC_082670.1, on the reverse strand, counting down.
TTACACACCTACCGTAGGAAGAGAAGCTGAGCCTCAGAGAGACTCAGGGCGACCCTGCATTGGATTAGGAATTAGATCAGTGCTCGTCCAGCCCCCATTATTTCTCAGGCTGAATCCCTGAAGGTCCCTCCCAGGCAGGGTAATTGACAGAGACCTAAGGGACAAAGAATTGGCTCAAGGGACCATAGGTTGGCATTCGGACTAAATGGCTTAATGACTTGATGAATAGATTGATCCTTAGGAGCCAGAAAAACCACTCCAAGTGAGTCAAGAGCAGGCCTGGAATATGGAGCTCCTGCCCAGTGGGTGAAGGCCAGGGCTCTTAGCAGCAGTTTATTAGCTCAGTGACCACACGGCTGGGGCTCCCAGAAGCTCCCACAGGCTTGCCCAAACAATAGGAAGAGCATAGGGCTTGCTTTGGTTGTCAGAATTTCAAATCTAATGAAATGGACAGCAGCCTACATGGCAGGAATACTACCAGTTGCTAAAGATGTATCAATATCTATTCATGTCTACACTGGGAGGCTAAGAGAACAAACTCTAAATCAACATATAACTGGAATATCACTGGGAAATCAAAACCCACTTCTCCAACCTCCAACCTCCAATGCTCACTATATTTTCGATTTTAAAATTGCATTTTAGTTACAAAAATTAAAGACACATGAAAAGATTTCCACTGGAATAAATAAAATCAAACAACTTAAAGAAGTATACATAGTGTAAAAAATTAATGAACAGAAACCTCAAATAGAGCCGGGAGACCAGCAGGGGGAGCTCTCACCCCTGCATTCAGAGCTGAGCCCAACCAGAAAGAAGAAAGATTCCCTTCTTTCCTGCTAGGACTCAACCGCAGACTCTTTGTTTACTATTTTTGTTGCGCTCCTACCTTCCTTTCCCCTCTATAAAATGTTCTCCTTCCCATGCCATGTGGAGACTTGCCGGTGGTTCACCGAGGTTGTAGACCCCGAATTGCGGTTCTCTTCCGATCCTGAATAAACCCGTCTTTGCTGGAGAAATACCAGGCGGTCCTTTTGGTTCAAGTCAACAGCAAAGGGAACATCTTCCTCCCTCCCATCTCTACCCTTCCTCAGAGGTAGGCACCACCCTGAATTTGCTGTGTCTCCTTCTGGAACTCTTTTCCATGCATTTATATACATATTTGCATTTACAAATACATAGTCTTCTTTTGGCAAAAATGGAATCATTGTTCCTTATTTTGTAGCTTGTTTATTAAAACCCTGCAGTGTGTTTTACAGATATTTTAATGTCAACTTTCTTTTTAACAGTATTCCACAGTATGGATGTATCCGTTTATTTAACCATTTGGCTGTTGAATGACATTAGGCTGTTTACAGTTTTTCACCGTTATAAACAGTGCTTCAACATACACCCTTGTTCCTGCATCTGTGTGCACGGGTGCCAGTATTTCTCTAGGACACTAACTAGAAGAGGAATTGCTAAGTTGAAGGGCATGCGTATATAGCAGGATGTTAAAATGTGAATTTTTCTGTTGTCTCAGATTTGTCCTAAGGCCACACAGTCTGAAAAAATCTAGTGGTGCCTGATACCCAGCTATGAACAACAAACTTATCTGTGTAAGAAAAAGCTAAACATTCTTTGGCACATGAAGACTTCTTTAGGCAGAGCTGTTGTAGTGCTGGGTACTGTAGCATCTCCCCTCCCCCTGGCAAATGAAGGTACTTTAAGAGAACTACGTGAGCCGGGCTGCGTCCCCTAACACCTGATGTATTAGTGTCCTGGGGCTGCCATAAAGCAGTATGACAAACTGGGGGCTTAAGCAAAAAATGTATCGTCTAACAGCCTGGAGGCTGGAGATCCAGAGCCAAGGAAGGTGTCCTCAGGGCTGTGTTCCCTCTGAAGCCTCTAGGAGAGAATTCTTCCTCGCCTCTTCCCAGTTTCTCGGGTTTGCAGGGGATCCTCAGTGTTCCTCGACTTACAGACGCATCACTCCAATCTCTGCCTCTGTCGTCACGTGGCCATCTTCTCCCTGTGTGTCTCTGTCTTCTTATAAGGACCGGTATATTGGATTAAGAACCCACCCTGCTCCATTATGACTTCATCTTTACTTAATCACATCTGTACCTCTGTAAAGACCCTATTTACAAATGAGGTCACATCCCGGGATACTGAGGGTTAGGACTTAGACATATCTTTGGGGGCACACAGTTCAACCCTTAACACCCAGAAAGGTCTAATGGTAAAGGGTTGGGACCGTAGCTGCCTGTGCCCACAGAGAAAAGAGGTCAGTGCAGGAAACTAGCTATACTTTCACCAACCAGGTCAAGGTCAGAGGACAGGGGTCAAATTTCCTCCGAGCTCCCAGAAAGGAGTCAGCTTTGAGTTATCTTGAATAGGATTTCAAGAGGACTCTGTTAAAGGCTGAGGCAATCTGGGATGAAGTAGGATGGAAGTGTACCGTGCCAATGCTGGGGCGGTGGGGGGTTGGGGGAGAGGTCAGTAGGAGGCTGTGCAGGTGAGACCCCCAGCAGTGGAAGCCCCCAAAGAACCCACACAAACGCCACAGAGAGAAAAGGTCAGCTATTGAAGGCAGCCACTCTCCAGAGACCACAAATGACAGAGGACACTGTGATGTTTCTGCAATCGAGGAGAAGTTTTCCCATTCCTCCCACCCTCACCCTTGTCAACCTAAAAGTAGCCACCAAGGGAGGGAGCAAAGCAAGAAGAAGACATCCGGCCCATGGCCCCACCTGCTGCCAGTTTCTGAGTCTAAATCAGGCCGGTGAAGTGCAGAGCAGAGAGCCTTCAATCTGGACGAGGGTTTGGAGTTTGGAGATGAGAGAGGACTTTTTAGTACCTGAGCATGACCAGGAAAGCTACGAGATCTGCTTGTAAGTTCACCCAAAGGCGATGAGCGAAGATCAACAGAATGGGTACAAGGCGGCAGTTGTGAGAAGAAGAAAATGACTTTCTGCTTACTCTTTACCAAATTCAACTCATTCAATAAGCCAGCAACATACATTTAAAATTTTGACAATTTCTTTGAAAGAGCCTGAATCAAGGAACATGCCATCAGTTGTGAGGATACTAATTTCCCCACATGTTTAGTATTAAATTTTACCACTATGATAGCCTAAAAGGATCTCCTTGGTTTATCTTTTACTTCTTTGATTACCAGAGTGCTTGAACATCTTTCATGCCTATTGATGGCTTGTGTTTCATCTTGTGAACTGCCTGTCTATAACGTTTATCTATTCTATTAGGTTGCTTACATTTTTCTTGATGATTTTTAGGTAATCTTTAGTGTAATCTGGATCTTGCAATTGATTCACAATACTGTGGATTCAGGGATTAGGGATTAATTAAAATACAAATGGCCAACTTGGCCATAATGTTTTAAAATCATTACCCCAATACCCACCTTCCTACACAGGACTTGTGTATTAATCACTGTGACAGCTGCTACTTTGCTCCCTAAGTTCTTGGGGCGCAAGTGGCTGCCATCCACCTGGGCTTGAACACCCCAGGAGGTAGGTTCCACCCAGCTCTGTGAGTCAGCGGAGTTATCACCCTCCGGGTCAGAATCCGGAAGGGGCAGCCCACTCCATACTGTGAAAGGCAAAGTTTGCCTAGAATGCCCCAGGGAAATGGCCAGCATTTCCCTAGGGGTGGTACAATCCTGGTGACAGAAAGGAGGAGTAGAAAGTAGAGCCAGGCAATAAACCAAAGCCTGACCTTCAACTGGGAAGTTCTCTCACTAATCTTAAAATCAGCTCTAAAGCTGAAATTGTACATTTACTGGTATCTGCCATTCAGTCCCCTTTCCATCTTTCCACAGGTATGCTCTGCCTGAAGAAGAGTGACAGAACTATCTTGCTTCATAAAAGACCAACTTAAACAGAAGGAACCTGACGAGGCCATGGGAAAGTCAAGTCAGTGTGTGGGTAAACCGCATGAGCCCTGAGCAGGGGGTCCCACAGCACGATCAGGATGGGCCATGGGTCTCAAGGGTGGACCACAGCTGCTCTCTAAGACTGAATTCTCACTCGTGGCTAAAGGAGGGGCCGTGGGTACCACCACAAACTGTACACTTTCTAGAAAGAGCTGGCACCTACCCTCTGCCCACATACATTTTTTCTTGTCTTCTGCACTCTTGTAGGAAAAGAGCAGCTCCATCATACGATTTGGAAGCAGCTTGTGAAGGTTAGACAGAGTCTCAAAGGTGTGACGGAGAACCTCAGGATGGTTATAGTTTTTTGGGGTCTTAGGTTTTTCAAGGAGTGGGAGTTTCAGTTCAACTTGATTGTTCCTGGCTGTTCCCATGCTGACCCGTTAAGTTACGGAGAAGAATGCACAGAGAATTTGAAGGGTGGAGTCCCTCGCAACTGCTCTTTCTCCAAGCTTTCCTTCATCTCCAGGAAGGTACCATGGAAACCATTTTCTGGTCTCTGACTCCTGAGCATTCTGAGGGTCACAATGGCCCAGAGCTTAGCCTGGAACCGGCATGCTCACCCTGCACCTTCCAACCAGAGGAAATCAGCCTTTCACAAATATCCCAAGTCTGGCAGGGATTGTAGGCAGAAACCCCAGTTTCCTGTCTGGACATGGACAGTATCTGGGGAAGACAGGGTGCTTCCCTAAAGGAAAGGGGCACCCGGTGGGCACACATCAGTGTTATTTTCCCATTGGGCCCCTGTGGAGGCCATGCACCCTGTGTGAACATAATTAAGGCTCCACAGACTGACCAGGCCCTGAGGGAGTGTGGTTACATCAGCACAGTTCTCAAGCAGAACTGGGGAAAGAGCTTCCTCGTCCACAACCGAGGAAATGTCCAGATTAACACAGATAAGAAGCTCACCGGCTTCTTATTCTCATAACCAAACACCAAGGAGACAAAAGTAAACAAACAAAAATTCTCAGCTCTGGCTTTACTGTAGAAGCCATTCTTCATTGTGGACCAAAAGCAGAGGAAAGATAAAACAGGGAAACAACAAGGACCTACTGTATAGCACAGGGAACTATACTCAATATCTTGTAATAACCTAAATGGAAAAGAATATGAAAAAGAATAGATATGTGTATATATATATATGTCTAACGGAATCACTTTGATGTGCACTTGAAACTAACACAACACTGTAAATCAACGATACTTCAATTTTTAAAAATAAGATATAAATTTAAAAAATTAAGAAATCAAAAAACAAAAACAAAGAAAAGCAGAGGACAGTAGACGTACTAAATAATCTTAAACGACCACACTTGATAGCACAGCCCCCAACAAAGACAGAAGCTGCCAACGACTACTCCCAGAGTTGGGGCAAAAATGTAAATATGAGGTCTGTTATCGCTGCTTCTTCATTTCAGCGTGTTCCAGCTAAGCCAGGCTCACCATAATTGCTCTATTCTATGAACTGGCTGGACAATCACACTCCAAAGTGGTCAGAAATGGGGAAAGCCACATGAGCCAAGGGTGCCACGGCAAAGTCTGGGAGTGTTTGCCAGCTTTTTACCAAACTTAAAAACCCTTGGCCAGGATTGTAAAAAAATCATGATGGTATCATGGTGCCCAGCACAGGAGATACAAAATTCCACTTTTTAATTGAATGGATAAAGAAGATGTGGCATATATATACAATGGAATATTACTCAGCCATAAAAAGAAACGAAATTGAGTTATTTGTAGTGAGGTGGATGGACCTAGAGTCTGTCATACAGAGTGAAAGAGAAAGACAAATACCGTATGCTAACACGTATATATGGAATCTAAAAAAAAGAAAAAAAAGGTTCTGAAGAACTTAGGGGCAGGACAGGAATAAAGATGCAGATGTAGAGAATGGACTTGAGGACACGGGGAGGAGGAAGGGTAAGCTGGGATGAAGTGAGAGAGTGGCATGGACATATATACACTACCAAATGTAAAACAGATAGCTAGTGGGAAGCAGCCGCATAGCGCAGGGAGATCAGATCGGTGATTTGCGACCATCTAGAGGGTTGCGATAGGGAGGGTGGGAGGGAGACGCAAGAGGGAGGGGATATGGGGATATATGTATACTATAGCTGATTCACTTTGTTATATAGCAGCAACTAACACAACAATGTAAAGCAATTATACTCCAATAAATATGTTAAAAAAGTAAAACTTTAAAAAGTAAACACAAAGGCATACTTTAAATACAACTATATTTAAAATATGGTATAGGGCTTCCCTGGTGGCGCAGTGGTTGAGAGTCCGCCTGCCGATGCAGGGGACACGGGTTCGTGCCCCGGTCCGGGAGGATCCCACATGCTGCGGAGCGGCTGGGCCCATGAGCCATGGCTGCTGAGCCTGCGCATCCGGAGCCTGTGCTCCGCAGCAGGAGAGGCCATAACAGTGAGAGGCCCGCATACTGCAAAAAAAAAAAAAAAAAAAAATATATATATATATATATAGTATAGAACTAACGAGAACTACTGGAATAGAATGTGATTCTCATCAATTTCATGGGTGTTTTTGGAGCAAGAAGGGAATTGGTGGAGGTGAGGTGGGTAGAATATTCTGGTAGCCAGAAGTTTCTCTCTTCCAAGCAGATTTGGGTGAATTACTCTAAATCCTCATTTACATAAATAGGAAAGAACAAACCATGTCTTAAGACATTCAACAGGCCAAGGAAGTGATTTATTAAAATCGATTTTTTTCAATCCACATAAATTGACCCATGTTTTTCTTAATTCATTTTATTGAAGTATAGTTGATTTACAATGTTGTGTTAATTTCTGCTGTACAGCAAAGTGATTCCGTTATATATATATATATATATATATATATATATATATATATATATACATTTTCCCCCATATTCTTTTCCATTATGGTTTATTATAGGATATTGATTATAGTTCCCTGTGCTCTACAGTAGGACCTTGTTCTTTATCGATCCAATATATAACAGTTTGCATCTGCTAATCACAACCTCCCACTCCATTCGTCCCCTCCCCTCCTCCCCCTTGGCAACCACAAGCCTGTTCTCTATTTGATCCATATGTTCTCAATCATTGGTCTAAATAACAGTTGTTGGACTCTTTCTAGAGACTTGAAGTTTATTGACCTTGGCTGAAATCAGGAGGTCACAATGATCACGTTTATTTTTATTTTATTTTATTTTATTTTTTGCGGTATGCGGGCCTCTCACTGTTGTGGCCTCTCCCATTGCGGAGCACAGGCTCCGGACGCGCAGGCTCAGCGGCCACGGCTCACAGGCCCAGCCTCTCCGCGGCATGTGGGATCTTCCCGGACCGGGGCACGAACCCGTGTCCCCTGCATCGGCAGGCAGACTCCCAACCACTGCGCCACCAGGGAAGGCTCCCTGCTTCATCTTTTTAACCTTGCCACCAGCATCAGCCTTCTTGGCTGCAGGTTTTTTCTCCTTAGTATCTGGCTTCTCAGCCTTTTCACCCGCCATCTTGCAATATGGGAGAGAGCCCAGCACAGTTTTAAAGTGATGGGGATACAGCAGCGAACTAGACGGGCAGGGCCCCTGCCCTCATGGAGTCTTATATTCTGCTGGGAAGAGACAGACAACAAAGAAGCAAACAAGGTGGTGAGGAGTCCAGGGAAGAAAGAAAGATGGGGGTTCTGAAATGCAGTAAAGTGCATGGGAAGGGCTTCTTTATTTTTATTTTTTTGTGTGTGTTTTACCCACATAATTTTATTTCAAATATTTATAAATTTGAAGGGCACTGCTTAAGGGCTTCTTTAAAGTGGAGTCAGGGAAGGCTTTTCTGAGAGGAAAATGGAAATGGGGGACACACTTAGGGGCTAGGGGTGGAGGCGGGGGTCAGAGATCTGAGAAACCCTTGAAATGGTGGTCAGCATCTGGTGCATCTGCATTTTTCTCCAAGGATCCCTCCCCCCAGATATTAAGAACCAGTGCATTTAGCTGCTTAATGAGGCTTTGGGGGGTTGAGTCCAGAGCTGGGTGTTACACGCACAGAATGCATTAGGACCACCCCCATTTCTGGCTCAAATGTCAGTGCTTTGTCGTATAATCGAATCTGGACTCATGAGGAACCGCCCAGAGGCGGGCTTGCGCTCAGCGGGGACACCTTCCTGCTCTCACGTCAGTTATGGGGACACTGCATGTTGGCAGCGTGGACAGCACTGGACACACAGCCCAGCCTGGTGGCGCGGGGGCGGGGCGGGAGCCGGGGGGGGGGCGAGGTTGGGGGCGGGGCCCGGGTCCGAGGAGATGTCCAGCGCGGGGGCGGAATCGGGATCAAGGTGGTGGCCCGGCGTAGTCAGGGCCGGGGTCGGGGGCGAGGTTAGGCTCAAGGTCGGGGACAGGGCCGGAGTCCAGGGTCCGGGTCCGGCGAGGGGGCGGGGGCGGGGCCAGGGGCGGGGGGTCAGGGGTCGGGCTAGGGGCGGGGCCGTGGGTGGGGTCGAGGTCGGGGGTCAGGGGTCGGGGTCGCGCGCTGCCGTCTGTCTTTCTGCAGGCGGGCCGAGTCGGAGGCTGTGAACGCGGAGCGGCCGGGGCCTCGGGGCGGCAGCACCCGTGGAGACGCCGCCGGGAACGAGCCGGTGGCCAGCGGCGCCGAGAGGTAAGAGGCGGCCCGGCCCGCACCTGCCGGACGCCCACCCCCCGGCCCCTCCCCAGGTCACCGTCACAGAGGCCGGGCCGCGCACTCACCCCGCACACCCCGCGGCGCCGCATGCCCCGCGCCCGCGCGCGCCTCCCTCCCCGTCCTTCCGCCCGGGCGCGGCGCAGGTGGATCGGTTCTTACTGATGCAGAGCATCCCTGAGCTGCGTTCTCTGCGTCTTCAGGACCCACCCTTCCTCTAGGGGACAAACAGTTGTAAACGACTAGCAAAGACACTGAGTACTAAGGTGGCTTCAGTTTGTGGTTTTTTGCAGATACCCATGCCCTAAGCAATGCCTTAATCCGTTTAAGCAACGCCTTAAAGATTGCTTCACTTGTTTTATTACACTGTAGTTCTCGGACAGTTACGCCTTAAACAGGAGCGGGCCTTTTGGTACCTCTGAGGCATGTGGGAGTGTCGGCTGTGCCCGTGTGTAAGGTTAATCCTGCTTTCAAACGGAGCACCTGGCTTAAATCATTAACAGCAGAGTTCATGACCCTGTGTTTTAATTCCAGATAATTCACCATACTTTTTCTAATTTGTGTTTTATCATCCTGTCTGAAAATACCTCCTTTCTCACTTCAGACCTTCACTTCCTACTCTTCTGTCACTTAGACCTTCCACCTTGCTTTTTCTGTGCCCCCCGTTTTTGTCTGATCGCCTCTGGCTTCCAGTTAATTTCCTGTTGCTACCCCGCCTCACCCCACAGGCCCTCTCTCCTGCGTTCTAAGCTTTCTCCTGAGCTCCTTTGGATGCGGAGCCCAAGTTCACGCGCTCTTTGAAATCAGCTTCGTGCCGTACCCTCAGCGTGCCTGTCCCACACCTGTGCAGGATTGTGAGGAAACAGAGAAGCGGGACGGGGGGAAGAAATGGTGAGGACAGCGGCCCCAGGCTGTGCGCGTCTGTCTCCCGAGAGGTACGGCAGCTGCCCCGGGAAGCAGCGTCGGGGGAGCAGCCCAGGCGGCGGTCAAGGCCTCACTCCGCGGAAGCTTCCTGCCACGTCCCCCGCTACTTTCTCTCTGGCAGCAGCTTGTACTTTTACCTCTTGGTGCATCTGAGATACCGAATGGAAATTTTTCTTTTTTTATTTTTCTTTATTTTATTTTATTTTTTTTTTGCGGTATGCGGGCCTCTCACTGTTGTGGCCTCCCCCGTCGCGGAGCACAGGCTCCGGACGCGCAGGCTCAGCGGCCATGGCTCACGGGCCCAGCCGCTCCGCGGCATATGGGATCCTCCCAGACCGGGGCACGAACCCGTATCCCCTGCATCGGCAGGCGGACTCTCAACCACTTGCGCCACCAGGGAGGCCCTTTCTTTTTTTAAATGTTTATCCTATATTGGAGTATAGTTGGCTAACAATGTTGTGTTAGTTTCAGGTGTACAGCAAAGTGATTCAGTTACACATAAACATCTATTCTATTTCAAATTCTTTTCCCATATAGGTTATTACTGAGTATTGAGTAGAGTTCCCTGAAAATCTTTATGTCTTTTAACAAAGGAAAAGCTAACCAGCTTCTTTGTAAATCTCCAAACATTTCTCTTTAAAAAAAATATATTTATTTATTTATTTATTTTTGGCTGCGTTGGGTCTTCGTTGCTGCGCGCGGGCTTTCTCTAGTTGTGGCAAGTGGGGGCTGCTCTTCGTTGCGGTGCGCGGGCTTCTCATTGCGGTGGCTTTTCTTGTTGCAGAGCACGGGCTCTAGGCACTCAGGCTTCAGTAGTTGTGGCACACGGGCTCAGTAGTTGTGGCATACGGGTTCAGTAGTTGTGGCACACGGGCTTAGTTGCTCCGCGGCATGTGAGATCTTCCCGGCCCAGGGCTCGAACCCGTGTCCCCTGCATTGGCAGGTGAATTCTTAACCAGTGCACCACCAGGGAAGTCCTCCAAGCATTTCTAACTGCAGTTGGATTTGGTGAAACATGCCACCTTGAACCGTCGGGCAGTGCTTACCTTTTAAATTTTCTCACACGTGTTTTGTGAAAAGTATTGGTAAGGCAGGTGAATATCAAGTAGTAGAACCAGTGCCCACCCTGTAGGCAGTTTGCAGTCTGGCTGACTTCATGGACTACTGACAGCCTTCCTTACTGGCTGACGAATTTGGTTACTTTTATTCTATGACCTCGACAGCATGATTTTCATCACCTCCCCTTTATCATGTTAAGGTAAGGCTATTTCTCTCACAGGTTATTTTGTACCTTAGGGAACCAGGATTACAGAGCTGAGAGAAGCTTGAGAATCTGTCAGGAGGCTTTAAAAATACAAATATCTGGCCTCATCTTACTGAATCAGAATCTGTGCCATTTTCTTCAACTATTATTTTTAAAGAGCTCCCCTGGTGATTCTCATGCAGAGACTAGATCCAATGTATGTTATCTCAGAGAGCAGAGAATTTTATTAATTTTATTTTTCATGAAAACCTCCAGAGAAAGATAATCTGCAGCCCACATTCCAATGTTCAACTCTCCTTCCTGTCGAGAGATAACTTCCCTGTGGATCAATTAAATCCTCATCCTGTACTTAAGCTTATTTGTCCTTGTTTCTCCTTAGTGCAGAGATAATACCTAGTACTACCTAACATTTCATTTGTATATTGCTTGGAGTTTGGTTTGCAAAGGATTTTCTCATTTGAGATTAAAAAAATAAAAACTGAGTTCATCCCTCAGATATCACTTTTTTAAATTAACTGCTCACCTCTTCACTTTCCCTTTCCAGGATAAATGATCACATCCCTCTCCTGCACACACCCCACGCTTTTCCTGCATACCACTCAGCACAGTGTCTGGAACATAAATCCTCAGTAGATATTGTACCTATCCTTATTCATTTTTTGCCTTAAAAAATATTTCCTAAGTGCTTCTCAGCATCTGGAGTCTAGAATGAGAGGTGGGCTGCTCAGTGCTGAGTATGTGAGGATTTTGTTCGGTTGATGGAAAGATTTTTTTTTTTTTTTTTTTTTGCGGCACGCGGGCCTCTCACTGTTGTGGCCTCTCCCGCTGCGGAGCACAGGCTCCGGACGCGCAGGCTCAGCGGCCATGGCTCACGGGCCCAGCCGGTCCGCGGCATGTGGGATCTTCCCGGACCGGGGCATGAACCCATGTCCCCTGCATCGGCAGGAGGACTCCCAACCGCTGCGCCACCAGGGAAGCCCCTGGAAAGATTTTTATACTCTTTCAGATCTGATACTCAGATAGATAAAATCTGGTGACTGTGCCATTGTGAACTGGACATTTTATTGTATTTTTTAAATCACAAGTTTTGAAAACTTGTGTGCCATTATTTTTACAAAATGTGAATGAAATCATAAATTCTCATAAAAGCCTTTCATTTCCTAAGAGGTGTTGTCCAGCTGATGATAGTTTGATGAGAACATTGCCAGCTCCTCACACATGCTGAGTGTCCTTTTAGGAGGGAGGGCGCCGGTCATGGAACTTTGTGCCTTTTGTTATATTTTAACCAAGGGACTTGTAAAATTATGTATTTGAGCTTCTAAAATGTTCTTACATTAAGTTTATCCTAAAACAAAAATTGTTTTACAACTTATCTCACTGGAATTTGGATACAGAAGTACCCGTTCCTGAAAATAAAAACCTCCCACCTGGAAGGGATAGTGCCACAGGTGGTAAGAAATCCTCCATGTGTCTATTTATACTTATAAATATATGAAAATTTATATTCTAATTTATAATATGAACAACCACTCATATTAAAGGGGGCTTGTTTTGAATATCACCAGTTTTATGTACCTATTAATTGTCTTTTTTTCATACACATTCTTTCAGACAAAATTAACAAGGTAAGGATAGATACTTGTTTTTAAGTAATTCACAAAACATTATTATTTTTAAAAATTATTTATTTATTTATTTATTTATTTATTTATTTATTTATTTATGGCTGTATTGACTCTTCGTTTCTGTGCGAGGGCTTTCTCTAGTTGCGGCAAGTGGGGTCCACTCCTCATCGCAGTGCGCAGGCCTCTGACTATCGCGGCCTTTCTTGTTGCGGAGCACAGGCTCCAGACGCGCAGGCTCAGTAATTGTGGCTCATGGGGCTAGTTGCTCCGCGGCATGTGGGATCTTCCCAGACCAGGGCTCGAACCCGTGTCCCCTGCATTGGCAGGCAAATTCTCAACCACTGCGCCACCAGGGAAGCCACAAAACATTATTTTAACATTACCATGTATGCTCCTTAAAGAAAATTTCTTTCCTCAAAGTTAAACTTTTAAATTTTATTTCTATAGAGTTCTTCAAACAAGTCAAAGCCTTTATTTACTATTTTACAAGGCTGCAAATTGGTCATTAAATATCTTACTATATTACTTTTTTCAACATAACAGTGTTATAAATGGAAATTAACATTGTAGCGAAGATAATGTTTTCCAGTCACTGCCAAAAGGGAAGTGGTCTCAGCCCTTAAGATATCTTGAAGCAGCTGAAATGGTTATATTTAGTTTTGAAGTAGTGAAAAAAATTAATCTTTCATTTACTTTTTTTGATCAAAAATAAAACAGTTAACTTAATAAAATAAAGACAATCTTAATGATAGTCAAGGTTTACTAGTTAACACTGTTTAGTTGATGTTTATAAACAGATTATACTAATTCCTGCTGAGGTCAGTAAAAACCATTTATATGGCTATGAGGGAGTATTATAGGACTTTACTATATATTGCTTGGTTAGAACAAGAACTATACATTCTTAGAACAAGAGTCGGGAACAGAGATGTCATGTGTTTAAAAGTCTTCTGCTGCTTCATAGAACCATTTGGAAATTCCAGTAGAGCAACTCATGCTGGGACTTACTTTGTCAGAGCATGCTCCCAAAAGAACACAGGTAGGGTTTTATTCATCACACTCTGAAAGTATTATTTTTTTTAAAAAAGGCATGCAGTTCCTGGCTAAAATGTTGTCCATGGTTTTCCTGTTCTTAGAATAGTAAACAAGGGATATTCCAGTTATGGAGTTATCCTGTCAACAAAGGACGTGCCACGGAGAACAGGTGAGAGAATATTTATGTTTGTAAACCCCTAAATTACTGAAATAAATCTAGATACAGATGAGTTAACTGCTCAGCTGAAGTACGAGGCCAAAAAAACAACCAGAAGAAAAAAGTATTGTGTGCAAGTAGTGGGAAATTATAGAGACGCACCCTAAAATAGGACATGGCTGGCAGACAGCACAGTGTGTGGTGAAGAGGTGGCTGGGCCTTTACAAGGAGGGTCTAGACGGAGAGAGCTTGGACTTCTCATTCAAGTGAAAAGGAACCGTAATAGGAAAGTAATAATTCATGTGCCAGGAATGATTTTCGTTCCTTACGTGTATTAACTCATTTAACCCTCAGGACAGTCCTGTAAGGGAGGTACTGTTGTCATTGTCCCTATTTTATGGATGAGGACATGGAAGCAGGTGACAAGTAACAGGTGGTTGAACCACAATGTGAAAGCTTGGTTCACGCTCTCAGACCCCCTTCCCTGATTCAGTCTCTTCCTGGGATTTGAATTCTTACTTTTTGGTTCTTAAACTTTGGTGTGTGTGAGAACCAGCTAGAAGCCTTCTTCAAGACGCAGGTTACTGTTACTGGGAAATTAACATGTATGGAGCACCGCCGAAATTAACATGAATCGAGCACCGCTGGGTGTTGCTTTTACATAGTGTATTATTTAATGGGGATGCTGAGTTGCGTTCCTCTCTTTTGTCAACACAGTTTTAACAACTGTGTGGTTCCCTTGACAGCCGCTGACTCTTCGGCTGAGGATTCTCCCCTGTGCGGCTCCGGACACAGCTCACCTAGCGCTAACATTGAGGGGAGAAGCAAGAGGCGCGAAGGCGATTGTAGTGACTCATGTCCTGGGGATGCGGGTGGTGATGGGGGGAGGAAGCCTGCTTTTACGAGAAGGAACTCAAAGGAAGAGGTCAAGTGACGTGAGAGGACGTAAATGAGTCGGCAGAGCACGGTGGCTGGAGACGTGAACGTGGGACCCAATGCCGGGGTTTAATCCCAGTTCCACCACTTGCGAGATGTGTGACCTCAGCCAGTCTGGGCCTCAGTTCCCTCATCTGTCAAAGGTAGAAGATGAAACTGCCGACCTCATGGGGCTGTTGTGAGGACTAAACAGAATCGCGCGTTTGGTGGGTGCT